>NC_086244.1:5777500-6452500 GCF_036321145.2 Pelmatolapia mariae | reverse complement strand
GTCTAATCCCAGACCAACTGTAGCTTTGACTGGACCAGCAGAGGCTGAAGCACTGGCTATTTCTGCTCTGGCAAAGGTTTGGGCACCAGAGGCCACAGAGGCTCCAGCTCCTGCGCTGGCATTGGGTCCTTTGGCCTCTGCGTCAAAAACACTCCATTCAGCACGGGTGTGCCCCACTCCCGCTTCAGCATACGCTCCGGCTTTGGGAAGACGCTTCCCTGGTTTGTCCTCAAAGGCATCTGCAAATGTTCCAGCCCGAGCAAAAGTTTCCTCAGTAAAAGCTCTGCCAGGCCGATCAAAGGTATCGATCATCTCAAGTGCTCCAGCTGCATTAGCAGTAATGCCTCCACCTGCTCGCATAACTGCATGGGCTGTAAGTAAGGAGAAGTGCAATCTGAGATACATAGAAGACAATGTTATAGCAGTGGTTATTCCTACAATATTATAGAAACGGGATTTAAAAATGTACTAAAACAAGAATTATGCTTAATGATGGACTAACAAACACTGTTGTTAATGCAAAGGTGTTAAACCTCACAAATATGAAAGACAAATATGTCACATGAAAATATCAATATTGTTTTTTTATCAATAAATATCAGTATTGTATTCTCTCTCTCTCTCATACACACGCACACACACACACGCACACGCACACACACACACACACACACACACACAACTTACCACCAGCATCTGCAATTGAAAAAAAAGAAAAATGTTATGTAGACAAGTTTTGTCTAAATCACATTAATCATGTTTAAGTCAAAATAACTTATCACTGTATGCAGCTGACAGTAAGTGCACTGCATTCAAGAGGAAAGCAGAGTATCCTACAAACCAACATTATCATATTTTATGTTTTGCTTCAAGTTTTTCTGCTAGACATCTGTCACAGTTCTATTATAAACCATCACCCGTACTCATAGCTTTGGTTAAATTACACCCTTAAAATTATGTTAGAAGCCTGTGTGTGAAACCTACCTCCCACATTTGCTGTTATCGCCCCTTTATTTCCACATTCTTTCTCCCAGCCTGAGCTGCTTCTTGTTTGGATATGTCCTGGAAAAAAAGTGACTTAAGTGACTGAAATACTTGCACATATAAACATTTAAACACTAAGAGGCGCTTAAACATGCAGTTTCTTTTTTCATTGTTTTGATTTGTTTTTCAGAACAAAGTGAGAGTTAATTAAAGTTAATAAGTTAATCTGTTTCCTGGAAAAGCCTGGAAACGGTTTGCCTACCTGGCATCTTTTGGCCGGTTATTGTTAAAGAAACTGGGAGAGCTGCTGTAAAAAATCAATATAGAAAAATATCAGTTACACACAGATAAATCTTCTGTGAATACATTTTAAGTTTCCTGATTAAAACAATAACTTGCAAGAACAGGTCAATTAAAGAATCAGATAATCAAATTATAATCGCATATTATCCCATGATTACTTACTCGAATAATGTCGCTTGGGTTGTTGCTTGGGAAATGTTTGCACGCCTTTGCTGCAAGCGCTGAGGGACAGAGGAATAAATAGCAGACCAGGAGGGTGGAGGTTCTATTAAACAGAATGCAATAGTCGTCACGGTTTGGTAGTGCAAACCGTGGGGAAGTGAGTGTGCGAACAGTGCGTTTATTTACAGTGGTGAGGGAAATAACAGGAAATCATCAGTTTTTGTAATCATTAAAGATATGTCATTTGAACTGTTGTTTATCACCCAAACCCTCAAATTGCCCGGTCATTAATGCCCATGATGAGTGTACGTAAACTTCTGACCAAAACTGGATATAGAAGACAGTGTTACAGTGTGAGTTATTCATAGAGTATCATTTAAATAGGATGGAAAATTCTGTAATTATACAAGAATGATGTTATGATGTTATAGTAAGAGTGTCGTGAATGCAAAGGTGTTACACTTCATGATTGTTAATGCAAATATGCAACATAACTATAAAAAAATACATTCAATTATTTCAAGTCATCACTTAATGTGTAAAAAGACCCACTCAGTTTTCTTTACTTTTGCACCCACAAATAATTTGACAAAAACAACAACAACAACTTACCCCCAGCATCTGGATTTGAAAGAAAAAAGGACCTCAATCATGTAGAATTTTTCTTCTTAATCATGCCAAACTTGTTTAACTTGAAATTACTCCATTACAGGAAGCAGAGTACTCTTCTCTACAAGCTCACATTGCAATGATTGCTTATCTTCAAGGTTTTCTGCTAGAAATGTGTTTTATAAACACCTAAAGTCCTTCTTCAGTTTTGAGAGAAATTGACAGCGTTGGTTAAATTACACCCTTCAAATTCCATTAGAAACCTACCTCCAAAATTCGTGGTTATTTTCCTTTTATTTCCACATTCCTTCTCCGAGCCTGAGCCGCTTCTTGTTTGGATATGTCCTGGAGAAAAAAAAGTGATTTTAACTTTGAAATACTTGAACACTTGGAGCAGAAACAATCTCAGGCTGCTCTGCTCTTTTTTCCCAGTACGTGTTTGTGTGTACTGGAACTTAATTTGTGTGGTGATTGAGATAGTTTACAAAAGACCAATGAAATGTGAAACATGACAGGGTGCAATTATTATTATGTGTGGTATATATATTTTAGGACCTATGTAGCTTTTAAACTCTATAAGGCACTTAAACATGCCTGCAGGTTTTGTTTGAGTGACAGTTAATCAAAGACCACCTGTTTCCTGGAAAATCCTCGACCATATTTCTTTAAAGCTAGCAGGAAAATACACGTTTAGATGGTGCTTGCCTGCCTGGTGTTGTGGAAAGTTTAACAATAACCTGCAACACACCCAGTGAGCTTGATTTGAAGTGGGTTTAATAAACACATTGCAATGTGGAGAGAGCATCCCAGTGAAACACCAGGACCATCTCTGAATTGTGGCCACCGCCTTTACATCTTATACACAGAGACACAGACAAAGAACATTCCACAAACTCACATGTTGGCCCCTCTCACGGGAGGGCTATACCTTCTCCCTCACAGAGAGAATTATGACCTTGTTTTCTGAGTGGCCATCACCTAAGGATTTACATCCCTGATAAGCAGAAGGAGTCTCACTATCTGTTTAACGTCTCCATTACAATGGCCTCACTGTGTTAACATTCCACATGCATGTAAACTGGTGACAGGAGTGCTCTTACTATAGTAAAGTGAGAAAGTGATATTACTATAACTAATGTGATATGATTAAATATGTGATTAATACATGCATCTTTAGGTCGTTTACTCTGAAAGAAACTGTCAGTAGTGGAGGCAGTTAGCTCTGGACTTTCTCTGCGAGGAACTGCTGTTGCAAATTAATACAGCAAGTTATTAATTACATACAGATAAAAAAAACAAACATCATTTGTCGTCTTCTCTGAGTCCGTTTCACTGTTAAACCAATAACCTGCAAGTCAATACAAATGTATACCAGACCACTGGATATGGAGTGTAGACTGTATCAGAGTACGAGTAATCTAACTAATTACTATTCCTATCGTTACAACGCCGTTACAGTTACTAACAAGAAAACGCGGTCTGTTACTATTTTTCAACAAACAGACGGTTGAAGCTGTGTTCAGCTTACCGCATCTTATATCAGTTGCACGGAAGTAGCTGTAAGTAATCTGGACGCTACAGCTTTAAGCAGCTGCGCGCTCCCGCGGACGGCAATCACGATCACTGTCTAGCACAACACCTGGAGCTCAGGGGGCAAAACAATCGCATGAGTGCTGCTGTTTGACTGAAGCAGAAGATAAAGTAGTCGTGGTAAGCTAATCACATGACCACTTAAAGACAAAGCAACAAGGTGATATATACCAGTTTATAAATTGTGCTGATAGGCCACGTAAAACCAGAGTCATGATAAACAATATATACGCGGCGTTTTTTCCTCAATAGTTTCGTCAGGCTAGCAAACACTCTCTGCTTATGAGCAAAAAAAACCCCCCAAAAAACAAAAAAACAGGGGAAGTTTTAGGAGTGACGGCGAGAGAGAGAGAGAGAGATTTGTGACATTTAGCATGTTTGGAGTGTGTTGTTAATGTGTTGTCTTGTGTAGTTAGTGTGTAGTGTTGTGTATAGTTTTGTGTTGTGTGTCAGAACAATGAGATGACTGCTGTCTCCAGGTAGAAACAGGAGTGATACACCTGCTGCTGTCAGACCTGCAGGTATCAGGCTGTGATGTTCTCCTTTATAGTGGACAGAAATATTTGGAGTGGCACAAATAATTTGTGTGGCATCTTATTGATGCAGAACAGCTGATTGTTCTGTAAATAGTTTGAAATGGTTATTTAAAAAAGGGGTAAAAGGTAAATGGCTGCAAATAACTTTGTTGTTTGAAAAACTTGTGCATAGAATTTTAAAATTGACAATTTATATTTGCATTTGAAGTTATGAAATATGATTCATTAAACATGTTTGTGGTTGTTACATTAAAAAATATAACTTTTTCTACTCTGATTTAATGTTTTTTTTGTCTGATTTTAGATCAATTGTGTTAATACAGTATGTCAAAATGAAAACATAACTGTAAATTCAGACACGTGAGGTTGTGCTGAAAAGAATGATACCAAACAAGGCAAAGTAAATAGTTTTTAAAGGTGAAATGTGGAGGGAAAATCAAAAGTAGTTAAAATGGCCAGTTATACCCTGGACCCCAGAGGGTTAAACATTTATTTAAAGTAATGCAATAGTTACTTTTCAAGTAATTAATTACTTTTAGAATATTATAACTCAGTTACTAACTCAGTTACTTTTTTGAAGAAGTAACTAGTAACTATAATTAATTACTTTTTCAAAGTAACTTGCCCAACACTGCTTGAATGATGTTGCTTGGTCACTTAAATACTACATGTTGTCTTCATATTACATAATATTCAACAAAGTCTAGAGTCTGGTTGACATAAGAATTGAATGGATCTACAATGATTACCGTCCTCCTATCTTTATCTGGGTTGCAGGGGCATAACCCAGAAGTGATAGGGTAAGCAGCAGGGTACACCCTGGTCAGCTTACCAGCCTATCACATAGAGACAAACAACCATTAGCATTCAGGTAATTTAGAATTACCAATTAACCTACACTGTAAAATGTAATATTGTGTTTAATTAAAAATATTAAGTAGGCTGAACTCAGTCTTTATCAATTTGTTATTAGAACTCAATTTAAGTAAGTTACCAGTACTTTTTATGCAAAAATGCTGATCAGCTCAATTTATTTGAGTTTTCTTAACTTAGAAAAACTAAGTAAACTGGAAATGTTGCTTGTCAGTGCGGAAGGATGAAAGATGTGTTTTGAAAATGCCACGTCACTACCGTCCTCCTCCCTAGCACAGACCAGTCCGCATGTTCCCAGTGCCAGCATTTTTTTTCTGGAATATGTTGAGCAAACCTGGAGAAGCTTCAGCTCAAGAGATTATTGTTGTCATTGCTGTGGATCTTTACCTGATACACTGACTTGGTGAGTAAATGTTTACTCTTATTTAAACTGATTTTGTGGCTTCTCTTAGTTTAGCACCAGGTTTATAATCTTGCTAGCTAGTTAGTGTTAGCCTAGCGTTGCTGCTGTCGCTGGGCTCATGTTACTTAAAAATTAACACCACAGCCTTAAAAGCCTTATAAAAATATGTGAAATGTGTGAAATTCTTTGTTGATTGTTTCAAATAAAAAATGAGATAAGAGCCCAGACAAAAGTTTTCGGGAGGTGCAACCATTAGGGGTGGGGTGTGGGGGGTATTTTCAATCGTAGCCATAACTAACTATATATATCGTGTTTAACCTGAGTAGCAAAATACCGCAGGGGGGTTGAAAACCATACGCCAGGAGTTAGCTGTGCTTGCCCGCTCTATCGAGCCTTGACTTCCCGGTCAGCTGGTGGTCAGCTTGTTTTAGTTCAAAGGCTTTATGGTTTTTCCTATAATACCTGGTGGTGTAGTCAGTGATTTTTTGTCAGTTCAGGCTTATATATTATGTTTAACCCGAGTGACCACCCGGTCAGCTGGTGGGTAACAGGCATCTCCAAAAACGTTTAGAGCACTTATGCAAATATGTGATGTCATGATAAATCGAGCAGATATTAGAAGTTTACACAGCACCATTCTCGCATGAAAATATCTTCAAAGTTAATTTTGTGACCCAGAAAGAGTAATATTTCAAACTCCGCCACTCTGTGTTCCTCCGCCACTGCCTCGATTAAGTTTTGGGACAAAATGGATTCTGGGATATTGCATTTCGTCATTTCGAGCTGAATGGAGATCAAAACAGCCAATCAGATTTTTTTGCATCCAAGTCTGTGATTGGCTGGTTTTGTGGCACAAATATAACGGTGTAGAGAAAGAGTTGATGCACACGGGCAGAAATGTTGAGAGCGCAAGCAACACATTGCGAGCACACGTAAATGCAAAAACTGAGCGAGAGGGGCTGCTAGTGTGTGTGTGTGTGTGTGGATAATAGCAAACACTGAAATACATTTTTTGCACGCAGCAATGAATTTTGTTCACTCAAATTTAGCTTTTCTTCGCTCAAAATAAATTTCTCCTCAAAATGCAACACTTGCACCTGCAATTTTTTTTATGTGCGCTCAATTTTTTTTTACGTGCGCTCAGAATAGTGGCACAAAAATAATGCCATAATGGCATGGTGTTCCGGGGTTCAAATAGTGGGTTCGCACGGGCTTGGAAAGGTCACGTGAACTGCATTATTTTTGTTTGTGGTGTTTTTTGTTACTGTGAAACACTTTAGGCTGTCTGGAAGTGGCCATAAATTTGTGTATACATATATGTATTGTAGGAATACAGCTGAAAATAAGCTGAGGAAAAATGAGCGTTTTGGGGAAAGAAATGATAAAGGGATGACTATTATGCCTAGTGGGAGGGGCAATGGGATATAAAGGGAGGCCGTCAGGGCCTACCTGGGCTTTCTGTGAGATGTTACAGTGAGGGTAACTTGAAGACTGGCTCAGCCGCTTGTGTTTTGTATATAGATGTTTGTTTTGTTTTGAATTAAGTTAGTTGTTCATTTTCTTTGTAAATGATCTTTTGTGCACCTGGGATGCCGGCAGAATAAACTATCCACACTGAACGCTTCCTGAATACGCTTGCATTTCTTCAGGACCCCGCGACAAAAGTTTCTTCAACTGTAATGAGTTTTAAGGTCACACTAGGCTGGTCCCAAGCCTGTATATATGTAGACGGTTGCATGAGGAACGGTGTCCAGCATTAAAACAGCATTCACCAAATCAAACATGCAGATCATCAAAAATACAATTTCCATACTGGATTGATCTGGGTCTAGGGTAACAATAATCTTGGTCCAGGATTATTGTTAACTATTGGTCTAAGACAAATGAAGAGGAGAGGGGGAAGGGGGTAAATGGACTGATTCGTACGTAGCACTTTTCTTCTCTCCCAGAGCACTCAAAGCACTTTATACATGTATACCTCTTTCATTCACACCCATTCATCCAAGCACTTTCTTCTATACTTAAGGGCTTATTAGCTACTAATCACAGTAATTCATACTCAATGTATGCACGGAGAGCAACTTGGGGTTAGTATATTGCCCAAGTTGCATGGAGACTAGAGCAGCAAGGGATCAATCCACCAACCTTCTGATCAGGTTGTATGTGGCAAAGAGACTCCTGTCAGATGACACACAGGTGTATCCGTTAGAAGTGATTTCAACATATAAAAGAGGAATACAGGTTGAATATGCAAAACATTGAGGAAAGGAGGACAATTAATTAAACAAAATAATGTTTCTCTCTTGCACAGTGTCATCACTTAATCAATCACTCAATCAATGAATAAATAGTTATTCTATTTATTTATTAGTTAGTAATCAGTGTCACCAAGAAACCATAAAAACATGACAGTTTCTTAGTATAAAGCCGACATCTATACAAGGTTAAGTTCAAAACCGTTGCCTAACAGGGAAATCCTCAGTGTAGGACCAATAGTGAAACCAGTTCCTAGAACTTGTGCTTCTAGACCCCTGGCACCAATTCCCACTCCTGTATCTACTGCCAGGCCGACTTTAGCTTTCAATGGACCAGCAGAGGCTGAAGCACTGGCTACTTCTGCTCTGGCAAAAGCTCGTGCACTGAGAGAAGATAGAGAAGCTCCGGCTCCTGCACTGGCATTTGGACCTTTGGCTTCCGCGTCAAAAACGCTCCATTCAGCACGAGCGTAGCCCACTCCTGCAGCAGCAAACACTCCTGCCTTTGGAACACGCTTTCCAGGTTTGTCCTCAAATCCATCTGCAAATGCATCTGCTCCTGCGTAGGTACCAGCAGCAAAAGCTTTACCGGGCCGATCAAAGGTGTCGATCATCCCCACTAACCCGGCCCAATCAGTAGTAATTTCTCCACCTGCTTGCTGAACTGCATGTGCTGCAAGAAAAGAGAAAGGTGTCGATCACCTCCAGTCTGCCAAATAACCCAACTGACAGGCTGCTGGACACTGGCAGCACTGTGTTTATGTTATGCTAACCATAGCTGTGTAGCTAGCCACCACATAGCACATCATTATATACCAGCTAGTCCAACTTCAGTAACCCTACAAACGTCACTGCTGTTTAGTTTTCTGTCTTCATTTATGCTGGAAGTGATAGCAGGGCTGTACGTTTTAATTTTTGCTGTGGCGGTTAAGCGGCCAGATTTTTGGCTTCACGACCCTCCTTTGCGGTTTGTGCAAGTCAAATCTCAGTTTGCTCTTTGGGGTGTTTCAGCCGATGACACGAAATACCATCATGTGGTGGCCTTGCTGGATCCACTGTCCACCTGCCGTGTGATGACCCTCCTCCGGGATCCCCCCACCCAAGGTAAAGACACCGCTCTGAAGGCACTGCTGCGGTGCTACTCCCTCTCCGACGCAGAGCGGACCGAGAAACTCCTCTCTCTCTCAGGCCTGGGTGATGGTACCGCTCTTGAGTTCATGGAGAGCACGCTGTCCTTGCCAGGAATGGATAAAGGCGGATTCCTCTTCACTCACCTCTTCCTTCGACAGTTGCAGGCTCCAATGCCTGCTGGCCTTGCCAACTTCCTGCTGCTGGCCGCGAAGGATTACCACTCACTCGCAGAAGAACCGGATCACATTCTCCCGGCTACTAGGAGCTTCGGCATCCGATGGCATCTCCCGCGTCCCCACCAAATCTCCCGGGGGCCACCGACTCATTGATTGGATGTTCCCTTGGCTGGGGGTATCCCGGATGAGGGTCATCACACGACGAGTGGACAGCGGATCCAGCAAGGCCACCACATGATGGTATTTCGTGTCGTTGGTTGTTGTTATTCAGCCTGGTTCTATGTGCCCCTTTTCAACTTTGAGCACCCGACCCTTCAAACATCTCTGCATGGCCCTGCACCTGTCTAACCTAACCCCACTAACTCCATGTCTTTAGACTGTGGGAGGAAAACTCCACACAGAAAGACCCCGTTGGTGGAGTCAAACTCACGACCTTCTTGCTGTGAGGCAACAGCGCCACTGTGCTAACCCATATTAATATTAATTAAAAAAAAAATAATAATAATAAAATGATAATAATAATAATAATAATAATAATAATAATAATAAATTAAGTACTCTAGTAGGTTATTTACTTAAGTATTTCATTGAAGTACTATTTTTGTATGGGTATAATTAATGTAATTATACCTTGTACACGTTATACATGTAACTTGTACTCCTCTGAAACAGCTTCTGTACTTTGTGTTTTCTTCTTGTGTCTCTCTAGTCCTATTTTCTCTCTTCTCTTCCTCCTCACCCTCAACCTTATCACTATTTTATTTTTATAAGATATTCTAAAAATGGCTGTTGCACTGCCACATTACATTACTTACCCTCAACCTCCATATCTGAAAAAAAGAGAAATTTCATTAGCTTAAATATTTTATTTTTCAAAATTACAAAAGCTTGTCAGATTCATGCTTTGCCTGATTTAACTTCAAACAATCCCAACGAATTTATATGTAAATACGGTCAGGTCCATATATATATATATATATATTACCACTCTGACACAAATTTTGTTTTCTTACCTGTTTACTGAAACATATTGCAAATATAGTTGGACAGGGACAGAATGTGAAGACTCTCAGGGTTTAGTAGTTTCAGCTCCTTAACATGTGCAACCCTCCTTTTAAAGGGACTAAAAGAAATTGGACAATTGACTAAAAGGCTATTTCAAGGGAAGGTGTGGGCGTTATGTCATTATCAGTTAAGCAAATAAAAGGCCTGGAGTTCATTTGAGTTATGGTGCTTGCATTTGGAAGATTTTGCTGTGAACAGGCAACATGTGGTCAAAGGAGCTCTCCATGCAGGTGAAACTAGCCATCTTTAAGATGTAGAAACAGAACAAAACCCATTAGAAAAACTGCTACAGTAGTAGGAGTGGCAAAATCTACAGTTTGGTTCATCCTAAGAAAGAAAGAAAGAAAACACTGATGAACTCAGGAAGGCAAAAAGACCTGGACGTCCACCATAGATAACGCTGGTGGATGATCGCAGAATCATGGTGAAGAGAAATGAAAACAACACTCTTCAGGAGGTAGGTGTATTGATATCCATGTCTTCCATAAAGAGAAGACTATGAAAGTAAATGCAGAGGGTTCACTGTAAAGTGCAAGCTACTTATAAGCCTCAAGAACAGAAAGGCTAGATTGGACTCTGCTAAAAAAAACCAAAAAAACAAGCAGATAAAAAGGTCAGCACAGTTCTTGAAAAATATTATTTGAACAAATGAAACCAACATCAATCTCTACCAGAATGATGGCAAGAAAAAAGTATAGAGAACGCATGAAACAGCTGAAGAGCGGAACATACCACATTATCAGTAAATCAGCTCGTGCATGGCTGCCAGTGACACTGGGACACTTGTGTTTATTGATGATGTGACGCAGGACAGAAACAGCTGAATGAACTCTGAGGTGTTCAGAAACATACTGTCTGCTCAAATCCAGCAGTCAAATTAATAGGGTGGCATTTCATAATATAGCTGAACAATGACCCAAAAACATACAGCCAAAGTAAGCCAGGACTTTATTAAAGCAAAGAAGTTGAGTATTCTTGATTGGCCAAGTCAGTAACCTGATCTTAATGCAAATGAGGATGCATTTCACTTGTTGAAGTGTTATGTTTGGACAGACAGTCCCACAAGCAAACAGTAACTGAAAGCCGCTGCAGTAAAAACCTGCCAGAGCATGAAAAAGGGGGAAACCCAGCATGTGGTGATTTCCATTAGCTCAAGACTTCAGGCTGTCATTGCAGCAAAGGGTTTTCAAGCAAGTATTCTAAATGAACATTATATTTTCAGTTATTTCATTTGTCCAACAACTTTTAAACCCCCGAAATGAAGGGAGTGTGTTAAAAATGCTTTAGTTCATCTAATTGTTAAGCAATCTTTTTATTCAACCCACTGAATTAAAGCTGAAAGTCTGCACTTTAACTTCATCTGAGTTGTTCCATTTAAAATTCATTGTGGTAATGCACAGAAAAGTTGTTTCTGTCCAGATATTTATGGACCTAACTACATGTCAGACACCTAGCTTAATCATTTTTGGCACAGGAGGAGCCTGGAATGTGCTTTATAACATCCTTGGTCACCAGCAACTTTTCCTTTTGTAACTAAGCAAAAAAAAAAAAAAAATTGTGGTGGACAGTTAACATCATCAATCACACCGCCAGCACAGAAATAAACCTTTTTCAATGAGACATTTCTAGTTCGTTTTATCCAATGAAGTTTTCTTCGTATATTATTGCACAGTTTAAAGTCCTACATTGGAGCCTGTCAATTACTCAAGCCCGTTTCCATTATAGTGAGTCTGTTTGCCTCATTGCCACCATAGGCCTGCATTTAATGTACACATGTATGACCTGAAAACATGCAAAAATAACCACACCTATCAGTGCTATTGTGGTCAAAAACTATATTGCCTGGTTTAGTAAATCTGTCTCTAAATTATATTTCAACAAAAACATAAAATGCTTTATATACAGTATATATAAAAAGAGAGTTGTATAAAAAGTTTCACTATCAGTCAATTTAGCTTTAAAAAAATTAGACTGACAGATTGAGAATTACTCTTTTAGATGATGCTTGCTTACCTTTAACTTTCAGGTGTTTTACTCTGAAAGAAAATGCCAAAAGCTGGTTAAACTGGTGCAGGAAATTAAATATTCAGTTAAATATTGAATGATTAATTCATTAATTTTCTACAGGCATTTTAAAGTAATATAAAGCTTTATTATTCTGGGATCTTCATTATTCATGCAACAATTCAGTCAATATGATGTACTAAAACATAACACACTATTATATATGTATTGTAACATTAATGTCACGCTCTGCAACAGCACATTTTGTGGCGAGAGGAGGAGGAACCAAATGCAGACACTTGAGGCTTGAGTGAAGTTGAACAGAAAGCGAGCCGATTATTGAGGCTGGTATGGTAAAATAAAGGAAAAACATGAAACCGAGACCAGACTAACTGACTAAACTGGGAAAACTAAAGCAAAACTAAAACACAAAGCACAGGGAAACCCGGACGAGGGAACTGGACCATGAAACGAGAGACCCAGAAAACCTGACAAAGGACAGACAAAATATAAGCACACAAGCACAAAATCAAAGTAAAACAGGAAACACTAAGGCACAGGCTAAATCACACAACAATGGGGGAGACACACATGGAGGGCTTCGTATAACTTAAATGAAGCAAAATATTGACAGGGGAGACACGGAGTAATAACATGAGGGGAAAATGTAAACGGACAGAGTTTACATAGTTTTTAGACAGAGGGAGACACAGGCATAACTTAGGAGACATAAGCAGAGGACATGAAAGATTCATACAGGAAACAGGGAACGACAGATCAACAAGAAAACACAGATCATAAGACTAACTACACTTAAAACCTAACCAGGACTGAACTCCATACTAACTGTAAACACTAGATCTTAAACATTTTCCCCAAACAGCAAAAAGAAATCAAAAATACAAAAAAACACTCAAAATGCTGGGTCAACGTCTCAGCACCCTGGCAATTAATGCATCTACCCAAATCCCATATTTAAATAATCCCATGTTTACTTACTTCAATTACTTGAATTTGCTTGGGTTATAAGAAATGCTCCTATGGTGTGTCCACTGTGGCTAAGAGGAATAACGATCAGAAAGATAAAAGGATCAAATAAGACTGAAAGATAGCTAGAAGATGTGAAAAAGATAATAAGACACCCAACAGGAAAAGGGTGTGTCAGTAATTTGAGCTAGTGGCAGTTGGCTTTCTGTTAAATTTTGAGTCATAAACCTATCAAAGAGAAAGCAAGAAAAGGAACTTAGAAAAGTTTTCTTAGGCATCTGTACAGTAGGTGAGAATTAACAACATCCTTCAGCTGAAGGTGTTTTTTTTACTTCATGTTTAGCAGTCGTCTTTTTATTTAAATAGCTTGAATTGGTTTAGTAGATGGAAGGTGCATGTGTTTGTTTTTTTCTGATCAATACATTTTATTAATAAATTTACAAAACAGCTTTGTCCTTATTAAAGTTTCATAACATTCAAATAAATAGTGAAATTTTAATGGTTATAATTCTGGTAACTCGTGGTGTCTAACCAGACTTACTCTGGATGATATTACCTTGGTGATGAAGAATCTTGGAATCACTTTTGACCAGGTTATGTGCTTCAATGTCCATGTTTAACAAATATCTTGCATTTGTGCAATATATTTTAAATTAGAAACATCTTGTCACAGAGTAAAGCTCTGCGACAAGCTGTATTAGTATACCGCACCACACGATGTGATTTCTGTAAACTTGATTAAGGTACCATGAAGCACTGGATATTATTTGTGTTTTAACAAAGTAAACAGAAAGAAAAAGTGAAAACAAAAACAAACAAAAGCTGTAAAGAACCGTTAGGTGGTTTTAGAGGTAATCCCCCAAAACACACACAAACTCATACACAGACAACAGCAGTGAAAAGTGAAAGTAAATTTCTCTGGGTATGGAATTACGATCCCTGTGTTTTCTTCAGCTAAAAAAACACAGAACAAATAAAAAGTTGTAACAAAGTGGATCACCTTGCCTAAAACAGACTATTGCTACTAATAAGTTTAAATGAATAAGATAACAAATGATTTCACTGTATATTAATGTACTTTAAATATTTTAAGGGTATTTTCGCACCTGACGTGTTTGGTATGGGCCAACTCAAGGAATGTAAATTCTCTATCTTTTCTGATAGTCCAGAACACAATACCTTCTTCTTGTATTTACTTTTTTGCTCCTGGCCCAGACTTATCTTGCTAGTAAGAGGACTGAATATTTTGTAGTGACACATTTTGGTTCACTTGGAGATCACTTGATGCCAAAAAACACCCAACTGTTAATCTCAGACACTAAAGATGAAGAATTTGATGGATTTGTGAAAGAGGAATGAACTGAAAGTGTATTGTTCTGTAATTTATGTGTTACAGCTAAACAATGTTGAATGTTATTGTGACTGAGTTGAATAAAGTTTAATGCGCCTTATAATCTTATAATCGCCTTATAGTCAGAAAAATATGGTAAATTCCAGAATCGTTTTCCACCACAACAAGAACCAACAGTAATGGAAGATGGGCTTAAATAGTCATTTATTCTCTACACTGATATATACTGATGCACATTACATATAAAGTGAACTGAAATCAGAGAGGATAGCAGAAAGTCAGCTGAATAGTTTGTTACAACAATGAACCAATAATCACACAAATAAAAATAAACAAATAAAAAAACAGTAAAAAAAAAAAACAGTAAAAAACCTCACTCATCTCATGTCATCAAATCTGATCATGCACACTCAATAAAATAAAACATTAAAAAGATTAACGTAAACTACATAAAAACATTTCTAACGGATGATTTGAAATGTTATAACATTTTATGCATATGACAGAGATCAAATGCTAAAAAAAGTGGTTTCAATGTTGTAATGAAGGGCAGAATATAGTTTAGAAAATCTGTATTTTGTACAATCTACCAGAAACTGACTTCAAACCCAGTGCCAAAGAGAGAAACACCAATTTTACCAGAACCTACAGAGAAGCCGGTTCCCAGCACCTTTGCCTCTACTCCAGAGGGACTGATCCCAAGTCCTGTATCTACTGCCAGAGCGAGTTCAGCTTTCACTGGACCTGCAGAGGCTGAAGCACTGGCTAATTCTGCTCTGGCGAAGGCTTTGGCACTCACAGATGACAGAGAAACTCCTGCTCCTACACTGGCATTAGGCCCTTTGGCTTCGGCATCAAAAACGCTCCATTCAGCACGTGCACAGCCCAGTCCCGCAGCAGCATACGCTCCTGCAGCAGCATCCAATCCTGCCTTGTCCAATCCATCTGCAAATGCGTCAGCTCCCGCGTAGGTACCAGCAGCAAAAGCATTTCCGGACCGATTCACGTTTTTGACACTCCCCAGTAGTCCAGGTTCCACAAGTTCTTTACGTGTTAACTGGACTGCTTGGGCTGCAATGAGGAGGAGGATTACTCTTGCTTAAGTACATTTAAAATATTGGATGCTTTCAGTATTTCTATGTCATGGTACTTTGTTCCACTATGTTGTACATATAGTTTATTTTAAAGCTTAAATTTTTTTTTAATCTTTGAGTACATCGTGTAGATATTATGCTGGTACAACAATAATACACCAATGCTGTATTATTAAACTCCCCAACTGTAAATAAGTAATTAAATTATTCTTCAGCTGTAACATTTTCAAGTGATATACAGTACAGTCCTAGTAATAAAATGCATTATTGCATCATAGACAACACTGGCTATGAGTTTCAGGCATATGTTTCTGATCAAATATTCTGATTTAATAGAAATCCCATGAATTGAATCTCATATTTTTCATATTGCTCTTATAACTTTTTGACAGAAAAATAATTAAAAATCATCATACATTTTTGCGTTCATCTGGACCTTAGTCTTACATACAAAATACAGTTATTGTAACATTTTAGCCAATCCATTTTCTTACCCTCAGCCTCCTTATCTGAAAGAAAAGAGAAACGTTATTTGATATAACGTTAAAGAGATCTAGTTTCATTTTCAGTTCAGATAAAATGAAATTAAAGGTTTTTCCTAAATATCCTTAAAGGACAGAGACAATTACATATTTAGATTAAGTGTTCCTACCTGCCATCTTCAGGAAAAGCGGTCTAATATGAAAAAAAGATGCAACAAATCAGTCAATAAAAATATAATGTACCAATATCATAATTTTACATGAAACATTAAATAAATACATAGATGTTGCCAAATGACGTTGAGTTAAATGACTACTTACTTGAATTTGGTTGCTTTCTTGATCGGATGCTATGCGCACCTAGGGAGACAAAGATGAATACCAGACAGCACACACTTGCCCACCCTATTTATCTGTGTGTGTGTGTGTGTGTGTGAGTGGGAAGACGAAAAAGAAAGTGAAAGAGAGGTAGGCACAAACTTAGCACACTAGATGAATAAGATAAATTATATCACTCTACATTAATGTCCTGTAAATATTTATATATCACTCTATACCTCTGGTCTGTTTGTCACCCAGCTGAAAAGAAACACTGTGAAATCAAACTTGGGTTAGTGAATCTGAGGAAAAAAACTGCTTTAATTGGGAAAATTGAGAAGGTGTCTGAAGCACTGCAAAGAGAAAGGTACACAAAATCACACACACAAACAGAAAAATGCATTAATGGGATGATCCATGATTTGGGGCAGATTATGGCAACAGTAACCCACATAGCAAGCAGGTCTGGCCCACATCTGATATCAAGCCGGCACTGCTGGCTGACTTCTGGCACGATAAGACGTATGTCATCCAGATATGGGCCAGGCCTGGCATTGATGGCACTGTCCATGCAATGGATGCCATATCTGGCCCAATTGTGGTTTGGTTTATGTGGCCCAAGTCCACAGAAAACAGGTCTGGCCTGGATCCGGCACCCAGCTGACACTTCTGACTGACTGGTGTCATGGCAGGGTGTATGTCAACAAGATGTGGGACTATTTATGTTCCTATTTTCCTACTTTAGTTAGAAGACCCAAATGCCATATGCAATACTATACTGCTATGGTAACCAACACCAACATGCAGGTTTGTGAGTGTACACTTTATCCAAAACCTAGTGAGGGTTTACTCATGTTTGCCACTGGGTGGCTGTGGCTCAGGAGGTAGAGCAGGTCACCTATGGATCGAAAGGTTAGTGGTTCGATCCCTGGCTCCGCCAGTCTACATGTCAAGCGTGAGTGTGTATGAATGTAGTTAGGGAGCATTCAGTTTAGAGAAACAAGATGAATGTTGTATTGAGCAATCTAGGACAATACAAAAGCCCTACATAATAATAAATTAATTCACTGTCTGAACAGAGTTTCGCCATGTTACGTTTGCACTATTATGCACATGTTGTTATTACATGGCTTGATTGAGGTACACATTAGGCTGACATCTGGGGCCAGATGTCAGCCAGAGCTGAAACTGTTCTGGGCCAGCAGTGTGTCTGCAACTGGCCCATGGCTGCAAACAACTTACACATGGCCCACATACTGCAAAGAATGACGGCCCTTTGGTGGCCCAGATCAGGTTTGCCAGAGGTAATCCACACATGGGCCAGCACAGGACCACCAGTGTGTCTGCAACTGGCCTTGTGCTGGCCCATGTGTGGGCCAGATCTGGATGTGGGAGTGGCTTTGATGATTTGGAAATAAACTGCATTGACACTTGTCTCTGTGATGCTGAATACATCATTACTTAGTATATAGAGGGGAAGAAAGGCTGTAAGAAAGTCAGGTGGCACTATGATCTACAGTTGTTTGCAATTAGGAAGTTTGTTTTAACTTAGATTTTTTCTTACAGGCAGTAATGATAGTGTGGCTACAGGTTTCAGGTGGTTGAAAGGCAGTTCAAGCTGGTTGAAATTTTGAGCCATGGGCGTGGCCATGACTCAACAGGAGGGAGAAGAGCATAACAGCAGAAAAACAAAACAACTGGATCCAATTTCCTTTTCAAAAAAATGTCTGCAGAGATGAAAGGACAGTAGAGGAGTCGTAAATGCAGATGATTCACCAGGTGGCTTTGTTCCCCCCACAGGAAGAATGCTTGAAGTGAGAAGATTTGGGGGTTGACAAAGGCCATAAAAAGGAAGTGCTGGTCCAACCCACAGTGAGGGGGCTGTTGACCAGGCCTACAGCTTTGAAGATAACTAAAAGCCACATGGACAAACAACGAAACCAACTGGTGTGTTTGAATGCCCATCTCCACATACATTTGGACTCTGGCCACATGGACAATGATGGACAAGGATACAACTGAGACATTTATGGAGCACTGCAGACCTTAACCACTTAGCAGAGACATGTGCATCTCCTCTTGGTACACACCAAGAGGAGATGCACCACAAGGCTGGATAGATTGGTTGATGTCTGGACTGTGGTGGCATATGATTTTGGAAATGTTAATTCCTGTTTTTGATTGTTGACATTCATTGTTTACTTGAAGGATACAATTTACTGTGTGTGAGATCAATGAGAAGTAAGATAACTGCTAACACATTAACTGTGTACAATATGAGTTAAATGACATGACAGGAGCTGTGTATAAATGAAGCCTACACTGAAACTGTCAAACACAGGGGGTGCATAACTGTAAATTTAAGTACAAAACGACAAACAGGATGGACTGTTAGGTTAATTTTGACAAGAGTTGTCATTGTTGTACTTAAACTTGTAAGCCTTGGTTCAAACTGTATGATCAATTAACATTCTTCGGTTTCTATCCTCCTCCCCGGCCTACATCTAGGTGTGGGAGGCAATTAGCTATAGTTTTTAATTGCAGACATTGCATGTAATGTTCTGGGTGTCCTTATTTAGTGAGGATATTTGACTTACTGCCATTTATGACCTCACCTGTGCTTGTGTATGGTGAGACCGTTAAAGAGGGGTTGAGCCATATACAGGATGAGGGGAGATGATCAGCAGGAAGTCACACAAAAACACACACACACACACACACACACACACACACACACACACACACACACACACACACACACACACACACACAGTAAGAAATAAAGTAAGTGTGGCGGGGCATGGTCTGTGGCGCTACTGTAGGCAGGCTGACACTCCGGAGCGGCATCAGCAGTTACGCCTGACCTGCATTTAAGAAAAATGAACTGGGTCCTGCTGTTGTTGTTGATGTTTATGTGTGGCTGGCACCTGAAAAGCTGATGTGAGTTGTAGAGACAGCAATAAAGGAAATAAATATAGTAAGGGTTTGAAAGTGTGAATATGTGGTCGGTTCTGGCATGCGTCTGTTACACTAAGATTTGAAGGGGAACAAAGAACACAAACCCTGCATCTACATGTCATTTTGTCAATTTTTTTGTAATCCTTGCGAAACCTTTGACTTTGCTTGTGGCAGCCTTTATGGCCATGGCATTACAACAGTGAGTCACAACATTAAACCAGCTTATCACTGAGTGCAGCTGACAGCAAGTGTTCATAGTGAGAGGTGAAAACTGCCTAAAATATCCCTGATCCCCAGCTCAAATCTACACAACATAAAAGGGTTAATTTGTTTCCACAGAAATCTGAGTCAGAACTGAAGGTTAATCAAAGTTAAACTCTTTTATTAAGAATCCTTAATAAACCATTCGAGGTAAGTAGATAAGTATACTTTGAAATTGTTTTTGCCTATTGTCTGACTTCAGGTGGTTTACCCTGAATGAAAGCTGGTTAGTCCTGGAATTTCACTGTGAGAACTGCTGTAGTAAAAATAATACACAACTTTTCTTCAGATTTATATACAGTGGGTGAAAATAAACTAATATTTTAAAAGAATGTTTGGGCCTTTGTGGATATTTTCCCTCCTCCACCACCAAAGATCACCAGTTTGCTAGACACGTGTGGCCACTTTGACCAACAAATGTCTGGATTGAGTTAGCCAACTAACACAACGCAATACAGCGCAACACAACCAGTAGGTGACATCACAGAGACTGTATCCATCTTTTGCATACAGTCAGTGTTTGTTAGCCTGGGAGAGCTAGCTGTTGGATTTCTGTTTCTCATCCCAAGCTAAACATAATTCATTTTTAATTTCTCTAATATGTGCCTTCCTGTGTCCTGTCTTCCTGTCTTTGACCCAGAATCTGATCCCAGAAAGCCATGTTGATAGATGTCTTTCTTCCTAAAGTGTATGTGATGAATAGAAGCCTACTGGATGGCACACAGGTGTATCCGTTAGAAGTGATTTCAACATATAAAAGAGGCACACAGGTCGAATATACAAACCACAGAGGAAAGGAGGACAATTAAAAAAACTAAAAACTAAAAAAACTAAATCATTTATGATGTAGCCCTGTTGCACAGTGTATTCAATTGTCATCAATCACTCAATCAAAATGAGGATGTGAGGTAAGGATGTCTGATTCTACTAACTACACGTTGTCTCAAATCCTCTCTCCTTAGATCTTTGGTGGGAGGGACTAAGTCATGAGGAGAGTCTACTGCCAGCCAGGCTCTATTCAGCCTCATCTATGCCTGCAAAATCCTACAATGGTAACAAGCTCTTACAGTTGCTCATCCTATAGACGAGATTTGCAGGTGAAACAGTGCCAAACTGTACCTAGTGGATGAACTTGCGTCCTGCACCACCTCATCATTTATTTATTTTATTTTTTATTCAAAAATTTTTTTGTATGTTTTTCAGCAACAGAAAACTTTCTGCAAAAATGCCATTATCTTTATTTTTTGAATAATTACGAAAAATAATTACAATACTGACCAAAGTAGTCATAATTATAATTTCTGCCATAACAACAACAAAAACAACAACAACAACAATAATAATAATAATAACAATAGTAGTAGAAACAATAATAATAATACCTTTATTTGTATACTCTTGTATCCCATATGGAAAAGATATATATAAATCTTATAAAATTTGTATCTGTCTGGTGTGAAACTTGTATGAAAAGCATACAATAGTGAAAACAGATATAAGATCCCTTGAAAAATTATATAAATCAAACTTGTATGTTTTGGATACTTCCTAAAACAATATATGAAAGTAATGAGAAAGTGGCCACTTTCATGAGTAAATCATATAAGCCTTATATGATTTACTATATGAAGCAAGCCAAATCTGATGCAAGTCTTTTATGTTTTTTTCTTTTTCCTTTCCATATGGGATAGCACTTTTCAAAACAGATTGAAGCAAAAGATTGAATTAAAACAAAAGCCACAGAGTGAAGCTATGTAAACATGTTCAAATTTACAGACACATAATCAACCATAGCATTCAGACATTCATTCCAACAAACACACATACCTGCAAATAGTTGCCAACTATGGCTGTAAGGTGAACATTAAAGAAAAGCTAATGAATAAAAATTTGTTTTCAGCAGAAAGCAGTTTGGGCGCACCAACCTCAAAAGCACCATCATCTCTGCTTTTAAAATCAGTGCGAGGCAAAGTTAGAAAACCCTGGTTAGAGAACTGGAGATGCCAGCTTCATTGATAAGGTCTCAGAAGCTCTACTATATAAGCAGGGACCTGTAATGTACAACTTTATATGTTAATAACAGAGTTTTAAAGTGGATTCTGAATTTCATTGTAAGTTCATTACCCAACAGATTGTTTAAAATAACTGAAAGAACTAATAAATAATTAGTTATTCTAATTATTTATTAGTTAGTAATCAGTTTCAGCAAGAAGCCATAAATAGATGATGGTTTCTTGGTATAAAGCCGACATCTATACAAGGTTAAGTTCAAAACCGTTGCCTAACAGGGAAATCTTCACTCTAGGGCCAATAGTGAAACCAGTTCCTAGAACTTGTGCTTCTAGACCACTGGCACCAAATTTGAGGCTTTGTTGTTTTATTACACATCACTGTAAGGCTTACAAATATCTGTACTGGGCACAGTTCACCACAGATTGAGTTCAAAACCGTTGCCAAACAGAGAAATGCCCATTTTGCGACCAAGTGAGAAACCTGTTCCCAGCACTTTGGCTTCCATTCCTGTTACACTGATTCCTACTCCTGTATCTACTGCCAGGCCAACTTTAGCCTTTATTGGACCGGCAGAGGCTTGTGCACTGGCTACTTCTGCTCTTCCAAAGGCTTGTGCACTGAGAGAAGATAGAGAAGCTCCAGCTTCTGCACTAGCATTTGGACCTTTGGCCTTTGCTTCAAAAATGCTCCATTCAGCACAGGCGTAGCCCACTCCTGCCTTAGCATACACTCCTGCCTTTGGAACACGCTTTCCAGGTTTGTCCTCAAATCCATCCGCATATGCACCTGTTTCTGCATAGGCACCAACAGCAAATGCGTTAGCGGGCCGATCAAAGGTGTCGATCATCTCCACTATCCCGGCCATATTAACAGTAATTCCTGCACTTCTTTGCAGAACTGCATGTGCTGCAAATACAGAGATATAAAGAGAAAAGAGAAAGGTGTCAATCACCTCCAGTCTGCCAAATAACCCAACATAAGGTCTTCAAATATCTGCATGGGCTACACAGAAGGAAATATGCCATCTTAAAGACGGATAATAACAATGTGATGGTGGTAAGCTCCAGAATTTTATTACTATTAAAAGCTAATATCTCTAGCTGGAATTAAACGTGCAGCCTTTCAGTTGTGAATGTATTAATCACTACACTATTAGAAGTACTTAATAATAAGTATTATTAAGCTGGAGCCTGTAGCGTAAGAGGCAGGCTAC
This sequence comes from Pelmatolapia mariae, assembly GCF_036321145.2. Lineage (NCBI taxonomy): Eukaryota > Metazoa > Chordata > Actinopteri > Cichliformes > Cichlidae > Pelmatolapia > Pelmatolapia mariae. Next base: position 6,429,732 of record NC_086244.1, on the reverse strand, counting down.
ACTCTGGACAGGTCGCCTGCGGGCTAACACTACAACCATTTGTACTCACATTCACACCTACGGACAATTTAGAATGACCAATTAACCTAACCTCACTAAATATTTAAGAAAAATTGTGTATGTTTCTGTTCTGTGTCCTGTGTACTGTTTGTTTGTATATGTGTCTTTTTGCTGCTGTTACAACCAAATTTCCCCTTGTGGGACAATTAAAGGATTATTCTATTCTATTCTATTCTATTCTAAATGTCATGGTCCTGGGTCATTTGACCCAGTGTTTTGTTTTAATTATTATTATCTTATGCTTTAGGTTATTCTGGTTATGTCTTTTGCTATGATTTCTAGTTCCTAGGTTTTGGTTCCCATGCTCCCTCTGTTCCAGTTCAGTCAGGTCTTTGTGTAAAGCCCGTGTCTCTTAGTCTGTGTCTTTGCATGTGTTTTTTGAGTTTCCTGTTTTATTGTGAAGGTCTTTGTCTTATGTCAGTGTGTTCAGTTTTGCCTGTCTCGTCTTGCTTATTAGGTTCAGCTGTGTCTCCCTCCTGTGTGCAGTTTCCTTATTTCCCTTTGTGTATATTAGTGTGTGTTCCCCAGTCAGTAGTGGTTTTTGAGATGGTCGACTGGTAGTGGTGTGTGGATCGATACTGAAATATAGATTCTTCCGATACCATTAATTTATGTTCTAGAATCGATTCTCATATTAAAATATCAATATTTTAGTACTTTGGGGAAAATTTGTAGTTTATCATTAACAGGAACACAATGGAAAGAAACTATATCATTCGGATCGTCTGGATTGTAAGGAAGTACTTCCTCTTACGCCTTTCATAGTCATATGCGAAATATGGCTGAATAAATGTGTCGCAGCCCCTGGCATCGCACTCACAACAATGGCTGAGTGTAAACGGAGTCATGTGTGGATGTATTTTCCCTCCACAAACAGTCAAGACGCGGTTTTCTATACATGTGGCAAGGCAGTGAGGTGTTGTGGCAACACCACTAACCCTGTCAAACACCTCAGAGTAAATCATATCACAGAATATGATAAGCTTATGTTGAGGCGAAGTGAAGAGGAGGAGAGGGGCAGGTGCTGCTAGGGCAAGACAGACGTCTCTCGCAAAGTCCTTTGCTGCAGGCAGACGTGTTCAAATAGCGCACAACTTCACGTTTTTTAAAATTTCTATATGATTATTCTGCATTATTAAGCAATAAGAACAAGTAGTCTGATGTCCTGTAATAATTATGAAGCTATATCCTTATATTATTACCACAATTACATAATACAATTATATATTTTATTATGAAATACAATGAAACATTAAGTTTTTGTACAGAGTATCGTATCGGATCTGTATCATCGATACCACCCTGAATTTTACTTGGTATCGGATAGTAAAGGAAATCAGTGGTATTGCACATCACTAGCGATTGGGCGGTTACCCAGGGTGGCATCATGGCATTGGCAAAAAAAATCCCCCGAGAATTCCCCGGGGGCGACAGGGAATTCTCTGGCGAGCTGGAGTGCCACCTAATAACCAGCTTGAAAAATAAAACTACACAAAAACAAACCAACAAACTAGGGCTGTCAACATTTTACGCTGTCATCACAATTAACGCGATTAAAAATTTTAACGCAATTAATCCATTTGGGGCGCAGAATCACTCAAAATCCCTGAAATGTCTCTGTCAACGCATTTCAGGCTGTTTGTCCAAAGTTTGTCCATTCTGCGCTCCAGATGGGTTGATGGCATTAAAAATTTTATTCGCGATAATCATGATGACAGCGTTAACACATTATCGTTGACAGCCCTACAACAAACACAAAAACTGAAGACATTATGATATAGACTTATAATTTGCACCGATGTGTTTTCTAAATTCTATCACACACATATACGCGAAAATGTTCGTCCAGGGCACCAAGCAGGCCGTTGGTCCATCTGTGTTACCTACGTTTCTCTGCTCACCGTGTCCCGTGTTTCTCCCTGTGTGCTTATACAGTGGGATGCAAAAGTTTGGGCAACCTTTTTAATAGTCATTATTTTCCTGTATAAATCGTTGGTTGTTACAATAAAAAATGTCAGTTAAATATATCATATAGGAGACACACACAGTGATATTTGAGAAGTGAAATGAAGTTTATTGGATTTACAGAAAGTGTGCAATAATTGTTTAAACAAAATCAGGCAGGTGCATAAATTTGGGCACTGTTGTCATTTTATTGAGTCCAAAACCTGTAGAACTAATTATTGGAACTGAAATTGGCTTGGTAAGCTCAGTGACCCCTGACCTACATACACAGGTGAATCCAATAATGAGAAAGAGTATTTAAGGGGGTCAACTGTAAGTTTCTCTGCTCTTTTAATTTTCTCTGAAGAGTAGCAACATGGGGGTCTGAAAACAACTCTCAAATGACCTGAAGAAAAAGATTGCTCACCATCATGTTTTAGGGGAAGGATACAGAAAGCTGTCTCAGAGATTTAAGCTGTCTGTTTCCATAGTTAGGAACATATTGAGAAAACGGAAGACCACAGGCTCAGTTCAAGTTAAGGCTCGAAGTGGCAGACCAAGAAAAATCTCGGATAGACAGAAGCGACGAATGGTGAGAACAGTCAGAATCAACCCACAGACCAGCACCAAAGACCTACAACCTCATCTTGCAGCAGATGGAGTCACTGTGCATTGTTAAACCATTCGGCGCACTTTACACAAGGTGATGCTGTATGCGAGAGTGATGCAGAGGAAGCCTTTTCTCCGCCCAGAGCACAAACAGAGCTGCTTGAGGTTTGCTAAAGCACATTTGGACAAGCCAGCTTCATTCTGGAATAAGGTGCTGTGGACTGATGAAACTAAAATTGAGTTATTTGGGCATAACAAGGGGCGTTATGCATGGAGGAAAAAGAACACAGCATTCCAAGAAAAACACCTGCTACCTACAGTAAAATATGGTGGTGGTTCCATCATGCTGTGGGGCTGTGTGGCCAGTGCAGGGACTGGGAATCTTGTCAAAGTTGAGGGACACATGGATTCCACTCAGTATCAGCAGATACTGGAGACCAATGTCCAGGAATCAGTGACAAAGCTGAAGCTGCGCCGGGGCTGGATCTTTCAACAAGACAACGACCCGAAACACTGCTCAAAATCCACTAAGGCATTCATGCAGAGGAACAAGTACAACATTCTGGAACGGCCATCTCAGTCCCCAGACCTGAATATTATTGAAGATCTGTGGTGTGAGTTAAAGAGAGCTGTCCATGCTCGGAAGCCATCAAACCTGAATGAACTAGAGATGTTTTGTAAAGAGAAATGGTCCAAAATACCTTCAACCACAATCCAGACTCTCATTGGAACCTACAGGAAGCATTTAGAGGCTGTAATTTCTGCAAAAGGTGGATCTACTAAATATTGATTTCATTTCCTTTTTTGTGGTGCCCAAATTTATGCACCTGCCTGATTTTGTTTAACAATTATTGCACACTTTCTGTAAATCCAATAAACTTCATTTCACTTCTCAAATATCACTGTGTCTCGTATATGATATATTTAACTGACATTTTTTATTGTAACAACCAACGATTTATACAGGAAAATAATGACTATTAACAAGGTTGCCCAAACTTTTGCATCCCACTGTACTTGTACATGTTATACATGTAACTTCTACTCCTCTCAAACAGCTTCCTTACTTTGTGTTTCCTTCTCGTATCTCTCTACTCCTATTTTCTCTCGTCTCTTACTCCTCACTGCACACCTTACCACTATTTTAGTTTTAAAAGACATTCTGGACTCCCACATTACATCACTTACCCTCAGCCTCCATATCTAAAAAAAAAAACAAGAGAAATTTCATTAGCTTAAGTATTATTTTTTTGAAAATTGCAAAAATGCTTGTCAGACTCATGCTTGGCCTGATTTACCTTCAAATAATCCCAACAAATTTATATGTAAATACAGTCAAGCCCATATATATTTCCACTCTGACACAAGTTTTGTTTTTTAAACAATTTATTCATTATTGATTAATGTTCTACAGACATTTTAAATTAATAAAGCTGAACAGAAAGCGAGCTGTTTATTGAAGCTGCAATGTTAACATAAAAGGCAAAACATGAAACCGAGACCAGACTAACTGACTAAACATGAAAAACGAAAGCAAAAGTAAAACACAAAACACAGTGAAAACGGAATGAGGGAACTGGACCATAACACAAAGGACACAGAGGAAATAGAGACAATCTGACAAAGGAAAGAGGAAAAAAGACACAATATAAGTGCACAAGGGTAATTAGGGAGAGTGGAAACACACAGGGAACAAAACTGGAGCAAGTTGAACTGACAACACAGAGGAAGCAAAACTATACACACTGAACACAGGACACGACACTGTCAAAGTAAAACAGGAAACAATAAGACGCAGACTATTTCACACAACAATGGAAGGAGACATGGTGGGGAGACACAGAGTAATAACAAGAGGGGAGTATGTAAACCGAAAGAGTTTACATAGTTTTTAGACAGAGGGAGACACGGGCATAACTTAAGAGACATACAGACTCATACAGGAAACAGGGAGCGACACATCAACAAGAAAACAGAGATCATAAGACTAACTACACTTGGTATGGAGTTTAGTCTTGGTTAGGTTCTAACTGTAAACACTAGAACTAAAACATTTCCCCCAAACAGCAAAAAGAAATCAAAAATACAAAAGACACTCAAAATGCGCACCCTGACAATTAATGCATACACTTTAGAAGGAAAAAAACTGCATATGTAAAAAATCTCATGATTACTTACTTCAATTACTTGAAGTTGCTTGGGTTATAAGAAATGCTGTTATGGTGTGTCCACTGTGGCTAAGAGGACTAAATACTAGATCAAAAGTCCACCCTCTGTCTGTCTGTGTGTCCTAGCAGCCAAAAATAGCTACAAGATGTGAAAAAGGTAAAAGGACAACTGACAGGAAAAGGGGGTGTCATTAATTTGAGCTAGGGGTAGTTAGAAGGCTTTCATTTAAATTTTGAGTGACAAGCCGATCAAACAGAAAGCAAGAAAAGGAAATTAGAAATGTTTTTTGAGACATTTGTACAGTAGGTGAAAATTAACAACATCATGCAGCTGAAGGTGTTTTTTTTACTTCACGCGAGGCAGTTGTCTTTTATTTAAATCGTTTGAATTGGTTTAGTAGATGGAAGGTGCAGTTTGTTTGTTTTTTTCTGATCAATACATTTTTATTAATAAAGTTAAAAAATAGCTTTGTCCTTATTAAAGCTTCATAGCACTCAGATAAATAGTGAAATTTTAAATGTTATAATTCTGGTAAGTCGAGCTGTCTAACCAGACTTACTCTGGATGTTATTACCTTGGTTGTGAAGAATCTTAGAATCCCTTTTGACCAGGTTATGTACTTTAATCTCCATGTTTAACAAATATCTAGGACTGCTTTCTTGCATTTCTGCAACATCTTTTAAATTAGAAACATCTTGTCACAGAGTAAAGCTATGTGACAAGATGTATTAGTATACTCTCTATCACACGATATGATTTGTATAAACATCATTAAGGTACCATAAAGCACTGGATATTCTTGAAGTAAACAGAAAGAAAAAGTGAAAGACAAGACAAAAGCCGTAAAGAACAGTTAGGTAGTTTTAGAGGCAATCCACCAAAACACACACAAACTTATACACTGACAGCAGCAGTGAAAAGTTGACTGTTTTAAATAGAAAGTAAAATGTGGTAAATGCACAGTGTATTTCCTGTTGATAGATTCTATTTAGAAAGTTTTTTATCCTTAAACCGACTGACAGTTTAATTTTCAGTCTACGCTCTGTTAAAGGTCACCCCCCCTTCAACTCTGAAATGGATAGGCAGAAGAGAATGGATGGGGAACTGTATATAAACTGGCTCCAATTCCTTAACAGTTAATCCACTGTTAATGTATGTTTTGTTAAAGCCCTTGAATTAAAGCTGAAACTCTGCACTTTAATCTCATCTCAGCTGTTTGCTTAAAATGTGCTGTAATGGTATACCTATCCAAAATTACCAAATTAGTAATTATGATTGCCAAAAAACACGTGGCCTTAACTGACTGTTTTTTTATATTCTGTTATGCTGAACCGTGATAAATACATTTTAAAATACCTGTATAAAGGTTTTTGACAATTTCAATATTCTGTCATGACTTACAGAGTTAAATGAAACAATGGTAACATTTTATGGAGTATAAAACTGTCAAACTGACAGAACTGATTTGCTTTGCTTTCTTTAAGGCACTTTTTATTATAATGTAAAGACTACGCAATATAATACAGAGAAAATGCCAACAATCAAATGACCTCTTTGTGAATGTGGTATGGAAAAACTCCATCCCACAGGGATTGTAACATGATTCGGTGTTATTCCTGACCAGGACAACCGTTTCAGTGCTCTACAGTCTTTGATTTACAGGATGGCTCAGGATGATGTCATCTTATAGCTCATAGAGTGTTTTGCTCTCTGCAGCTGTCCACTTCCCGCTTCTTTCCTCTCCCTTCCAGGTCTCCACGTGCCACTGAAATAGGAAAGGCAAGATTAGATAGTCATTGCCAGCTGCGTTGGCCAGCCTCCCCTGGCACTGCCCCCTAAACCCAATGCACTACCCCTCCCCTGCAGCTTAGTCACAGACCACACTCCACTACATCCCTTTAACAATAAGAAAACAGGAACCCTCCAGCCTGGTTTCAGTATATACACACCAATGTTCATCTACCTATATCTATATCAATACATGCATGTAGGTACTGCATGTATGTAATATACACATGTGCAGAGTACATATGAAGACTTTTGGAGACAGAAGCTGGTTTAGAAAAACAGTCTGCTGCACCTTTTCCAGAAGTTGGGTAGCAGTCCATTGTTTGTCTGAGAGGTGCCCTTCAGAGTGCTTCCTGGTTATGTAAATGATGGACTGGAGCTGGAGGTCAATACTACTTCACAAGGTTTAAGACTGACTGTGTATCGTAGTCTTTGTTTTTTCTCTCATCCTTTTGGGTTTGACACCAAATAAACAAGTAAGTAAGTTTTTATATACCACCTTTTGAGTCACAAAGTACTTCACAACAAAAATACCAGAGCATTAAAAAGAAGAAAATAAAAGTTTACCAAACACAAGCCAAAAAAGAGTCTGGAGGCCGCTATGGTGAAAGCTCTGTCTGCTTTAGTTTTCAGCCTTATAAGATGTGCAAGCAGGCTCAGACACACAAACAAAAACAAATACTGATATAGCACAAAAGTAAACATGTCATGAAGAAAAATGGGACATCCTAAGATTTATTATTAAGTTGTTCATTTGTACCTACTGAGCAAATATCTGGAAAAGAGGAGCCAACTTGCACAGGGCGAGAGGCAGGGAACACCCTGGTCAGTCTGACGCAGTGCTAACAGAGAGATGGACCCATATATTTGGTCACTGTTAAGCCCCTAGGGGTTTTCTGAGCTTCCTGCTTGAAAATGAAATGCCCAAAATCAATGGAGCATTTCTCTGCAATTAAAAACTCTGTTTCATTTGCACCACTACGCGTTTTTGTGGTCTTCTTTTGCGGCTCGTTTACTGAATTTTGGTTGGAGCATGGTGAAACTTGGTGTTTGGAATTGGTGATAGCTCTAGAAGCTAACTAGCCTTTCTTTAGCCGTTTACATGTGGTGGTTGTACAAAAGGTTTGTATGAGAATTTAGCTGAGATTCTAAGGTTTCTGTGGATAGCCTACTACACATGCTGACCTTAGCATAAAAGCCTTGACGCCATGGAGGGTGACATAACACTTGAGCTGCAGGTGAGGTCAGAGAATCAGGCTAAGTATGTAAGTAAAACTGATTTATATAGCACTTTTAACAACAGGATTCTATTACAAAGTGCTTTACGGGGAATATAAAAACCAGCTTTTAAAAGAAGCCACAGAGTTATTGGTATGTAGAGGGGGAGGTAAACTGTTCCACAGCTTTGGTGCTAGAGTTTGGACAGCACGGTCGCCCTTGTGCATCCAACACAAGTGCAAAGTCACAGAGCGAGATATCAAGGTATCTAACCCTCTAAGACCCTAACCCTAACCATATGGTAAGTTATGTAGCAGTTTCACTGGCCTTGTTGTGCGAAATGGTAAAATAAGAATAATAAAGACGTATGAGAGAAATGAAGAATAATAGAATGATGAAAAATAAACACGTGCGGTATTTAATTTAGAATGGTCAGTCTTCTACCTACTAATAGCTAATACTTTAAATTAGCTAAATCTGTCTTTTGTCTGCTTAAATTAATCTGTTTTCTGAATTTTTAAATTTTTTTCTTTCAACTTATCTGACAAACTAGTATTGAAATAAGTAAAGCATAAAGATGGTCAGGGCTTGTACACAACACTGTATAAGCCCTTTACCATATTTTATTAATTGTATTAGTCTCTTCTTGTTTTCTTTCTTACGTGCACTATATTACTGTCAAACTCTCTCTCTCTCTCTCACTCACACACACACAGACACACACACACACACACACACACACACACACACACACACACACACACAAACTGGGTGGGAGGGCTCTTCTATTTTTGGTCTGTATTTGTTCCACTCGCCCTCGGTGCATCCAGCACAAGACCATTTCCTATAATCTGAGCAACTTCTCTAAGGAAGTAATCATGGGATGATGTAACTATTGAGTTAAAAAAAACCCCTCTATGTGTGTGTGTGTGTTATAATATAAATGGCGTGGCATGTTTTAGTGCAAGTTATAGTTTGTCTGATTTCTGACATTTTGTTACTTTTAAAGCTGACTTGCAGAGGACTGTGAATCAGCTTTTTGTGACTTTTAAAATTAATTTGAAATACTTGTTGAACATTCATACAGAAATCATTTTCTCTGGATTCAATATTTAATATTATATAATCTATAATTTACTAATTTACTAGTCTAATAACTTAATCATGGGTTAACATTTCATTTCAGAGTAAAGAGAGACTAAAAAGCATGTGAAGATGCCTGGTATACAAACAAACATATTTTCCTGTTTACTGTACAGAAATATAAGAAATATATTTTAACCAACGCTATCACCTTTTCGTAAACCTTAAAAGTTTCTGATATGTATGTTTTTTCATTTGCTTCTATCTCGAATGGAGTAAACATGACTAGAAAAAAAGTGAAAAAGTAATTTTGAGTTCAACAAGTTTGATCTGATTTTTAAAAAGGACTAAAAATCTTGTCTAAATAACATTTTTCTTTCCTTCAAATCCAAATGCTAAGGGTAAGTCAGTGTTTATTATTATTATTATTATTATTATTATTAATAATAATAATAATAATAATAATAATAATAATAATAATACATAGCCACTGATTTTTGCAATGAAGGTGATTCTTTAAATCAAATCAAATCAAATCAAATCAAATCAAAATGTATTTCTATAGCACATTTTAAAAACAACAGTGTTGACCAAAGTGTTTCACAATCAGCCAAAAAGAGAATAAAAAATTAAATACAAAACATCAACAAACAAAACAGACCAACAAACAACACAGATGACAAACATAAAAAGCAAGCCGAATGATAGTCAAACTACTTTGATTTAAAAGCCAAAGTAAAAAAGTGAATTTTAAGAAGTGATTTAAAAGACTGAATAGACTCGGAAGTACGAATATCAACAGGAAGTTTACTCCAGAGTCTAGGTGCTGCAGTTGCAAAGGCACGATCACCTCTGGACTTCAGCCGAGACCTCGGTTGAACTAAGAGCATCTGACTAGAAGATCTTAGTTCTTTTTTGGGGTTGTAGGAGTTCAGATAGATAGCTAGTAGGGGTGCAACGATACTCGTATCGATATTGAACCGTTCAATACAGTGCTTTCGGTTCGGTACGCATGTGTATCGATCAATACAAGATTTTTAATTTATTTTATCAACTTTTCTTCTGACGATGCTGTCTGTGTTGAGAGCTCAGTGGATCTGCGTTCGACTACTCCGCCTAGGCTGCACTGTCGAGCGCAGATCCACTGAGCGCAGCGCAAGCTAGCAAGACAGAAGCTTAGCTCGTTGCAACATGGCAAATTGAACCTCCCCCACCCTCATTCAGATCTGGCCTTTGGAACTATTTTGGTCTTCATGTGAAGTATGACCCTGAAGGTAAGCGCATCATGGACAAAAGTAAAACAGTATGTCGGATGTGCCACGCAGTGTTCAATTACATGGGTGGGAACTACTGCGTTAGTGCAGTTTGCTCGTTAACGTGTTGACGCTGTCCAGCCCCAGGCACGGGGCGATCCGCGGTAGCTCGTTAACGGAGATTTGCCCTGTTGTGGCGTTAACGTCATTTCAGATTAACGCTGACAGCACTAGTGGGAACACAATGAATATGACTGCACATTTACTCCGACATCATCCTAGTGCGAAGACAAGTGGAAGCAGACAAAAACAACAAGCACGCATGCTACAAACTTTACCCGAGTCATTTAGACAGCCGTTAGCACATGATTCTCCTTATGGGGACCTGATATGTTTAATATGCTGCTGAGAGTGTACCCCAGAAGAAGCGTATAGTATAGCTTTTATTTTGGAAAGAGCCATTTCTCTGTAATAAACTCTCTTTTCCAAAGATGAGGGATTTCTCCATCAGATATTTATTTTTTTATTACTTTGTCGTTTCAGCAACATTAAATTTAAAAACTGTACTTTTGAGTTAAAATATATATTTATAATTTTAATAAATGACAAATTAAAAAGGCATGAACATTTTTTTGTATCGAAAAAATATCGAACCGTGACACCAAAGTATCGAACCGAACCGAACCGTGAATTTTGTGTATCGTTGCACCCCTAATAGCTAGGTGCCAAGTTGTTTAAAATTTTAAAAGTAAGCAAGAGAATTTTAAAATCAATGTGATATTTGACAGGGAGCCAGTGCAAGTTAGCTAAAACTGGACTGATGTGATCATACATTCTAGTACCAGTTAAAAGGCGTGCAGCAGCACTTTGAACTAACTGCAAACGATGGAGAGAAGAGTGTTGGAGGCAGAGGTAGAGAGTTGCAGTAGTCCAGTCTAGTGGTGATAAATGCATGAATAAGTTTATCAAAGTCTTTCAAAACTTAAAAATCTTGAAAAACTGTTAAGAAAAAAAGCTTCCGCTACTATGTCAAGTGCATAATAGAAGACCATTAGAACAAAAACAATTATTTTAATTGTTTTTAACATACTAAAAACTTGTGATTCCAAATGAAACTAAAGTCATCTAATATCTATGAGATAGGTTGGGTTTTTTGCATCTTTTGATTTGCATCAGTTTGCACAGACAAAAACTTTTGTTTTTGGAGGTACAGTGTTCACAGTGATGCAGTGCTTAAGAACTGACGACAAATATCAGACAGGAACATTATAAAATCTAGTCACAGAGTTTACTAAACTCTGCAAGCATCAGGAAGGACAAACTTAAAACAAGCTGTATCACTGCACACAGTGATAATGAAATAGGATCATCTGAGTTGATTTAATTTACAACACCCTGATTACTTCCATGTTGAATTGAGAAATCGCTTAAATAGAACCTGTCTGAACAATCAGGCTAACAGATTTTTAAAAAAGCAACACGTTATGCCACAATCTAAAAACCTCAAGATCAAAAATAAAGTTGATGGCATTGTTGACAGATTACTTTGTCAGATGACTTCCTCAGATGATTTTGACAGATAATTATGCCACTGACAGATGTCAACAAATTTGGTGTGACAAGGGTTGCAAATCCATTTCTATGACTTTGGGACGTCCAACCAAGTGCACACTGACAATAATCATGCAGGAGATCACAAAAGAACTTAGAACAACATCTCAAGAACTGCAGGCCTTACTTGCCTCAGTTAAGATCAGAGTTTGTAATTCAACCATAAGAAAGAGAGCAGTTTTCTGGGTAAAAACTGCTGCTGTTTTTTTTTTCTTTTTTTTTTCGTCCTGAAGTCTCGTTATGTCTGCTGTAAAAACAACACAGAACATCATACCTACAGTCAAACCTTGTGGTGGTAGTGTGTCTCTGGTCTGGGGTTGCTTTGTTGCTTCAGGACCTGGACGACTTACCGTACTTGATGGAACTATGAATTCTCCCCCTTACAAAAAATCCCAAAGGAGAATGTCTGGCCATCTGCTCATCTCCTGAAGCTTGAGTTCACTTGGTTTGTGAGTGTCTTAGTGTCAATCTAGTCCAATCTAGCCTTTCTATCCTTGAAGCTTATAGTGGCTTGCATTTGCAGTGAACCCTCTGTAATATTAACGATAATAATAATAATAATAATAATAATAATACATTTTTTTTAAAAGTGCCTTTCAAAACACCCAAGGACACTGTACAGCAAATAAAAAAGGGATAAAAACATGAAATATACACAATAATAAGAGTAGCAAATAGAAAGTTTAACATCATGGATATTTTATATGGAGTAGGCAGTTTTAAAAAGGTGGGTTTTTAGGTTGGACTTCGAAAGAGGGAATGAAGTGATGTTTCTGAGGTAAGGGGGTAGGGAATTCCAAAGGTCAAGAGGCAGAGCGACTAAAAGCCCTGCCACACCATAGAAACAAGAGGAGAGGAAGGAACAGAAAGAGAAAGGGAAGAGGATGATCTGAGGCACAGGGATGGGATGGCGATCTGATCCAAGTCAGAAAGGTATGGTGGGGAGAGAGAATGAATAGCCTTAAATGTATATAATGTGAGATTTGACCAGGAGCCAGTGAAGCTGCTTCAGAATAGGGGTGATGTGGTGGGTAGAGGGAGTCCTAGTGACAATACGGGTGGCTGAGTTCTGGACACGTTGAAGCTTATTAAAGGATTATTGTGTAAGGCCAAATAAGAGTAAATTACAGTAGATCCGAGAGGTAACAAGGCTATGAACGAAAATGGCAGTGGCATCTGTATTTACTGTCATGCAGTCTTCTCTTTAGGGTAGACTTGGATATTGATGTGCCTACCTCTTGGAGAGTGTTGTTCACTTGGTTGACTGTTGCGAAGAGGTTTCTCTTCACCATGGAAATGATGGGTTTTTCTGTTTTTGCAGCAGACTAGGCTAGGCCACTTCATTACCCTAATGTGCTACTTTTTTAACCATTCTTTTTGCTGCATTGGTGTTATGATTTGGACCCATTTGTGACCCATCCTCAGTGTTCTGGCTTCAACGTTCAAGATTCAAGGTTCTTTATTCGTCACATGCATAGTTATACAGGTATAACACACAGTGAAATGTAACCTGACACGCTCCTCGACTTGTGCAAAAAGGGGTGGGGTGGGGTGGGATAGAAGCTCCTCTTGAGTCTCTCTGTCCTTACCCGAATGATGAGGAACCTTCTACCGGATTGCAGAAGTTGGAACAGTTTGTTGCCAGGATGGGACGGGTCCTTCCGTTTCTGCGCTGCTGTAGTCTGGCATCTCCTGGTGTAGATGTCCTGAAGCAGGGGGAGAGCAATCCTGCAGCAGTGTTCTGCTGTACAGATCACTCTCTGAAGAGCTTTTTGGTCCTTAACACAGCTGTTTCCAAACCAGAATTCTGTGTGAGGATGCTCTCCACACCGCCTGTATAGAAAATCCTGAGGATCTCTGGAGAGACCCTGAACTTCCTCAGTTTTCGTAGGTGGTACAGGCGCTGCCTGGCCTTATTGGTCTGGACCTGAATGTGGGCAGCCCATGTCAGGTCTGAGGAGATGTGGATAACAAGATACTTGAAGGACTGCACCCTCTCCACTGGAGCTCCATTGATGATAATGGGCTTGTAGTCTCTGTACTGACTCATTCTGAAGTCCATCACCAGCTCCTTGGTCTTGCCAACGTTCAGCTGGAGATGGTTGTCCTGGCACCATGATGCCAGATTCTTCACTTCATCCATGTAGGCCGTCTCATCGTTGTTGGAGATGGCGTCCAACACCACTGTGTCGTCAGCAAACTTCACAATGGTGTTGGAGCCGTGGGTGGCCACACAGTCTGAAGTGTAGAGTAGAGCAGGGGCGAGAGGACACATCCCTGTGGCGCTCCTGTGTTGATGGTGATGCTGTTAGAGACGCATCTACCCACCCTCACCACCTGAGTTCTGCCAGTGAGGAAGTCCAACACCCATGCACACAAACGGCTGCTGAGTCCCAGATCCGTCAGCTTTGTGAACAGTCTGCTGGGCACTATTGCGTTAAACGCTGAACTGTAATCAACAAACAGCATTCTCACATAGTTACCCTGTTTCTTGTCCAAGTGGCTAAGGGTGGAGTGCAGGACATGGGCGATGGCATCCTCTGTGGATCTGTTGGGTCGGTAGGCGAACTGGAGCGGATCTATGGTGTGTGGGATGGAGGAGGAGATGATGTTTTTCAGCAGCCTCTCGAACACCTTCATTACTACCGAGGTCAGTGCAACTGGCCGGTAATCGTTTAGGGATGAGGGTTTGCTGTTCTTGGGCACAGGGATGACGGTGGATCTTTTGAAGCATGTGGGGACCAGAGAATTCGCCAGGGACTCGTTGAAAATGGAAGTGAACACACCTGCTAGCTGGTCAGCACAGCAGCGCAGCAGATGGCCGGTGATGCCATCTGGCCCCGCCGCTTTCCTTGTGTTCACTCTCCTTAGAGCCGCTCGGACGTTGTGCTCCACGATGCTGATCACCGGCCTCTTGCTGATGATGTCACTGTCCTCGGTAGTCAGGCGGTAGTTAGCATTAGCTGCCTGGCTAACCTCGAAACGGGCGTAGAACTGGTTCAGCTCGTTGGTGAATGCAGAGTCGGCGTTGATCAGCGCAGTGTCCCTGGGTTTGTAGTCCGTAATGGTGCGTAGCTCCCGGTACCGGCATTTGGCATCTCTCACCGCCGTATGAGGCCGCTTTGTAGGCGCTCATATCGCCAGTGGCGAGACCCGTGTTGTAGGTGGCGGTCCTGGCGTTCACTGCAGCGCGGATCGATCTGTCCACCCACGGTTTCTGGTTCGGGAATGTGGTGACTCTCGCAGTATTGCCAAAGCATACTGCTACTTCTGTAAACTCATTGATGTCGACTGCGCATGCTCTGAACATGTCCCAGTCTACGTCTACATCCCAGTCTACGTCGTTGAGTGCGTAGCTTCTGATTGGGCAGACCAACGTTTCACGTCCCTCGTGGTTACTTCTTCCCTCCGTATGTTTTGTTTATACTGGGAAATGGGGAAGATGGTGTTGTGGTCAGATTTCCCAAAAGCCGGGTGTGAGACAGCTTTGTAGCCCTGCTTGCAATGCCTGTAGCAGTGGTCCAAAATTCGATTCTCCCCTCATCGGACACGAGACATGCTGGTAGAAATTCAGCATGACTTGTCCAAGGTTCGCTTTATTAAAGTCTCCTGCTACAGTGAGGGCTGCGCCCGGGTCCTGGTTTTGAAGCGAACTCATCACATCATGTAGTTCGGACAAAGCCATACCTGTGTCCGCTTGGGGTGGGATGTAGACCACCGTGGCGATGACCGAGGTGAACTCACGGGGCAGATAGAAAGGGCGGCACTTAATGCTCAGGAATTCCAGATGTGGCGAGCAGCTGCTGGAAAGAGTAGAAATGCTCCCGGCATCACACCACTTTCTGTTTACCATGAAACACACTCCTCCACCTTTGGTTTTGTTTGACTCTGCTGTTCTGTCTGCGCGGAGCACAAAGAATGAATCCGACAGAGTTACGGCCTGGTCCGGCACGGTGGGGGTCAGCCATGTCTCCATGAAGCACAGAATGTTGCAGTCCCTCATGTCACGTTGGAAGGTGACTCTTGCTCTTAGGTCATCGAGCTTGTTCTCCAGTTATGGTACGTTGGCCAGTAGAATGCTGGGCAGCGATGAGCGATGCGCCTGCTGTCTCAGTCTGTCCCGAACACCAGCGCATTTCCCCCGGCGCTTCTTTGTTCTACGCCTCGGATGAGCGGCCCGTCCGTTGTTGTTCTCCGCGCCGCGTAGTATCTCTGGTGGCCAGGATGAGTCGGGTTTAAAAGTGTCCAAGATTAAATGTGCAACCTTGTCACCAATGTTTACAAGTGATCTGCTGTCGTAGACTATAAAACTAGAGGATTTTGGAATGTAAACCAGAGCAAAAAACAAGTAAAAAACTAAAAACATGCATAGTCGGAGCGGAGCGGTCAGGAAGGCGTCTGGACGTGGCCGCGCCATCTTAACTGCAACACTGAAGCTTGGCTTAACATTGAAGATGTATTCCCGCCATTTATACAACTTTTATGTTACTATGATGTTTGGAAAATCATTACAGCATTCATCACCTGTATCATACATTTTTTAATTCTCAACTACTGTACAGAATTCTGAATGGAAACAAACACACAGGATTTAGCTCATGGTTTTAGCTCAACTGCAAGGAGGAGAGGTGGAGCTGAGTAACTCAGAGAGCACCGCCAGATAAGACTGACTGGCATAGGTGTTACACAATCCAAAACTGAGTATACACACTGAACCAGGAGCACCTACTCCTGCTCGACAAAGAGTGTAGTGTGTGCGTTTCTGCTGAGTGCACCCACGAGTAGCCTTAGCTAAGGCTAGTTGGTCTGAACTTTTTAACTTTTGCTTTCTGTTGAGCAGAGATTCAAAATGAAACTTATGTGAGTCAAAATGAAACTGATACCCCCTCAGTAGAGGATAAACAACATAGAATAATGGTCAGAAATGTTATTGCATTCTTTGATGATCACCAGAGGCATTGCTAGGATAGGGAAACAATGGGGGCGTTCCCCAGCCCTGAAATCTTTTCCATTTTCAGTAAATAAAAAGTTACTTTTTAAAGTTATTTACTAGCAAATCAATATTAAACACTGTGCACCAACCAAAATTCAAACTCAGGTGTTTTCAGCTGTCTTATTGTTATGGCTACAAATTTAATATACATAAACACTATATTTTGCTAGGGTTCAGCAATGAGGTACATTGTTGATTTTGTATGGTCATAACACTATATCGTTTACTTAAAATCATGAGGTTCAAATAGAAATATGAATGAGAAAATCGTTGTATATGTATCATATTGCATGATACTGAAATCAACTGTTGCAAGACACATCTCAGTAGGGTTTTTTTTACACACAGTAATATTTATATGTCCCCTAAAGAGATTCTGTCCTTAAGGAAAAGGATTCAGGTCCTTAAGGAAAATCATCATGACTGTAATAAGTCACAAATTAAAAAAAATAAATAAAAATGTTTTATACTCCTAGTAGTTGTTAACAGGACTGCTACACCAACTATACACTTATTCCAGTTGCTGGTAGTAAAGTTACCTTACAAAGATGACAGCCAATTACAACCACAAGGTGGTAGGAATTTACAGGCTTGATGCAAAAAGACAAAGTTTGCATCTCTGTGGTACAGAACACTACTGTTTGAAATGTGTGGATAGAGATCAGTTTGGTATACTTTAATGGACTTCACTCAGCACTTCTGCATGCCCTCAGGGAACACCCATGATGTTGACTAAGTCTACTTTTGCAGTTTGTCTTTCAGTTTGATGAAGACGTGCGAAATGAACACGAGGAAGCAACACATCCTGCTGCTGGGGATACTACTCTGCTCGGGCTCAAACCAAGCAATAGAGCCTCTCAGTGTCTTACTTGGGACTGGGATGGGGGTATTGTACAACTATTTAGTCAGTCCAAAAATAGTGCACCGCACTCTGCGTGATTATGAAGGGACGGGCTTTAATGCAGCAGGTGGGTAGTGTTATAATGTAAGAGACTCGATATCAGTTGCCCTCTTTTTTTTTCTTATCTTTTCCTTCATTGTGTCATTTGTGACTTTGGTGTTCTTCTGTTTAAACGTACCCTTTTAATGTTCTGCTGTTTCTCCATCCCTCAAAGCATGTTGTAAACTGAGATATAAATAGGTTAATAATGGTTAATAATAATTTATTATTATTATTGTATGGTAAAGGGACTGGTGGCATCAAGGACACAATAAAGAACCCGGTGGTGCACAATGGCTAATTTAACTGGTCGCTTGTCCAGGGTGTATCCTACCTCTTCAGAGTTAACTGGGATAGACTCCAACTCCTCATGGAATTGAATAAGTGGTTATGGAAATGATGAACCGTGAAATGATATTTGCAATATGATAATGGTATGTTTAACTGTTACTATAGGTAATTGGCTGTAACCTTAATTATCTAAATTACTGCACAGTCTAGACATTAAAAATCCATGACTTGTGGTTTTCAACTCTCACAGCCAAAACCTAACAAACAGCAGGACGGGTTTTTACCTGCCATGTTTGGTTTGGGCAGCTGTAAACATCATGATATTGTCAATCAGTCAAAACTGGTTACAGCAAAAATGGCACCATATGGACAGGCACAAACACTGATCATTTTAGTCTGCCTTACAAAAGATTAAAAATTGATCTTTGTCATGAAAATTTTGAATAGAAAAAAAAATGATGTGCTCAATGACAATAATTCCCAGTATCTAAACGACTGAGGTAATTCTCTTGGGCATTAAGGAAAACGTAATTAAAAAGTGAATTAACAAGACTTTGCTGGACCTGAAAGCTTGACTTCATGAGCGATAATCCTGCCCGAGTACACTCTGAAATCTTGTGAGACAAGATTTCTGAAATCCTGTGAGACAAGATTTCAGAGTGTGGGTTGTTTACTGGGTTGTTTGAACAATTTAAACACTACGTTTGCAGACATTTTCTGCTGCAGTACTTCTCCAGCAACAGTTGAACTGATATGGCTGTTTACTAGTTTACCTTTCGAAGCAGCCAAGGTGACATTTGCTCATAGTGTTATATGGCATGTTATATGGCCATTATGTAAAACTGGTCTAACTTTGTTTTGCCATGTCAGGTTACCACAGGAAGTAGAATTTTACTGGATTAGTGTAATTTCAGTCACTTTTTAGCAACTGATCTCGGTGACCTTCTGTACTCTTCCACTCTATAGGTCTGAAGGCTGACCTGGGAAACAAGCTCTTTGGACAGCACATTGCATCAGACATCATCTTCAAAGCTGTGAGTGGATTCATGGACAATGAGCACCCGAAGAAGCCTCTGGTGCTCTCTCTGCATGGACCAACTGGCACAGGGAAGAACTTTGTTAGCCAGCTGATTGCTGAAAACATTTATGAGAAGGGAAAAGCCAGACAGTTTGTTCACGTGTTCTCAGCTACACATCACTTCCCACATCCAAGTGAAATTGTAACCTATAAAGTATGGTGTACCACACGTTTTATTTTCAAGTAAAATGGTTTAACTTTTCTGTTTGGCCACTGATATGAATTTCCTTTTTCTGCTCTCTCCTCAGTCTCAGTTACAGGAGTGGATCAAAAGCAATATCACAAACGGTGAACGCTCCATGTTCATTTTTAATAATGTGGACAAAATGCCTCCTGGTTTGATTGATAGTATTAAGCCATTTCTGAGCCACCACGTTCAGATGGATGGAATTTCTTTTCAGAAATCAATCTTCATGTTTCTCAGGTAAAAACCAAAAGCATTTCAACAGGGCAGGTTCATAAACACACGATTGGATACAGACATTAATAAAATACCTGTAATTATTTGGCTGTTTCACACTTTCTGTCAGTGTCATGAGTTCTTGTGTAGTGTTTGTTCAAAAGTAAACTTTATTGTCAATTATGGTTGAATTTTGGATTCTTGTTTTAATTTTGCCATTCAGTTTTGCATTTTTGGGTGCACAGTGGTGAGGTGTTTACCTCCATGGGTTCTCTCTGGCTTTCTTTCATTACAAAGATGTTCATATCAGGTTACCTGGAGATTCTAAATTGGCCTTGTTTTAAAGTCTGTGACCACCAGATAAGAATAGAGGGCTCGAATACTCACACAAAATGGGCAGAAAATGTCGTTTTTAAAGACTTTAACTCAAAGAGGAAAATACACAGGATTGATTCACTGGAGTTAGGAGTGAGAGCTGCCAGGGTGCAACTTTAAGACCGACTGTCTGCATGATCAACTTGGTCACCTATAACATCTCTAAGTTTCTGGATCCTCAACCTGCTGGTAGGCAGCTCTGAACACCACATCTAGAACACGTTTGATTTTGTTGAGAAGGTGAGAGATGTCATTATGGAGGCAGATGAAACCATGGTCTCGTATGATGTTGCATCTCTCTTCACTTGCATCCCAGTCACCGATTGGAGGTATTTGGTAAGAGATTACAGGATGACCCCAACCTCAGCAACAGGACCACTCTCAGCATCGACCAAGTGTGTTTGTTTTTGGAACTGTGTCTTCATTCCACCTACTTCACATACAAGGGTCAGTTCTACAGGCAGAAACAAGGGTGTGCCATGGGCTCCCCAGTTTCACCCATCGTGGACAATTTGTAAATGGAAGAAGTGGAAAAGAGGGCTTTGTTATCCTACCCTGGAACACCACCAAGTCATTGGTTCAGGGATGTGGATGACACCTGGTTGAAAATCAAATCTCAGGACGTACTACATTTTACAGATCACATTAACTCGGTGGACCGACACATCAAATTCACCAGGGAGGATATGAAAAGTGGCAGGTTAGCCTTCTTAGACTGTGAGGTTTCCATCAGAAATGTGGCACATCTAAAAGTTGATGTGTACCGTAAACCTACACATACGGATCAGTATTTAAGGTTTGACTCTCATCATCCACTGGAGCACAAACTGGGTGTCATCAGGATGCTACAACACAGAGCGTTGCCAGGATTTATACATCGGGGAAACCAAACAACCTCTGGTTAAGCGGATGGCACAACACAGAATAGCCACCTCGTCAGGCCAGGACTCCACAGTCTATTTACACCTACAGGCCAGTGGACACTCTTTCAGTGATGAGGATGTACACATCCTGGACAGGGAGGAACGCTGGTTTGAGCGCGGAGTCAACGAGGCCATTTACGTGCAAAGGGAAAGACCATCTCTGAATCAAGGAGGGGGCCTAAGGGTACATCTTTCGCCATCTTACAATGCTATGATTGCAGCCATTCCCCAACTCTCTGTGAATGGTACTCATGGCCATTGATCAGTGGTTTTTGATCAATGATCATGAGAATTTGCATAATTATGAAGAAGGAACTGACCTTTTCAGTCATTTCAGTCATTATGCAAATGTACTGTTTATAAGATTGGGGAAACCTGCAGTCAGCTGAGACTGAAGAAGTCACTTGGATGAGTGACAAAACGTAAAACGCTACTTCCAGATGAACAGAATCAACCAAGGAAGGGAATAAAACTTTTGTCAGTGAGGAGGCGTGGCAGGCTCTATTGTTAGGTATAACATATTTATTCACCTTGGTTTATCAAAAACACAAACAAAATGACTTGTCTTCATAAAAAAAATTGAATTTCTTGAAAGTGACATTGACAGCCATAATAGAATTTGGTATATTTGGACATGACATAATATATAATCTCTGAAAACAGAGTTGCATATGCAGCTGTTCATTAACACATTGATACTTGTTATAATTTTATTTTTAATTGCTCCTATACTTAGTACTTATCACATACAAGGTTTTAAATAATCAGGCCTCATTGTTTAATGACCTTATAGCACCCTCATACCCCATTAGAGTGCTTTGCTCTCGCACTGCAGGCTTACTTGTTGTCCCTAGATTAGTTTGCATTTGAGTTAATGCAAATTAAATTAAATTAAATTAATTAAATTCACTGAATTTCACCCGTATACTGATTGTCTATGCCCATTTATGATCTTTCTCATAGCAATGTAGGAGAAGATGTCATTACACAGACGGCTCTAGATTTCTGGAACAAAGGACGAAAGCGAGAAGGGATCACACTCAAGGATTTGGAAACATCACTTTCTCAGTTCAGCAATGACCAGAGTGAGTATAAAATGCATGAATACTCAGTGTTGATGAAAACCCTTTTTTATTCCTGAAAATCTCTTTACTGATGGAATTATCCACTCAGGTTTGATTGATAACAACATGGTCGACTTTTTCATCCCGTTCCTGCCTCTGGAGTACAGGCATGTTATCCAATGTGTGATGGCTGAGATGAAAGCCATAGGTTTTCAGCCGGACAAAGATGTGGCAGACAGAGTCGTCAGAGATATATCCCATGTTCACCTCTCTGAGAATGTGTTTGTCAAGAGTGGCTGTATGACTGTAGCAAGCAGGCTGTACTTGTACATGTAATGTCAGCATCTAAGGAGGTAAAGTTCACTTGTGATGACTGCTTGCTCTCTCCCTTTGTCTGTTATCCTGGTTTGAGGTTGTTAGAGGTGGGTCCAAAGAGGAGTCATTCCTTAACTAACTTCTCAGATTGCTGTACAAGGGGTCTAGGTGTGCCAACACTGAATTTTCCCCAGTAATCAGGAATATGTTTGGTTTATGGTTTAGATCCATGAACCAAAAATCCATCGTAATCCATACACTTTCTGCACTACTGAAAGCTGCTCTATTTTCCTTCACAATTAAATATATTTAGGTTATTTCAAATATTTCACTGTTGTCTGTGTGGAGGTCTGTCTCTGTGTCTGAGCCTTGATATCAGGAAGCCTTCACCTGTCTCATTTATAATGAATAAAGAGCCTGAGGAGTTTTCTGTTTTTTGAGGTAACAAAAGGGTACCTCAAGATTAACACTGTCATATGTGAATGAGTGTTGGTTTCCTTTTAAACTGTCACTGTTGTGCTTTTTTCTTTTTTTCTTTTTTTTTAAAATCTATGTATTGGCTCCTGATTTTACTTTTTTGCATTGGTCTGAAATGGCCCAGCTTTGTTTAGTTAATCTGAATAGATTAATGATAAAAACTGTCTTTATTTGATTTTTTTATGCATATGTTTGAAGTACACAGGTCATCACAGCAAATGTGTTACAGAAATGGGCATTTGCACAGATATGAATCAGAAAACTGTACTGTTAATAAATCATATCGAAAGCAACTTTTGCAAGACATGTTTCAATACAGGTTATAAGGATTTCTTATACGTTTGAAAACAAAACAAATCACAAAGGAAACCCCAAAACATTTCACCTCCCATTGGTTTTTCAGTTGGGCTTTAATTTGTAGAATTAGATGGGTTTTTTTTTTCAAATGGACAAACAACAGGAATTGGTATCTAGAAACAAGAATAAAAAAAATTACAAATCTCATTAACTGCCATAAACCAGTGCAAAGGTTTTACTAGTTGCAAAGGTACACAGGCTTATTATTAAGAAAGGCAGAGGCATGGCAAATCAATTTACATAATTTTATTAAACAAAATAACTGAAAATATGGACCTGTGGCAAAGAAAACAGCAAATTAACTGGTAGCACTTTCAACACTGAATTTTAAAAAAGCCACTTTATCACCAGACATTGGTTTAAAAAATTCACCGCCACCAACAAATAGGAAAACACAGACAGTAGTAAACTTGATGGGAGAAAGACAATAAAGCAAAGAGGGTAAAACAAAAGCAACTAATAAACTCCATGAAATTTAACTAATTCCAGTTCAACTAAAGACTCAAAATATTAAGGAAATACAAGATGAAAATGTAAACGATAAATAAGATAACAACCAAATTGTGAATATTTAATAATAACTGAGAAAAAAACCTTGGGTCAAAACCCCAAACCATGACCAAATCAACGAATTAAGGGACAAATAAAACACCCCAGCTGATATGTCAAAATCACAAACAATGCCCAAGTCTTAATAAAATGACACATAGTCACACATGTGAATAAAGAACTTAACAAAACATAACATTTTATATTTACCAAGAACATTGCAGTGATGAAACTGGTTTGCTATCTGGGACTTTTAAAACCACTCTCTTTATAATCAAGCTTTAAAGTTATAGCACCAGCAGGAAATGCAGTTGTTAATATGACAGAATATTAGCTTTTTCTTACACAACCTGGTTGTTTCCCTTATGAGACAAATTTGTTGAAAGGTAGAGTGGGAATGAACATCTGAAGGACCACGCTTTAGTGATCCAGAGGTGTAGCAGTCAAAACCAGCTTATTCACATCATCAAGAGCCCAACTGTAAATATGTTAGAAAGAAGTTTTAATAACCTTTTTAATAATAATTGTAATGTATGTTCATAATAGAGGTGATGAACTCCTTATTAGAAAGCTGCATGTATTTAACTTCATAGTTTGAAGGCGGGTGTTGAAGGTAGACTGACTCATACTGACACAATACAGATCACTATCATTGAGAGGCTGCCTTAGAAATGAGTGGGGGGATAGAATGGTGTTCCTGCACTGGTGATGGTGGAGCAAGGCACAGAAACTTTAAGGTGTCAGGTCAAAGCTGACACCAACAACAACGATTAGCATGCGGTAGGATCACAAGGAGGACAAATCAGAATCAAGTTTAAACCACAGACTCCCTCCATCAGTGGCCAATCACATGTATTTTCTGTCTTCAATATGTCCTTTGAGTTACAATTGTACTTTGTGTGCAGACTGAGAAGCCCACAGCTGTGCATCTCAAATTGTTTGATAATAAAATAGTGTGAACTACTAGATTGTCTCCTGACCTTCTCTCAAAAAAGAGAACATTATTATTAATATTTTTACATCACTATGACTTATTACAGGACAACAAACGGTTGATCATTTATCGGTGTGTAATGTTTTTAAAACTGTAAACCAATAAATGTTATTTTTTAGAGTTTGCTACAGTAACATTCAGGAAATTATTCTGGTACAGAGGAAACTGGTTGACAGTCTGAAAGGTACAGAGTTAAAAAGTTAGAAACTTTAAATAATATTTAGACCTCATAAGAAATTTGCAACGTAATCACTGCCTCTATCCTTACATTGATGACTGACCGATTATGAAACTCAAGTGTGTAAAACTAAATCAGTTACCATTGCAAATGATACCCTGCTGGTAGAACAGCAGTGGATATCTGAATGTTCATTGCCACTCTGTTACAAACAAAACAATGGTGAGCTAATGGAATTTCGGTGTTGGAAAAATGTAAATTTCTGCCAAAAAATGTTCTGCTTTCAGTTTTGATGGTGACTTTAAGACTCAATGAATAAGTTCAGGCTGTGTTGAAGAATAAAGGTGGTTATATTAATTATCAACCTTCAAGGTCTTTCAAGGTACATTTTTAACACTGCTTTCATGTGATTGGCTGATTAGATATTTGCAATAATAAGCAGTTTAACTGTGTACTTAGTAAAGTGTAGAATAAAGTATAGAATGATGAATGAGTGTTCACATGCGTTACAAAGACAATGGCCAACTTTGGCCACAAGATGGCGCTACATTACAGGGTTAATGAAAACAGGGACTATTCGATACTATAAGTGACACAACACTGTTTGAGAGGACAGACTGCTTTCCTTTGGTATGTTTGAACTGATGTCTATTTTTAGATTTCACGATGAAACGCCCTGAAGTTACATGATGTTAACTCTTGGTCAGTTTGTTCTTTGGGCTAGTTTAAGGTGCAATACTTGCAAAATGAAACCAAGTAAGCAACATGTCCTGCTGCTATGGATTCTACTTTCCTCCACTGTGATCAAGACAATTGAGCCCTTCAGCAGTTTCAAATTCCCTAATTTAAAAGTGACATGGAATTCTATTTGGGGTGAGAGATGTAATTCATACTGGATTTCCTTCAACCAGACAGGTAATACACCCAGCAAACAGCTTGTGAAATCTAAACAGTAAAGATCTACTTATTAATTTTAACTTTACTTGGGAAGGTAACAAATTTTCATGATTTAAATTGAGTTTAGAAAAAAGACTGATGACAAGAATATAGTTTATAAATGACACAGATACAGCACCTTTACAGGTTCGATCTTAATAGTTGGCTGAAGTCCACCCCGTAAATCAGCTGGGGTGCATCTGCCGTGTCCATATAAGAAAACACACAAATATTTATTATATTTCCAAATTATATGTCCTTGTAGTTACTGAAAACTACTGTATATTAAATAATCTACATGAAAAAAATACAAAATAATACAAAAGATTAATACAGAAGCAAACGTGGTCACAAAGTTTGGGTGATCCAATGTTTATTATCATTATTTTTATTATTATTATTATTATTATTATTACATTTGCCATGTAGAAAAGGGAGAACTGTGTAACCTTGAGTCTTTGTGTTTCTCCACAGTCTAGATATCAAATTCTCTGTTGTTTCTTAAAACAAAACCTATGAAGCAGCCGTGCTGGTTTAACCTGCTTTATTAGGGTGGGGCGCAAAAATCCCAGTTTACTTGACTGGTTCTGAAATGCTTGTGATCTGTACTTTACTAGAACTAGTATTCCAGTATGATTAAAAAAATAGCTCCATAGATATACAGTACAGATATTGATATCATTTCAATTGAGAATTATCATGTTATGTTTTTTAAATATAAATCTACTGGGCAAAGAGCTTAATGTAAAGCATCCAGAGTCTTCTACAAAATCATGCTGTTGTAATTCACTAGCTGGACCCACGTCCTCATTTTAGGATTGACAACGTTTTAGTAGGTAAAGGTGAATGCTTGGACATGAATTAAGCTGCGATTTGGGGAAGGCCTCGAAGGGGACTGCCGACGGCTCCCAGGCCTGGCAGATCCCCATGTATTAAATAGAAGTGAAGAAGTTAAAGAATTGAGAACAAGGAGGGAGGGAGGGTGGGGCACGTAAACGAGAATGAACAGTTTGCGAAAATGGGGGGAACCTATATAGATGGCAACTGGAAGGAGCGTGTTTGGAGGCGTGGTCCTGCTCCTGAAATTCAGATACATAATCACAGTCTTCCTGAAGTATGCAAAGCTTTCCCTGCAGAAAAAGAAATGATAGCATATGTTACTCTAAAAGTCTTTCCAGCTGTCCAAGCTGGCAGTTCCATAGGTACTAATGCACGAACATCCTATCAGCAAATGCAGGCTTTGAACTGAGTGCTGGTAAAAACAACCCAAAAAACAAAAAACCCCAACAGATTTGACCTAATCTGACCACAGAACAGTTTTGCACTTTGCTTCAGTTTATTTTAAATTAGCTTTGCCCCAGATAAGATTGTGGATCATCCTTGATGTTTCTATGTTAGTTTAAATGAATCAACACCCCCGAGTCATACTAACCATCAGAATCCTTGAAGTGCAGGCTGAGGAGGGTGTGTGGCAGCAGTCTTCCACTTTCAATTAACCAAAGACCCAGACAGAGTTTTGATTCATTTGAAAGGTTGATGCTTAGCCTTGTCCACCCTAACTGGAAAACTCAAAAACCTGTTTTATTTGTTATTATCTATCGTCCACCTGGGCCTTAAACAACGTTTTTGTCTGATTTAATGGTCAGACTTGTTTAGATGCTAACAATGACAGCCTCAGCATAGCATTTAATCCGTTATTGGACTCAATTAAATTTATTCAAAATGTAAAAGAGCCCCCTAGCACTTTAATCACACTCTAGATCTTGTTCTGACATATGGCATAGAAACGTAACATTTAACATTATTTCCTGAAATACCTCTTTTTTCTGATCATTTCCTAAAAACATTTAACTTTTGGTTACAAAGCACTGTAGACTTTATCACAGTAGATATCTTTATGAAAACACTGTAACTAAGTTAAAAAATATAATTCACCCACTGTTATCATCTTCAATGCCCTGTACCAACACAGTGGAGAGCAGCTGCCTGAACACAAATCCAACAGAGGTTGATTATACTGTTAATGGTTTTACATCTTCAGTGTGTATGACTGGATACTGTAGCTTCTCTGAAAAAGAGAGCCTTAAATCAGAAGTATTTGATTTCCTGGTGTAACTCACCTTAAAGCAGAACAACTCACAAGCCTGAGAAGGAATGGCGTGCACTAATTTGGAAGATCATCTTTTAGTCTGGAAAAGTAGTTTACTGCTTTATGAAAAAGCCCTCTATAAAGCTAGATCATTTTACTATTCATCACTGATTGAAGAAAATAAGAATTTCTCTTCAGCACTGTAGTCAGGCTGACAAAAAGACAGAGTTCTGTTGCATTAAGCATTCCTTTAACTTTAACTGTAGTGACTTCATGACATGAACCAGGACTGGCTGAAAAGACAGCAGTTGTTGAGCGTTGAAACATTTTATGGAGATACTTGATCAGGCTAGGCACTAAAAAGTAGTATTGATCAGCAGCAGGCTTCTGTTTTGAGTCCATATTGAGATCCTGGCATTTTTGAGATGACAGTTTTGTATTTGATACTTAACAAAAGTTAGCACTGTAAACAACTCCACGAAACTACACATGTACACAAGTTTTATGATGGTTTCTCATAGCAACAGTCATTGCTATAGGAGTGAGGATCTACACATTTTTGTCGGCCTGCAGCCTGCCCACCCCTTTGGAAAGTAGACAGGGCTCTTGTGCAGTCTATGCATTTTCTCCATTCGCTGAACAAAAAAATTATTTTGTCTCAATTTTTGAGTGGGTAGATCTGCTAAGTCCACCCCTTGCTCAAATAGCTTTTCTTTTAAACCTCCTCTCACTTCAGTCACATTTTCAGTCACTAATCCTGCTCACTTTCTGCTATGTATTCTCAAGGTCTGAAGGCTGACTTGACATGTTAGGTTACCACAGGAAGTAGAATTTTACTGGATTAGTGTAATTTCAGTCACTTTTTAGCAAAGGATATTGGTGACTTTCTGTACTTTTCCACTCTACAGGTCTGAAGGCTGACCTGAGAAACAAACTCTTTGGACAGCACATTGCTTCAAATATCATTTTTAAATCTGTGAGTGGATTTATGAAAGATGATAACCCAAAGAAGCCTCTGGTGCTCTCTCTGCACGGACCAACTGGCACAGGGAAGAACTTTGTTAGCCAGCTGATTGCAGACAATGTTTACAAGAAGGGATATCACAGCAAGTTTGTTCACGTGCTCTCAGCTACACTTCACTTCCCCCATCGAAGTGAAATTGTAACCTATAAAGTATGGAGTATCGTGTTTCATTTTCAAGTGAAACTCAGTTCTAATTGGTTTGGTCTGTTCTGTCTGTATTAATTCTATTTGCTGCTCTCTCCTCAGTCTCAGTTACAGGAGTGGATCAAAAACAGCGTTACAAACTGTGAACGCTCAATTTTCATATTTGATGAGATGGACCGAATGCCTCCTGGTGTGATTGACAGCATAAAGCCATATCTGGACTATGGAAAAGTGGAAGGAGTTTTTTTTCAAAAATCGATCATCATCTTTCTCAGGTAAAAATTTGAAAGCCTTTCCAGAGGGTAAGCTTAATGCTTCCATTTTCAACTTTGTTAGGGACTGGTAAAATATCTTAATTTGTTACAATATAGTTACAATACAGTACAATAAAGCTACCATATCAAACCTTTGGTTCACTCTCTGTCTAGGCCACATTTTGTTGCCTCTCTTTTGGGCACTGCAAACATCAGTAAAAAAATTCTGTTTACAAACTTGCAATACATGAGGAAAATTCAGTTTATCTGACATATATTACGTATTTCCACTGCTGTCATTAAAATTAATTCTGTGTTGTGCACTTTGGCATGATATAAGAGAGAAACATAGTTGCCCTGTCCATTTCATACAGTTGGAAAGAGATGTCTCTCCTGATTTATGAATGGCCCATGTGTTTGTTCAGTCAGTCAATCAATCAATCTATAAGCACTTTTAAAAACAACACAGATTGACCAAATTGCTGTACAGTACATAGTAAAAAAGTAAAAAGTAGAACAAACACACACATAGAACAAAACAAAAAAGAGAGAAAATGTGTTTTCAGACGGGTTTTAAAAATGTTGAGTGTTGAAGAGATCCTAATTTGAAGAGGCAGCCTGTTCCAAATTTTCTCCCAGTTGTGTCCTCCTGTCCATACTGATACGATGTTTCCCCCAAAGGAAAATGCAGCATTTTCTTTTTCTGGGGGTGTCTCCGGGCTGGGGCCCTGGCTGGGCCTTGGGGGCTTGGGTCCCGGTTAGTGTGTCGCCAGGGTTGTGGGCGGGTGGGTGTATGGGGGCTCAGCCCTGGCGCATGGTGCCACCAGTGCATCGAGCCACCTAGGGGGGCTCTTCAACTGGTGGGGGAGGCTGTTACATCTTGCAGGAGGTCTCCTCTCTCCAGGAACTCACTCTGCAGAAGGGGGAGATATAGGAGAGGGTGAGGAAGAACTCAGCCTGGGTGTCTATTGTCTTGTATAGTCTGGAAGATGAGTGGATGACGGGGTGGGTGCAGTTTTCTCTGTGGTGGGGTCGGGTGGGCTGTCCTGGTCTCTGTGGGGCCGGGTGGCGCTGCTGAACTGGGCCCCGGTCCGGATGGGCCTGGGCCATCTTGCCCTGGTGGGTTGCAGAGTATGGGGGTGCCTACTGGGGTCAGCGGGGGACCTGGCCCCAGGGAGGGGCCACTTGCCCCTCCCTTCCTTCCCTCCCCATCTCCAGCTGCCTCCCTCTTCCCGCTCCTGGAGGACGGGGCTGTGGCCCCCTACACCCTCTAGCAGATCATTACATGAAGGAACCTTTTAAATACAAGCGCGCTCATGCTCACAGGTGTACACACGGGTGCTCACACACACAAACTACACTCTTTTTGGCTCCTACCTCAAAGCACACTGTGCGCTGTCGATCTTACATGCTGCACAATAATATTCAATATTTAGTATTTACTGTTATATTCACATAGATCATCGTGATGATGTTGTTTATTATTATAATGCTCTCTTCTTTGCTTGTTTTCTCTCTTTTCTTTCTCAACAGGTGATCCAGGTGATTGATATATGTATTTCATGTCTGTTTGTTTTGTTGGTTTTTGTTTTTTGCCCTTTATCACCGCCCCTCTTCCCCGCTGTTCTTCTTTCCCTCTTTCTTTCTCCCTTTTTTTTCCCCCAGTCAAGTCTGTCCCGTGTTTAGCAAGTGAAAATAAAAAAAAATAAACAATTAAAGCAAAGGTGAATCAAATAGATCAATACGGCAAGGCCGGGATGGTCCATTTGGTGAGAAAGAACAAAAAAAAGAAAAGGCAAGAGGGGATAATGTCAAGGTGACACATATATAGGGCTTAAGATGGGAGACTACTTCGGGCAGAGTGCTCACTGAAAAGGGCTCAAAGTGATCAAACACAACTGAGGAAAACAGGGGAACAGAGGGATCATAACCTGGAGGAGATATGAGACCTGATAGTATCAACCTTATCGACAGAAAAACATAAAAAGTTTTCACAGGTGGCTGGAGACCCTGGTAGGTGTGAGGTGGCTTGAGGGTTGATAACAGAATTAATGGTGTTGAATAAGACACGGGGCCTGTAGCTGTGGTTAGAGATGAGATCTGATAAATACTTTTCGAACAGCATCCTGATAAAGAAATAGGGCTTCCCTTAACATATCAAAGGAAATCTGGAGTTTATCTTTTTCCATTTTCTTTCCGCTTTTCTGCAAGTCCTTCTGAAGGCCCGAGTGACATCGTTTAACCAAGGATCAGTTTTAGGCCTATTAAACTTGCTTTATTTAAAAGGAGCAACAATATCAAGAACATTTGAACAAGTAGTATTGAACAAAGTGAGCAAATGATCAGCATGCGGCTTAAGGGAACAATTGTCCAAGGAAGGGACACCAATATTCTGATAAACAGCAGAGAAATGTCCAGCAGTAGCAGGAGTGATGATGCAGAATTCATGCGCAGGTAAAAGAGGTTTAACTGGAGGACATGGCACCGAAATTTGGATTATAACAGGCATGTGATCAGAAAAGTGATAACTAACAAACTAACTAAGATGCTATCTAAAATTGTCAGACAACACAATAAAACTGAGTTAATCACAGCATCTACTACCTATAAAATATATTATAGTTATATATAGTTATATTAGTTATTACCTATTATAAAAATGATCTTACAAAATATTTGAAAACGGACCAGTTGCTCATTCACATTATGACACTTCTTATGTTTTTACTATTTCTTTTTTCTTTCTCACAGCAATACAGGAGCAGATCAAATTACAAAAACAGCTGTAGATTTCTGGAACAATGGAAAAGATCGAGAAGAGATGATGCTCAAAGATTTTGAAAGTTTCATTTCTCCTATAATTTTCAACAGTGATCAAAGTGAGTGTATCTTTATGTCTTTATCATTCACCACTTAAGATGATCATCGTTCTTACTGAAAATCTCTCTTTGTAGGCAGTTTTTCAAAGTCAGCTTTGATATACAGTTGTCTGCTTGACTTTTTCATCCCATTCCTGCCTCTGGAGTACAAACATGTTGTACAGTGTGTGATGGCTGCGATGAGAGACAAAGGTCTTCGGCCAGATGAGAATGTGGCAGACCGGGTGGCCAGAAGTTTAGTCTATTACCCCAAACTGGAGAAAGTATTTGCCGTGAGTGGCTGCAAGACAGTAGTAAATAGGCTTCACTTTCACAGATGAAGACTGATTCTACTCTGATTTCTACTGTATGTATGATTTTATTAACTCTAAACTAGACAATTCAAAAGTCAGCAAAGCATGTTACAGAAAACAAGATTTTCAAATAAAAAATATGATGCCATTTTCTGTCTCATATTACATATATAAAGTTTTCCAAAATGTGTTGCAAGAGTTTTTTATGCATACAAGAATGTTTTGATTCCACTTGACAGGATTTTTGGCGTACACGGAAAAGAAAATCATCATCATTATAAGAAACATAGTATATCTTATATTTTTTTTAAATTGGGCTTTAATTTACTCAAGCACAAAACACAGATTTGCTTATATAAAAAGAGAAAAAAAACAACAGGAATCTAAAATCATTGATTAGAAAGAAGTGAACAGAGTGAAGGCGCTTCAGCCTTTTATAACCGCGGTGCACACAATCAGCCACTCATTGCCTCTTGGAGTACCATGGGATCCCCAGGTAGCCAATCATCTGCGTGGGCTGTCACACTTCAATCTGCATACGAGAGGGAGGCACAGGTCTCCAATCAACCAATGGTCAACGAGTCCTTGCACTCTTGGATTTGCTTGAAGCAAAAGGGGGTCTCACTCCCTCCGAGGCCCAGGGCTGTAACATCATGTTGTTGTAATGATTTGTCTTTAAGTTTACTTAAGCTTCCCTTGTATACTTTTGTTTCTTGTTTCTCTGTCATGTTTACGTTCTGTTTTAAGTTGACAGTCTTTGTCTTTTGTGCCTTGTTTTTATTTTACTTTCTCAAATCTCATTATCTGATCTTGTTCAGCTGTGTGTAATTCTCTATGTCATGGTCCTGGGTGTGACCCAGTGTTTTGTGTTTAATTTATATTTCTTGATTATTTGTTATTCATGGTTTTAGTTCTTTTGAGGTAATATTTTGTTGCTCTAGCTCTGTGCTTTTTTCCCGCCCCACGCTTCATGCCTCTGTCTCAGTGTAGAGTCCACTTCTCTGTTTTATACTTCCTCTTTTACTTTGACAGTCTGTTTTTAGTCATTGGATTCTGCTTTGCTTTTCTTTTTTTTGTCTTATTAAGTCTGATTACTCCCAGCTGTGTTCTCCTCCTGTGTCTCTTTCCCTTGTTATCCCACTGTTTATATAAGCCCCGGGTTTTCCTTATTCTTTGTTGTGTTGTACCCTCGTTACACTTTGTGTTTCCCTCCATGTTTCCAGCCATAGCCAAGTTTACAGATTCTGGTTTGTTTTCTTGTTGAAGTTTCTTGTTTCCTGTTTTTAGTTTAGTTTTGCATTTGATGTTAGTTTTTTCCAGCAATAAAAGCTGCCGTTTTGATTTTAATCCTCTGTCTTGAGTCCTGCTCCTTCATCCTTCCTGCCACACAGCCAAACCTTGACACTTTAGGTATTGTCAGTCTTTCCTTATTGCCTACTGTGTGTATATAAATTAATTGTCTCCCCTTTGTCCTTAGTCAGATCATCTGTGTCTTTGGCCTGAGTTTCAACCCTGTGTACTGTTCTCCTTATTCTGTAGTTTGCTTATTTTGCCTATTCATGTGTGCTTCTGGAGCTCAGGAAGATTTTGGAGTCTTTTCTGAGTTTTCTTTGTGGATTTTTATGGACTTCAGTTTTTCACCTAAATAAATACTGGTTTGTTTATTAGGTTATACACCTTGCGAGTTGTGCGTTGAGGTCCTTTTGGCACAATTATAACGTTTATAAGCAAACTGAACAAACACTATATCGCATATAAACAGTCTTTTGGAGATTCAAGATGTTTTTCTGATCTTAATGTTCTTTTTCTTTTAGCTGCTCCCTTTATTAGCATCACTCGAGTCATGAGAGCGTCTGGTTCGCAGAAGAACCACCATTTTTGAAACCCAGCAATGGAGGAAATGGCTACAAAAAAAACGCCATGTTCGCTGTGACGAAATGCCACAGTAGGAGCAGCAGGTCCACCTTTGTTGTAGCGTTTGTGTCGCATATTAATTATGTGGTGGGACGCGCAGATGCGTTTGACGACAAGCTCACACATACAAGTAGAGTTGTGGCAAGTCGAATCGGTACTAATGGAAAAGGGGCTTTAGTGCCAACTGTGCATTGTTTAAGTGCCACAGCCTTCATGAGTATTGTTGCTAAACATGTACAACACTTTATGACCACACGGCAGGTGCTTCCAGCATGGGACAAGTGGCCCCAACCTAGTAAAAGCAAGTTGTACCTAATAAATTGTTTGGTGAGTGATTAGATCGTTTTAGTTGCTTTAGTTCTGATGGTGAGAAGATGAAACAAAGGTTTAGAGGTTACAGTAGATTTTATTATGACTGCTGCAGTTTTTATCCACTAGGGAGGTGAAGTCTGCACATCTAGAGACTGGAGAGCACTTCCTGCATGTGGAAAACTGACAACACAGTGTAAAGTATTAGTTCTATATTCATATACTTGGTGATCCAGCCTCTGAATTTAGACATAAACAGAGATGATTCACCTCCAGGTTTCTGCTTGTGTTGTTCTTTGTGTCTGACTGCCTCCTGGTGGTCAAACCTGTGGAGCACAAATACAAAAGCTTTTCTTTTCTTTTCTTTTCTTTTCTTTTTCTGTTTAGTTAAAAGATTGCTAACATTGACCTAGAGGGACACTCACCATCAGTCTCCCTTACTCTGATCCATTTGTAGAAGAGCAACACAACAGCAGCAAACAGCACAGTGACACATGTGACCAGAGGCAGGACATGAGCTGAGTGGGTAAGAAGAGACAGACGAGTAAAAGAAAACATCAGAAAAATTAAATGAATAATAATTAAATCATTATTTAAGTGAATACTTTTCCCACGTGAAGCACTAAATACCTTTTGATGAAGCTGATTTATGCTACTTCCAACCATGTCTGCCTTCAAAAATGTACTTTTAACAGCTTAAAAGTGAAATATTTGCATTTTGTGTATATAGTCATGAATCTGTATATACAAGAGCAGTCAGATGAAAAATATTTTCAAGGACAAGGAAACTACAGGGAGTTATTTTTGTGGTTTGTTCTCAACAAGCTTATTTTTGCTTTCTCAGCTCCCAAGTCCAAGGCATCAACTTTAATTTCACTCAGTACCAGACAATAAAAACACTCCAGAGAGTCACAAATCAAGCTTTCTGGCTGACTCCTAAAATAAGGTTTTAAAAACTTGAGGTAGTCTTTATATGTTGTTATAAATAACAAAAAGGACAGATCTTATTCTGTAGATATGAGAGAGGTAGCTGTGCACACTCGTACCTTTGAAACTAAGAGCCTGAGCTGTTTCGTCAGTCTGCTGCTGTTCAAGCTGCCTCAGTGTCTCGGGGAAAGTCTTCAAGGCTGTGAATAACAAAATAAACCAGCTAATTAATGTAGATGCATGAATACTGATCATTTATGTTCAACAAATAAGTTTATTGATTTAAATGTAATACGATACTTAAAAGAGCAGCAGCTGTCTGTAATCTATAAAAAAATGAAAGAAGGGTTTTGGCAACATCGACCACCACCACCAATTACTGTATTTTTGGACCAGAGTATTTTTATACATGCCACCTGGGAACAGAATAAGCTAACATTTGCAGAAATCTTGGTAATAAAAAGTAGAACCATTGATTTCATAACATTCCCATTACTTGGTTTAAGGCATGACTTAAGAATTAAGTGGGATTGTTCAATGTCCATGTGAGGTAATTTTTTTCTAATTTCTGACCTTCATGTCTGAAACAAAGGCTTTGTTTAGTTTTTTTTTAACCTCATGTTAAAATTGTATAGTTTTAATGCTCTTATTATCAATATTGGCTCACTATCAGTACTCAGTCAGTACTGGATTGTAAAGTAAAACATGTCTTGACTGTTATTGCAGGTAAATCTGCAGGTGTGGCAACTGTATTACACAAAACAGATGAAACGAAATGGTGAAAACTGTTTGGCTGATCCATAAAAATGTAATGCATTGTGAGGATTATGACTGAGGATTTTGATTTGTCCTTATTTTGTCCTTATTTATAAATGACAAAGAAACTCACCATCGATAACTCTGACTTCAAACTCCTGATACGAGTCTGGTAAGAGAGGCCGTTCCAAACCACAAGAGTATCGTCCAGAGTCGGACTTTGTGAGCTCTGTGAAGCTCACATACAGAACTGTAGACGATACTGGAAAAGATCCCTCTTCATACTGGATGCTGTATCGGCCCCTTTGAGCTGCGTTGCCTTCTGTTTCAATGAGAACGTCTCCTTCTTCGCATGTGTCCTTACAGAGAAACTTTTTTCTTCCAGATAAAGAGAAGGAGCACTCCACTGTGATACTGCCTCCTTCTGTGTGGATCATTGTTTTTGCACTGATGAGCCCACCGCTACAGAGTGCTGTGGAAAACATACATAATGATAGTGATTACTGTTTTCTGTTAAAGGTTAATTGTTGAACAGAATCCAGCATCAGGCTGAGAACGTTCAGCATTTCTCTGATTCTGTTTAATTCACCTAGTTTATTAATTTTCCTACTGACAATCAAGATTTACACGTCTGCATTCGTCTCTCTTTCATATAATTAACTCTATATTTGTTAAATCTTACAGTGTGGAAATTTTACTCTGGGTTAAAAGGTCCAGTCAGTTACCTGCTAAGTTAAAATTTTAAAACTTTTTTTCTTTTTACCTTATGTCATGCTCATTAAAAATGTTTCCCTTCTTTCTTTGCACAAGGTTTTACTACTTCGTCAAAAGAAACCAAATATATATACATTTTAATTTTTGGCTGGAAAATTGTCAAAATAATGTTTATAAATAAAAACATAAATTAAATAGCACTATAACACAAAATAAAAGGAAATAAGTATTAATCATTATTAATTATTATTAAGTATTTGCGCGGTTTCCTTTCTTTTAGCATTGGGCCAGTTAGGTTTAGATAGGTTTTTTTTTTACACTCCTTTTAGTTCTTGCTAAATTAGATTACAAAAATATATTGAAACAGATGCATATGATTAATACTGGAACACTGAAGTGCACAATAAAGTAAAGTGCCTGAGTGAACCTAGCTGCTTTAAACTGCTTGAATCAATATGATGAGAAGGACAATGAGTTCTCACCTGAGAAGAAGAAGAAGCAGTAGAGGAGGAGACAGTGGATATTCATTCTGAAGTTAAATCAGTAGGAGAAAAAACTGCAGGAGATCACTTTACTGCTTCTAGTCTCTAAATATCTGAACAGTCGGGAAGCTGAAGCTACACACTTCAGTGTCTCACTTCCTCATTTTGCTTTGAACTTTTCTTCTACACCCACCATTTGATTGTGTGAGGAATCAGTCAG
Source organism: Pelmatolapia mariae (assembly GCF_036321145.2). Taxonomy (NCBI): domain Eukaryota; kingdom Metazoa; phylum Chordata; class Actinopteri; order Cichliformes; family Cichlidae; genus Pelmatolapia; species Pelmatolapia mariae. Next base: position 6,392,122 of record NC_086244.1, on the reverse strand, counting down.
TCCTATTGACCTGCAGCTGGTTCAGAACTCACCAGTAATACTTGCCCAGTAAAGGCCTATCTTCACTGGTTACCAGTAAAATATAGGATTTAAAGATTGTTTTCTTTGTTTTGAAAGCACAAAGGTTACCCTTCCTGCTAATGCTGCAGAAAATAAAATCTTAAAAACAAAAACACTTTAATTGAACCCCCGCTGAGGTTCACCTGGAGTGAACTTTCAAGCCACATCTTCCTTCCTAAAATAACTTTTTCAACCTGAGTATTTTTTACCCATGGGATGTTGACTGTCTGAAATTTAATGGTCACAGTATGATGTGTCTGACCACATTGTTTAATTATTTACAGTTTATATATTTCATGTACATCAGTGCCGTTTTTTGATGAAGACAGCAGAAGGTAAATGCTCTTTTTGTCTTGTTCTAAGTTGCTATGTGCTTAATACAACATAAAGTGGATATATTTTGTAAGTCATATCCTCTCATTAATGTCTATTTACTGTCTGTTTACGTAATAATGTCTCTAAAATATACATATTTACTCTACAAAGAGTAAATATATGAACATCAAAGTTAGTTACATTTGATAAGCTACTCCTGAAAACTCTGCAGCATAATTTAAAAGAGATTAAAATAGACACCAGGTGCCTCTCTGACAAGTAGTTGCTTCCTTATTGTGGTGGAGACAGATGTAAGAAAAAATAGATCATCTACATCTCCCGTCAGAAGTGATCAGTGTTCTGTGGAGTCAGATTGAGGCTGGATAGCATATTGTGTTTGTAATATGTATATTGAGATATAACCTGTGTTCCTCCTCAGGGTTGTAAAAATTACAGCAATGCAGATTTCTTATAATAATAGTAATGAAAGTGGAGGTCATCATGAAAAAGAATAGAAATAAACGGAAGTTCTTGACATGCATCTAGCAGACAAAAGAATAATTATGATTCATGTAACATGTAACACCAATAAATTACATTCACAGGACCGCATTTAAGGGGATCAGATATCATTTAAACATTGAAATTTAACTTCACGCTCATTGACTCGAGACATTCCTTGCTTAGTTTGGGTAGTAGCAATAAACCAGTGAAGGCTAATGTTGATTTTATGTTTTTTCTATTTATTTCATTATGTAGACACGACAAAAACTAAAGCTCTCCTAATTGTTTGTACTCTTAAGCTTTATTGTCACATGCATCAAAAATACCATGCGAAACTACTAAATCTTTACAAAATACTCCTTAACTAACCAGGTAACACTTACTTTTAACTGAATAAAAGATTTACCAGAGCTAATCCATAGACTTTGCCTTTCTTCTTCTTTTCTAACTAAATTTATAAACAATGTGAGGAAAAGGAAAAGACACATTCCACTCGAAAGAAACCCCCCCGAACATAATCTATTGATTATCAGTGCAGATTTGCATTTGGTGGAGGCTCAAGTAAAGAGTACAGAGGCTCTTCCCTGCTGCTGAGCTCCTGGTATGTTGACCCATCAGTGGCACTTTGGTAGACTTCAGCAACATCATCATAGACAGCAACCTAAAACAAACAAATGATCGATCAAGCAAACAGACCTACAAACAAATTAGTGGGGTGACAAGAAGTGATAGCTGAAATAACTGATTTCAGAGACAAATACCTCCATATTTCTTCCATTACCTCTCGTGTTCACATCTGTAAAATATAGCAGAAACTTGTTTTTTTCTTTTCTTTTAATAGAAACTTAATAAACAATAAAAGTAACTTACACTGAACATCACGCTTTATCTTCAATTTATAGAAGAGCAGAACAAAAACAGCGAGTAGCACCACAACCACAGTCACGCATACAGCCAGCAGCAGGATGTTACCTGATTGAGAGGCGGGGGACAGTGGGAACAATTGAACAAATTAAACCATTTGCACATGAGAATTACAGATGATCTCGGGCAAATCAGCTTGTAATTTTCTCTCATATAGTACGCCTTCAAGGTCTGTACCATGAAGCAGGATTGGATTCTGCTTAATAAGATCCAAAGTAGTAGTTGTATAAACACTGACTCTTACAAACTTCATTCCTGCTGGTTTTAATTCTTGTTTTCATACTTGTTCATTGCATGATCTCAGTTTTAACACTCCTGGGACTGCAGCTGAAAGAAGAGGACTAAACGACTGAGGATAAAACCGTTTTATGCACATTAAAATAATTTAACAAACTGCCTGAAACCCTGGATCGACTTATTGAGGTGGTAACAGTCTTTGTGTGATTCCTGATATTGAAGTAAACTTAATCAGATAAGGAAAGGATTTTCTGGGTATACTGATGTTTATTTGTGATAAGGGCTCTAAAAGATGCCTCACATATTCTCCCATTTTAAAATGATATAAACTTGATTATAACCTGCTACTCTTTGATTAAGGGATGGAAGCTGACACAGGGTTTCTGCAGACTGCATCAAGTTGGACTGGAAAAGTTCATTCTTCATCTTGAAAACACAATGAAAGCAAATGGAAGGACTACTATGGACCATTGCATGTATCAGTCAAGTCGTTCATCAGACCCGGAGACATGCAGGTACATTTTCCAGTAGAAACTCACCATCTGTTACTGAGATCTCAAATTCCAGGCATGTATTTTTTGCATCTTTTTTTCGCACGCCACACTTGTACCGCCCAGAGTCCGACTTGGTTAGGTTTGTGATGGTCACATTAAAGGCCATGTTACTCCAATACTCAATTTCATATCTGCCATTCATAATTGTGAGATTATTTGTGTTGATGATCGTTGTTTTACATTCATCTTTACAGAGGAACTTTATGTTTCGTGAATGTAAAGGCAAGAGGCATCTAATTGTAACCTCCCCTCCCACAGTAGCACTGTAGACTTTGGGTTTACCATTGGTGATATCTTCTTCACAGAGTTCTGTTGAGATATAAAAATATAGATTGACATAGAGAACTACCTGAAGCAGTCAATATAAAATCCTTGACTTTGGAAGAAACTCACCTCTAACTTTGAGCTCTACTTCCTGAAATAAATTCTGGGACGAAGAATTGCTCACACCAATTTTGTACCGTCCAGAGTCAGACTGGGTCAGCTCTTTGATGACTGCGTGCACTTTCTTGTCACTTATGTCATATCGTATTATGTATCTGCCACTCTCAGCTCTGTTTTCAGTAGTTTCAATGAGGATGTCTTCCTTTTCACTGTCATTCCTGCAGATATATTTTCTGCTTCCTGCAGGCACTTCATGGTCAAGTTCAATTCTGAAGTCTTCGCCTTCCACCTTTGTATAAAGGTTTGTTTGTGCGTTGATGAGATGAGTATTTTTGTCAAATAATCCTGCTGTAATATAAAGAACAATACCCTTGGTCAATATAAAACTCTTTATATAAAATCCAGAGTTGTGAGTGTTTAGCTAATTTAATACCTGCTTGTATTTTGATTATTTTAAAAACAAATATGCCAATGTCTCTAATTTATGAAATTTGCAGGTTTGTTTTTCTTGCTTTTGTCATCCAAATTTGACATTTCTGGGTTTTGGATTTAAACCCTGGACAGTAAGAAACCTCTAATATTTTGGACAATTTTATTGACAAACAATTATATCAATATCAATAAAATTCTGGTGACCAATACTCACCTGATAAGATGCAGAACAACAGAACATGGTGGATATTCATTCTGAATCTTGAGCCTGTTGGTTTGACAGTCAGACAATCAACAAATGGCTGGAGGACTGCCTCTGTCTGGGGTTTAAATAAATCCTTGCAACTTCTCAGTTTAACCTTTACCAACTTCCTGAGTTAAGTTACTCCACTAAACTGTTATATCACCCCCCCCCCCCCCCCCCCCCCCCCCCCGCCGCCTTCTCCAAAACTGAGCTCTTACTCAATTTCCCACTCAGTCTTCCTTATTTTTGTTTTGACTGTGACCTCATTTGGAAATAATAGGCTGAGATAAATGTTGAAGATTTTGAGGTGATGCCTGTCACCCCTTCCCTCCAGTCAAACCACTTCACTCTTCCTCACTGGTATCTATTTGGCATTTACTTCTCAGTTGTTGTCAGATCTTTCTCCCAGTTGAATACAACTGACAAGGATGATTCTCTACAAACTGACTAAACAAACACCTTAGATATTTAAACATATTCTTTTATTAAACAGGTCAAACTGGCAGATGTGTCAAAAAAACTGCAGCATCATTTTTAAGTGCTGAGACTGACAAAAATCACACCTAACAGGGTTCAAGACACGGGGGTAACAGTCTGAGCAGAGAAATGCAGTCTTCCCTCACCCCAGCATCCTCTTCCAGCTCATCCAGGGGAACACTGAGACAGCCAGCCGGGAGACATAATCTCCAAGGTAACTCCTGGGTCTGCTCCGGGGCACCTCCCGGTACAACATGCCCGTACTTCCTGACCGTGAATGCGCCCGGGAAGAATCCTTGTCAGGTGCCCAAACCACCTCAGCTGGCTTCTTTCGATGTGGAGGAGCAGTGGCTTTAATTTGAGTCCCTCTTGAATGACCCAGCTCCTTGCCCTATCTCCAAGGAACAGCCCAGCCACTCTTCCTTAGAGGAAACTAATTTCTGCTGCTTGTATCCGCGACTTCATTCTTTTGGGTACTACTCAGACCTTGTGACCATAGGTGAGGGTAGGAAGATAGACTGACTGATAAATCGACAGCTTCGCTTTTATGCTCAGCTCTCTCTCTAACACAATATATTAGTAAAGCTTCCACATCACTGCGGACATCACCTCAATCTGTCTGTCAAAAGCAAGTATGAAATCCTGAGGCCACCAAAGTGGACACACTCCACTACCTGGTTACGCCTAGATCTTATGTCCACAGAAACACTCCAGGTTTTATAAATTAAGGATTTATATTAATAACCATGATGATGATTATGTGGATGATGATGAAGAGCATGTTCAGGAAGACTATGGTGATAATAATTAGAGTAGTCAGAACTTTCCATCTGAGCACAACTAAAGAACAAATATTACACAAAGAAAAGCATTTAAGATGAATTAAGGTGATAAGTCCTCACCCAGCATTCAGCACATGAGACAGATTGGACATTTCTTTTAAGTATAATGGAAAAAACACTTACTGTTTCTGCCTGTGTGACACATACATTCCTTTTCTAGTTCCTTTTTCTTAAAAGCTTTCATTACAACATATTTTGCTGCACCCACTCACTCTTGCATCCTCAGTATTTTTGCACACTTGTTTTTATGATTATTGTTCTTTTACCAAAGTCTATTTTAAACTTCCACCTCCAGAACTTAATTCAAACTGAAGTCTGTTTATTAAATAATTTTGAAATAATTTGTATATTGGTGGTTTAAACTGAGCTATATAAATTTGACTTGTTTAGTCAATGCAATGATAAAGTCTTATGAGTCTCTAAAGCCCCTGGTCCCTCTGAATTGTATTTACAGGGATTATATATGACAAAGAAAAAGAAAAAACTTATTTCAAGTTTCACTTTAGATTCTAAACTGAGAAAAATGTGCCACCCTGAAATTTCTCTTTTTGTATAAAAACGTCTCAGTTTAACCTCCAAACATACAATTTCTATTTTTTAGGACATCTGCCAAATTTCAGTTGAATTCGATTGGCTGTTGCTCATAGAAGGTACACAGCATAATTTAAACATAATACAAATAGATGCCAGGTGCCACAATAAGGAAGTGACTACTTCCTTATTGTGGCAGAGACAGATGTGAGAAAGACTGATTAGATTTTCTGTAAAATATTAAAATGATCAGAATTGATCAGTATTTTGTGGAGTCACATTGAGTCTAGATAATATATTGTGTCTATTTCCGTACATAACAGGTTGTAATATTTAGAGATATCTGCATCTCAAGAGCCCCTTTCTCCTCAGGGGTCCGAAAGCCTGCGGTAATGCAGATTTCTTAAATTGATATAAATGAAAGTGAAAGTGATCATCAAAAAAAGAATAGAATTAAACAGAAATTTCTTAACATGTATCTAGCAGGAAAAAATAGAACAATTTTGATTATATTGTATATTTGAGGGTTCAAGGAGTATGAATTAGCTCAAGTAATATACTGCTAAAGAAAGTGTTAAAATTCTAAATATAAAGATCTCACATTGAAAATGAATTTAATGACAATGACATACATTTTTTAATCAAATAATGTTTTGAATCCCCCACCTGAATCTGCTATGCTAATCTTGTTTCGCTAACCTCAGTTAGCAAGGTAATCCTCCTTTATCTTATACTGGTTATTGGTGCAGCCCTGTAGTCAATCTTCTTTTTGAAATCAGCTTCTGTAGCATTAAAGCTAACCTCTTTTAACCTATTTTCTTTCCTAATTGGCTATCTCTTGTAAACAGATGTTTGGAACAGTTGGTTGGTGGGAAGAGCATGTTAAGGATATCCAGTTCCTTTGACCCTTTAAGGAGCCTCGTAGAGAGAACTGTTTAAACCAGAGACAGAGGAGTTTGAAACCTCTGATTTTAGCTAACAGGGATTACCTTGTTTTAATGATGCTAGTTAAAATATAGAATTTCTGTTGGAAAAGTGTCTTAAAGGAAAAGACTTCTGTAAACATCTGTCTAGTTTTATCAGATACAGAATTTTTCTTACTTGTTTTCAGTAAATATGCTACTGGCCTATTTGTTCATAAAGTACAAACAAACTCAGGTGCAAAACTTTTTCATACACAAACTTAATAAATGACGCCTGTTGATCTCTTTGCAGTGGTATCGGTTAACAGGTGAGATGCATTGGACATTCAGTTTATCTGATTGTTTTTCACATATGACATTGTTAGTCCATGCTGATTGTTAAAAACAGACCAATCAAGTGGTTGGAAATCTGGCTGGAGCTTATTTTGTACTACTTTTATACATACCTGGCCTGGCACTTTCAGAGGACAAGTAACTAGATCAATTAGTAACTAGATTAATTAGCTGATTCAGATGAGTAGTAAGAATAATAATCCCATTTTGCCACATAAAATTGTTTTTTATTTGTGTGCGTATGTAACTTATGAAGCTGTGACAGCATATTTCAGATTTATTGCTGTATTCTTTTTCTTATTAGCATCAGATGGCTGCTTCTTTTAGATTGAAGAATGTGTTCATTAAAATAAAAACATTTAAAGTGCAACAATTTTAGGATGTGGTTTTTATTTTTAATCAGTTTATATTTTTTTCCCAAGTGAGCAAATTCCAGCCATATGAGATCAAAACGTTCTTTTATTGAACAGAAAATTACAGGTGTAAAAATGTGAAAAAAACATCTGTTCACTTGTTTTATTATATAAATGCTTTTTATGACATCAAAAATTGTAAATGATAATGTGGTGAGTATTATGCAATGAGGTTAAATATGCAGACTTTAGACTCAACCCTTATATCGAGCTCTAACTCCTGAAATAAACACAGGGAGGAAGAATTACTCGCAGGAAATTTGTACTGTCTTGGGTCAGACTGCGTCATGACTGCATGCAGTTTCTTGTTATTTGCATCATATCTGACTATGTATCTGCCGCTCTCAGCTTTGTGTTTAAGAGCTTTGATTAGGTTGTCTTCTTTTTGCACTCATTCCTGCAGAAATATTTTCTGCTCTCTGTGGGTATTTAAAATTTTACCTCAAATGTAAAATCTTTGTATCCAGGTGAGGGTTTTGTCAAATAGTGCTGCTGCCAAGATAATTTCACTCTTCTAACCTCTGACTTTCATCTACCATTTGCCACATTTACTTTCCACAAAAGGAAACACCATGGAGTTATTTGCACGGTCAAAAATGCGTTAGGTAGGCCTCCATGCAGCCAAAACAAACAGCACCAAAAAGAATAGAGGTTACTGTGCTTCATCAGGCTCCATCAAGCTTAATTCTTCAAAGATTAACTCCAAAAAAACCAATTACACTGTGCACACTTTTATAAATTCAACAACTGCACATGATCCCTGCTGACTGGATTGAGACTTTGGTAAGTGTCTTCACGTCTGAAGACTGAGGCTTGATTTTCGTAGGTGAAAAGCTGTTGAAAGAAATGCAGAAAATTATTCGAGCAATTATTAAGCATACAGTAAAGTAGAGCCATGATTAAAGATGATAAAGACAAGTGATGCTTAATTGTTGAACCCACCGCACAGAATAACAGGTCTTGTAATAAATCTACTCCTATACTGTTTTAGAAAGTGACTCTTTAGTTGTCGAACTATAATTATATATATTTTTTAACACAAAAAGAAACAAATCAATAACTTATTCCTATTCAGTAGGACTGTTTTAGCACAGTGGCAATAAGATGTTCCTGCTGCTTGACTGCGAATATGGCACAACTTTTAATTATGGGGGGCTCGTGGTGCTGGGCTATTTCCCCAAAGACAGCTGCCTTTCAACGTTTGGCATGTTTAAAAAGTTGTATAAATATATAAATTAATCATTTATAAATTAATAATTTATATTTCTAATATTAAATTTTAAGAGGAATTATACAAAAAAGTATTTTTTTAAAATATAAAGATTAACTTTATGGTTTATTATTACTGAAAGCTGCTAACTGCTACCCTAATGATAGATTAACAGGCAGCGAATGTGACTAGTGTATATAGGAACTTTCAGCCATTCCTGTTTCCACACTGCAAAATCTCCAGTGTTAAATTGACACTAGAAAATGTTGATATGTGTCCACTCTTTTGAGTGTTAAATGAACACTTTTTTATATTTTTAAGAGTAACCTAGTCAGTTTTAAAGATTAACAATGACTAACACTGAGCAGTGTTGATTTTCTAACACTGGAAAATAACTAAAAATGCTAGTGTCAATATGGACACACACTGGAGATTTTGCAGTGCACAGGGTTTGCCACAGTGGGTGGATCCACATGTTTGATTTTACATAGATTCTATATGGGATGTGCTTCCTGACACAGCTAGTTATTCATGCTTGGGTCAGGAGTACAGTAGTTTTTAACAGCCCCCAATCAGGACACTATTATTATTGTTGTTGTTGTTATTGTTGTTGTTGTAGTTTAGTGGTTAATGGGGCACAAAGATTTACATTCACCTTTATGTCTGTGGTGATTTGCCTCGTGTTCAAACCTGTTGAAAAGAGTAGAGGATAACCAAGCAATACTTTAAGACAGGCCTCAGTTAAGATTTTTTAACTTCAGAAATGGTCAAGAATGAAAGAATTTCCCAAATCTGAGATATATAAAGTGTATCTTATCTTATTTAGCACTGGATGCCATTTAAGTCTGAGTGTGTATTAGGGATGGGAATTGAGAACCAGTCCTTGTACAGAACGAGTTCCCTGTAGTCCAATTCCTTGGAATTGTTAGACGGCCTGCCTAAAGATCCCACTTATCGGTTATGGACACTCGCTACGATCAGCTGATTTCAGTTTGTGGGCGCATTTACAGCATGGATGTGGACTAGGGTTGCCAACTTTCAGCCTTCTATCAAAGGACAATCTGGTGTGCCAGAAGCACAATGCACAGCCAACTGGGCATAGTGTAAATATGCACTGTTCATTTTCTTACAGTAAAAATGCAGTAAAATGTTGGTATTCAGTGTAAATGATACCTCATCTAAAAACAATAAAGAAAAATACAGTAAATGATGGCAGAAATCACATGGGCATTTCCTTTGAAAAATAAGCAAGAAAGACAAAAATTTTAAAATACTGTAAATACAGGCTTTAATGACCCATGTTATTATGCAACGCAGAGCAAACATCGCCGTATTTTTACGAATCACGTATAACACCTTACATCTGGTGCGCGTGATGGGCCATCACTGACTGGACACAAGCGCTTATCTGATATAATCATGATCAAATCAGATTTGGTATTTATCACAGTGCCATCTGTTGGTCAGAAAGAGACATTGCAGGTACCGGTCAATATGCGGGACATTTTATAAGGGACTAAGCCGGACAGTTGGCAACCCTACTATGGACATTACGTTTATTTTTGTTGCACAAATGGTAAAATGGACAGTGCTCCAAGACAGAAACAACTGCATTATACTGTTAACGCAACTTCGGCTCTTAGCAAGCACCTGCACAGACAGCATGCTAACACTAAGCTAGTCAAGAACCCAGAGTGATGTTAAATCATAGTAAAGGCTGACCCAAGCTTCATGATACATGATACAGTGAGCGGTCATTTCCGGTGAAGCCACTTTAACAGGTAACAAACTGATGAGCAGTTAGGCTGCTGCCTCCGTTTCTACCTGTTTATGTTTCTGCTGTAGAATCACCGTGACGATCGCTTTAAAGTCTCTTTGTGCTGGTGTGCGGGGCTGTAGCCTGTAGGGTTGTATTGTTTACATGAAAGTAATGTAACAAGTAGTCTAATGAATGTCTTTCTCCTGGGTGTAATTATATAAAGTACTCCATTACTTTTAAGAAAAGTGTTGTGTGTAATATGTGTAATAGCTTTTTTTACTTTACTTTTTTTGATCAATGAATTCAACACCAATCACAACAAAGACGGCCAATACCTCCAACATTGACAAACATTTGACTAAGTAGCATGTAATTCATTTGCATGAATGTAATGTCTTTGGTATGCTGATTAGAGATCATGGTGACGATGAGCCAATGAGAACTTATCTTATCAATTCCCATCCCCAGTGCGTATATTTAAATAAACAAAAAAAATAAAAATCCTGAGCAGGTAACTCGCCAGCAGTTTCCACCTTCGACTTCCATTTATAAAACAGCAGTAGTAAAACCACCAGCAACACAATGACAACCATCGTAGCACAAACCGCAGTAAATATGACAATCAGTGTGGGGGAGAGACATAGGAGAGGTGGAGAATAAACCTAACCTGGGTGTCTGTTGTCTTGTGTAGTCTGGGAGATGATTGAATGTTGGGGTGGGTACAGTTTCCTCTGCAGTGGGGTAGGGTGGGCTTCCCTGGGTCCTGTGGGGCTTGGCGGTGCTGCTGCCGTAGGCCCCGGTCTGGATGGGCCTGGGCTCCCTTGCCTTGGTGGGTACCAGAGGACGGGGGTGCCTGCTGGTCGGGTCTTAGACTCCACCTCTCTGGGAACACCCAGGCCCTCCAAAGTGTGGAGGTCTATCTCCCCTCACCACACTCCCTGCCAGTGACTGATGCCCTCAGGGGTTGGTGCATTGGTGGTTCTTGGTGTCCGGGGCTGGGCGCTCAGGTATGCACCAGCTCACTCCCGGTGGCTACTTGGCGGGTCCTGGTGCCTGTCGCTTGGTCAGGCCTCTTCCGGGGCAAAGGGGACCCCCCGGGCCTCCGGCCTCGGGGTCTGCGGCTCGGTTCACTCTGGCACAGCTGGCTGCCGGCAGGGCCGGCGGGCACGCCAGTGCAGCCCCCTCTGGCTTCTGCTCCGTGGCTACTGGGTGACCCCTCGTCTGGGGATCTCCTCAGCCCTTCCCAGGAGGGTGGCACGGATGCCCCTCCGGTGGTCCACCTTGGGCTCTCGCACTCTGGGGCCTCTGGATGTCTGAAGCCTGGATCTTCTCCATGCCTGCTTCATGCCCTGGGGGACGGGGCTATGGCCCCCCACACCCTCTAGCAGACCGTTACATGGAGAAACCTTTTGTATACAAGCGCGCTGATCCACACGGGTGTGCACACGGGTGTTCACTGTTCGTAGACATAAACTACACCTTTCTTAGCTGCTACTTCAAAGCACATTGTGCGCTGTCTGTACTGCGTGCTGCACAACAACATTCAATATTTAGTATTTACTGCTGTTCACACTTAGCTAGATTAACGGGATGGTGTTGTGTTTAGTATGTTGCTTTGTTTTTTTTTTTGCTTGTTTTCTCTTCTTTTTCTCTCAACAGGTGATCCAGGAGATTTTTTTTTTCTTTTTCTCTTTGTCTTTGTAAGTGCCCTTTCTCACTGTCCCTCTTCCCTTCTGTTTTTCTTTTCCTTCCTCTCTTTCCTATCCCCCAGTCATGTCTGTCCCATCTGTAACAACTGAAAATAAAATAAATAATAACAACAAAGGTTGATCAAATGGACCAATACGGCAATGCCATGATGATCCATTTGGCAAAATAAATCCATTTGGTATCCTTGTTGGTCTTCAGACAACAATTCTGATGGCTAAAGAACCAAATGGGACAGACAAAAAAAAAAAAAAGACAATCAGTGTGTAAACTATGAGAGACAAAGCAAAAAATTAGGTAGCTGAACATGTGTGGTTTGCATTTTGACGAACACCTGCAAGATTTGGTGTTGAATAAACATGATAAATACACTTTTTTCATACAGGTAGTGTCTATTTAAGACAGTGACCAAGCTCTGTCATTCCACATAGCACCTTATCTCTTCATTTTATTCATTTATTGTAGGTTTTGGATGAATTTGTTATTTTAAAGTAAACTAATACCACATAAAATCTGCCCAACATGAGCTGTTCTATAATTCCTAAAGCTACTTTTAGCTCAACTTTTGATTAGAAATCATTTCGCAGTTGTACTTATTTTGGTAGCTAGAAGAGCACAGAAACACTAGATTCGTTGGAAAGTCCTTCATGAAAATAACAGTACAGAAGAACAGAGCTGAATCCACTGCGGCTGCCTGACTAAAACCTGATGAAAACACTGCCCCCCTGTGGTAATAATTTTCATTAAATACTGCAGAGAGTTTACCTATTGAACTTTTCAAAGCAGCTGTGCTGTTTAAGCACAATGCAATGCTTTCTCTCTCAATCCAGTTAAAGTATCCAAGTTGCTACTGATTTTTTTTGTTTTGTTCAGACTCTGTTGATGGACGCTAAAAAGTTGAAAAGATCATCCTATGACATGAACACTTAAATACTGCAGGTGGTTAAGTGGTCTGAGTACAGTATTTGGTGTCAACTGATTTATGTACTACATACAACAATATGTAGTACATATATCATATATATTATTACATATTGTAGCCATAACTACAATATGTAGTCTACTAAAAAGACAAGCAGGAGAATAACCTGGAGATGATTTCTCATTCGGCTCCTGTTCAGACAGCTTGGTGGTTGTAGGAAACAAGGCTGAAGCTGTAAACAGTGAAAATGAGATATGGTAATTCTCCTTATCCACTTTTGTTTGTTAATAATTTTGAATTTATTTTGTTTATCACGAAAGGAAACAGCATGAAATAGCCAATCATATAGCAGCAACTACTGACTCATCAAATGTGTATTACATTTTTTTCATGGCCAAAGTAGAACTGAGGTGACTGAGTGTTGCCCTAACATTTTCGGATTTAAATGCACTGAGACTTGCACAGAGAGGATCATGAAATGCCCGTGAAAATGTAAAAACACAAACCTACTCTAAATGAGAGCTCTCTAAGCTGTTGCTGTTTTTAATTGATGAGTGAAATGACAAACCAAGAAGGTGGATTAATACCTGTAGATGATTTCTCAGTCAGCTCCCGTTCATACAGTTTGGTGGTTGTAGGGAACGTGGTTTGAAGCTGTGAACAGTGAAAATTACATTTTCCACAGTCACTTTAGTTTTTTCTTAATTTTGTTTTATTAAACAAAGGAGATGAAACTGTATGAAATAGTCATAGAAAGTGGAACTGAACGGACTCAGCGTTGCCTTAACATGTTCACACTTACACTCCCTGAATCTCACACAGGGAAACTCCCATAGAAGTGGGAGACTTACTTTGTAAGGTGTGTTTTACCTGAAATTGGATCACTTGTGTCTTCAGGTGTTGACACCTCAGGCAGCTTGGTGCTTTTCTCTGGATACTGAGCTGTAAAAATGAAATAAAATACAGTGAAAATGAGCTGCAGTCAGTAATATTATAAAGTATATACTTTGCATTTAAACAGCTGTGGTACAATTACATGTCTTAAAAATGTCTGAAACCCAAAACAATATAGATAAATATAGAAAACAATTATTTGTACGTTTAGTGCATTTTAAAATGAAGAAGTAATGAGTCAAGAATGTGCACTGCTGAACCACATTTAAGCCTAATATAGCACCACTATTATTCCTTTACTGCATATAAATATCCTAAATGGTATTGGCTTGAGTCCCTACCAGTAACACCTGCTTCTAATGCTTCCAAAAGTTCTACTATGGAAAGAAGTCGATCTATATGATAACTTTTTTATTGGTGTATATTCTGGTACGTTACATGCACATGCTTCACTGGCTGAAGGTTCCAGTCTTTCATGCCAGGATCTGGACCAGTCCAGTCTTGTTAAGGGTACTGTTAAATGATGTATGTTAAATGAAAAGCCAAGAAGGCGATTCACCTGTATTCACCAGTAGCTGATATTGTATTTGTAGGGAATATGGCTGAACAGTGAAAACAGTGAAATAGTGAAAATGACATACTGTAATTTTCCACATTAGCTTTTTTTTGTTCAACAGTGTGAAACAGTCATCGGTTTGATATTTATATTTTAGCAGCAGCCGATGACTCATTCAATGTGTGTTTAACTTAGTTTATACAGAAAGCAGAAGTAAACTCATCAGCATTGCCTTAACATGATTGTACTTCAACTCCCTAAAAACATAGCGTATCAGTGTAGATCAGCATTGGACACTAATTGTATGAAAAGTGTTACTTGAAACCGAACCTTCTGTTTCCTCAGGAGACGACAGGCCAGGTAGTGCAGTGCTTTTAACTACATGCAGAGCTGTAAAAAATCAACACACAACGGACACAATTAATTAACTCACACCTTGGACATTATTTAACAAAGTCATTAGGAGAAACCTCACTTGTTGTCATTGTACTAATCTGGAAACACATCAGCTGGTCTTCTGACTTAAAGGATAACAATTATGGAAGAGGAGGATAACTGAGATAAACGTTATCTGCATTCCTGTTGATCTCCTTTCCTTTCTTGTATAGTCATAAAGAATTCATTCCTTTATAACTGTGATTTTTCACCTTCTTAAATCTTCAAGCGCCCCTACAGACTGGGCAGACAGGTTTAGTTTACCTTGAGCCAAGATGACACTAAGACAGACTTTGATTAACAAGAACAGTAAAACCAATTTAGCTGTTTAGGAACCCTTTGATCTTAAGAAGCCTGTTGATGAACAACATCAAATACTATTTTTCTTAAGCGTTCAACATGATGTTTCTGGCATCCATCTGATGTGATAAAAATCTTTGTATAGCTATAATTATAACTATGTCTTTCCTGATTTTCACCATTCATATTAAGAGACTGTTTTAAAGAGTTCCTTACTTCTATATAAACTGTTGTACAAAGCAGCTGCAAGTTTTTCATATAAGACAAAGAACTGGATTTTAAATGTGTAGAGAGTTAGTTTTTTCTGTTAATTAACCAGTAAACATTTGTGTGTCGAATAACAGGGAATAACAGTAAGACTGTGAGTAATGCTCAATTTCTCCATCTAGATGTGACGTGGTAAACGCTTGTGAAAAATAACAGGAAAATTGTTGTTTTCAATTATTAAGGAGACAAACACTAATCAGTCCTTACCTGCAGAGAAGCAGAAGAACAGAACATGGAGGCAGTTCATTCTGAATTTAATCCTAATGGACAGAAGACACTTCTCTGCCTTTTTTTGTGCTTCCAGTGTGGATTGCTGAAAAAGAAGCTGCAGCTGCTCAGTTGGACACTGATACGTGATGCGTCTGCTATTTTTAATCTGTGTGCAGCTACACCCACTACTTATTCATCCAATGTGTGTATCCTTGCGAGTGTGTTGGTCACGAACATCATGCCCAGCTGATCCTAGTGTTCAACAGGGTTGAGGTCAGGACTGCAGACAGGCCATCCCATCCTCTCCATTTCCAGATTTTAGAGGTAGTCTCTGATAAACCTCGCTCTGTGGGAGCAAGCCTTGTCATCTTGAAGGATAGAGTTTGGTCCCAGACTGTTGGAGAATCTCATCTTGATATCTCTCTGCATTAAGATTGACTTCAATGATGACAAGGGAGATGCCACCGACACTATTACACTGCTTTTACCCACACTTTGACCCTACAGTCTGATTGCCATAACCATTTATGTTCTTTCTCAGTGAGTATTGTAGTCTGTTTAGACTTTTTAGTACATCTTTCCATCCATCCATCTTCTTCTGCTTATCCGGGGCCTGGTTGCGGGGGCAGCAGTCTAAGCGGAGAAGCTCAGACCTCCACCTCCCCAGCTTGTCCGGGGGAACACCAAGGCTTTACCAGGCCAGCCAGGGTGTCCTGGGTCTGCCCTGGGGCCTCCCGGATGGCTGAACTCCTCACCCTATCACCCTGTCTCACCCTATCTATCTATATAAGGGAGAGGCTAGCCACCCTTCGGTGGAAGCTCATTTCTGCCGCTTGTATCCGCGATCTTGATCTTTTGGTCTCTACCCACAGCTCGTGACCATAGGTGAGGCTAGGCACATCTTTATTGATTAGAGTTTGTTACAGTTTTCAATCCTGCTTTTGCCTCAGCATGGTCATTATGCTTCTGATGAAATTAAACTATTCAGACACTTTTCTTTTTACCCCAAAGTCCTTTACACGTTAAAAAAAGTGACAGCGTAACAGTTTTCTCAAAGAGAAAGTGGAGGAAAACGTTTAAGGAAACTTTCTAAACTTCCACCGGTCGGTTTATGCTTATTTTGTTTCAGAGTGTAAACATCAGTGTCATACTAAATATCATTATCATTCTGTTTTAACACACACAGACACAATAAAACAAATGATCCTGTCTACAGTTGAATTTGGATTTCATTACGTCTATGCTGATCAGTGTTGCAACTACAGAAGGTGATATATAATATATGTTTTTAAATACCACTAAGTTTTTTATTTGTGTGGTAAAAAGAAAATCCTTTATTGTGCCAATACCATATTTTGTTTATAAAAAAAGAAACATGAATTTGAATTTCAAAGTGAAAGCCCTCAGAAATGTCTTATATGAGCAATTTTTCTCTGAAACTAGAAGGCTGTTATAAGGAAACTTCCTGTTTCCACAGACCAGTTTATATGTAGATCAACAGAATACGCCCTCACATTGTTACTCAGTCAATATCACACGTCAGTCTGATTTTGGATTTCATAATAATAGCCTTGTGAAATCGCTACCATGATCTTGTTTGTGTGTGAATTCAGAATCTATTGCAGGGAAAGTTTTTGTTTCCACAGACCAGTGGAAGAGTAGATGACAGGGTACACACTCAGTGTTACTTTATGGAATTTTGGATTTCAAAATAATAGCCCTTCAGATGCGTTTATATCAGCTACTTTTTCATCTAGTTTCAGAATGCACATTTTTAATTTCTATTTCAAAACAAAAAATGAAAAACAACCAGCACCTGGAAGAGAAAAATGTCCTTTTTCCCTCTTTTTTTTGAAAACAAAAGTGCATTTCTGCCACCAGCATTTTTATGTTCTTGCATTTTTAGAAATTTCAAAATGATATACTCACTGAGCGTGCTTCCTCATAGCAGCTGTTTTCCTGCAATTTCTCTTGTGAAATCTCAAAGTAATTACAACACCTAAAATGTCAGTGAGGGTTCACAAAAGAGCATACAGTTAATCTCATAATTAAAAAAAAACTAAACAAAAAAACTTTCTTATTTCATATCTTTATAAGAAAAAAATACCAATAACAGCTTTCTTTCAAAGTCATATGACAGTGATTTAGCTAAATCAAGTGTCCTGCTGTGAGTGTTTTAAGAGAAATGATGCAAAAAGTTGGGTGGAGAGTAGGGCTGAGTGTTTGTTTAGAAGAACAACTTCTTCATTTGGAAATAAGGAGTTTCTGATATGACAGTGAAATTCGAGGATTCGAGTGATAAAGTCTCAACATGAAAGTCTGTCACACTGTTATCTGCTTCATCTTCCTCAGTAAGTACATTTACCTGTATTATTTCTAATGTTTTTTCTTATTTGATTTAATTTTTAAGATTCATTAGTTGCTATGTAGAATTTACCTTCATCATTCTGACAGCACTTGTCTCTTTCTTCCATTTCATGTATTTCTCAGAATAGTTTGTACATAAATGTTGTGCCTTCAGCAAGTAAAAAATATTCTCCTGTACAAAGTTCTTTTTCATAGGAGATCATAACATCAGGAACACATTTATTCTGGTTAACCAAAGAGCTCTTTCCAGCTATATTAGCATTTTCTAAACCAAACTTTTTTTGTTAACTTGCATTCAGAGCCTCAGGAAGAGTCGTGAGGTTGAGGTACATAATCAACATATTACAACATAATCAAACACCCTTTCGCAGCAGTGGTGAACTACTGCTTAATGTTAAACGGGTCTTGTGCTGCTCATAATTAGCCGAAGACTTACCTTGATTTGGGTGCACAGTTATGATATTGTGACTTATAATGTGACTTGGTGATAAATTTCTTCATGAGGGGCACTGATGTGTTCAAAATGTCTGTGAAGACATTAATCAAACAACAGTGCGTGAGTCACTTTTGCATTATGGTGGTCTGTCAATAATGCTCACTTGGATGAACCAGCCAGAAATTATGCAAAATGAGCTGACAGATCATTTTGCATAATTTCTTGTTAATTGTGATGAAGAGGCTACGTGTAAAATCATATGACCATATGTTTGGAAAATCATTATTCCTTACTGATTTATTTATCACAACTGCCCAACTCATGTATTTCTTAGATAAATAATATTTTAAGTGTTTTAACACCTTTGTTTATTTTATTAAATTATTACATTGTGCATTTATTTATTTATTTTTGCACTTGACCGGGAATGCAGTGATCTTAGCTTTACACAGGGGGTGCTGTGGCACCCTCAACTCTCCCACAATGCCACTTGAATTTTGCCAGTGCACTTTATAAAGTTCATAAATGCATAAGGAGTCTCTTGGTGGAGCTGAGGCTTAACCCTTGTGTGGTGTTTGTATTTTTGTTACTCAGCCAGTGTTCATGGGTCTGGTGGACCCTAGAGTTTTGGCTTTCCAATTAACACTATCAAACAATTTTATGTTAAATTACTCAACAGATGTTTACTTCATCCCAATTACGAGCCATGTGAACAGCAAACATGGATAATTTTCCCTTTACCTTTGTTCGATCACATTTATGAATTAATGTGCTTCTCGTTCTTTTTTTAATAAAATGTTATAAAAAAATAAAATCAGTTATAATCAAGTGTAAATATCTTTATACCATATTTTGCAGGTTTTGATGGTATATACTGCCTAAAGGGGCAGCGGCCTCTAAATGGCATGGGTCTCACAGACCCGAACACCATACAAGGGTTAAATACTTGTGAAAACAAAGGAGACTTTCACAAGTAACTACTTCTTCAGCTTCAGTATCCACTGAAAGAACATCAGCATTTAGTTGATGGTTAAAGGATAAAATTAAGCAAGAAAATCAACCTAGGTGAATATAGAGAGATTCTAAATATTAATTACAGCTGATAAAACGTTAATATAGTATTTCAGGTGTTAGGAAATGTGGATATTTGTACAGAGAATTATTGTTGAACCAATTTGTTGATCTTCAAATTATCATCAGACCCGAATATCTATTTGGGTGATAGTAATGATTTACTAATCTTTTCCATAGCACTGCAGGATGGAAACACTGTTCCTTACAATGCAAAGATTGCCATGCATACAGGAGTGGAAGGAGGAAACATCACAGTTAAGTGTTCATTTTATATCTTTGGAAAGTGGAAGCTCTTATGTAAGAACCAATGTGAAAGGGGAAACATTCTCATTGGAACAACCGACCTTGTAGCTCAAAATGGCAGATACTTTATTAAATACGAAGAAGAAGAGTTTCCAACACGTCATGCAGTTCTTTATGTCAGCATCACACAGCTGGAAAAATCTGACTCGGGGCTCTACCGGTGCTATTTGGACAGAAACTTGGATCCATATTTGTTTGATAGCTTTCAGCTCACGGTGACAGAAGGTGAGTTTTTACTAGTCATCATTAAAATGCTCCATAACCTTACTCTAAAAAAAAAAAAGGATAATATTTTCATTGCTCACTGATAACTTCTTTACATCAGTAATGTTTCTGATTGTGTCCCTGTTTGCTGCATCAACAGCTTCAACGCCAACATTGGGCCTGCAATCTTTGTCAACTTCCACAACAATCACTAAACAGCCTGAAATAACATTTGTAAATTCAGGTGCAGTGAAATATATTTTATAAGTTATTTCTCTCAATCCAGAAACATAAAGGGGTAGTTTTTCTATACATAAATACATACGTACATACATATATAAGAACAGTAGTTTTTATACAAAGATTATATTCTCCCCCATTTTGGTCTTTTCTTTTCTCTCTGCAGGTTTTCTCTGGCCTGTGGTTATAGCTGTGGTCATGGTGGTTTTGGTGTTGTTTGTTGTTGTGCAGCTCATCTGCAAAAAGAAGACTACGGACTCTTGTGAGTTATGTTTCACCTCTTTGGCACCTTTATGATAAGTTGATTAGTGATTCTAAAGGTGTGGATTTTTAACCCTGTGACTGACTGCTGACATTTGTGGAGCGCACAGAGTGTATAGTCTCCAACCAGCCTTACATCTAAGAATATTTCATGTTTGTCTAATACTTTTCTGTGTTTTCCCGTTTTCAGGTTTGAACAAACAGAAAATTGTGAATTATAAAAAGAGTGAGGTAATGTGAACAGAATCTGCATATTGTTTATGATGTCAACATGACGAATACAAATGAAGGCAGGAGGAGGAATCTTGTTTTGCATCTTTTATAAACAGCATAGAGCAGCACTTATAGTACACTGACTTGGCCCAAAAGTTTTATACTCAGCTAGAACAACGACAATGATGGCACTATTCCTACTGCCTCATTCTATGCACTACAATACCCAGAATGCCTGGAGCCATTCTGGGTATTGTAGTCTTTATTATCACTATATATCAGGGATGGGCAACTCCAGGCCTTAAGGGCCGGTGTCCTGCAGGTTTTAGATATCACCCTGAGTCAACACACCTGAATCAAATGATTAGTTCATTACCAGGCCTCTGGAGAACTTCAAGACTTGTTGAGGAGATAATTTAGCCATTTGAATCAGCTGTGTTGGATCAAGGACACCTGCAGGACATCAGCCCTTGAGGCCTGGAGTTCCCCCACCTAAAGGTGCCACTTGTGCTTACCTCAAACCTCAAGAGCTTCTGATTTAACAGGGTTACTTTCATCATTCTGTCTTTTCCAGATTGTTCTCTATGAGAATCTTCTGACGTTGCCACCTGAAGAGTCAGTATACCAGAGCCTGGATCCAGCCAGCAGGGATGAAGACCAAGTGTACCTTACACTTAAACAGACATGAAAGCACAAATAATCCAGCATGCAGGCCTGAATTTATGTGTCACAACAGACACAGATTGATACAACAGACAACATCTTTAAACGCTTCTTTATTCTTCACTTTACTAAAAGATAAAGATTTTACAGATTAAGCATTAAAATCTTAAATAAAATAACTTCTCTTCTCATTCTGGTGCAAAATTAGAGCTCATCTTATATTCAAAGGCACCACCTGGGGGTGCTGCATGAGTAGTGACAAATATCAGGATTAAATAACAGCTCATCAAACTGATCTGTAAAGTTGCAAAGCAATAATAAACATTGGTATATTGGTATGTCTTCTTTCCAAACAGGCTTTCCAAACTCTGAGAACATAGGAGAGGGGAAAACAAACCCTCTCCCCCCAAAAACCACGAAGCACTCTGAGAGTGCAAACATCCACCAAAGTTTTATTGGAATTCACACAAACCTTTTTGAGTATTGTGTTTACACACAGAAAGAATGACACATATGCATGTTAAAACTACCAAAAACATAACCTACTTGGAGATGGTTACAACAGAAAAAAAATTGCAATTTCATTTATGTATTTGGGGGGATTTTTTTTTTTCATCCACCCATTTTCTTCCGGTCCAACCTGGCCACCAAGAACTCTCCCCTGGGCCCCCCCTTCCCAGGCCTGGCTCCTGGGCAGGGCCCCGGTAACCCTATCCCAGGCAGGGTGAACTGTTCCCTTGAGCTTACACTCATAAGTGCCTTTGTCTGGTCCTTCACCCAGACCAATTTGCCATGGGAGACCCTACCAGAGAACAAAAGTTACCCGACAACACACTCCGGGATCCGTGGGAGACACAAACCCTGATTCATGGGGGGGGGGATTTTTATTTATTTATTTTTGATCTGTGATAATGGGTCAAAAAGGGAAGTATAAAATCTGGTCTGACTTTTTGATAAAGTATATTTGTCTGATGTTGCTGTGGAATGACTCCCAGCAGAAGACAAAACTCCATAAAGAGATTTAGACAGAATCATGACTTGACATCTGTTTATGAAGCATCGCTATCATGTGCTAACACAGGATCCATGACAAAAACTGTATTTAAACACTATTTTCTTTTTCTTTGTTTAACTTCTTCTTTAGTTAATTTGTTGTTGTTAATGGTTTTCAGCTCTTGTAAGTCTTTCATTGCTACTAAAAAACCTGATTTTACTGAGTAGAAGATCTGAATTTACACCAAAAACTCCAGTTCTGAAATCTGTGAAGAAATTGCTTCAGGAATTATACTGGATCATTTGTCATCACATGAATTCTACATATTTGAACACTTAGATGGGGCTTTAATTTTTTATCCTTTCATTGTATTATATCAGTTAATACGATCAAATGCAGGGGGTAAAGAGAGATGGGGAGGAGGGTAGGGCTGAGTGTGTCCTGTGTTTACAAGAAGAACCCAAACATAAAAAGAACGAGACGCTTCGGGTTTGCCAGTGTAGAAGGACGAGGAGGTAGCGACAAACGATCAAAGCATCAAAATGAAAGTCTGCCACGCTTTGATCGCCTTTATCTTCCTCAGTAAGTACATCCACCTCTTTGTTTCCTGTTGCTTTATTCATTTATTTATAGGTGATCTGTGGGTTATTCGACTATAATCAACAAATAGCCTGAAACATCCCCACCCACTCACAGAGTGTACCTTTCATTCTACATAAAGTGTGTTGTAAATAGTTTTACATGCCTTGTAGAGCTGGTGACGAAAAACATGTTTGTTTGTTTTTTTAGACTAAAGTTAAAGAGGAACAGCAGTGCGGCAGTAAACTGCTGATAGCAGCCTTGTTCACAAACTGAAAGCTGTGCTTATTGAGCAACACATCAAAAATCTCATTTCACGCTCAAATACATGAACAGTGGGCAGCTTGTCTGATACTGATGCAGTTTCACAGGCTCCAGGCTTCTCTTCAATGTCTCCTTTTATTGTTGTGAATAAGTTAGAACAATCTTTTTTAAGCATCTTCTACACAGCAACTGAAATGACATCAGTGGATCAGATGCTTCACTTTACGATTAGGACAAAACTAATCAGCCAACATAACCTGAGATTGTTAGGCACACATTTAAGTCCAGCTACTAAAATGTATATTCTGAAATGTGAGGTTTCATAACCCTTTGTCTGTCTCATCATCCTCTTTAGCATCAGCTTTAGCTATTACCTTATCCCCCCATCAACTGCTGTGATGAGCTGATGGTCACACAACAACACTATGATTTCAAGCACACAGCCTAAATCACAACAGAAGCCTAAAAATAAGACTCCCTCAAAACGGTGTGACCTTGGCCTTGACCCAATTTTCACTGAAATTAAATCAGCTTGAGTTGTTGTTGTTGTCTGCCATCACACAAAACATGATATCTTTAAGAATTTGAAGGATAGATTTCTAACTCGCACTCGCAGCCTAGAGTGAAGCAGTAGGAATGAGAATCAGCCACTCCAACTCTGAGGCCACGGTCCTCAGCAAGAAAAGGGTGGAGTGCCCACTCCAGGTCAGGAACGAATTCATGCCCAAAGTGGAGGAGTTCAAGTATCTCAGGGTTTTGGTCACAAGTGACGGGAGATCGACAGACAGATTGGTGCTGTTGCCGCAGTGATGCGGACACTCTATCAGCGAAGCTTACCGCTCGATCTACGTGCCAACTCTCACCTATGGTCATGAGCTGTGGGTAGTGACTGAAAGAAAGACACAAGGATTGCGGATACAAGTGGCAGAAGTGGGCTTCCTCCAAATGGTGGCTGGCCTCTCCCTTAGAGATATGGTGAGGAGTTCAATGGAGCTGCTACTCCTCCACCTCAAAAGGAGCCAGTTGAGGTGGTTTGGGCATCTGATAAGGATGCCTCCTTGGTGCCTCCTGGGTGAGGTGTTACAAGCATGTCCTACCAGGAGGAGGCCATGGGGCAGACGAAGGACACGCTGCAGTGATTATAACTCTTGGCTGGCCTGGGAACGCCTTATTGTCCTCCCCGGACAAGCTGGAAGAGGTGGCTGGGGAGGGGGAGGTCTGGGCTTCTCTGTTTAGGCTGCTGCCCGGCCACGATAAGCGGAAGAAAATGAATGAATGGATGGATTTCTAAAAAACAGACAAACAAATGGAACCAATTTGATACTGCCTCCCTTCGAGGGAGACTAAAAGAATAAAGATATTGCAATAGCCCTGTTAAAGTCCAGACCTCAACCTGGTTAAAATGCTTTGGTGGAACTTAAGAGAGCAGTGCACAAATGAATACCTGCACGCCTCAACTGAACTGAGCCTACACTGTAAAGAAGAGTGGGCCATATCTTTGTGTCCACAAAGATATGAAAGACTGATAAAGTAAAAAAAAAACAACCCCAAAACAAACACTTTTTATGTTAGAAGCAATGACTTCAGGGTACCACTGCTATGGTGGTTCAGCAAGCTACTGAACCACAGGAGTACACAGTGTCATGTGAAAATCTTCTTTTACATGAGTGTAAGTTATGGTAATTCTGTAAGACAACTGAAATACAGTATGGAGTTCTACTTTGGGCAACTGGTAAATTTTAAATTCAGAACTAATGTATCAAAAATCGTTGTATGACTTTTAGTGTCATTTTTTTTAAACAATTCTCAGCAATCTAGATCTTTGCCATCATGATTCACATTTTTATGTAGAGTATCTGTAAACAGAATTGGTTTAAATGTTTTAAATTGTTTAAAATCAAAGCAACATGTGTATCTTTAAATATAAAGCAGTCTTGTCTTACATGAAGACAGTAACTAATGATTTTTTGTGTTTTCAGCGGCTCTGCAGAATGGAAACACTGGTGTTGTCGGTGCAGTCATTCCCATCCGTACTGGAACGGAAGGAGGAACCATCACAGTTGGATGCTCATTTACTCTGTCTGGAAGCAGGAAGCTCTTCTGTAAAGAAAAATGTGAAAAGGGAAATATTCTCATTGAAACAACAGATGATTCAGCCCAGAGTGGCAGATATAGTATTAAATATATAGAAGGATTTTTTCTCATTTATACAGTTGTCTATGTGAGCATCACTGAGCTGGAAAAGTCTGACTCAGGGCGGTACAGGTGCTCTTTGGACAGAACACCTTCAGATCGCTTATCTTTAAACTGGGATTTTGAGATTATTGTCACAGAAGGTGAGTTTCTACAGAAAGTCATGAAAACCTTCATGTCTCTGAGGATTGTAAGTGCATTTAGTTTATCGTAGATTGAGAACAACTCTGTAGTTAGAATATTAGTGAACTTTCTTTGGTTACAGACTGCTTTGAGCAATAAGTGTTGTTCTGATTGTTTCTTTGTTCTCAGCTTCAACTTTCAAGACTAAATCCCCTGTGAAACCTATTTCATCGTCAGCACGTCTCCCTTCATCACCACGACCACTAACATGGAGTTTTACTTCAGGAAGCACCTTACCTTTATCAGCCTTCAGTGAAAAAACCAAACAGCCTAAAACATCACCTGCAAGTTCAGGTTCATTATTCTTCATTTTATAAGATTTTCTCTCAGCCAACGGACATGAACAGAGTTCCTTTCTTACCTACTCTGCAGTGTATATAGTCGATGTTATTCTGGCTCCTTTAATTGCATCTTTTTTCCTTCAGGTATCCTCTTGCCTGTGGTTATAATAGTGGTATTGGCTATGTTTCTTCTGCCTGTTGTTCTGCTGCTCATCCATAAAAAAAGGGCAGTTCATTCTAATGGTGAGTCCAAACGATTCTTTCTGCACCTTTAAGAGCAATTTATTCAAACGAATTTATTAAAAGTTGGGACAGTAGTTCAGTGGTACAACAGTCCCATGACTGATTAGACAATGGTAATGTGGTAATGTGTTTTCTACAGATTTAAACAGGAAGAGAAGCTCAGACCACAACCAGACTGAGGTGACTTATCTTTGTTTATTCTCTCTGTAAGTTTAAGTACTAGTATTAAGTACTTTAGTATTAAGTACTACTTAATAAAAAGAAGGAAACAAGGAGTGATTTCACGGTTTGCTAAATCCACTAAAACTGCAGTCAAGGATTTTACATTCAAAACACAAAGACTATAAAGTTAAATAATCATTATGCTACCAATTCAGAGCCGTGTTTTAAAGGGCAGTGATTAACTTCATGGTCATCTTTGTGGTTAATGTTCATGAGAAAATGATTTCAGTCCAAGAGCATCCATTCATTTGTAGTCTGTTTCTATTTAAAGTTTTCTTTTCACTGAAAATTTCACTAATCTGCAATTATATTAACAGTCAATCAAATATCTTTACGTAATGTTAAAACCAGTAATATCAGAATTTTTACACCTCATAATTGTTCAGTTCTGTGATTGCAGTCTTTTGGTTTTATTGCTCATGATGTTGGTGTTTGTTTTGGTTTAGAGTGTGTGCTTTTGTTAGTGAAACCCCCACTACAATGCACAGACAGACACAGTCAGTGACTTTCTGTTAAATAAAAGAATTAACTCGTTAAAAAGCTGAATGCTCTTCTGAAGTTGTTTTATAATATAATGTTTTAGAATACCTGTAGACAGTGTTGTCACTTACGTATAACTAAGAAAATTTTTATTCACACTCGAACGAACTGACTCGCCCTGGAAATTAAAACTAATTTGAATTTCAAATAGAAATGCAAAATAATAATAATAGAAAAAAAAACATAACAATGACAATGATGAAGAACCACTGGTTTTGCAAATCAAATATTTCTACTTAAATCTATGGTAGTTTAATTATTGGCCCAGCAAAGAGCATACCAGCTATGATCTGGACTCTCAATAATACCCACATAAACTTTGAAAGCTTTCACAGAAAAAAGAATCAATATATATGTACAATATAAAACTATTTATAGATCTAGATAGATAAAAAATATGAACAAAACAACTTGAAGTGAAAATCTGCTGTCTATTGACAGCTTCTGCTAATATATTTATTGATTTTTTCCCCTCAGATGGTTCTTTATGATGACTGTTCTCCAACCTCCAAATGTGAAGGCTGAACTTACCTTACTCTTGGTGCAACCTCAAGGACAAGGACGGAACTTTTTCCACACTCATGGAGGCACAATAACACAAATGATCCTGTCTGCAGATGGACCCTGACTTTTAATGAGTTGTTTAATGTTGACACACAAGCCAACGGTGATGGATCATTGAGCCTGTTCTGGTCTTATGATTTATTTCTTTGCAAATATTATGAGATACTTCTTCTACTTCTAGAGATATTTCTAGTTATTTGTTCTTGTTTAATTATCTGAGTTCCCTTTTCGTGCCCAGTGTGTCCCAGTCTCATAATAATAATGGATTGTATTTATATAGCGCTTTTCAGGACCCCTCAAAGCGCTTTACAATACCACTATTCATTCACTCTCACATTCATACACTGGTGAAGGCAAGCTACAGTTGTAGCCACAGCTGCCCTGGGGCAGACTGACAGAGGCGAGGGTGCCATATCGCACCATCGGCCCCTCTGGCCATCACCAGTAGGCGGTAGGTGAAGCGTCTTGCCCAAGGACACAACAACCGAGACTGTCCGAGCTGGGGCTCGAACCGGCAACCTTCCGATTACAAGACGAACACCCAAATCTTGAGCCACGATCGCCGCTCATCTCTGCCTTGTCATCAGCGACCCTGTGGAAGTCAGTCTTGTCTCTGTGTTTTGTTATTCCTTCTGTCTCCCCGGTCATACCCCCGTGTCTGTCTGGTCACCCTATGTCCTGCCTCCATGGTTGTCTGGTTTCCCTGTTTTGTCTAGTTAATGCGTCTTTAGTCCTGGTCCCCGTGTTTATCCCTTTATCATCTCTCTGTGTTCCGTCCTTTTGTGCCCCCAGTAAGTCATGTCTCCATGTCTGTTTATTTCTGGTTCCTGTGTCAAGTTTACGTGTCATATATTGGGTCTCAGTGTGTGCATTAGTTCCTGTTTTACTTTAATAGTCCCACGTATTGTGTGCATGATGTTCAGTTTTGCTTCCCCTGTCTAGTTGGTCTGATGCTCTTCAGCTGTGCTCTCGCGTGTGTCCACTCTGCCCTAATCTGCTCCTGTACATATATTGTCTGCCTCTCCTGCTGTTCTTATGTTTTCTGAGCCCCTGTCAGTCTGTTCCTACCCAAACCTGTTGTCATTCTTCAGCCACATGATGCATGACAACACTGATGAGAAGTTGTGAGGTTGTTTCGCTTCTTTCTTATTTGCTAGTAGTGATGTGCAAATAAAGCAATCAATCAGTATTGAACCACTTCATCAGTTGTTCAATCAAATTCAAAGCTTTGTTTAAGTGACAGTGGCAAAATAGGAGACACCAAAACAATGTCTCAATAATTATGTACTGAGTGTAACTATGAATGATATAAATACAATTTTGTAAAGATGGATTGACTGGCCAATTGATTCTGTAAACTTATGTAACGTAGTAGCTGGAAGACGACGTGCTTGGAGAAACAGGGGATGTGATGCAATGGTTAGTTGTGCTTGTATAACTAGGGCAGGGTGTAGTTATGTACATGGTATGGGGATTCAAAGATTGTAATTGAGAAACAACATCTTTTCTGCAGTTTTTCTTTCTCCAGCACTGATGAGCCGTTACAAAGCATTTTGCGTTGCTTACCAGTATCGACTAATTTGGACCAGTCATGCGATTTAATCAGAGGGCCGAAGCAGTTACTGCTTCAGGCATCATTGGTAGCATGTGTTTTCACAAAGCAAGCTTTGATGGAGCGGTGCAAGGAAAATGCAACTTCGAATTTGAAGCTTAATTAGGAAGTAAAGCAACTTTTGTTTTGGAATCAGAGTTGCATTGTTGATGTTAAGCCAACAAATCTGCAGCAATGTGTGAACTTACCTTACTATGGTAAGGTAAGTGGACTAAAATTATTGTAGTTAAGGTAAAATGGGGCCCAGCCTAGCAATGTGGACAGAATAACGTAATAATTTAGTTAATATTTATAGTTAATACATTCAATTGAATCTCATTTATATAGCCCCAATCACAATAGCAGTCACCTGAAAACACTTAATATTTTAAGGTGGTATAGAGAAAACCCCAACCGTCAAACAACCCCCTGTGAGCAAACACTTCCTTAAATGACCTCTCGCTTTTTACGAGTATTACATTCATGATACTCCTGTGGGACATGGCCTACATTTTGGGAATCACTGGTCTAAGAAACTTATTAAAGTTCATTATAATGCAATTGTTTTGACTTAGAAAGTTTAACTTGTTATATGTGGTTTAGGCTTAGTTAATGTTATTATTGATCATTTTCAGTAGTGATTTTGTGATTAACTTTCTTTTTACTAACAATAAAGAACCTCAGAAGTGACTTTTGGTTTGTTTGTTTTTAGAATATGACTCACCCACAACATGTTTATTTACTTTTGCCCTATTAGGAACTTTTTCACTTCCTCTAATCATATTTGTAAAAGTTTGAAGGTATTTAAAAATAATCTTTGCTTTATAAGATATAAGAACAATTGCATACAGAGGTTTGAAAAAAGGAAGTGAAAGGATTTAAGGGAGTTAAAGAAAATGGTTCTTAGAAAAGTTAAAATTGTCTCAAACATTAAATGACACCACTATGATGTTTTTCCTGTGGAGTTATTTCTATAACAATGACTCAAATCATTAAAGTAGCCTTCTCACGAATCTACAAGTTGAGCCTTCTGTTTTCTGCAGAGGTGATTAAGATTTGACCAATGCATCAGCTCCTGAAATACATGAAGACATTTCTTAAGGGATTAAACTGGACTTTTTCTTATCATATGAATTCTACAGAGTTATTTTGGTGAATGATCTTTCACTCTCTCAGCATGTTATAGCTCATTATTATGTGAAGTCTGGTTTGCTGAGAAATCAAACAAAAGCTGTCTTTCAAAGAAAAATACAGTTTCATTACTAATCGAAGTAAGGAGTTCCTGGTTCGCAAGCGAAAAACGAGACGTCAGATGAAACCAGATTCTCAACATGACTGTATACCAAACTTTGATCTTCCTCGTCTTCATCTGTGAGTACATCTTTGTAATATGTTATTCTTTATTTATTTACTAACATATTTAGAGTTGACCAGTAAGTTTGTGCACATTATCAATTATCAATTTTAATTTAGGCTACAATTTTAATAACAATAATAATAACAATACTACTACTAATAACAATAACAGCAATAATAATAATAACTTATATAATAAGTGTCTAGCACTTTTTAAAGCACAGTTCGAAAGCAATTTATACTCAGGATAAACTGCAAACCTCCGCCAAGGGAGCTCACTTTCTGGGCACCATTTACTTTAAGAAAATGATATAAAATATTTTGTATATATTCATTTTGTTTCCTTTGGTCTTTTTGAATGTACTTTAAGGAGTTTGCAGTGCCGTAAAAATCTGATATATTCACATGACAGCTGTTTACTTTGACTACACAAACATTGTGTAGCACTAGGGTAATCGATAATGGGTATTGATTTGTAAATAACTGGACACAAATAACTTGAGTTTATTATATATTAATATAATATATAAGTATATTTCTAACTATGGTGGAATTGTATTTGTATAGCACTTTACTAGTTCCTAAGGACCCCAAAGCACTTTACACATCCAGTCATGCACCCATTCACACACTGGTGATGGCAAGCTACGTTGTAGCCACAGCCACCCTGGGGCGCACTGACAGAGGCGAGGCTGCCGGACACTGGCGCCACCGGTCCCTCTGACCACCACCAGTAGGCAACGGGTGAAGTGTCTTGCCCAAGGACACAACGACTGAGACTGTCCAAGCTGGGGCTCGAACCGGCAACCTTCCGATTACAAGGGGACCTCCCAACTCTTGAGCCACAATCGCCCCTGCAGTCCTAGATCATTGTCTTTCTCTTGATAATATATTTTTTTAAAGATTTAACACATTTTTAGGTTTTATTCATGTTGCTTTAGCCTAGCTCTAGCTGAGATACTAAAACAGATAAAACAGGAAGCTCACTCAACCAAAACAAGACTGGGTGGATTTTGCTTTTATTAGACTGCAGCTAGAAAAACCCCTTTGCAAATGACAAGTTCACTAAATTTAGAGGCTTCCTTATGTTCTAAAACAGCGGTCCCCAAACCTTTTTTGCCCACAGACCGGTTTAATGTCAGACAATATTTTCACTGACCTGCCTTTAAGGTATCGACAACATTGAGAGTAAAATCCTCCTCTCTGTGCCCCTTAATGCTTTCTGGTCGCAATGGTAACACGTAAATATTTCTTTCAAAATCAGACACACAACTAAAATATGGGAAAAGAGCCAGGGAAACCGAGTTAAAACCCCCGAAAGCCATAAATTTCACACCCCAGCCGGTACCAAACGACTCACAGACCGGTACCGGTCCTTGGCCTGCGGGTTGGGGACCACTGGTCTAAAACATGCTATTTTATTTTATTAGCACAGCTTGGAAAGAAAAGTGTCTGGACTTTTTTAAGTTGCTTTAAGATGTTTCACCTCTCATCCGAGAAGCTTCTTCAGTTCTAAGGTCAAATGGTGGAGAGTCCCCAGATTTAAAACCTATGCGAGTGTCCCCCCAAGAGGGAAAATAGACCACCTAATGATCCTCTACCTAATCACACAAGCCAAGGTGTGAAAACGGGTGTAGATCACAATCAGCCAAGGTTTCGGGTGAATTCGCTGTGAGAACTAGTCATACCCTATCATGTGATTTCCTGAGGTCAAAAGGCCCAGGATGTGAGTGGGCATTAAGGCGTCTTGGAAAGGATCTCAAAACTGGATTATAGATGGAAGACAGTTGGTGTTGTAAACCACCGCCTCTGTTCAAAGATGGTCGTTCATGGTGGACATAGATGACATCTTTCAAACCATCTGTCTTCTCTGTCCAAAATGTGAACATAGGTGTCCTCGAAGGAGTGACCTTCTCCTTCCCTCCATTCTCCGTGCAGCATGGGCTACGCTGCCTATAAAGCTACATTCTTTAGGTCTATGCCTGTACAAACACTCTGCCTATTGCCTTCATGTTAAATAAATTTTTGAATAATAATTTTTTAAAATATTTCTTCACTTCATCATGCAGGCCGCAACTAGGGGTGACATGGGCCGCGAGATTGAGACACAGGCATTAGAGCCTCTTAATGCATGTTTTTTTGGGGGGGTTCCCACTGCCGTGGAATTACCAGAAATAGAGAGAGCATAGCCTAACATATGAAACAGGAAAAGACCGCTGTGTAATCCATTTATCTCTACAAAGTATCTGTATTCTGAATACCACCTTTTTGAACGGTAACTGTAACGGAATACAGTTACTCATATTTTGTATTTTAAATACATAATGCCGGTACATGTATTCTGTTACTCCCCAATACTGGCTACACTGTACAGCATATACTATGTTGTTAAGTTTGTGTTTAGGAGTTCTGTTCTTGGGATGAACCAGTTTTCGTCTGAGTCTGTTGCTGGGTCTGAAGTACACTGGGATGTAGTGTTTGTAGAAGACTCTCCTGAGTTTTTCTGATAAACCTGCTACATACAGGATAATAATATTGCGTTTCTCTTTCTGATCCTCCCCTCCCCAGTTGTCTGATCTTTTTTTCATTCTCTTTGTTGACTTGATGAAGGCCCAATTAGGATAACCACATGTTTTAAGAGCCTCCTTCACATGTGTGTGTTCCTTCTTTTTCCCCATCAGGCTCAGAGGGAACATTTCCTGGATAGTGTTGTAGGGTCTTGATTACTCCAAGTTTGTGTTAAAGAGGGTGGTGGGAGTGGTGACTCCATCTATGTCCACTGTAGCTATCTATTTCCACTGTGAACGACCGTCTTTGAACATAGGCGGTGGTTTACAGCACCAACTGTCTACCATCTCTAATCCAGTTTTGAGATCCCTTCCCAGACACCTAACGCCCACTCACATCATAGGGCACGGCTAGGTTTCACAATGAGTTCACCCGAAACCTTGGCTGATTGTGACCTACACCTGTTTTCACACCTTGGCTTGTGTGACTAAGTAGAGGATCATAAGGGGGTACATTATCCCTGTTGGGGGGACATTCCCATAGGGCTTAAATCTGGGACCCTCCACCATTTAATCCTAGAACTGAAAAAGCTTCTCGGATGAGAAATGAAACATCTTCAAGCAACCTAAATAAGTCCAGACACTTTTCTTTCCAAGCTCCTTAGACTACGATGACCTAGATGACTGAGAACCTTCACAGAGTTTTTAGAACAGCATTTCACCACTAAACAACTTGTTGATAAAAACATTTGTAGATGCACTCTTCCACATCCATGACCTTTTCTTACACAAAATGCATTCCACAGATGAAGAGCAATAAACTTTGGTCACATCAATATTTTTTCTATAGGCTGCTGGTATTTTTTTTTTTTACAAGTCTTATACATTTATTAGTAGAAGATAATGTTCTATAAATTTCTGAATCTGAATAATCAAATCAAATTGTAAACCTGTAAATATGAAGAAGGAATTAGCTTTGCGCTGCTTTAACCTGTAGGAAAATCTTAACTAATGATTTTTCAACAGCGCTGCAGGATGGAAACACTGGTTTTCCCATTCATATGGCAACAGAAGGAGGGTCCATCACAATCAGATGCAAATGTTCTTCTCCTGGACAAAAGAAACTGTTCTGCAAGAAAAATGGTGACAAAATTATTCCCTTTCAAACAACTAATGACATGGCTCAGAGGGAGAGATACAGCATTCACAACGAAGATTTTTTGAGCATCACACAGCTGAAAAACTCAGACTCAGGCGTGTACAACTGCACTTTGAACGAATCGGGGAATCTGGAGTCGTGCTGTAATTTTCATATTGTTGTCACAGGTGAGTTTTGTTTAAAAAATGTAGCTTGATTTCTCTGATCCTTTAAAGAAAGTTTAATTCACCTTCATTATTCTACATGGTAGTCTGAGCTTCAAGGGTCTCTTTCCTTCCTATAATGTTATTCTGGCCTTTTAAAGTTCTGTCTCGCTTTCTCATTGTCTTCCATTAGACTTGCCTGAGTTTAAAAAGGAGGCGTTGTGGGTTTTGGTGTTGCCCGTATTTCTGTTTCTCATTTGTAAAAAGAAGACAGACATCTCTGATCGTAAGTTACCTTCCAGCCTTATCTGTGTGATTAAGAATACAGTATCTCACAAAAGTGAGTACACCCCATACATTTTTGTAAATATTTTATTATATCTTTTCATGGGACAACATTGAAGACATGACACTTTGATACAATGTTAAGTAGTCAGTGTACAGCTTGTGTAACAGTGTAAATTTGATATCACCTTAAAATACCTCAACATATGGCCATTAATTTCTAAACTGCTGGCAACAAAAGTGAGTACAGCCCTAAGGGAAAATGTCCAAACATGTCCAGTTTCAATATTTTGTGTGGCCACCATTATTTGCCAACACTGTCTTAACTCTGTTGGGTATGGAGTTCACTAGAGCTCTTCCACTCCTCCATGATGACATCATGGGGCAGGTGGATGTTAGAGACCTTGCACTCCTCCACCTTCCATTTGAGGATGCCCCACAGGTGCTCAATAGTCTGGAGACATGCTTGGCCAGTCAAGTACCTTTACCCTCGGTTTATTTAGCAAAGCACTGGTCTTTTTGAAGGTGTGTTTGGGGTCGTTATTATGTTGGAATACTGTGCTGTGGCCCAGTTTCTGAAGGGAGGGGATCATGCTCTGCTTCAGTATGTCAGAGTACATGTTGGCATTCATGGTTCCCTCAATTAACTGTAGCTCCCCAGTGTCAGCAGCACTCATGCAGCAATGACATCCCACCACCATGCTTGACTGGAGGCAAGACACATCTGGCTTTGTACTCCTCACCTGGTTGCCACCACACATCCTATACACCATCTGAACCAAATAGGTTTATCTTGGTCTCATCAGACCATATTCGACCATGGCGAGGTTTGTTCTGAGTGGAACCTGTCCTGTTAAACGGCTGTATGGTCTTGGCCTCTGTGCTGCAGCTCAGTTTTAGGGTGTTGGGTATATTTTTATAGCCTTGGACCGGACCCGGGCCATGGACCGGTACTGGGCCACAAAAGTTGAGGCTAGGGTATGAAATTTATGGTTTTCAGGGATTTTACTGTTAACTCGGTTTCCCTGGGTCTTTTCCCGTGTTGTAGTTGTGTGTTTAATTTTGAAAGAAATATTTACGTGTTACCATAGTGACCAGAGTGTCACGGCCGAGGCCGAACCCGACAACCAGACTCAAATGCAGATCATACACAGAGGCACGGACGAGTGTGATAAACAGAACTTTATTTCCTAGGGCCTGACAAATACTGTGAGCTATAAGGAATAACATGGGACTTCAATTACGGTGGTAAACAGGAGTGACACTAAACTATGAGAAATACTACATTTACGAAAGCACCAGAGAATTGTGACGAGGGGATATGTACAGGGCCACGGGGCAGGAAACATGACCTGGAGGCTCTGAACACTAGAATGAGAGGAGACAAGTTTTAGTGATCGAGTCTGTAAATCCTGGTGAGTATGAACCATAAAGAAACATTCTTACTTTGGCAGGTGAAGGAATGGCAAGGAAGGGGTGAGTGGTCCGAGTGAGCAGTTTTTGGTCTCCAGGAGATGGTGGTCCGATTGAGTACTGTGACAGGAGGGCAGGCAGGTGAGTGAATCCGAGAGGTGTTGTGACGCAAAGAGCTGCCAAGCACAAACCAGCTTCAGGATGAAAGCGTGTATTGCCAGGAGATGGAGGTGGCAGACAACAGGATAGTGTGGTTAGCTGAAGACTTGGCGAAGGGGAGTGGTGAACGCTGGTCTTAAGTACTGGCAGCTCAATTGCCAGCAGGTGTGGAGACATACAGGAAAGCAGTGACTCTGCCCAGGGGTGGAACTGTGACTCAGTGGAAAAACCCCAGCACTCACCCAGACCACGACACAGAGAGCTTTAAGGGGCAGAGAGGAGGATGCTACTCTCAATGTGGATGGCCTCTAACTTCCTTAACTTCAATGAGAACAAAACCGAAGTGATAATTTTTGGACCAAGTGGCAATCCCAGCACCTCTAATTTTAAATGGTAAATGGTAAATGGCCTGCATTTGTATAGCACTTTACTCAGTCCCTAAGGACCCCAAAGCGCTTTACACTACATCCACCCATTCACACACACATTCACACATCTAATTTTAACCTGCACAGTCTTGAGCCTTTTGTCAAATCGCATGCCAAAAATTTAGGGGTTATATTTGACAGCAATTTCACCTTTGAAAAACAGATTAGCTCAGTCGTACAGCGGTCTTTCTTCAAACTGAGGCTTTTATCTAAGGTGAGATCATTTTTATCTTTTAAAAACTTTGAACGGGCGATTCATGCTTTTATTATATCCCAGCTGGACTATTGTAACTCCTTATATGCTGGAGTTAGCCAGACCTGCCTGGCAAGGCTGCAGTTAGTCCAGAATGCTGCAGCTCGTCTTCTGACACGTACTAAAAGATGTGAACACATTTCTCCGGTGCTTGCCTCTCTTCATTGGCTCCCTGTCCACTTCAGAGTTAATTTTAAAATTTTATTGTTGACTTACAAAGCCCTGAATGGACAGGCTCCCGGGTATTTGTCTGAACTCCTGCAGACTTATACCCCCCTTAGATCTCTTAGATCAAGTGATCTTTTGCTTTTAGCCGAACCAAGGTCGAGGCTGGTTCATAGAGGCGATCAAGCATTTGCAGTCGTAGCGCCTGAGCTGTGAAATAATTTACCCCTACACATCAGACAGGCTCCTACTGTCAATCTTTTTAAATCTTATCTTAAAACACATTTTTATTTACTGGCCTTTAATACAGCATGAGAGTTATTTGTTCATTCATATTTGGTGTTTTGTCATCAATACTCTAAGTTATTTTATTAGGTATGTTGTATTCTTGTACAGCACTTTGGTCAACGCTCCTGTTGTAATTAAATGTGCTATATAAATAAATAAACTATAACTATGTTGTTGGCACATTTCAGGATGGACACTGCTAATAAAGTTACACAATTACACGGTGAATTTGTGTTTATTATATATATTTACAAAGTACCACAGTTTTTGTCTTGGTCGTATCATTTTATTTTGTTGTATTTATCAAAAAAGGTCAGGGACCGCTGGCCTAGGCCATCTTTATGTAGAGTAGCAATTCTCTTTTTCAGATCCTTAGAGAATACTTTGCCATGAGGATATCAGAATGTGTGAGAGCAATAACACCAAATTCAACACACCTGTTCCACATGACATCAGGGAGGATAAAAGGCTATTTGGGCACAATTTGGACATTTTCCCTTAGGGCTGTACTCACTTTTGTTGCCAGGGTTTTAAGCAATAATGGCCATATGTTGAGTTATTTTGAGGTGACATGAAATTTACACTGTTATACAAGCTGTACACTGACTACTTTACATTTTATCAAAGTGTCATATCTTCAGTGTTGTCCCATGAAAAGATATAACAAAATATTTACAAAAATGTATGGGCTGTACTCACTTTTGTGAGATACTGTAACTCATTCAAATAGTCAGGTGGCCCAGTAGTGCAGTGGTCAGCACTGTCACCTCAAAGGAAGTGATGCTCTTTCTGCTGTCCTCATGACTGTGAAGTTATATTTAACTGATGTTTTTTCTATAGATCTGAACAGACGCAGAAACCCCGACCACAACCAGACTGAGGTGAGCCATCTTCGTTTCTTCTTCTTCTTCTTTTTTTGTTTTTAGAAGAGCTTTATTTCTGATTTGGTATCAAACCCCTACTTCACCTTTAATTAAAGTTGCATTAATCAGATTTTTTTTTAAAAATTAATGGTGTATCAGATAGCTTTGTGTTGTGTTGATAATTATGAATCTTTAAATACAATTTCAGTTTTTTGTTTCTTTGTTTGTTGTTGTGCCTTTTGAAACATGCTGGGAGTAGCTGTAAGGTGAAACTTGTGCTTTGAATGTGAAGATCTCAGTTTCCAGTGTGCATCACACATATTTCAGGTTTCACTACTTGTTACAGACAAATCCGGGTCTTCTTTGCAAACTACAACAGCGGCAATATGTTATTGATGAAAGGAATCACGAATATTTCTTTTTAAATCAAGATTGATTGTATTGGCTCTGTGACTCAGTGACTGTTACTGCATACAAGAGTTTATGATTTTGGAACTGAGAATAAAATGTCTCTGAGTCTGGATGCGGCTTTTTAGCAGTCCTGTTGTGCCTGCCTGATGCTAGCAGCTAGGACTGATTGTGGCTAAGGTGTGAGGGATTCTTTATGATGTTCCTGGCTCTACTGAGAGAGTGGGATGTGGTAATGTCATCCCTTGTGGGTAGCGAGAAGCCAATGATCTTTGCAGCAGATCGGATGTCACCATGTAGGGTGTTTTTTGCCTGTGTGAAAAAAGCATGGGTCAGGACCACCAGAGGTTTGGGGTGAAACCACTGTGTGATGTTACCTCAGCTTATCGTGGGATTTACTGAGGTGATGCGAGATGTGAGTAGAGGTTGAGGTGCCTGGGAAGGGATCTCAAGACTGACAACTGATGTCGTAAGCCACCCCCTCTGTTTAATAATGGTTCATCTGTGATCAGTGATGATGGACATAAATGGTCTCTTTCACTGCTCTTTCAAACCATCTGTCTTCTTGGACCAAAATGTGATCACTGGCATCCTTGAAAATCTGACCCTTTGTCTTTAGATGCAGATGTACAGCTGAGTCTTGTTGAGGTGGCTCGTCTTTGTTGTGCCATGCATTTATGGGCTGGCTGTTTGGTTTCTACAGGAAGTGAAGCAGTGGGCTCGGTTTCGAGGAGCAGTGGTGCAGAGTGACATGGAAAAAATTGGGGATGGAGTCTTACTCTCTATGTCTAGTTAGCTAAGTATTTTCCCAACATGCAGATGATGGTGGTGAGCTCCGGATGCATTGTGCTGGTGAAAATGTCTGGGAGGATGGTGGTGAATTCTGCAATTTTCCTCAATTACTTAAAGCTAAGGCATGTCATCAGTTTCTGTTTTAATGTGTCAGAGTTTTATCAAATCTGTATATTTTTCCCCTAGGTTACACTTTATGAGAATTGTTCTCCAGTCCCGACACCAGATGATCCGATCTATCAGAGCCTTGATCCAGCCAGCAGGGACCTGGATCAAATCTACTCTTCACTCACACATGTACAACAACACAAATGATACTGTCCACATCTGAATATGGATTTTATACCATAAAGGTTGATTTTGCAACCAGAGAGACAAAGACTTATACTATGGATTGTGACTTCAAAGTCATCTTTTTTCTTTCCTTTAATGAAAAAAATATAAAGATTTGAATGTGCCAATGAGTTTCTTTTGTTTTTTTCTTGTAATGTACAAAATCCTCAGTTAACCTAAAAGCACCACCTGGTGGTGATGCAGCAGTACTCACAAATATTGTATTGTATCCTTTCAAACTGAACTCTTATGTTTCAAAGTATTGATGAACAGCAATTTGTTTGTCTTCAGCGACTCTGGCAACAACATAAACTGCATAGTGGTAAGTTTAAGGACTTTAAAGTTTTAGAACACCATTAAAATTAAACTGAAATCAAATATAAAATGCAATATTGTATTTGGGTCTATCATGAAACTTGAAATATCATATTTCCAGCATTAATACTGTAAAATAAAGCACCAAAAGAGAAATTTGAACCAGGATGAACCAGAGATTGGCAGGAAAACATGCTAGAACCCCCATGCTAGCCAAGTCTAACTTGGATATGAGCAAGAGACAGAAAACTGAAGCCGTTCCAACTCAGACGTTGCCCAGATTAACAAGGTCCAGGTCAGGTGTTGAGGAATTGGGACACACCGATAAGAAGTGGGCTATAGGAACAAGATGGCACAAGTCGCCAATAGAAGAGAACAGGGCGCTGTTGGAATGCTATGCAAGTAACCCCAGCAGAAGGGGTTAAATGAAGAGGAAGTGGGACCTGTGGGATCTCCAATACCCAGCATCCAGTCCGATGGTCCAACTAGTAGCATTTTCACTTGGGGGTGCACTCACTTTTGTTGCCAGCAGTTTAGACATTAATCCCTGCATTTTGAGGTATTTTAAGGTGACATCAAATTTACACTGTTATACAAGCTGTACACTGACTACTTAACGTTGCATCAAAGTGTCATTTCTTCAGTGTTGTCCCATGAAAGGATATAATAAAATATTTACAAAATTGTAAGGGGTGTACTCCCTGTCAGATACTGTATTCTTAATCACACAGATAAGGTAACTTACGATCAGAGATGTCTGTCTTCTTTTTACAAACGAGAAACAGAAATATGGGCAACACCAAAACCCACAACGCCTCATTTTTAAACTCAGGCAAGTTTAATAGAAGACAATGAGAAAGCGAGACAGAACTTTAAAAGGCCAGAATAACATTATAGGAAGGAAAGAGACCCTTGAAGCTAATAATGAAGGTGAATTAAACTTTCTTTAAAGGATCAGCGAGATCAAGCTACAGTTTTTTAAGAAGAACAGTTAGTTAGTAAGCGCTTAAAAAAGTGCATGTGTGACTGAGTGTGAATCGGTGAATGTGGCATGTTGCATAAAGAGCTTTGAGTGCTCCAGGAGAGTAAAAAAAAGTGCTAAATATGAATCAGTCCATTAACAATATAACCACCCCCACCCAAAATTGGGTAACAAGCCCCAAGTGTGATGGAAGAAGGAGCTTTGAGTCTGAGAGGAACTGACCTGCAAGATGGGATCACGGTGAAGCTTGAAACCTGGATCCTCCGTAGCGGGTTACCAAGATTACTTGAAGTACCCTCTGAAGGTCTACTAGATGTAGACTAGATGTAAATGTAGCACTACTTTATTCTCTCATCTGCATCCTCGGTGGTGTTTAATAGTTTGAGAGTAAGCAAAGAATAAAGTAAAGTAAAGAATAAATCTAAAAAAATTAAAAATTGGTCTACATGCAAAAAGTACTCTGTTATAGTGTCATGTATTTGTGCTTAGAGAACAAACAAAATATTTGGAACCAACAGGAAAAAATAAAGTTTCCCCAAAGACTATATACTTCTTACTGATAATCATGGGAAAGTGGTAGAAAATAGACACAATTGGTCTACTAGCATCTATTGTCCAGCACATTTCCCTGATTAGACATTAATGTCTATTATGTCCACCTTACTCCTAATAATTGCTTCCCATCGGAAAACTTTACAACCTCCTGCTGTCCACACACAGAGGTCTGAGGGATCTTCCAGGAATGGAGATGCTTTTTCCAGAGATCTAATCAGTCAGTACCTGATGATTTAATATCTGTGGATTTCTTTTTTTAAAAGATCCATTTTTCGATGCCTTTTCTGGTATAAAGAGTTAGAAGTGCAGGCTGGTGTTGCGTCAGCCTCGCTGCTTTAGCAAATACACAGGATATTAAAAAAAATATCTTAGAGAGTCTTTTCCATTGTTTTAAAAAGCACAACATGAATGTGTTAACGGAAATCTTCAGATGTTAAGCAACACATCGACAACCTCCATTTCACATGCAAAGAAAGCAAAAGAAGATTTAATCAGAAACACAAAAAAGTCCAGCTTTCAAGCTTTTTTTAAATAAGGTTCTGAGTTTTCCTCAGCTGATGGTTTGTGTTGATGTCAGGAAGAATCGTGGAGTTGTGTTTGCAAATTCAAAATCAATAAAAATCTAGTGAATTTAACTGAAATTGAAAATGTTCTTGCTGTTCGATCTGTTAGCAAAAATAATTTCTGGTCTTCAATTTAATTTATAAAGGTGTTTTATATTATTTTATATTATTTTATATACAGTAATTACAGTAGTAATTACTGATTGTTTGCATTTTCAGAAGCACTTCAGGATGGAAACGCTGATCTTGCTACTGCAGAAATTCCCATCCATGCAGAAAGGGAGGGAGGAAACATCACAGTTGGCTGTTCATTTTCTTTGTCTGGAGGCCTGAGGCTCTTCTGTAAGGAAAAATGTGAACAAGGAAAAATTCTCATTGAAACAACAGAGGACACAGCTCAACGAGGCAGATACAGCATTGAATATAAAGAAGGAAGTTTTTTAGGAACTAAGACAATTATGTATGTGAGCATCACAAAGCTGGAAGTGTCTGACTCGGGAGTGTACAGGTGCTCTTTGGGCAGAGTGGGTGTAGGTTTTTTTGATTCAAACTATCAATTTCAGATCTCTGTCAAAGAAGGTGAGTTTTTACTGAATGTCATGAAAATGTTTGTTCATACCTGTCCAAATACTTACCTTATTCAAATAACCTTATAATTTACTTATAATAACCTGTATATTATATTAACTGTAAAAATGCAGTTTTATCTGTTCTGCTATGAAGCCCAGACTATTACTTTCTTGGACTTGTTTCACTAAAAGAATATTAATGAGCCTCCAGTTAACCTGTCCGTTAACTAGCTGCATGATTCATTATTGATAGCTTCAAGTGTTTCAATGCTAAATTTAATTCTGAAACCTTTTTCAACATAAACATTTGTCCCATCAGCCTCAACACCAACGATGAAGATGACACCAGAGAGTTCAAATTCCACTGTTACATCATCCTCCACTGAAGCTTTCCAACACTTTCCCATACAACCTGCAAGTTCAGGTACATTTATATTTGCATGTATGTAGATGGGTCTATTTAAATTACACATGAGTTCATAAGAATGTGTCACCTAACCACAAAGGAATAACTGTGTTGGAAGTAAAAAGACATTAAATTGAAATAACATACAAGTAGAAAAAGTGCAGTACTTCTAAACCTTTAATCTTTCTATTTTTACAATTGTAAGTACAACAGTTATAGCACACAAAAAGCCTCATTTGAACTGTAGGTATTAATGAATACTTGAATTAAAATGAGGAATCACAGCAGTAGATAATCATGCCTAAAACTGAACAAATCTTATCTTTATAGTTTTCATCCTAAGGTGGACATGTATGAGCAACTATGCTTAAAGTAATATTAAGTGAACATTTCTCTCTACCTAATGAGCTATTGTATGTGTTGGTGCTGAATGAATAAGGAAAATACCTCCTTACTGTGAACATGCAAGCACATGAATTCACATAACACTGTGGCTAAATGAACTGCCCCACAGTTACATACTGCATTTTAAACTAAATAAATTAAGTCTGTTCTGTTCAGCTCCTGTAGATCTGCTGCTATACATGGGTCTGGTTGTGATTGTCCTGATCGCCTTCTTATCAGCAGCTTTGCTGATTTTCTGCAAGAGGAGGGCCACTAAACCCAAAAGTGAGAGTACAAAAAATTAATTTTAAAGCATTTTTTAATATTTTTAAAGGACTTTGTGGATGTATTATCCTGTTTTGGAGACTATCCCCAACCTAAAACCTAGTTTTTGCAGTAAGATCTAGAAATATACTTTATGGAGACGGTTTACAAAAATAACTTTCAGTGGGACAGATTTGTATGTACCAAGTGTTTAGTGTAAGATACACAACACACACACACACACACACACACACACACACACCCCTTCGGTGAGGCAAAGCCACCAATATACATCTGCACAGATGTTACAGAGACTATTTTGCATCAATTAAATCAGGTGGTGCTTATCAGTCACACCAAATGTACCTTTAAAGTTCAATGTATTCTTCCCTGTATGTAACCAAAGCACCAGATGTTCATTTATAACTAAGAACAGTGACTGGTTACAGCAGTAACTACTTGTAGTTACTATTTAGTTAATAGTTACTACTCATATCAATATTTATGTCACTGACCTGAACTTATTTTAGTTCTTCAGATTTAGTTCCTCATATTTTACAGAGTTTGCTTCCTCAGGTTCTACGTATTGCAAGGTTTCCTCATGCACCATGTTTATTTTCTGAACTTTATGTTTTCAGGACCTCCAGTGGAAAATGTGTACTCCAGCATCATAGATGTAAGTTTTAGAAAGTATGAGACATGACTTTCATTAATGCTTAGTTTGTAGCAGTCAGGTGGTTTCTTCCCCTCCTTCAGGACAACCAGCTGTATGAAGAGATCAGAGAGGAGACATTTACACCTCCTGTGGAAATGTCTTCAGTTTACACCACTGCCACATTTCCCCAGCCAGATGGAGTTGAAAGCTTGGATGACTAAAGCATCGCCACTTAGAACTTAAAATAGTGTAAGTGGCGTGATCTTTCTATTCAGTTCTTTATAGTGAATCAGGTAAAAATGGGAATAGTCATTTCTCACTTCTCAGACACAAAGATGAAAGTTGTGAAATAATTTTTCCCAATAAACTGTTGACGGTTAAAGATATAAAAGTTTCTTCTTTAACTGTAGACAGGGTGCACCAAGGTGTATTACCATCAGGGTGCCCCCCCGCCGCTGATGGTAATTATTTAAATAAACGTGATCACAGGAACGATGAAAACAACCTACAATGAGTTGAAACATTAAATTGTTATTTAAAGCAAATTATTATAGATTTCAAAATCTTATTTGGTTTTCATATTTACCCATTTTCAGTTATATCGTTATAACTGCCAGCAGTTTAGACATTAATCCCTGCATTTTGAGGTATTTTAAGGTGACATCAAATTTACACTGTTATACAAGCTGTACACTGACTACTTAACGTTGCATCAAAGTGTCATTTCTTCAGTGTTGTCCCATGAAAGGATATAATAAAATATTTACAAAAA
The DNA here is from genome assembly GCF_036321145.2 of Pelmatolapia mariae. Classification (NCBI taxonomy): domain Eukaryota; kingdom Metazoa; phylum Chordata; class Actinopteri; order Cichliformes; family Cichlidae; genus Pelmatolapia; species Pelmatolapia mariae. The sequence goes on along the minus strand of NC_086244.1, from coordinate 6,347,257 downwards.
TGTAAGGGGTGTACTCCCTGTCAGATACTGTATATCAGTTAAACTGGAAATTCTGCATTTGGTGGCCCCCATATGGCCGCCCCTATGAAAGAATTGTGGAGCTGTCCATAGAGGAGAAAAGTGTATTGGAGAGGGAAAAGTCTTTTAAATTTGTATTTTGCAACAAATTTGGATTCAAATTTATATTAAAAAAACAATTTTTAATTTATGGGATTACGGATTTCAAAGATTGTTCAGATTTTATGTCAATAATATGTTGGATGGTTCAGGACTAAGAATATATGTTGATACATGTTGATATATATTTATAAAAAAATCAAGCTATTCAAACTTTTCTACATAAACACAGTAGAGTGATACAGACTTAACTTTCTCTTTTCTGTTAGTTGCTATGCTTTTCTGATGGATCTCTGTCACGTACACAATGATGATACTCAGATTTGCTAATAATGTACACACACTCTGGATCCAGTTTATTAGGTACAGCTAATCATAATTATTTTTTTCATAACTGTTACACTGCTGTCTTTTGATCAGAGCAGTAATTGGACTGTATTTGCAACGGCTGAGTAGCCAGTGGAACGAAATCAATCCAGTTGTGTAATGACGGATCCATGTCATCATCTTTTGCTTTACCTTATCATAACCAATCTGTGTTTCATGTATGCTGCCATTTCTTCTTAAATCTGTATTCTTTTCTTAGGTGCTCTCTAAGCAGAGTGCTCTGGCGTGTTCACACATGAAGATTTGACGTACCACAGCATCAATCCAGGGACCAGAACCAAACCTACGCTACACTCACAGAGATATCAAATCTAAATTACATATTGCCTGTGTGTGCTAGGTCATGCATGCTTTAAAACAACTCTAACTACACGATGAATGAGATGGATAGGATAGATATACTAAAAAAAAGCTAAACGGAAAAATATAACTACTCACGAAAGAACCAGCTAATGTAAACTACAGTAATATAATTATTATTTGAGACTATAATGTTCAAAAAATTGAATAAAATCAAAAGAAAGGAAATGAACTTATAAACTTGTATGATAAACTTATAATTTATCTATGGACTTATAGGAAGGACCAAATAAAAAATATGTAACTAAATCAAGTCAACAACAAAGGAAATAAATTTGTTCTATTCTAAAAGTAACTAAAAACACATTTGTCTGCATCTTAGTGCTCTATGTAACATTCACACTCCACTGACTGCATCAGGAGCAACTTAAGGCTCTGTAACTTGCCCAAGGATACCTCAGCATGTAGTCAGCATGACTGAAGAAGCTGGAAATTGAACCACCAAACTCCCAATTATTAGATATTTGATTATTGATCTACATCCTGAGCTGCAGGCACCCAGATGCTTCCAGGCAGAAGAAGCTTTGTAACAAACAAATATCATCATGATTTATTTGTGTACATGGCACCACTAGAGGGTGCTCACTAACTTTTTTGAAATGCCAGGTGATCCAATCCAATCCAATTTTTTTTTATAAAGCACTTTAAAATACCCAGCACATGAACAAAGTGCTGTACAGAAAATAAGTTAAAAACAATAGAATAACAGAAAACAGCAAAAATAAATAAATAAAACACATAATACATAAAATTAAAACAGCCCTATATTAAAACAAAAACAAGATAAAACAGCATCGAATCGCCTAAAAACAACTAAAAATAAAAATAAAAAACACATCTAAATTGGTGGCAAAGGCCAGGGTAAAGAGGTGGGTTTTCAAGAGTGACTTAAAAACAGGTAAAGAACTGGCCTGTCTAATCTCTAAAGGAAGCTCGTTCCACAGTTTTGGAGCTTCTACAGCAAAAGCATGGTCTCCTCTAAGTTGACGCCCAGTCCTAGGTATATTCAGGAGCAGCTGATCAGCTGACCTGAGAGAGCTGGTGGGTGTATAAGGCTGTAGCAGCTCAGAGAGATAAGATGGGGCTAGGCCATGGAGAACTTTAAAAGCAAATAAAAGAATTTTAAAATGAATCCTAAAAGAAATGGGCAGCCAGTGAAGTGAAGCTAAAATAGGGGAAATATGCTCAAACCTTCGAGTGCCAGTTAAAAGACGAGCTGCAGCATTTTGTACCCTCTGTAGATGACTAATATATGATGCGCTGACCCCAATATAAAGTGCATTACAGTAATCCAGCCGAGTGCTAACAAAGGCGTGGATCACTGTCTCAAAGTGCTGCCGTGAAAGAATTGGCTTTATTTTTGCCAGCTGCCTGAGCTGAAAGAAGCTAGATTTTACCACTGCCTTAATCTGATTTTCAAACTTCAGATCACAGCCCACTTTGACTGCAATGATTTCAAATCCGATGTTTCCAATAGGTTAACAAACACCACACACAACTTCTTTCTGTGTGGTCTGGACCATAGACTATCTGTGTGCTTGATAAAGGTACAACAATAATAATAACTTCACTCCTAATGACAAAATATATCAGAAAAAGGACACGTGTTAAAATGAGAGATTGTCAAAGGTAAGGAAAGCTCAGCAAGTGACATTTGATGCTCTGGAAATTGAATGTATTGTTCTGAATTAATTTAGATTCTTTTCAACTTGACCACACAGGCTTTATATTAAGGTTTCTTTCAAACTGAGAAATGTCTTTGAAAACAACTTTAAAGATAATAATGCCATGATGTTCAGAGTTTATTGTGGAATATGTGCTAGTTGGGTTGGTTTGCACTGACGGGCTATGTTGTACTGGTGAATGACAGACTGTGATATCCACAGTCCATGTTAGGTCCTGATAGCAGATAGAGACATTATAAAAGGAAGAAATGGCAATGAAAGGGTTCTGAACTGGAATTTGTGGAAGATTTTTGTAACTATATACATGGTTGTAGATGTATGACTTATTTGCTTTTGTGCAAAGTCATATTTGATTGGGATATTCAATACATGCAGTTTTTGCCATTTAAAAGAAAATTGATTTAGATAGTGTATGAAAATAACAAATAAGTGCTCATATATGTTTTAGTATGGGTGCTGAGTAACAGGACTTGAATTTCAGCCCATGATGGAGTGGCTGTAGCTCAGGTGGTAGAGCAGGTCATCTACTGATCGGAAGGTTGGTGGTTCGATTCCTGGCTTCAGCTAGTCTGCATACCAAATATCCTTGGGCAAGATACTAACCCCAAATTGCTCTCCGATGCATCCATTGGAGTGTGAATGTTAGCTATGAAGCACTTAGAAAAATGTGAATGGGTGAATGCACAAGTTGTGTAAAGCGCTTTGAGTGCTCAGATGAGTACGCCTCAAAAGAACCAGTCCATTTACACTTGCCAAATTCCACATTTATTGTGGTTGTAAAGCAGCCAGAAAGAGTCAAGTAACACTGTTTTATTACTTTAATTGGCTTAAATCCACAACGAGCAGTAAACCTCAGAACAGAACAGGTCACAGGTCAGCTGACTATAGCATGTCCACAAGGAAAACAAATCTACTGTGATATAAAAAAGTCCAGCCTAGAAATAATATATGCATTAACTTGTTTTTTTTAGCATCACTCTGAGTCGCTGTAATGCACAGATGCAAGAACAACAGTCCAACATATTTGTTTAATATGCACACTGAAGGACATCGCCTGGTCAAAAATGAGTCCTCACTCGTCAATGTTTGATCACAGTGTTACAGGAGGCCAAGATAATGCCATCCAGAGGAAGTGTTTGGTTTCACTGGCTTTGTGTTAGCAAACTGTCTGTGCAGATGCCGGCAAAGCCGAAGGTATGTTAGTAGTATAATTCAGTTGTTACTGTCCTGGACACAGTTTCTATTTCATCATCGTGTTCTTGTCCTTTTGTGCAATTAAAAAAAATGAAAGAACGAAAGAAAGAAATAGTGTGTTCATATTTCTGCTCCTGGAAAATTGTAAACTTCTTCACCATTTCCCATCTCTCACCACATGCACTTTAAACAGCTGATTGCTTCATAAGTGTGCAAGAAGAAAACAAAACAAAATGCTTGTTTGATGTTTTTTGCTTTCTATCTGCCTGGTCTGACAACGGAAAAATTTATTTAAATGAAAGTAATAAAATAGTTATAACTGTAAAGTAATTCAAACTGTTTTTGCAAAAGTAATGTATTACATTACTGTCATTCTGAAAAATGTAATGTGATTACAGTAATGTGTTACTTTATAACTTTATACAGTTGAATGGAATATTTAGTGCTGAGCAAATTTCTTTCATGTTCTATTGTAAAGGCAGTGTTAAAGCCTAGATGTTTGATTTTATACACCTGAATTCAATCATCTGGATGGGTGAATGAATACTTTTGTAAATATGCTGTATTTATTGTGGATGAAGCAAAACTCAGTACACTGTTTTGTGACCTAGGGAAGAATGAGGAAGAAATTGCTGCCCCCCAAAAGCCAGTGGCTGAGGCAAGGCTGGTGTGGGTCGATGACAGTGTAGGCGTTCAAAGGGAGTCGGTTCAAGGAAGCATGTTAAGGCAACCTGGCGTGCGTAGAGGTCTTTAGGCTGTGGGCAGCTGGATTGACAAAATACTCCAACACCGGACGTCTGCAACGCCACTCCTTAAATACCCTGGCTGAAGCTGCCTGATGCTCCACAGGTGTGTCTGGGAGACCCAAGGCTCACAGCCCCACCCGCCTGCTCCAAAAAGGGAAGCGACATTAAAAAAGATGAAATGAAAGTTATGCCAACATCGAAGACATAGAAACATTTTCAACATCACATGGATATTGTTTTATTGCTTTCTAGCAAAATAAAGGTTGTCTTCAGAGAATCATTTTATTGTCCTTAGTGTTAGAACAAGTTTTTAGACAGTAGAAATGGAAGTAAGTGTTTAAGTGTTATTACAGTTAGAGAAGGTGGTAATCTACACTGTGACAAAAAGTAATAAATGAATAACAATTGTGATTACATGTACAAAAAGTGTACAATTGTGTGTGTGTGTGTGTGTGTGTGTGTGTGTGTGTGTGTGTGTGTGTGTGTGTGTTGGGATATGTGTTTTGGGGTTGTATGGGTGTGATTTCTTTGAAGAGGGGACCTCATCTTAAAAGAGAAGTGTCAACTTTCTGATTTGGAAGTAAAGACTGAAGACCATTTAACCATCAGATTAACCTTCCATATGAAATGTCTGTGAAGGTTCTCAGTCATCCAGGTCATCGTAGTCAAAGGAGTTTGCAAGGAAAGCGTCTGGACTTCTTAAAGTTGCTTGAAGACGTTTCACCTCTCATCCGAGAAGCTTCTTCAGTTCTAAGGTCAAATGGCCGAGAGTCCCAGATTTAAACCAAGTGGGAGTATCCCCCCAAAGAGGGACAAAGGACCCCCTGGTGATCCTCTAATCACATGAGCCAAGGTGTGAAAGCGGGTGTGGGACCTAATCAGCCAGGGTTTCGGGTGTGCTCATTGTGAAACCTGGCCCCACCTTGTCGTGTGAATTCCTGAGACAAGACTCAGCAGTCCATCTGCATCTTAAGGACAAAGGTCACTCTTTCGAGGATGCCAATGTTCACATTTTGGACAGAGAGGACAGATGGTTTGAAAGAGGAGTGAAAGAGGCCATCTATGTCCACTGTGAGCGACCATCTTTGAACAGAGGCGGTGGTTTACGACACCAACTGTCTGCCATCTATAATCCAGTTTTGAGTTCCCTCCCCAGACGCCTTAATGCCCACTCACATCCTGGGCCATCTGACCTCAGGAATTCACACGACAAGGTGGGGCCAGGTTTCACAATGAGCACACCCGAAACCCTGGCTGATTAGGTCCCACACCCGCTTTCACACCTTGGCTCATGTGATTAGAGGATCACCAGGGGGTCCTTTGTCCCTCTTTGGGGGGACACTCCCACTGGGTTTAAATCTGGGACTCTCGGCCATTTGACCTTAGAACTGAAGAAGCTTCTCGGATGAGAGGTGAAACGTCTTCAAGCAACTTTAAGAAGTCCAGACGCTTTCCTTGCAAACTCCTTTGACTTCCATATGAAAGTCTGCCATGCTTTGGTGTCCTTCATCTTCCTTGGTGAGTAAATTCTCTAATTTTTTCTTTCTCTTGTTCTTAGTATTGTCTTTTTTTGGTTTCTTTCTTATTTCTAGTTGATCACTAAGTTTTTTGTTGAGCAGTTGTACTAATAAACTGTTTCATTGTTTCCTTATTTTCATCAGTCTCTTATATGTTCTGGGTTTCTGTGGTTAAACACAGTTGGAAATGATTCACTTAAAAATGCAGTTCATTAAAAATCCAAATGTATTCCTCAAACTGTCAACCTGTGAAGAATTAGGAACTGCTCACTGCAGCTCCAGCAACAATTCATTTGTTCCTTCTCCCCTTACTTGTGAACAAAACCCCAAGATACTTAAACTCCACTTGGGGTAGGAACTCATTCCTGACAAGGAGTAGGCACTAAACCCTTTTCCAGCTGAGGACCATGACCACAAATTTGGAGGTGCTGATTCTCCTTCCCGCAGCTTCACACTCAGCTGTGCAGCACTTCAGTGGGAGCTGGAGGACGTCACCCGATGAAGCCAACAGAACCACATAATCTGCAAAAAGCAGAGATGAGATTCTGAGACCACCCAAGTGGAAGCCTTCTGCCAGTTGGCTACACCTTGAAATTTTGTCCATAAAATTATGAATACACTCAATGACACTCAATGGCAGAGTCCAACACCCAGCAAAAATGAGTCTGACTTTTTGCCGGCTATGCACAACAAGCTCTTGCAAAGGTTGTAATAAGACTGACTGGCCCATGTGAAAATCTGAAAACCTGAAAAAAGCAGTTTGGAAATTGAAAAAGGTTAACTGAGAAAAAATTAGAAACTGCAGGAAGAGGGTAACTATTGATCTTTTCATTAGCTCTGCAGTATGCAGAAACTCGCATCTATACAGGAATGCAAGGAGGAAACATCACAGCAAAATGCAAATTTTCTTTCTCTGGAAGAAGGAGGCTCTTCTGTAAGGGAAGATGTAAAAATGATCATATTCTCATTAATACAAAAGAGGATACAGCTCAGACTGGACAGTATTAAATATCTAAAAAAATCTTGGTTTTCATCTGATCTATATCTGAGCATCACACAGCTGAAAAAGTCTGACTAGGAAAACCCCACAAAACCTCAAATCGTTTGTCACATTCAGATTTTAGCAGTATTGTTGTGACTATTAGTGGTAGTGTTATGACTCTCACTGTCATGGTTCTGAGTCTGACAACTCAGTGTTTTGTGTTTCCTTATATTTTTCTATGTGCTTGTTTATTCTGTTTTATCCTTTGTTAAGGTTTGCCATTTGTTAGGGTTTTGTTCTATGCCTGCCTTCTCCCACTTCTCTGTCTATGGTGTCACACGGTCTGCTTGTGAATCTGTCTGTTTAGTTCAGTGTCTTGTCTAGTTCACTGTGTCTGTGAGTTCCTGTTTTATTCTGAAAGTCTCCGTCTCATGTGAGTGTGTTCAGTTTATGTTTCCCCTGTCCCGTCAGCTCTGATTTCTCCCAGGTGTGTTGCCCTTCTGTCTCTCGTCCCTTGATCACTGCTGTGTGTATTTAAGCCCTGTGTGTTCTCCTGCCTGTTGCTGGTTTGTCTGAGTTCGTGTCCTCCGTCATCCTGAGTGATTTCCCTGCATCTGTCTGCGTCTCTGCTCCTCTCCACGTTCAGTTATCATTTCAGGTTTGCTTTTTAGTTTTCCCAGTTTAGATTACTCTGTTCTGTTTCTCACCTCCCTTGCCTTGTGTATTTGTTCCACCTCCTTTAACAAAGCCTCGTCACTCCAGAAGTGCCTGCGTTTTTGGGTCCTTAAAATATTCCACACGACTGCTGACCCAGCCGTGACACTGACTGTCATTCTTCACAGCTTCAGTGAGTTCTAAACCAAAATCCACCATGCAACCTTTGTCAGCTTTTACATTTTTCTCATTGGCCTCCACAACAAAAATGACCATGAGAACACCACCAGCAACAACAACAACACCAACATCACTACCACCAACACCTTCACCACCACCAACAACACAGAAGTTAATTCCCTTTCAGCCTCCTCTGCAACCTCCAAAGGGACTGATGTTAATTCAAAGTATGTTTACTATTGAGTCATATGCACCTCCATGAATGGCACATCTGTTGAAGAAGGATTTTTATTTTTTAGAGAAGAATAGGGGGAAAAATGTCTAGAACTACATATGTGAATATTTTCTTTAAGTAAAAACCATAATAGGTCAAAATATAGTAAGTAATAGGTCCCTGATAATTCAGTACTTATATCAGAAAAACATTGTATTATATTCTAGGACTTTCAAATGATTTAATCTAGTAAATAGGTGATTTAAATGATTGTAACTTATGATTATCATTTTGTATTTAACTGTATTTTTGATTTTTCAGTTATCACGTGCACATTACATTATTTGTGTGCAACTTTACTGTTAAATGAGTTAACTTTTAGGCTAGCTTAAATTTGTTTTGTTAAGCTCCAGCTGGGATACTCCCTTATTTGGTTCTGATTCCAGCCTATATGATCGCCATTTTATTGGAGGCTGTGCTGATTTTTTGCAAGAAGAGGAGGTCCACAAAATCCAAAGGTAAGCTGAAAGTAAACATGCACCATGTTTTTGTGTTTTAATCACTTTAAAGGAAATTACATTGAATTTTTTTTCTAGAGACTATCCCCAACTTTAACCCCCCTTAGCTTAAGTTTTGTAGTAAAATTTAGCAATATGCAAAATACACCCAGATGTGGAAGTTGGACTATAAAGTTTCAAGAATTAAGTCAAGTGTGACTGCAGTGGCTATGAACGCAATTGTAAGGATCCGTTTATGCTTCTCCATTTGTAACCACCGCACCAGATGTTAGTTTGTGACTCAGACAACTGACCCGTTATAGCTATAGCGATTGGGCTGAGGTTCCTGTTATGTCAGATGTTTAGTTACTCCTCGGCCTCCTTTAGCAGTAATGATACCTGTAACAAATGTAGCATATTTGCAGCTCTGGAGGCCAGGATTACTGAATTGGAGACTCGGCTTCGCACCCTTCATTCACCCGTAGCTAGCCAGGCCCCTGTAGCTGGTGCAGCCGACGATAGCGTAGGCCCCGCTAGCTCTCCCCCGGCAGACCCCAAGCAGCTGGGGAACGAGGGCGGTTGGGTGACGGTGAGGAGGAAGCATAGTCTTAAGCAGAAGCCCCAGGTACACCACCAACCTGTTCATGTGTCTAACCATTTTTCCCCACTCGGCGACACACCCGCCGGGGGTCAAACTCTGGTAATTGGTGATTCTGTTCTCAGACATGTGAAGCTAGAGACACCGGCAACCATAGTCAATTGTCTTCCAGGGGCCAGAGCAGGCGACATTGAAGGAAATTTAAAACTGCTGGCTAAGGGTAAACGTAAATTCAGTAAGATCATAATTCACGTCGGCAGTAATGACACCCGGTTACGCCAATCGGAGGTCACTAAAATCAATATTGAATCGGTGTGTAACTTTGCCAAAACAATGTCGGACTCTGTAGTTTTCTCTGGTCCCCTCCCCAATCAGACCAGGAGTGACATGTTTAGCCGCATGTTCTCCTTAAATTGCTGGCTGTCTGAGTGGTGTCCCAGAAACGATGTGGGCTTCATAGATAATTGGCAAACCTTCTGGAGGAAACCTGGTCTTGTTAGGAGAGACAGCATCCATCCCACTTTGGATGGAGCAGCTCTCATTTGAAAGCCTGATGCTTAGCCTTGTCCACCCCAGCTGTAAAACTCAGAAACCAGTCTTACTTGTTATCATCTATCGTCCTCCTGGGCCTTACAGAGTTTCTCTCTGATTTCTCAGACTTTTTATCTGATTTAGTGCTCAGCTCTGATAAAATAATTATTGTGCGTGATTTTAACATCCATGTAGATGCTAAAAATGACAGCCTCAACATTGCATTTAATCTGTTATTAGACTCAATTGGCTTCTCTCAAAATGTAAAAGAACCCACCCACCACTTTAATCACACTCTAGATCTTGTTTTAACATATGGCATAGAAACTGAACATTTAACAGTGTTTCCTGAAAACCCTTTGCTGTCTGATCATTTCCTGATAACATTTACATTTACAATGATTGATTACACAGCAATGGAGAGTAGACTTTATCAAAGTAGATGTCTTTCTGAAAGTGCTGTAACTAAGTTTAAGAATATAATCCACCCACTGTTATCATCTTCAATGCCCTGTACCAACATAGAGCAGGGCAGCTATCTGAACGCTACTCCAACAGAGGTCGATTATCTTGTTAATAATTTTACCTCCTCACTACGTACGACTCTGGATAATGTAGCTCCAGTGAAAACTAAGGCCTCAAATCTGAAGTCCCTGACTCCGTGGTATAATTCTCAAACACGTAGCCTAAAGCAGATAACTCGTAAGCTGGAGAGGAAATGGCGTGTCACAAATTTAGAGGATCATCATTTAGCCTGGAGAAATAGTTTGCTGCTTTATAAGAAAGCCCTCCGCAAAGCCAGAACATCTTACTATTCGTCACTGAAGAAAATAAGAACAACCCCAGGTTTCTCTTCAGCACTGTAGCCAGGCTGACAAAAAGTCAGAGCTCTACTGAGCCAACCATCCCTTTAACGTTAACTAGTAATGACTTCATGAACTTCTTCAGAAATAAAATTTTTATCATTAGAGAAAAAATTACCAATAATCATCCCACAGATGTAATATTATCTACAGCTACTTTTAGTACCATTGATGTTAAGTTAGACTCTTTTTCTCCAATCGATCTTTCTGAGTTAACTTCAATAATTAATTCCTCCAAACCATCAACGTGTCTTTTAGACCCCATTCCTACAACACTGCTTAAAGAAGTCCTGCCATTAATTAATTCTTCAATATTAAATATAATCAACCTATCTCTAATAATTGGCTATGTACCACAGGCCTTCAAGGTGGCTGTAGTTAAACCCTTACTTAAAAAGCAATCTCTAGACCCAGCTGTCTTAGCTAATTATAGGCCAATCTCCAACCTTCCTTTCATATCAAAAATCCTTGAAAGAGTAGTTGTCAAACAGCCAACAGATCATCTGCAGAGGAATGGCTTATTTGAAGAGTTTCAGTCAGGTTTCAGAGCTCATCACAGCACAGAAACAGCTTTAGTGAAGGTTACAAATGATCTTCTTATGGCCTCTGACAGTGGACTCATCTCTGTGCTTGTCCTGCTAGACCTTGGTGCAGCGTTCGATACTGTTGATCATAATATCCTATTAGAGCGATTGGAACATGCTGTAGGTATTACAGGTACTGCGCTGCAGTGGTTTGTATCATATCTATCTAATAGACTCCAATTTGTTCAAGTAAATGAAGAGTCCTCTTCACACACTAAGGTCTATTATGGTGTTCCTCAGGGTTCAGTGCTAGGACCAATTCTATTTACATTATACATGCTTCCCCTAGGCAGCATCATTAGAAGACATAGCATAAATTTTCACTGCTATGCAGATGATACGCAGCTTTATCTATCCATGAAGCCAGGTAACACACACCAATTAGTTAAACTGCAGGAATGTCTTAAAGACCTGGATGGCCGCCAACCTTCTGCTTCTTAATTCAGATAAAACTGAGGTTATTGTACTCGGCCCTGAAAATCTTAGAAATATGGTATCTAACCAGATTCTTACTCTGGATGGCATTACCTTGGCCTCCAGTAATGCTGTGAGGAACATTGGAGTCATTTTTGACCAGGACATGTCCTTCAAGGCACATATTAAACAAATATGTAAGACTGCTTTCTTCCATTTGCGCAACATCTCTAAAATTAGAAATATCCTGTCTCAGAGTGATGCTGAAAAACTAGTTCATGCCTTCATTACTTCCAGGCTGGACTACTGTAATTCTTTATTATCAGGATGTCCTAAAAACTCGCTGAAAAGTCTTCAGCTAATCCAAAATGCTGCAGCAAGAGTACTGACAGGGACTAGAAAGAGAGCATATTTCTCCTGTTTTGGCTTCCCTTCATTGGCTTCCTGTTAAATCCAGAATTGAATTCAAAATCCTGCTCCTCACATACAAGGTCTTAAATAATCAGGCCCCATCTTATCTTAATGACCTTGTAGTACCATATCACCCTATTAGAGCACTTCGCTCTCGCTCTGCAGGCCTACTTGTTGTCCCTAGGGTATTTAAAAGTAGTATGGGAGGGAGAGCCTTCAGTTTTCAGTGGAACCAGCTTCCAGTTTGGATTCGGGAGACAGACACTATCTCTACTTTCAAGATTAGGCTTAAAACTTTCCTTTTTGCTAAAGCATATAGTTAGGGCTGGACCAGGTGACCCTGAATCCTCCCTTAGTTATGCTGCAATAGACGTAGGCTGCCGGGGATTCCCATGATGCATCGAGTTTTTCCTTTCCAGTCACCTTCTCACTCACTATGTGTTAATAGACCTCTCTGCATCGAATCATATCTGTTATTAATCTGTCTCTCTTCCACAGCATGTCTTTATCCTGTTTTCCTTCTTTCACCCCAACCGGTCGCAGCAGATGGCCCCGCCCCTCCCTGAGCCTGGTTCTGCCGGAGGTTTCTTCCTGTTAAAAGGGAGTTTTTCCTTCCCACTGTCGCCAAAGTGCTTGCTCATAGGGGGTCATATGATATGATTGTTGGGTTTTTCTCTGTATTTAATATTGTGCTATCTACTGTACAATATAAAGCGCCTTGAGGCGACTTTTGTTGTGATTTGGCGCTATATAAATAAATTTGAATTGAATACAGTACCAACACACACAGCAGTTCATGTTAAGTGTTTGTGGTTTTTTTTTTTTTTTTTTTTTTTTTTTTTTTTTTTAAATTGATTTTTATTGACAGTTGCAGCAGCTTTTCAGGTGCCTGCCTATGCTACATGCCATACACAGTTAAGTCGTCAGATCAGGGTCAGCCCCCCTGACACCAGACCCGGAACCCACTGTTCCACCCCTGTCTTGCAGCTGACCTGAAAACCACAACCTGCCAAAGTAGCATTTTCTTTTCCAGTCATAATTCTTTCATTTCCTGAAATTTAGTTCTTTACTGGAACGTACACACATCAGAGCTCAACGGAAAAAAAAAATGCTGAATATGTATACTGTTATGGATTGAGTAATGTGTTAGGAATAAAGTGTTGCCATGCCATTTCATGGAAATGAAACCCAGAAAAAAAGCAAATAAAAAAAAAAAAAAAATCACAGGTTAGTCCATTCTGCTGAAATATCATTGTAGCATTACAAATTGTAGCAGTTTTTATGGCCCCAATCGGCTTGTACGCATATCTGCATGTCAGGATTTGCTTTTAATGAGACAATGAATGGTGTCCTATAGAATGTCCTCCCAGATGTGGCCTAAGGGTACATCTTTCGCCATCTTACAATGCTGTGATTGCAGCCATTCCCCAACTCTCTCTGAATGGTATTCATGGCCTTTGATCAGTGTGCCTGTGAAGGTTCTCAGTCATCCAGGTCATCGTAGTCAAAGGAGCTTGCAAAGAAAAGCATCTGGACATCTTTAAGTTGCTTGAAGACGTTTCACCTCTCATCCGAGAAGCTTCTTCAGTTCTAAGGTCAAATGGCAGAGTCCCAGATTTAAACCCAGTGGGAGTATCCCCCCAAAGAGGGACAAAAGGACCCCCTGATGATCCTCTAATCACCTGAGCCAAGGTGTGAAAATAGGTGTGGGTCCCAATCAGCCAGGGTTTCGGGTGAGCTCATTGTGAAACCTGGCCCCACCTCATCATGCGATTTCCTGAGGTCAGATGGCCCAGGATGTGAGTGGGCATTAAGGCGTCTGGGGAGGGAACTCAAAACTGGATTATAGATGGCAGACAGTTGGTGTCGTAAACCACCGCCTCTGTTCAAAGATGGTCGCTCACAGTGGACATAGATGGCCTCTTTCAAACCATCTGTCCTCTCTGTCCAAAATGTGAACATTGGCATCCTCGAAAGAGTGTCCTTTATCCTTAAGATGCAGATGGACTGCTGAGTCTCGTCCTGTGGCGGTGGCTCTTCTATGTTGTGCCATACGCTTGCACAAGCGTATGCCAATGTTCACATTTTGCACATGAGAGGGGGCAAACTCCTCAAGATGGGTGGTGACCATGGTGGCCATTTAGAAGTCGGCCATCTTGGATACAACTTTTGTTTTTTCAATAGGAAGAGGGCCATGTGATTAAACTTATTGGTAATGAAGAAAAACAATGGTGTCCTTGGTTTCAACGTAACTTTATTCTTTCATGAGTTATTTACAAGTTTCTCTTTGTTCACAGCCATTGACATGTCGAAGAGGTTAACACGTGAGAAGCAGGTCAAAATTGTGTTGATATCTGGTGAACGCAGTAACTGGGTCATTGCAGCAGATTTCAATGCAAGACACCCTACGAGACCACCCATCTCCCATGCTACAGTCAGCAAAACTGCTTTCTAAGTTTCGGGAAACTGGTTCAGTGTTGGATTTGCCAAAATGTGGACGCAAGAAAACTGTCACTAATGAAGAAACATCAGTGGCTGTCCTAGCTTCATTCAGCAAGAGCCCACAGCGCAGCACTAGCCGCATGTCACTGGAGAGTGGCATTAGTCGAACATCCCTTCGGCGGATATTAGCTACTCACAAATGGCACCCTTACAAACTCCAGCTACTGCAGCATCTCAGTGAGGATGACCCAGATCGGCGCACAGAATTTGCAGAATGGGAAAACAAAAATTGGAACAGGACCCTCAGTTCACACAGAAGATTTTGTTCAGTGATGAGGCAAACTTTTATGTGAATGGTGAAGTTAACAAACAAAACCACCGCTATTGGTCTGACACTAACCCACATTGGATGGATCCCTCCAAGACTGTTGGAACAACAAAAGTGATGGTTTGGTGTGGTATATAGGGTACAATGATAGTGGGTCCATTCTTCATCAATGGAAACCTCAAGGCCACTGGATATTTGAAATTGCTACATGATGATGTGTTTCCCTCTTTATGCACTGAAGCTGGCACGTTCCCTGAGTTTTTCCAGCAAGATGGTGCACCACCACATTATGGGTGCCAGGTCCGAGCATTACTAGATGAACAGTTTCCTGGAAAGTGGATTGGTCGTCGTGGGCCAGTTGAATGGCCTCTAAGGTCTCCCGATCTGACCCCCTTAGACTTTTATCTTCGGGGTCATCTGAAGGCAATTGTCTATGGTGTGAAGATACGTGATGTGCAGCACCTGAAACTACGGATACTGGATACCTGTGCTGGCATTTCTCCTGCGGTGTTGCTATCAGTGTGTGAAGAGTGGGAGAAGAGGGTTGCATTGACAATCCAACACAATGGGCAGCACATTGAACAAAAGTTATAAGTGGTCAGAAACTTGTAAATAACTCATGAAAGAATAAAGTTACGTTGAAACCAAGCACACCATTGTTTTTCTTGTGACATTACCAATAAGTTTGATGTGTCACATGGCCCTCTTCCTATTGAAAAAAAACAAAAGTTGTATCCAAGATGGCCGACTTCTAAATGGCCACCATGGTCACCACCCATCTTGAGGAGTTTGCCCCCTCACATATACTAATGTGCCACAAACGGGACTTTAATATCACCAACCATTCCCATGTTATTATGGTGTATCCATATAAATGGCCCACCCTGTAGTTCGTATCCATTTTTCATAAACCCGTAAAGTTTTTCAGAGATTTTTCGGCTCTCTGTGGCTCCCGGAGGAGACTCAGATGGGGGACTCGTGCTGGTGAAACTACATCTGGCGCGGATTCCGCACAACACTCCCCTCCATTCACCTCGTGAATCTCCGCTCTCTTCCAAACAAAGTTGACGAATTACTGCTTTTAAACTGAACTAACAGGGACTTGGCATGCTCTGCTGCCCTCTGCTTCACTGAAACCTGGCTCAGTGAGCGTATCCCAGATACTGTGTTAAATCTGCCAGGCTTCCAACTTCACCGGGCGGACCGCGAAACAAAGGGTGAAACAAAGGGTGGTGGAGTCTGCTTCTACAATAATGAAGGTTGGTGTACTGATGTCACAGTGTTACAGAAGTACAGCAGCCCAAACCTGGAAACTTTTTTTATCAACTGCAAACCATTTTAGTCACCGCAGGAGTTTTCTTCCTTCATGCTGATTAGTGTTTACATCCCTCCTCAGGCCAACGCGAACAACACATTATGCGAGCTGGCTGACCAGATTACCACCCTGGAAAGGAAATTCCCGAATTCCTTTACATTTATCCTTGGGGATTTTAACAGAGCAAACCTAAACCACGAACTTCCTAAATACAGAGCATTTTGACTGCACTGATTGGACTCCCCTCCCCTCCCCAGAGGCATTGTTTCAGACATTGACACCCCCCCCCCCCCCCCCCCCCCCCCCGCCCAATCCAGACTCAACGACCACCACCACCCTCCCCAATCCAGACTCAACGACCTCCATCTCACCTCTCACCCCCCTTTCCTTCTCCCTGAAACTCAGAATACACACTCAGGATGTGAGCCAACTGTTTCAGAAACAGAACCCAGAAAAGCCCCTGGACCAGACGGTGTTTCACCCTCCTGCCTCAAAACCTGTGCTGAACAGCTGGCTCCCATTTTTACCCGCATCTTAACAGATTCCTGGAGCTGTGTGAAGTTCTCTCCGGCTTCAAATGCTCCACCATCATCTCGGTCCCCAAGAAACCTACCATTACAGGACTGAATGATTACAGACCTGTCACCTTGACGTCTGTGGTCATGAAATCCTTTGAACGACTGGTGTTAACCCATCTGAAGGACATTACAGGCCACCAGTTGGACCCCCTGCAGTTTGCCTACCGGGCAAGCAGGTCGGTGGATGATGCAGTGAACATGGGGCTGCATTACATCCTGCAACACCTCATCCGCCCGGGAACTTATGCCAGGGTCCTGATTGTGGACTTTAGTTCGGCTTTTAACTAGAGATGGACCGATCCGATATTACGTATCGGTCCGATACTGACGTAAATTACTGGATCGGATATCGGAGAGAAATAAAAAAAAAAAAGTAATCCGATCCATTAAATATCAAAAAAGCACCTCACAAAACTTGCGACACGGCGTAACTCGGCTCATAACCGTAGCACGTCGCAGCAGTATGCGTCACGTGATTGAGCGGCTGTGAGTATTTGTAGCCTCGCTACCAATCCGGCATTTCATCTCTCAGGAAGTTATCCCAGAGAGAAGTCAAATGTGTAAGTTCATCTCTGAATGTTTGTAAAGCATTCCCGCTTAAGCTTTACAACTGATATATGGAGCGACTGCCTCTTCTCTCCCCCTCCCTCTCCTGCTGCTACTTCAATCATGAAACTGATCAATGATCAGCTGATCGGCTTTTCTGTCGCGAGTCCGTCTCTCTTGTTTGTTTATTAACCACTTCGCGCCAGAAAGAGGAAACCAGCGGCTGAACAACAGCAGCACGTTTAAGCTTGATAAGCTGTTAGAATTTATTTATGTTCTACACCAGGATCCTTTTCTACGTAGCTGATGGCTGGTAACTGTCAGGGGTGGATCTAGCAAAGTTTAGCCAGGGGGGCCGATAGGGCATTAACAGGGAAAAGGGGGCACAAAGACATACTTTTCTTTCTTATTCTCATCTAAAATGTCTAGCTTCAATAAATAAGTATCCAATCTTACACCCAAAGTTTTAATTTGATGTAAAATGTATAGAAGTCCATTACTATATATAGTAACTATTAAGTCTAATACCCTAGTAAGTTTTTCCTTTGGGAAGGTATGATCTGTGCAGTCTGCAATTCTGTTGAAGAAAGATGTTGAATCTATTTAATTATTCTTGAAAAATAATTTATTTCTGTGGATTTTATTTTCACACTGCATCAAATTAAAGTTGATTATGTCAATTAAGCATCATGACGTGGAGGGTGGGTGGTTCCCTATTTTTTTTTTTTTTTTTTTTTTGCTGGGAGTTTTAGAGCCCTATTAGTTAAGTTGCTTACTCTTTAAAATATCAGAATAGGGAGGATGGAGTAGGTTTAAGTTTATTAGATTGATCAGTATTGCTGAACTATGAAATATTTTGGGTGCATTGCATTTTTTGCATAGGTATAACAGAATAGCTTTAGTGTTTTTTTTTTTTTACTTGAGTATGAACTTATACAAAAAGCAGCAAGATATTAAAAAAAAAAAACAGTTTTATTGATTGAAAAACACACTATATCGGATTCATATTGGTATCGGCAGATATCCAAATTTATAGTATCAGTATCGGACATGATAAAGTGGTATCGTGCCATCTCTACTTTTAACACCATCGTGCCTGAACTTCTCTCCTCCAAACTCTCCCAGCTCAGCGTGTCACCAGCTATCTGTCAGTGGATCCCCAGCTTCCTGACAGACACGAAGCAGCAAGTGAGGCTGGGGGACATCACCTCTGAAACCCGGTCAATCAGTATTGGTGCCCCTCAAGGATATGTCCTCTCACCACTATTCTCCTCCCTCTACACTAATGACTGCACCTACAAGAACTCCGCTGTTAAACTCCTTAAGTTTGCAGATGACACCACCATCATTGGACTAATCAAGGATGGTGATGAGTCTGCATACCGGCAGGAAGTTGAGCGGCTGGTAATCTGGTACACTTAGCACAATCTAGAGCTGAACACACTTAAGACTGTAAAGATGACAGTGGACTTCAGGAGACATCCCTCAACAGTGCTCCCCCTTACCATCCCAGATAGCAAGATGACACTAAATTGATGTTGATTTTTCATCCGATCCGTCGTTATGGTCAGAATTGAAATGTCAATGTTGTAACAACATTGAAATACTGTGGTAAACCCACGGTCTAACTGTAGGGACGTTGTAATAATGTTGATTTGCCGTTGTTTTTTTATCATTGATATTTGATCTATTTGTAGTCGACCAGGTGACAAAAACAACGTTGAAAAAACGCCTATTTATAGATGACCAGAGATCAAAGTGGCGATCATTCCGAAGCGCCTCTTTCAGAGTCAGGTCACCATCAAAAAGCCATTGATAAATGTGCAGTCATATTCGTTGTGTTCCCACTAGTGCTGTCAGCGTTAATCTCGTTAAAATGACATTAACGCCATAACGCGGCAAATCTCCGTTAACGACATACCGCTGATCGCCCCGTGCGTGGGGCTGGACGGCGTCAACACGTTACAAGCTAACTGCGCTAACGCACTAGTTCCCACCAATTGAGCATTGCGTGACATACTGTTTTACTTTTGTCCATGACGTGCTTACCATCAGGGTGATGCTTCACATGAAAACCAAGATAGTTCTAGATCTGAATGAGGGTGGGGGAGGTTCAATTTTGGGTAGCGTTGAGGCAGTTGCCATGTTGCAATGAGCTTAGCTTCTGTCTTGCTAGCTTGCACTGCGCTCAGTGGATCTGCACTCGACAGTGCAGCCTAGACGGAGTAGTCAAACGCAGATCCACTGAGCGCTCAACACAGACAGTGTTGTCAGAAGAAAAGTTGATAAAATAAATACATAAATTTGTTTTGTTCGATACATATGTGTACCGAACCGAAAGCACTGTATCGAACGGTTCAATATCGATACGAGTATTGTTGCACCCCTAATAAATAAGTAACAAACTCACATCCTTAAATTCCTAATGTTAAACCATTTACTTATTTGGCTATTTTCAAATATAGCACTATTTGTTTAATTTGATATACACTGACAATCGCATCATGCTGGTCAAGGAGGCTCAAATTAAGGTCCATGGTTGAGGCAGCAAAGTCAGATATACTCAGGCACTTTGAAGAGATGGTTGCTGAAAAATATAACCAAAGCCGCAATGCACATGTTGAAGTTAAGTGACCGCAGGTGGCAGAAGAGTCTGGTGTGTCCCACTGTTGTCACCCAGGTATAGACGGTCAAGAATTTACCAGTCACTATGAGCAGATTTCAGAAGTATGTGAGAACTATGTATCACCCGACAAGGATAATGACTGTGACTTTAGTTTTGACAGCTTTGGTTGCCATGCACCACCTTTTGATTCAGATAAAAGTGATACTGAAGCAGATGACGAAGCGCCAACTTACTGTACCTTCTTGCACGTCTCCATTTCCTGTGTGTGTTGTTAGAAATGAAACTAACTTTAGGAAAAAATATGCCAAAAGCACATTTACAATTACTTATGACCGTTTTTAATTTATTTTCTTTAGACCAAATCCCCTG
Organism: Pelmatolapia mariae; assembly: GCF_036321145.2. NCBI lineage: Eukaryota > Metazoa > Chordata > Actinopteri > Cichliformes > Cichlidae > Pelmatolapia > Pelmatolapia mariae. Next base: position 6,327,119 of record NC_086244.1, on the reverse strand, counting down.
TACACATATACAGACTCAGAGGATGAGCAGCCTACAAAAAACAGTTTCCGCAGGCCCCTCAAGTGAAAATACCAGGTAATAAAATACTAGTGATGTGCGGATCGATCCTGAAATATCAATTCCTCTGATACCAATCATTTATGTTCTTGAATCGATTCTCACATTAAAATATCGATATTTTAGTAATTTAGAGTAAATTTGTAGTTTATCATTAACAGGAACACAGTGGAAAGAAACTATAACATTCGGATTGTCTACATTCAAAGGGACTACTTCCTCTTCCGCCTTTCATAGTCATGTGCGAAATACAGCTGTATAAATGTCTCGCAGCCCCTTGGCGTGCGCACTCACAACAATGGCTGAGCGTAATTGGAGTCATGTGCGGACTTATTTTACCTCTACAAACAACTGAGACGTGGTTTGCGATACATGTGGCAAAAAAGTGCTCCAAGAGTGAGGTGTTGTGGCCATACTAGGGGGACATAAGGGCTGTTGGGGGGTAAATACATTTTACAGAGTTTATTTATCAGATAAAATACGTTAAATGTCACCGTTATTATTGGCCGGCCTGGAAACAGCGGGGGTGTCCAAATTCAGAGGCTGTTTCCACCTGAGGACCCGGCCTTCGCGGTCTAAAGAAAGCCGGGTAGTACGTCACAGACTCCCTCGGTGGAATGAAACTCTGCTGTCTGCTCATTGCTATCTAAAATATAACCGGGCACTGACGTAAACTCTCGACCGTTTTACACTTCTATTTAATCATTTTCTGTTTGATGTTTATTCAGCTGTGTGAAAACCCCGGAGGAACCCTCCCGCGGGATTAATAAATTTAAATTTAATTTAATCTAATCTAATAACTTTAATCTCAGCCAAACCGATTTACTCACGAACAAATAAAACACTGAAAAAGCCAAACAATAACATTTTTAACTTATCAAAGTGACTTATACATCATGTTTAACCCGATAATGAAAGACCGTGGGGGTTTGAAGACGATGTGTCGGTCGGCTCAGATATTTGAAGTTTACACAGCTACATTCTCACCTGAAAATATGTTAAAAGTTTTTTTGCGACCCAGAAAGAGAAATAAGATTAATATTAAAACTAAGTAGCTGCCGTCATTGTTGGAAACTGGAATTGGCTGGGCCGCGCTATGAGTTCTGCGATGTGGTTTTTCAATTTTGTTGTCCGGGTGGAAAACCGGGAGAAATTCGGGATAATGGTGGCTCCGGGAAATTTTCGGGAGGGGCACTGAAATTCAGTATTCTCCCAGAAAAATCGGGAGGGTCGGCATGTATGGTTGTCGCAACATCACTAACCTTGTCAAACACCTCAGAGTAAATCATATCACAGAATATGACGAGCATATGTTGAGATGAACTGAAGAGGAGGACAGGGACAGGTGCTGCTAGGGCGAGACAGACGTCTCTCACGGAGTCCTTTAGTGCTGCAGGCAGGCAAGGTGTTCAAATAGTGCACAACTTCAGTTTTTTTATTTCTATATGATGAACTCTGCATTATTAAGTGATAAGAACAAGTAATCTGATGTCCTGTAATCATTATGACGCTATAATTTGAGATACAATAGATTAAAAAAAAAAGTTTTTGTACAAAGTATCGGTATCGGATCAGTATCGTCGATACCACCCTGAATATTACTTGGGATTGGAAAGAAAATCAGTGGTATCGCACATCACTATAAAATACTGTCCAGTGTCCGTGTACATTTTTTTTGACAAGTTGTCTGTATTCTTAAATAAAATAAAAATAATCTTTTTCTAAACAGCCCTCACCACTCTGCAGTCTGCCCCCCAGCCCACTGATGGCAACCATCAGAGGGCTGGGGGGCAGACCATTGCGATCTCCCCAGAATGCAGAGTCTGATGTCGATGTCTTCCCTATAGATGGTTTGATTTTTAAAAAAAAGTTTTAAAGCTGCATCAAAATGTCATTGTACTCTTGTCTTCAAAACAATTTATACTCTTGAATGTCATCTTGTTGTGATTTTTTTATTTTTTTTGTAGATTCCAGAGACTCTGTGAGGTCACTATTGCAAGGCAAGTTCTAAAATCTTGGAATTTCACAGTTTGAATGGTATAACAAATATATGTCCATCCATCCATCTTCATCCGCTTTATCCGGGTGCCGGGTCGCGGGGGCAGCAGCCTAAAAAGAGAAGCCCAGACCTCCCTCTCCCCAGCCACCTCCTCCAGCTTACCCGGAGGTACACCAAGGCATTCCCAGGCCAGCCGAGAGATATAATCTCTCCGGCGTGTCCTGGGTCTGCCCCGGGGCCTCCTCCCGGTGGGACATTCCCGGAACACCTCACCCAGGAGGCGCCCAGGAGGCATCCTAGTCAGATGCCCGAACCACCTCAGCTGGCTCTTTTTGATGTGGAGGAGCAGCGGCTCTACTCTGAGCCCCTCCCGGATGGCTGAACTTCACACCCTATCTCTAAGGGAGAGGCCAGCCACCCTTCGGAGGAAGCTAATTTCTGCTGCTTGTATCCACGATCTCGTTTTTTCGGTCACTACCCACAGCTCGTGGCCATAGGTGAGGGTAGGGACGTAGATTGACCGGTAAATTGAGAGCTTCGCTTTTACACTCGGCTCCCTCTTCACCATGGCGGACCAGTGCAGCGTCCGCATCACTGCAGCCGCAGCACCAATCCGTCTGTTGATCTCCGGCTCCCTTCTCCCATCACTCGCGAATAAGACCCCGAAATACTTGAACTCCTCCACTTGGGGCAGGAACTTATCCCCTGAGAGGCCGAGGGCACCCCATCCCTGAAGTGGCCCAAGCGAGCCCCAGGCTCCAGGCCCCGATAAGCAGCCACCAAGGAGTGAGCCGGTGTGTACCTGGACGCCCATCCCGGGACACAAAGAACCACCAACGCACCGATGTCTGAGGGCGTCTGCCACCGGCAGGGGAAGTGGTGGGGGGAGATAGGCCTCCATACCTTGGAGGGCCTCCTCCATACCTGCTTCATGCCCTGGAGGACGGGGCTGTGGCTCCCCACACCCTCTAACAGATCATTACATGAAGGAACCTTTTAAAAACAAGCGCGTCCATGCTCACAGGTGTACACACGGGTGCTCACACACACAAACTACACCCTTTTTGGCTCCTACCTCAAAGCACACTGTGCGCTGTCGATATTGCGTGCTGCACAATAATGTTTAATATTTAGAATTTACTGTTATATTCCCATATATTATCGTGATGTTGTTTATTCTATTGCACTCGTTTGCTTCTGCTTGTTTTCTTTTTTTCTTTCTCAACAGGTGATCCAGGTGATTGATATATGTATTTTTTGTCTGCTTATTTAGTTGGTTTTTGGTTTTTTTGCCCTTTATCCCTGTCCCTCTTCTCCGCTGTTCCCCCCCCCCCCCCCTCTTTCTTTCTCCCTTTTCTTTTCCTCATTCAAGTCTGTCCCGTATCTAGCAAGTGAAAATAAAAAAAATTAAATAAAATAAACAATAAAAGGTGAATCAAATAGACCATTACAGCAAGACTGGGATGGTCCATTTGGTAAAGTAAATCCGTTGGGCATCTTTCTTCACCTTTAGACAATAATTCTGATGGCAAAAGAACCAAACGGGACAGGCAAAAAAAAAGAAAAGAAAAAAAAAGAAATGAGATTCTGAGGCCACCGAAGTGAAAGCTCTCCGCCACTTGGCTGCACCTAGAAATCCTATCCATAAAAATTATAAGCCCATCACCGACGAGGAACGAGTCCGACTTATTGCCGGCAATACGAATCAAGCTCTTGCAACGGTTGTATAGGGATTGTAATATTTAAAGAAATTAGGTCACTGCTGAACTGTATCTAACCATCATCCTTAACATTACATTAATTATCATTTCATCAAAGTGTTTATTGAAGCTGCTGGCATTATGTTATAAGTTATATTATAGGGGTTATCATAATCAAATATTAACATGTTTATTACAGGTGCAGTTATAACTACTTTAAAATGATTGAGTTAATATATATATATCATAACTCAGAGCCTGAGTATATTGTTACAGTAAAATAGTACCTGAGCAAAGGCCTGAATGTACTCAGCTTCTTGTGGTATTTGAGTTTGCTTAGTTACAGGTGACGAAAGGATGTCCAGTCCATGGAGACCTCAAAGGCCTGAGATCATCACCATAGTTTGATGGATGCCAGAAAGGGGAACTTCTGTGTCTGCAGCTAATTCTTAAAATACATGAATGTTCTGTACATGCAAATTATGTGCTTGTAAACGCATGAGGGGGCGTCACAATACCCTGATGTTATAAAAGCAATCTAGAGTGTATTTTGGGTAGAGATGTACAACTGATGTTTTGCAGTTTGCACCTCTCCACGCTGCGTGCATTCATTAAAATCAATTGTTTGAACGACCTCTTCTGGACCATCATTGTTTTACTCTCGTCCTCAATTTCGAACCCGTAACATTTGGTGCATTGGCCGAGGGTTGAGAGAGGGAGAAAGTTGGAGATTGAGACCGAGAGGGTCCGAGGTGCTCAAACAGGCAGACACGAGTCAGTGGTCGAAGTGAGTGGACATAAGCCGGCTTATTTAAAGGTAAGGCACTACCTGTTGAATTATTTCCAAACAGTGCTGAATTGGTTCTGACAAAATTGAAAGTCTACTCACTGAAAATTACTGGTAAAGGTCTGTTTTGATTTTGGTGAAAATCTCATGAGAATTGAAGTTGAAGTAATGATAATGTAAGGTTAAGTGACAGTACTGATTAAAGGAAAAGCAGTTGGACTGCTACAAGGATTTAAATGCAGTTGGACTGCTAAGGAAAGAGAATTTAAAGTAGTTGGACTACTGAATAGGAATAGGTAAAGTAACGGAAATAGGAAAAGGACAAGTTACAGTAGTTGGACTACTGAATTTAGGATTATAGGTAATTTGGAATCTGTATATGGTCATGCAGTTATAATTGAATATTAAGCTGGGCTTGGACATCGATATAGTAGGTTTTGTGGTCTCATAGGATGTCTTTAAAAAAAAAACATAATTAAATTTCTGTAGGACGGAACTGTGGGATGTTCTAAGAAGTGCATTTCTCGGAGGTGACGCTCCAAATTTCCTGGGGACGCTTGGGATTTTTAAGTCCGAGTTGGCTGTCGTGGAGAACTTGGGAACCTCCAAAATAGGCTACTGACTGGGTCAGTTTACCGTTTGGAACGGTGTTTGCACTTTTTTGGTCAGCAGAAACCGGGTTTCGGGCGTGTAACGTTTCAATTCAAACTTCGGGGAGGCCTACCATAGCTTTTCGGCAGGGGTTTAGTTGGTTGACGCTTTTAAATTGACTTAGGAACTTTAGCAATTAGACCAGATACAGGTTGGACCTGATACTGTCATTGACGATAAAAAACTTGGAGTTTGTCCCTTGGAGGGTTAACTTAAAATTTTGTCTAAATTCTGTAGGTTATGCACTTTAAGGCCTTGTAAATATTATTTCTTTTATAAGACGTCTCTTTGTTATAATTTCTACATATAATTTCTATGTTTGTATATATGGTCTGTCTGCCACGGGCACTGCAGCAAGCTGGTTATTTTGAGAGTGTGTGTGTGTCTATGTAAATGAGGGGCCTGTGACTTTTTACAGTGACATTTCCTGTTTACTAATGAGCATATGATGACTGACTGCAGAGACTGGGTTCAGAAGGACTTACGTCTGTGATTTAAGGGAAGAAATATGTTTATGTGGACTATATTTACAGTATTGTTGTTTATTATTATGCTCAAGACGTGATAAAGGTGCTGTAGAAGTACGGTTATTGTTTTGCGCATTTCTGAAATAACTCATATCTGTTGAAATTGATAGGACTCCTGTTTTACTGACGCATTAAATTGACATGGTGTTTGTGCATAAAGTTTGGTATTGATTTGCGTACGTACAAATGTTTGATCACGGTTCGTGTGTGGTGGACTATACATGGACAGGTGAGGTTGCCAACGTGACCTGTCGTTGTCAAGCTGTGCTTTCAGATGCTCATTATGGCTTTTTAGTAACTGCAGTAATAAGGCACTCACAACAAGTGTTATTAGACTTTACCGCTCGTAGTCTCATTATATTTCGGGCGCTGGAATTATACTGTAGTCCCGATAGAGACCCCATTGAGGCGGAACGTGACTTTCCGGCATTTTGTGCTTGTGCCTTTCAGGATTTTGATATTGACTTTTAGTGGACCGGATAGATTGCATTGCATTTGTGCTTGTGGGCCATTGTATTGCAAATATTGATGATAATATGTACATTTAATGGATGAAATACAACATACAGTTTTGGGCCCACATACTAGAGATATGACTGGATTTACTTTCAGTCTCGTGTTGACTCCAATGACGGACGGTCAGACATGGTGGGTGGAAACTGAGGTGCGTGTTTGCTGTGAAATAGGGGCCACTGACCATGACTCAAAACACAAAGGCTGTGAGATTAAAAATTACTGTGAGTAACGGTTTGACTTTTGACTAGGGAAATAATATGCTTACTTTTGGGTCTATGAAGATATTTGACTTTGAGTGATGTTATGAGAGGTTGAGTTTATTTTTCTGTTTAAAAACACATAAGTATATGGACTTAGTACACCCACTCAAGAAATTATTGTGTGACTGATGCTACAAAACTGACCTAAAGAATGGTGATGTGTGTGGAGAAGTGTTAGTTGTCCTGATGTGTGAAAGAGCGCTATTAAAATGTGTGTGAGTGAAATGAAGGCATATTGCTTTTAAATAAAGATTTAGTAGAATTACTGATTATTTGTAGACTGTGAAATCAAAAAGAAGTCTCTGCAGAAGCTGTAGAAACAGGAAACCGTGTGTGTGTCTGGGACAGGAAATGCATGCCCATAAAAGGGAAGCTCACGGTGACAAGTGTGCACCCAGAGTCGAGAGAGAGAGTTAACTCTGGGCAGATGAAGTAAAAGGGAGGTTTTAAGATAAACAATGAATATGATACTAATTATATGCTTTAGTGTGTTAATACAGGTGAACGTCTCTAAACCTGGAACCCTTGAGCACAGCAGCAAAAGCATAGATTAACACAATTGGGAAAAACAGGCCACTCTTTGGCTTAAAATTATAGCTTCACCTGGCACTTTGTCCTTGACTCTGAGAAGAAGCTCAAAGGCCAGCTAATCTCCTGATGAAGACCGACAGAACATCGTGGATCAACAGCAGACAAAAGGAACCGAACTATTAACACTGACGACGCCAGCAGCAGCATGTATGCAACATGTACTGTGAATTACAGGCTGGGCAGTTGAACAGTGGGATAAAGAACTGTGGAAAAGCATTGGGCACTGAGTTTCATGTTTGCCATGCTGGAAAGAGAAGACTGAAAGATGGCTGGAGAAGAACAAGAGAGCATATGAAAATAAGATTGACTGACGACTCCAGAAGCAGAATGGAGGAAACCCCATGATAAAATATGCAGGGGGAACTGGAGGCTGGTCAAGAACAGTGTCAAATGACTGGGGGGCACTGAGGCGAAGGAACTGAATGTGGTATTTTGCCAGACTGGAACTTAACGTAAAAGAAGAAGACGGAAAGATCAAGACAGAGAAGAAACAGACTGTGTTTGCTTTGAAGGCCGAACAGGACAGTGGGAAGAGAGGGACCAAGGTCAGGTGAACCAGGACAAGTTTGACTGCGAGCATATAGGATATGATTGGGTTGAAGTTGAACGCTGGACTCTTGAGGTTTTAGGGATGTCCACCACATCACAACAAAGAGGTAAACAATACAAAAGGTAAAGATAATCAAAATAACTGACAATTATATTAATGAATAGAAAACACACATATACAAACTGTTACATGTGAGATTATTTTCGAAACGAATCAGAAGTGAGATAGCTTGAATGTAGAGCTCAGTGAAAAGATGCATAAATTAAATATGAATACATGAAAATGCAATGAATACATAAGGATGCAATGAAGAAGCAGCTTACATTCATGCAATGAAGAAACTGCTTACACTTAGTTAAGATGATCACCTGGCATGCAATGAAGAAAACAGCTTACACTGCATTTACATGACAACATAACGCAAGGAAGAACACGCTTACATACATGACATAATTGGTATTTTTGACTAGAAAAAGAGAAATGGGTGGTTTAGTGGGTCGTTTAGGCACCCGTGATAATAATGCAAATGTCTTAGTTTGTTATTTTTAGGAGCAAAGCAGACCCGGACCAACTCTCCAGATCCAGCAGTTGGAAGAAAATTGTAGGTTAACGCCAATGGATATGTTAAGGCAAGTCTCTGGTTGAATTGTTCACAGAATCATGTGTCCATGAACCTGGAAAACAGGCCCTAGCTCCTGGCTGAAGATTAGGAGTGCTTATTTAAGGTGGGAAATTAAAATAGAGGGTTAGTAATTCGGGGAAAGAAAAAACTGACTGCTTAACTGGAGAATTGGGAAGGAGTTTGAAAGACTGCGAAGCCATAGATGCATAAATAACACACACAAACAGAAAATGCATTAACTCTAAAAAGACAAGCTCATGAAGTTTAATGCATAGAGACATTGAATAAACCTGGCTAAGAACATAAGCATATGCAATGAAGATCTGCTTGCTGCTTGTATGAGTGAGAGAATGGTGTGAATGGTTAATAAAATTGATGGAAAGATTTAAAAAGATGGAAAAAACACAAGAAAAGTATTAAAGCAGTTTTAAAAGGGTGACTTAGGAGCGCTGTTGCACTGATTGATAAAAACAAGTGATTAGTATAGAAAGAAAATGAAAATAATTGAATAATGTGATAAGGTTTAAACATGTATTTATCTTGTGACTGAGTATGAAAATTAGTTGGAGAGCTAATGTGAGTGATGACAGAGGAGCTTGCTGTGTGTGTGTGATTGAGGCCTTGAGGAAAGGAAGCAAAGTAGACTGTTACGAGGTGAAAATTTGATTAAGAGATTTATAAATTAGTGTTGACATATTGTGAGAACGTGCTTATATGTTTGGTTGAATGTGAGTTTGGTAAAGTGCTTAAAGGGGGATATTGTGTACGAAACGGTGTAGCTTTTTACGTTTTGGGTGTGTTCTATGGCTGAAATTTAAGATTGTTGAAGATTTTTGAGGTTGTTGTTTTATTTTTAAAGAGGGAGTTTTAATAAACATGGACATGTTTAAGGGGTTTTGTAACAGTGCACTTATAAAGAAAAAACCTGTCAGGTGATTTTGTTTTGTACTTTGATGAGCTAATACTCAGCTCTCTTTTTTCTCATTTTTGTTCTAAGCAGGCCTGCAAAAGACAACAATGAATAACGGCGCCGACAATAGTCTCAGGAAAATAAAAAGTAAGGTGACCTTTTCCGAATTACAATGGGTCAGATTGTGGGTCCCTGTCTAAGAGGATTGCAGCGAGCCAATCCAGTCCAAAAGTATAAAGAACTATTTTCTTAAGAAATGAGTAAAAAGAAAATAAATGATTATATAAATAAACTGAGTTTGCTGAAGGTGGTAAATCTGATTATTTGTGCGGCAGTCTACCAATACCCGATGTTAATGCGTGTGAGTGAATGTGTGGGTGAATGGACGGACCAGGCAGACCATAGGTTGGACCGACTGGACACTGACAAAAGACTGGACTAAGGTTGGACACATGACTGATAATTGTTATGTTTTAACTTTTCTTTTATAACACAGGTTGGATCATAAGTGGAGAAAGTGAGTATAAAAGGTGATGTTCTGGTTAACACACAGGCTTTTGTTTATAGGACGTTTCAAGGATGCAGGCTGTGGATGGAGCCAAGAAAAGATTTGACATGGTGATTAATTTGATTTCATTCCTTAAACACAGGTTTGAAGGCTCGGAGCATCTATACCTAATATGATATGATTAACCTTTTCTTTTAATTCCCTAACCTGAGTGAAGGATTTTGAGTTTGTAACACATGAGATGTGTCACAAAAAGGGGGGGAGTTACAGGATTTAATGTTTAAGTTGAAATGGGTTTTAGGATTACTTGATGACGTTTGGGGTTTTTGATAATTTAGGTATGGTAAAGGAAAATTGTATATATGTGATTAGCTACATGAAATGTGCTCTTTTAGGGTTACTAAGCAAATGTCTACGTGACCTTACCTAACAACCTTTGTGATGATAAACTTGTTTACCGACTTGCTCTCTTGTAGAACATACAGACTTAGGAAAGGGGAACCTCAGCTCTGAGTTTTGAGAATAACTCTGTTAAGTTGACAGGAAACACGTCGGAACAGCCATATAGGGCAAATGTATTAGAGCTTGTAATTAAATGTGGGACTTGAAAAGAGGAAGCAAATTTGGTACAGGACGTACTTGAGATGATCAGATGAGAGAAGGAGAAGGTCAGGAATAGTTTAAAGTAAGATTGAGAAATAAATGGGGTAAAAGGGGGTGTAGCTTCAGGGCAGTTCACAGCCCGGCGTAAACGCAAGGTGCTGTCACACAGCTTAAGTTATTTGGTTGATTTATTTTATGACAAAATAATAAGGAAATATTAAAAATATACAACACGTTGAGGAGATCTCTTTTGTTACATTTTAGTGTTTAACATGGAAGATGCCTCTCTGGAGCTTCTCTCCTGATGCTACCCCACCAAAAGACGCTTATCCATAGAGACTATGTCAGCTCCCAAACAGACAACAACAAACCAAGACTAGCAATAAACAATCTAAACATAAATAATAATAAATAAAGAACAATACAGAATCCAGATCTGAACCGAAGAATAAAATAGTGAAATGTGGATTATTAAATATTAAGTATTTCTCTTCAAAAGTCTCTGTTAGCTGACGCCAAGCGGTTGCAGCAGATGGCTGCCCGTACCTGAGCATGGTTCTGCTGGAGGTTTCTTCCTTTTAAAAGGGAGTTTTTTCCTTCACACTGTTGCCAAAGTGCTGGCTCAATAGGGGGTCACAAGATTGGTGGGTTTTTCTCTGTATATATGAAGCCCCTTGAGGCAATTTTTGTTTTGATTTGGCGCTATATAAATAAAATTAAATGGGAATGTATTGAAGTAAACTTAAATGTCATAAACTAGGAATTAGTTCATTTCTCAGGGGAGAAATGAAAAAACGGGGACTGGTGTTAGGAATAAAAGCTATATTTTTAATATGAATCTGCTCATTATCTTGTTTTATGTACTTTAATAATGAAGGCTGGCTGGTAGAGCAAGGCCACCTTTTACTCACAAACAAGTGCTCAGCCAGACTGAAAAACAGGAAGTTTTAGTGTACAAGGCATATTAATAAATATAGACACAAAAAGAGGAACTCCCCATATAAACAACATTCAAAATGTGTGAAGTATAAAGTACCGAAATAACACTATATAAGTCACAGCTGATGATTCTAATGTTAGAGAGCTCTTGCAACTGGCGTCTGAGCTGTGCAGAGGTCGCTCTTAAGACAGGTACTTATGTAGGTTAACATAAGGTTGAGTCCAACAGAAGCAAGGCACCCTAAATGCGCACAGCATGCAGCAGGGGTGGCCAAAATAATATAGGAAACAGCACATGTAGGGAGAGAACACTCACTAAAAGTTCTGACTACACATAGTGTGGTGGCTTATGTGAATTTGCAGGTTTTAATTATGACATCATTAGCACAACAGAGACGGAGTAAAGTTTTAGATGCTCGAAATCTGACACTTACACATGAAGGAATCAATATGGCAGATGTAATGGGATTAGGAGGACCTAATTAGTGTACTAAGAAAGCAGAACTTGAAGGGAAAGTCAGGGAAGATTTAAAAGCAGGACCTGTTGGGATTGGGGATTTAGAGATTCTTTTATTGCTATCATATAATCTGCCTTATGATGACTGCATTAATAACATGTTGTACAGTATTATTTTAATAGTATTGAATATGTTTGTGATAACAGTGATGTCTCTATTTACAGGTTGAGTTTATTTCATACACAAAGCATAACTGTGCTTGTTTAGAGTTGATGTTCCGTCCAAAAGGGTTTTAAGCTTCACTGGTGAGAGTGTCCAGGTGATACATGTTGAGGGAAGATGAGAACATAGCAGGTTAATTGCATGCACGCTTACAAACACACATGATTTAAATATAGGCCAGGCCGAAGGCCTGGACTTTATGTAGCTTTTAAATTTACAGCTCCTAACTTGCAGGAATGGCGTGGCGTGTAATGAATGAATGGAAAACATGCTTACAGACACAAACATGAAATGGATTTATTTTACAGGGTAAAGGTGGAACACAGGTTGCTTTGTTTCTGCTTAGCAACTGCTGAGGTAAAAGGTGTTAAAGATAAATATGCAATAAGTGAACAGGAAATGTGTGAGGGTGAGCCGGGTGAAACAAAATGTTGTAGAAACTTGTCTAACTAGTATTAACAGTAACTTTTGCATGTTATGTATATGCTTGAAGCAAAAAGAGGCGTAAATGATGATAGAAAATTTTGAAGTGTGTTTTCTAGCGGACATTTAGGCTGACATAGGGATGGTGTATATTTTACCCGGTGTGTTTTTAATAGAACTAAAAGCGTTGCTCACACACATAAAGAGTATTGAGATTAGGTAAAGTTAATATAATGGATAGAGCCCAGAACATGATATTGTCAACCAACTTTGAATAATTAAAGGAACATTAGATGAACACAGTAGATTAGTGAGGTGTAGCAGAGAAAGGCTGTTTGTTTTTTATCCCTTACAAGAGAAGATTTCCACTAGAGAGGGACCCAGAAAAGGAGCAGAGACCACTTAAGCATGAAGTGTTTTCAAGTGGGAGCTGGTGTTTTATTACTGGACCACCTAGAGGACATGAGGTGGTTTTCTGATGTGCTGAGTCAGAGGACGGCTAGAGAGGGTCAGAGCGAAGGCAGTGGACCTGGGAATGGTGGTTTCGGGGCCCATGAGGCCATTAATGGATGTAGAGGTGACAGAGTGGGTCGAGGAGTGACCCAAGGAAATGGTGTGGTGATGTCTCTGGAGAGACATCAAGAGAGGGAATTGTAATATTTAAAGAAATTAGGTCACTGCTGAACTGTATCTAACCATCATCCTTAACATTACATTAATTATCATTTCATCAAAGTGTTTATTGAAGCTGCTGGCATTATGTTATAAGTTATATTATAGGGGTTATCATAATCAAATATTAACATGTTTATTACAGGTGCAGTTATAACTACTTTAAAATGATTGAGTTAATATATATATATCATAACTCAGAGCCTGAGTATATTGTTACAGTAAAATAGTACCTGAGCAAAGGCCTGAATGTACTCAGCTTCTTGTGGTATTTGAGTTTGCTTAGTTACAGGTGACGAAAGGATGTCCAGTCCATGGAGACCTCAAAGGCCTGAGATCATCACCATAGTTTGATGGATGCCAGAAAGGGGAACTTCTGTGTCTGCAGCTAATTCTTAAAATACATGAATGTTCTGTACATGCAAATTATGTGCTTGTAAACGCATGAGGGGGCGTCACAATACCCTGATGTTATAAAAGCAATCTAGAGTGTATTTTGGGTAGAGATGTACAACTGATGTTTTGCAGTTTGCACCTCTCCACGCTGCGTGCATTCATTAAAATCAGTTGTTTGAACGACCTCTTCTGGACCATCATTGTTTTACTCTCGTCCTCAATTTCGAACCCGTAACAGGATCGAATGGCCCGTAGCAATGGGCCAGACACCCCATACTCCTGCAGCCAATCCCACAGGACACCCCGAGGGTCACGGTTGAATGCCTTCTCCAAGTCCACAAAACACATGTAGACTGGTTGGGCAAACTCCCATGCACCCTCAAGTATCCTTGAGAGGATAAAGAGCTGGTCCAGTGTCCCCCATCCGGGACGAAAACCGCATTGTTCCTCCTGTATCCGAGGTTTGACTAGCGGACGAACTCTCCTTTCTAGCACCCTGGCATAGACTTTCTCAGGGAGGCTGTAGTTGGAATACACCCTCCGGCCCCCCTTCTTAAAGATGGGGACCACCACCCCGGTCTGCTAGTCCAGGGGTACTGCCCCTGATCTCCACGCAACAGTGTAGAGGCGTGTCAACCAGGACAGCCCTACAACGTCCAGAGCCTTCAGGAACTCGGGGCGGACCTCATCAACACCAGGGGCTCTGTCACCAAGGAGTTGTTTAACTGCCTCAGTGACCTCGGCTCTGGAAATTGGCGGGTCATTCCCCTTATCCCCAGACTCTGCTTCCTCCTCGGAAGATGTGTCAGTGGGGTTAAGGAGGTCCTCGAAGTATTCCTTCTACCGCCTGACAATTTTCTCAGTCGAAGTCAGCAGCACTCCGCCAGCACTATACACAGTGCAGGTAGAGCACCGCTTTCCCCTCCTGAGACGCCTGACGGTTTGCCAGAATCTCTTCGAGGCAGTCCGAAAGTCTTTTTCCATGGCTTCTCCGAACTCCTTCCACACCTGAGTTTTTGCTTCAGCCACTGCCCGAGCTGCATTCCGCTTGGCCTTTCGATACCTGTCAGCTGCCTCCAGAGTCCCACAGGCTAACCAAGCCTGATAGGACTCCTTCTTCAGCCTGGTGGCTCCCTTCACCTCGGGTGTCCACCATTTGGTTCGGGGATTACCACCACGGCAGGCACCAACCACCTTGCAGCCGCAGCTCAATGCAGCAGCTTCGGCAATGGAGATGCTGAACATGGTCCATTCGGACTCAATGTCCCCAGTCTCCCTCGGAATGCTGGTGAAGCTCTGCCGGAGGTGTGCGTTGAAGATCTCGCGGACTCGGGCCTCTGCTAGACGTTCCCAGCACACCCTCACTACACGTTTAGGTGCACCGGTTCTGTCCAGCGTCCTCCCCCACCACCTGATCCAACTCACCACCTGATCCAACTCACCACCAGGTGGTGATCAGTTGACAGCTCAGCCCCTCTCTTTACCCGAGTGTCCAGAACATATGGTCGCAGGTCTGGTGATACGATTAAAAAATCGATCATCGACCTGCGGCCTAGAGTGTCCTGGTGCCACGTGCAATTGTGGACACTCTTATGTTCAAACAAGGTGTTCGTTAGGGCCAAACTGTGATTTGCACAGAAGTCCAATAACAAAACACCGCTCGGGTTCAGATAAGGGAGGCCGTTCCTCCCAATCACGCCCCTCCAGGCCTTGCTGTCGTTACCCACATGAGCACTGAAGTCTCCCAGCAGGACAACAGAGTCTTCAGGTGGAGCACCTTCCAGCACCCCACCCAGGGACTCTAAGAAGGCTGGGTACTCTGAACTGTCACTTGGCGCATAAGCGCAGATGACAGTCAGGACCCGTTCCCCGACCCTAAGGCGCAGGGAACAAACCCTCTCATCCACCGGGAAGAACCCCAACGTACCGGCAGCAAGCCGAGGGGATATTAGAATACCCACCCCAGCCCACCGCCTCTCACCAGAGGCAACTCCAGACTGAGACAGAGTCCAGCCCCTCTCCAGGAGACTGGTTCCAGAGC
Organism: Pelmatolapia mariae; assembly: GCF_036321145.2. NCBI lineage: Eukaryota > Metazoa > Chordata > Actinopteri > Cichliformes > Cichlidae > Pelmatolapia > Pelmatolapia mariae. Next base: position 6,311,687 of record NC_086244.1, on the reverse strand, counting down.
CCAAGCCATGCATAGAGGTGAGCCCGACTATATCTAGCCGGTACCTCTCAACCTCACGTACTAACTCAGGCTCCTTCCCCACCAGAGAGTTGACATTCCATGTCCCAATTGCCAGTCTTGGCAGCTGGGGATCAGTCTGCCAGGGCCTCCGCTCCTGGCCGCCGCCCGGCACACAATTTGCCCGACCCCTATGGCGCCTCCTGCGGGAGGATGGGCCCATGTTCCGTTTTCGGGCTGTGCCCGGCCAGGCCCGGCCACCAGATGCTCACCCTCGGGCACCCTCCCCGGGCCTGGCTCCAGAGCGGGGCCCCGGTAACCCTATCCCGGGCAGGGTAAACTGTTCCCTCGATGTTTTTCTCAAAAGGGTATTCTGATTCGCTCTTTGTCTGGTCCCTCACCCAGCACCAATTTGCCATGGGAGACCCTACCAGGGGACAAAAGCCCCCAGACAACATAGCCCCTGGGATACCTGGGACACACAAACACCTCCACCACAATAAGGTAGCGATTCACGGAGAGGAACAACAAATATATGTGACAGGCAAAAACTAGTAAACACTTTTAGCAGTTGCAACAACTTATACTTGAATGCAGAATGTTAAGCCATCACTTATGGATATGCCTCCCACTGCTTAAGCCATTAATCTTTCTATAATTGTTCTTTGAAACAGATGCGACCTCAGATAAGATGTTAACAATACTGTCAGACCTGACCAGAGCAGTTAACGAACTCCGTGAGGAGGTCTGAGCCAACTGCCGTCCCTGCTGCAATGAATCTGTAGATGCTGGGGTATTGCCTCTGGATTTGCCCTTGCACAACATGGAGGAGCTAAACAATGCAGAGGCAGCTCTTCAATCACCGGTGGCAAATAAGGCAATGGTGAGTATATAAAGGCTTTGTACACTTTGTACATAACGTTTTTACACTGTAAAGTGTAATAGCTGTCAGATTTGATTAAAATACATAAAAACGGCCTGTTGATGTACAATCTGCTTGATTACACAACAGCTGGTTAACAACATAAGGGAATAGAAATACATTGTACTGCAAATACTTTGGTTTATTCTTTGTATGGCTTGAAAATCAGGCTTTAGGGAAAACTAAATGACATGTTTCTATCATCAATTGCATGAAGTAAACACACAAGCACTTGCATACACATTTAAGACATGAGACATGCTAATTCCATCTCTTAAAATGTGTCTAAAGGTGAGACACTTTTAGACACATTTTAAGAGACCACACTGGAGGTGCGAGTCCGCCATGTAATGGCTTATGCCATGGTAAGTTTTACCGTTTATTGTAGTTTTATGAGCCTAAAGTGAACAATAAAGGGATCAATTGATGTGCTGGGTGCATTTCACATTTCCTATGTCCGGTTTTTGCTAGATTACTTTGTCTTTCTTAATAACAAGACTTTCATGTCCGGTTAATCTGGAGATGGAGTCTTTGGTCTTCGGCTTGTTTCCCGAGGACTCCATGTTTTCTGTTTTTTTAAAAGGATACACGGCCCACCATGCTAAGACATATCACATTTTCAGCTTATAGCTCTTTGGGAATCAAATGCGGCAGTTTGCTGATTTCCGCCTGGTGACTTTCATGTTTATCAGCCTACGAGTTTACATACTTTGTCCCTGCTGAAGACAATTAACAAGAGCTTATTCATGTGCTCTAATTCCCTTTTTTTGTCTTTGTTTTTTTTGTGTGTGTGTGTGTCTATTTTTGTCCTAGATGGCCTGGCACAGCAGGTAGGGGTGAGCTCTATGTCTGAGTTTGTCTTTGCTCAAGCAGTCCAGAAATGGCTCAGATACGCTCCAGATCGTAAGGGTGGCACAGGACGCACATCATCAAAAGTGACATGAAACATAGAAATGTAAATAGGAAACTTTGTCTTTTAATAAAGTATTTTGCAAATGATACATGTCTATTGACCTTTTTTGTTTTGTTTTTTTTTCTCTGTCACATGACGTGCAATGCTTTCTGTTTTTGGGATATTACTATTGACATGATACATTGTGAGACATTTTTTAACATATAAAGGGTGTTCAAGGAATAAGTACAATTATGTGTTTGGGTGGTTTAAGTATTGATGGAAACATGCAGTAGTTTAGTATTGATTAAAATGCCTATAAAGAACGGTAGATTTCCAGTCATGATTTAACTGTTGTTTAAAAAAAATGCAACTGTGCGAAAGAGGTGGAAAAAATCTGACATTGTTTCAATGTCAACAGAGTTAGAAAATATGGCGTGGAATCAATGTCAGCTTTCAACATTGATTCAATATCAAAACCTGACGTTGTTTCAATATTAAAAAAGGGTGCAAGAGTGACATTAGGTCAACGTCAGATCTCAACGTTGATTCTGTGACATCGCCTGATATTGACTAAAAATTGTTTCAATGTTTCCTTGCTATCTGGGATATCAGACAGCTGTGTCGACTGTGGAGATCTTCAAGTTCCTGGGTACCACCATCTCCCAGGACCTGAAGTGGGAGACCACCATTAACTCCATCCTCAAAAAGACCCAACAGAGGATGTACTTCCTGAGACAACTGGGGAAGTACAGTCTTCCACAGGAGCTGCTGATCCAGTTCTACACTGCAGTCATTGAGTCTGTCCTGTGCTCCTCCATCACAGTCTGATATGGTGCAGCCACTAAACAGGACAGGCGCAGACTGCAGCAGAATGTACGGGCAGCAGAGAAGATCCCCCCTGCCCTCCATCCAGGACCTGCACCTCTCAACCAGGAAACGGGCAGTGAAAATCATCACAGACCCCTCACACCCGGGACACAGACTTTTTGACCTGCTGCCGTCTGGCAGACGGTATAGAAGCCTGCACAACAGGACCACCCGACATAAGAACAGTTTCTTTCCCCTCACCATCTCCCTCCTAAACAGTTGAACTGTCACACTGCTCCCACTAGCAGACTGCAATTGCACCTTAAGTACATTCTGTGGTATTCATTTCACTTCATTTCATTTCTGTCATCCTGTATTTTATGTATATAAATGTATATAGACTGCAGTGACAACTGCCAGCGAGCACCAGCCAGACTGTCTCTCTCTCATCATGGTCACCTAAATTCACAGTAATGGCAGGTTTTGTAATAAGGCAGATCGCGCTAACATAATATGCACTGTTAGTTAATTATTTACCTGCCGCATTAACGGGAGAGGACGTGCAAACATACCGCTGCTGCTGGGTTGAGATTCACGAGTCCAGAGCGGAATTAAAAACACGACATTCATTTGAGGTTATCGCGTGTTTTGTGAGTGTCATGCGCCGAGGCGTGCGTGCACTAAAGGATCCAGACGCAGACTCAAGCGCTAGCACAAAAGACACTTTGTTATAATAACAAAAAGCGACCCAGGAAAAACAGAGCAAAACAAGGAACTAAAAAACCTGGGGAAACAATGACACGAGGAAGCCGGAATCGGGACCGTGGGAGGCTGCAACAGAAAGGGGAGAGGATTACTAGGGAGCCGGGAAGCGGGGGAAACACATCAAGACTGAGTTAGAGTAGTTGGCTTACGATAAAGCGGGACCGTGGGAGCTCGGGGGGGAAGTGTGGTAGTCCGTGAGAAGGGAGTCCGTGGAGGTAGTGAAGGGGCCAGATGATGCACCGAGTGATCCAATTGAGCAGGAGGACAGGCAGGTGGCAGACGCTGAACGCCGGTTCGAACCCTAGACACAAGTAGGCAGATTAAACACAGCTCCAACCAGATGTTAATGCAACGCTTTCGCGGGAGTCTAGATACCACAGAGAGGTGATTAATGGACTGGCCTGGAGCATATGTCAGCACCGGGTTAAGTAGTGTTACGGGTCCGAAATTGAGGACGAGAGTAAAACAATGATAGTCCAGAAGAGGTCGGTCAAACAATTGATTTTAATGCACGCAGCGTGGAGAGGTGTAAACTGCAAACCAGTTGTACATCTCTGCCCAAAATACACTCTAGATTGCTTTTATAACATCAGGGTATTGTAACGCCCCCTCTTGCGTTTACAGTCACATAATTTGCATGTACAGAACATTCATGTATTTTAAGAGATAACTGCAGACACAGAAGTTCCCCTTTCTGGCATCCATCCAAATATGGTGATGATCTCAGGCCTTTGAGGTCCCCATGGACTTGTCCTCCTTGTGTCACCTGTAACTATAAGCTTTTAAGATGATAGATTTACCTCAACGATTTAAAGTGGTTATAACTGCACCTGTCATAAACATGTTAATATTTGATTATGATAACCCCTGTAATACAAATTATAACATAATGCCGACAGCTTCAATAAATGCTTTGATGAAATGATAATTAATGTAATGATAAGGATGCTGGTTATATACAGTTCAGCAGTAAACTAATTTCTTTAATTCTACAGTAGCTCTTCAGGTAATCACCCCGATGGAGAGCAGGTGTGCCGGTGATGGCCCAGCCCACAGACACAGGACCACGGACCATGACAGTGAGCAAATGCTTTTGCATATTCGTAGTGTTTCCTCCCTCAAATTAAATATCTACTTTGCAAGTATTGTAAGTTTCCCTGTTGTCATCCGTTCTCGTAAAGTATGACCAAACTCTTTAGCGTTTGCTCCGCCATGTTTCCTGCCAGGTAAATGATGCTCTGCAATGTGGTGACATCATTCGGGGCGACTGGAATCGATAAGGGAATCGTTTGCAAAAATGGCAAACAATTCCAAGGAATTGAAACAGTGGGAACCGGTTCTCAACAAGAACCGGTTTTTGATACCCATCCCTATATAAGATTTAGATTGGTTATTTATGGTTGGATTACACAGCTTGTGTCAGTTTGTGTATGTACGTGTATGCATGTGTAGCTGTATATATCCACACGTGTGTGTGTGTGTGTTGGGGGGGGGGGGGGGGGGGGGGTGTTGCTTACATTGTTGCTTACATTGTTGAGATATACATTGCTGTGCTTGAGAGTCACCATCTACCGGAACCAAATTACTTGTATGTGTCTGTGCATATACATGGCCAATAAATGTCATTCTGATTCTGATTCAAACATTTAGTAAACAATTAAACAAATAAAAATAAGCTGCAATAAGTCTTTAGCCATCTTACGATGCTGTGATTGCAGCCATTCCCAAACTCCCTGTGAATGGTACTCATGGCCATTGATCAGTGGTCTTTCATCAGTGGTCATGAGAATTTGCATAATTATGATGAAGGTGACCTCCCAGTCCATTGTTCCTTCAGTGGGCTGGTTTCAGTCATTATGCAAACGTACTGTTTATAACACTGGGGAAACCTGCAGTCAGCTGATTTACTTACCTGGATGATTGAGAATGTATCAAGACATAAACTGTAATAAATTACAGGTATAGATAAAATAAACCACTAACTTCTTTACCCTACGTACACACCTAGACAGGTATTTTTGAAAACGCAGCTTTGTCTATGCGTTTGGACCTTTCGTCTACATGTGTCAGCAAAAACTGAGATTTTTTAAAACTCCTGTCAGGTTGGAGCTTTCTGAAAACTCAGTTTTTGCATTTACGTGTGGACAAAGAATACTGAGTTCGTCATGCAACGTCAAGGGTATTTTTCACGTCACACTGTGCGCCACGTTATTGTTTACATGAGATTAATTTCTACAATGGCAGACAGAGACAAAATACTGTTACTATTAATCTGACTATCTGCAGTTTTTACACGCTTACATATACACACGCAGTCCCTCCATTTAGACAGGGAGAGGCGTCATGGTGTAATTGTTTTACGTGAAGTTGTTTTTTTCCTGTCTAATCATATTCAGCATTGCTAACAATTTTCAAAAAATGCATCTCTGTGCAAAATGGGTTCAAAAACATAAACAGCTGTGGGATACTGTTTGCCCGTGATTTGGACAGGGGGAACAAATCGTGGCAGGATCAGCCTGATATTATTTGTATCCCACTGTAACTTTACTGTATAAAGAGCTAACATCTCCAAAATGTCAGGAGTAGTTAGTCATTATAAGAAGTGTATGTGAGCTAAAAATCAAGAATGTGGGATACTGTTTCTCCGTGATTTGGACAGCCCAGTGTGTGCTCCCAACGCAGGGAAAACAAATTCTTTCAGGCAGACCTTGGCACTTGTGCAGGTGAAGCCAAAGGCAAGATTTGCTTCATCATATTTTCTAGTATTTGGGTTGGCAGGAAGTTGTTTTGGAAACATATCTGTCGATGCTTCATCTTCTGCTTTGCTTTTGTGTGGAAGCCCCGTCAAAAAACCTGTCCATTATGCTAGCAGTGTCCAAGCGCCCCCCACTTTGGGAACCTCTGATTTACAGTAACATGTAAAACATGGCTTATTATAAACTTGAAACAGTGGTGCAAAACATTTCTCTGTGTGTCATCTTGATGTATGCTCAATAATAAGTAAGTAAATTCACAAAAGTTGATTCTGTTCATCTGGACGTAGCGTTTTCAGTGGAAGAAACGTTTCGTCACTCATCCAAGTGACTTCTTCAGTCTCAGGCCTGCAGACTTCTTCAGCCTGCAGACTTCTTCAGTCTGCAGGTTCCCCCAGTGTTATAAACAGTATATTTGCATAATGACTGAAACCAGCCCAGTGAAGGAACAATGGGCTGGGAGGTCACCTTCATCATAATTATGCAAATTCTCATGACCACTGATGAAAGACCACTGATCAATGGCCATGAGAACCATTCACAGAGAGTTGGGGAATGGTTGCAATCACAGCATTGTAAGATGGTGACAGAGGCCCCTTCCTCGATTCAGAGATGGTCTTTCCCTTTTCACGTAAATGGCCTCTTTGACTCAAACCAGCGTTCCTCCCTGTCCAGGATGTGTACATCCTCATCCTTGAAAGAGTGTCCACAGGGCTGTAGGTGTAAATAGATTGCAGAGTCCTGGACTGACGAGGTGGCTATTCTGTGTTGTGCCATCTGCTTAACCAGAGGTTGTTTGGTTTCCCAGATGTATAAATCCTGGCAATCCTCCTGGCAATTAACAGTGTACACTGTGTTACTCTGTTTCTGTCGGAGGACCCGATCCTTGGGGTGGACCAATTTTTGTTGCAGCGTATTTTGGGGTTTAAAAGCCACAGAGACGAGGTGTTTAGAAAAAATGCGTCTCAACTGTTCCGATACTCCTGACTCATACAGGATCCCTACAGGTTTTTGCTTGGGCAGCGGTTGTCCTTCTCTCCTGGATCGGCTGGAGCTTTCTTTTGGCGCCTTCCCAGCTTTGACGAATGTCCAGCGAGGATAACCACATTTACTCAGGGCCTTCTCAATGTACTGTTCTTCTGCTTCCCTGGCTGCTGTGTCTGTGGGGATGGTGTTTGCTCTATGCTGTAGCGTGCCGATGACACTCAGTTTATGCTCCAGTGGATGATAAGAGTCAAACCTTAAATACTGATCCTTATGCGTAAGTTTACAGTACACACCAGCTTTTAGATGTCCCCCTTTACTGATGGAAATCTCATAGTCTAAGACGGCTAACCTGTCACTTTTCGTATCATTTTCAATTTCATATTTCTTTGTGTTCCTGTCTACAGCTTGTAAAATCTTTTAATCACTGCTGTTTTGGCCAGAAAATGGACAGGAAGTGTTTTCACTGTTTGACATGTCTAATCTACAGTACTGCCAATTAATATTTTGTAATATAATAAAAACCCAAACAGCCTGTTTTCAGTAGAGACTAAATGAAGAAAACAAAAGAATATTTAAGTTTTGATAACTAACTTGAATAGAAAACAATGAATTCATACACAGTTATTCTTTGACTGTGCAGTTGGTAAAACCCTATGAAGAGGGAGGAGTCAGGAGGAGGGGACAGAAGAACAAGAGGAGTGAGAAGTTCCTGGTTTGCAAGTAAAAAAGAAAAGAAGCAACATTAACCCATCAGTGGCTCAAGATGAAGGTCTATCACATTTTGATCTGCTTCATCCTCCTGAGTGAGTAAATTCTCATCTCTAATATTCAGTGTTACTTGTCTTTCCTTTCTTTCCTTAGTAATTAATCCTTAAGCTTTGTTCATTTTTAAACACTAACTGCTTCAGTCTTTCTTCATTTTATTTGTTCAAGATTGAAAATAGGTCAACAGTGAACCACAACATACACCACTTCCAATGAGCATGCAGTACATTAAAAGTACAAGATAACGTAATATAAATAAATATAAACCTGTCAGAAATGAGTTTCACAACTGCTTTGTGATAGTTATGGTGTGTTCATTTAATTCCTGTTTCATCCCCGGAAATTATTTTTTAGATCGCTGTTGTTTTCCCTCCAGTTTAAAAAGATAAACTCATTAATCTGGTTAATTAAGTAGCAGCGGGGTATATTAATCAGTTTAAGCTGCTTTGACTTCTTCTATCTGCTGGTGTTACATACCATGCAGGGGTCTATCCTTTCATGACTTGTTCCTCTTCTTTCTTGTGTTTCTCCTGCCGGAGGTATTCACTAAGCACAAGGTCGGTTGTGGCAATCTTGGGATGAAACCCTCCATCCAAGAAAAGGGGCTTTCTTATCTTGATTTCAGTGGCTTCTATCTCCTAATGTTGACCTACTCCTCCTCAGAAGCTGACTACATCCATCTCAAATGTGGTCAAAGCAATAATCTTAAGTTTTTCCCTGAATGCAAAAAATTTAAGTGTTCATACAATGCTGTCCTCTTGTGGCAGAGAATTCACCACGAAACACAAAGTTATTGTTAAGCGAGAAGGAAAACATGAATGTACATAAAAGTTGGTTGAATCTTCCATGATTTTGTTGGCCCTCATGAAATATTTCAGTGAAACAACCCAATCACTGCATTTTAGTTACAGTCATGAAATTTGTAGCCATCAGTTATTGGTGAAAAACCAAAAAATGCCTCTTTGGGCAATAACCTAGGCCCTACAGGCTGTCCATTATTATTAATTGAACTACTACATTTTACATTTTATTTGAGGGCGCCTTTCAAAAACCCAAGGTCATGTTACAAAAGAACAAAGTTAATAAAAGGAGCAATGGTCATAAAATACATACAATCAGTTAAAATTGCAAAACAGAACTTGACAAGAGAGAAAATCAGCACTAAAGTGAATAAGCCAGTTTGAACAGATGTGTTTTGAGCTGTGACTTAAATACGGTAAGACAGTCTACATTTCTTATGGCTGGAGGAAGAGAGTTCCCAAGTAAGATTTTAAAGTTTATCCTGGCTTCTATGGGCAATCAGTGAAGATGCTAAAGGACTGGAGTAATATGAGCTCTTGACGGAGTACGAGTTATGACTCGAGCTGCAGAGTTTTGAAGAAGTTGGAGTTTATGAAGGGACCTTTTAGGGAGACCAAATAAGAGGGAATTGCAGTAATCAATATGTGATGTAATAAGACTATGGACAAGGATGGAGGAAGCATGGGGCGTAAGGAAGGCATGGAGTCGGTTAATATTACGTAAGTGGAAGTATGCAGACCGGGTTATGTAATTAATGTGAGACTGGAATGAAAGAGTATTATCAAGTATGACACCCAAACCCTTAACCTGAGGGGAGGGAAGGGTGGCAGGATTTTCAGTGTTAATGGAAAAACTGTGGGATTTGGTTAAGATAGAGGCTGTACCAACAAGTAAAACTTCTGTTTTATTTAAGTTTATATTATACTGATGTTTCCATTATTTCCTCTTCAATTAACACATTCATGGTGAATATTTAATAAGCTCAAGATAATCTTTCATTCGTTTCATCTAAAGACTTTTTATTTGAGTTTTTGTTGGGAGGGTTTCTCTGTGGCAGAACGACAAATGTCTTTAATTCGCAATAGAACATAAAACTGTTAAAACTCAACTGTTAAAATTCAAATGTGTAATCTCAAATTTGTCTCTGAATTGATACATTTTAAATATGAATACAAGCTAACAAGTTAATTTTTAAATCTTGTTCTCAAACTGTTTTTGACAAAATTCCTTCAGCATCAGTGCACTATTATAATTGATGTTCTTTCTTCTTTATTATAAACAGAATCTGGATTTCCTTATTCCACACCTGCTTCAATACCACAGACCTCTCCATCCGCCCCGGTAGATGTCACTGGTTCAACAGCAGTGGATAACAACACAGGAGTAATGGGGGTGGTTCGCCTGGTAAATAGGGGTTACGGCTCCTGCTCTGGCAGGGTGGAGATCTTCCACAGAGGCCAGTGGGGGACAGTGTGTGATGATTCTTGGGGCCTGGTGGATGCTCAGGTGGTATGTAGGCAGCTGGGCTGTGGTGGGGCCCTCTCAGCACCAACTAATGCACGATTTGGACAGGGCAGAGGGCCCATCTGGATGGATGAGGTTGCATGCACAGGCTGGGAATCCAACCTCCTTGAGTGTCGCCACTCAGGGTTTGGATCTCACAACTGCGGCCACAATGAAGATGCCGGTGTCATATGTGAAGGTAAATTTGAGAAGGTGGCATCACTGAGGTCCCACTGTTTTCCTCTGTGTCCATGCTGCAAAGATTATTATACAATAACATAACAACAATAATAACATATCATGTTATATATTTTGCCACACTCCTCCTCAGAAGCTGACTACATCCATCTCAAATGTGGTCTGAAAAAAGACCTTGTTTTTCTCTGAATGCAAAAATTATGGGTGTTCATATAATGTCCTCCGGTGGCAGACAATTCACCACGAAACATGAAGCTATTGTTAAGGGAGAAGGAAAACTTGAATATTCATAATATTCATAACTGTTGGCATTCATGAAATATTTCAGTTAAACAACCCAATCACTGCATTTTAGTTACAGTCATGAAATTTGTAGCCATCAGTTATTATTGAAAAACAAAAAAATGCCTCTTTGGGTAACAAGCTAGGCCCAGGAGGACGTCCACCATTATTAATTTAAGTTTATATTATACTGATGTTTCCATTTTTGCCTCTTCAATTAACACATTCATGGTGAATATTTAATAAGCTTAATATAGTTTTTCATTCGTTTCATCTAAAGACTTTTTATTTGAGTTTTTGTTGGGAGGGTTTCTCTGTGGCAGAACGACAAATGTCTTTAATTCGCAATAGAACATAAAACTGTTAAAACTCAACTGTTAAAATTCAAATGTGTAATCTCAAATTTGTCTCTGAATTGATACATTTTAAATATGAATACAAGCTAACAAGTTAATTTTTAAATCTTGTTCTCAAACTGTTTTTGACAAAATTCCTTCAGCATCAGTGCACTATTATAATTGATGTTCTTTCTTCTTTATTATAAACAGAATCTGGATTTCCTTATTCCACACCTGCTTCAATACCACAGACCTCTCCATCTGCCCCGGTAGATGTCACTGGTTCAACAGCAGTGGATAACAACACAGGAGTAATGGGGGCGGTTCGCCTGGTAAATAGGGGTTACGGCTCCTGCTCTGGCAGGGTGGAGATCTTCCACAGAGGCCAGTGGGGGACAGTGTGTGATGATTCTTGGGGCCTGGTGGATGCTCAGGTGGTATGTAGGCAGCTGGGCTGTGGTGGGGCCCTCTCAGCACCAACTAATGCACGATTTGGACAGGGCAGAGGGCCCATCTGGATGGATGAGGTTGCATGCACAGGCTGGGAATCCAACCTCCTTGAGTGTCGCCACTCAGGGTTTGGATCTCACAACTGTGGCCACAATGAAGATGCTGGTGTCATATGTGAAGGTAAATTTGAGAAGGTGGCATCACTGAGGTTACATTTTTTTTACTCTGTGGCTATGCTGTAAAGTTTATTATACAATTATAGAAATATTATATGTTTTATTTACATTAAAGTCTGCCCACATGTGTTGTTATATTAAATATTTTGTCATTAAAAATGAATATTTATCAATTGTTAAATCGCCACCTAGATGTAAAAGAACATATCATATTACATACTTTGGCCTACTCCTCCTCAGTAGCTGACTACATCCATCTCAAATGTGGTCAGAAAAAAGACCTTGATTTTCTCTGAATGCAAAATCTATGGGTGTTCATACAATGCTGTCCTCTTGTGGCAGAGAATTCACCACGAAACACAAAGTTATTGTTAAGCGAGAAGGAAAACTTGAATGTACATAAAAGTTGGTTGAATCTTCCATGATTTTGTTGGCCCTCATGAAATATTTCAGTGAAACAACCCAATCACTGCATTTTAGTTACAGTCATGAAATTTGTAGCCATTTTTTGGTTTGAAAAACCAAAAAATGCCTCTTTGGGCAATAACCTAGGCCCTACAGGCTGTCCATTATTATTAATTGAACTACTACATTTTACATTTTATTTGAGGGCGCCTTTCAAAAACCCAAGGTCATGTTACAAAAGAACAAAGTTAATAAAAGGAGCAATGGTCATAAAATACATACAATCAGTTAAAATTGCAAAACAGAACTTGACAAGAGAGAAAATCAGCACTAAAGCGAATAAGCCAGTTTGAACAGATGTGTTTTGAGCTGTGACTTAAATACGGTAAGACAGTCTACATTTCTTATGGCTGGAGGAAGAGAGTTCCCAAGTAAGATTTTAAAGTTTATCCTGGCTTCTATGGGCAATCAGTGAAGATGCTAAAGGACTGGAGTAATATGAGCTCTTGACGGAGTACGAGTTATGACTCGAGCTGCAGAGTTTTGAAGAAGTTGGAGTTTATGAAGGGACCTTTTAGGGAGACCAAATAAGAGGGAATTGCAGTAATCAATATGTGATGTAATAAGACTATGGACAAGGATGGAGGAAGCATGGGGCGTAAGGAAGGCATGGAGTCGGTTAATATTACGTAAGTGGAAGTATGCAGACCGGGTTATGTAATTAATGTGAGACTGGAATGAAAGAGTATTATCAAGTATGACACCCAAACCCTTAACCTGAGGGGAGGGAAGGGTGGCAGGATTTTCAGTGTTAATGGAAAAACTGTGGGATTTGGTTAAGATAGAGGCTGTACCAACAAGTAAAACTTCTGTTTTATTTAAGTTTATATTATACTGATGTTTCCATTATTTCCTCTTCAATTAACACATTCATGGTGAATATTTAATAAGCTCAAGATAATCTTTCATTCGTTTCATCTAAAGACTTTTTATTTGAGTTTTTGTTGGGAGGGTTTCTCTGTGGCAGAACGACAAATGTCTTTAATTCGCAATAGAACATAAAACTGTTAAAACTCAAATGTGTAATCTCAAATTTGTCTCTGAATTGATACATTTTAAATATGAATACAAGCTAACAAGTTAATTTTTAAATCTTGTTCTCAAACTGTTTTTGACAAAATTCCTTCAGCATCAATGCACTATTATAATTGATGTTCTTTCTTCTTTATTATAAACAGAATCTGGATTTCCTTATTCCACACCTGCTTCAATACCACAGACCTCTCCATCCGCCCTGGTAGATGTCACTGGTTCAACAGCAGTGGATAACAACACAGGAGTAATGGGGGCGGTTCGCCTGGTAAATAGGGGTTACGGCTCCTGCTCTGGCAGGGTGGAGATCTTCCACAGAGGCCAGTGGGGGACAGTGTGTGATGATTCTTGGGGCCTGGTGGATGCTCAGGTGGTATGTAGGCAGCTGGGCTGTGGTGGGGCCCTCTCAGCACCAACTAATGCACAATTTGGACAGGGCAGAGGGCCCATCTGGATGGATGATGTGGCATGCACAGGCTGGGAATCCAACCTGTTTCAGTGTCGCCACTCAGGGTTTGGATCTCACAACTGCGGCCACAATGAAGATGCTGGTGTCATATGTGATGGTAATTTTTAGCAGCTGGAGACTGTATTTTACCAATATGGAAATACTATGTTTAAGCTCACTTACAGTTTTACCTGGAAGTGTAATTAAATATTTTTTCTTTCACAGCCCTTCTGTACCTGCTTCTTTTACAGTTGCTATTTACATAAATTAATCTTGAGATGAAGTTTACATCTCAGCTGAGATTTATTCCTTTCAGGTTACTTCCTCCTCACTTGCTCACTTTTCATTGAATCGTATTAGTTCCCCATCCGCATCATCAGCTTTTACTGAGAATGAGACTACTGAATTTAAAGTTACGGCTCTCTTCTCATTAATTGAGTTTAGTCTGCAGAGCAGATTTCTTGAGAAACAATAATTAACTGTTTAGTTGTTTTTCTTTCTTCTTTCTTTTAGAATAAATGCTAGTACCTCAGGGACCAACTAGGCTTGAAATTTATTGCCATGTATGGAAGGTGTTATAGAAAAAGGAACTTTTGTGTCTGTTTTTAGCCATCTAAGATGTACCATTTACTGTAATCAATGTATTTGATCTGTAATTGACGCGAGAAGGGGCGTAAACCCTGATGTTATAAAAGCATTTTCAAGTGTATTCTTAGCAGGAGACATATACTGATGTGATGCTGTATACTTGTATATGTTTTAATAAACTCATTGTTTGATTGCACTCTCCTGGGCCTCTGTTGGTTTGTTTCATTCATTGTTTCATTGCTTAACATTTTCGTACTGATGACAGTGCATACGAAACAACCCATCAAAGTCCCTACACTGTCCTGAGTCCACTGCAGCACAGTTTTGTGTAGGCTTGTTGGATTTTAGCACAGATTTATAGAGTATATGCCATACCTGCTCCTCAACACACAACATAAGAAAGGTCAGTGGTAGACTCTCTCTATCACCCTTTATTCTTATTGGGAGTATAATTCATTTGCCAAAAAACGATAAAATACACAGCTTACTGATTATACTTTATTCTTGTAAATGCTTCATGCAAATCATCCAATAATATCATTACAGAAAATTAATCTGTCGTGCTGAAAGCAATGATAACTTAAAGCCTATACTAAAAAAGGAAAGGTTATTCACCCTCAATACACATGAAGCTTTCTTCAGCACAGCCTCTTAAGCAGGCTTTCTCTTTAAGTAGGCTTCATCTCCATCTCTCCTGTGTTGTACAGATGCTGTAGGCACTCACTGTTGTACCTCTCTCCTGACCTCCTCCATACATACAAAATTCAAGTGTTTTCATGATGTTGGGTTTTGTGTAAACTGTCTTTTCAAGCCTTTTCAAGTAGTTTCCCTTCGTTAGGAATGGCTTCTCGACAGCCACCCTTTCACCCTGCCTCCTCTTCTTTTGTTGAAACAGAGTCATTTTTCAGTTTTTTTCAAGACATGTGGCATATTTCAGCTAATAGGTCTTTATGAATCATTGACTCATTGCTACAAAATTACTATTTTATGTCTTTTAAACTGTACTATCATTGGCATTTTTTCTACATTCACCTAAGTAAATGGGATTGAACGATGTCTCCAAAAGTTGATTCTGTTCATCTGGACGCAGCATATTGTGGGAGAAACGTTTCGTCACTCATCAAAGTGACTTCTTCAGTCTCAGGTGACTGCAGGTTTCCAATCTTATAAACAGTACATTTGCATAATGACTGAAACCAGCCCTCAGTTCCTTAATCTTAATTATGCAAATTCTCATGAAAACCCACTGATCAATGGCCATGAGTACCATTCACAGAGAGTTGGGGAATGGCTGCAATCACAGCATTGTAAGATGGTGAAAGATGTACCCTTAGGCCCCCTCCTCGATTCAGAGATGATCTTTCCGTTTTCACGTAAATGGCCTCCTTGACTCCGCGCTCAAACCAGCGTTCCTCCCTGTCCAGGATGTGTACATCCTCATCATTGAAAGAGTGTCCACTGGCCTGTAGGTGTAAATAGACTGCAGAGTCCTGGCCTGATGAGGTAGCTCTTCTGTGTTGTGCCATCCGCTTCGCCAGAGGTTGTTTGGTTTCCCCGATGTATAAATCCTGGCAATCCTCCTGGCACTTAACAGCGTACACTATGTTACTCTGTTTGTGTCGGGGGACCCGATCCTTGGGGTGGACCAATTCTTGGCGCAGCGTGTTTTTGGGGTTTGAAAGCCACAGAGACCCGGTGTTTAGAAAAAATGCGTCTCAACTGCTCCGATACTCCTGACACGTATGGGATCACTACAGGTTTTCGCTTGGGCAGCGGTTGTCCTTCTCTCCTGGATCGGCTGGAGCTTTCTTTAGGTGCCTTTCCAGCTTTGACAAAAGTCCAGCTGGGATAACCACATTTACTCAGGGCCTTCTTGATGTGCTGTTCTTCTACTTCCCTGGCCGCTGTGTCTGTGGGGATGGTGTTCGCTCTGTGTTGGAGCATCCTGATGACACCCCATTTGTGCTCCAGTGGATGATGAGAGTCAAACCTTAGATACTGATCCGTATGTGTAGGTTTACGGTACACATCACTTTTTAGATGTCCCCCATTACTGATGGAAATCTCACAGTCTAAGAAGGCTAACCTGCCACTTTTCATATCCTCCCTGTTGAATTTGATGTGTCAGTCCACCGAGTTAATGTGATCCGTGAATTGTGGGACGTCCTGATATTTGATTTTCACCCTGGTGTCATTATGCAAATGTACTGTTTATAAGACTGGGGAAACCTGGAGTCAGCTGAGACTGAAGAAGTCACTTTGATGAGTGACAAAACATTTCTCCCACAAAATGCTACGTCCAGATGAACAGAATCAACTTTTGGAGGTAAATCAAGTCAACAACAAAGGAAATAAAATTTGTTTTATTCTAAAAGTAACTAAACACACATTTCTCTGCATCTTAGTGCTCTATGTAACATTCACACTCCACTGACTGCATCAGGAGCAACTTAAGGCTCTGTAACTTGCCCAAGGATACCTCAGCATGTAGTCAACGTGACTGAAGAAGCTGGGAATTGAACCACCAAACTCCCAATTATTAGATATTTGATTATTGATCTACATCCTGAGCTTCAGGCACCCAGATGCTTCCAGGCAGAAAAAACTTTGTAACAAACGTCATCATGATATATTTGTGTACATGGCGCCACTAGAGGGTGCTCACTAACTTTTCTGAAATGCCAGGTGATTTCAAATCCAATGTTTCCAATAGGTTCTTTTCAACTTGACCACACATGCTTTAAATTAAGGTTTCTTTCAAACTGAGAAATGTCTTTGAAAACAAATTAAAAGATAATAATGCCATGATGTTCAGAGTTTATTGTGGAATATGTGCTAGTTGGGTTGGTTTGCAGAGGTGGGCTATGTTGTACTGATGAATGACAGACTGTGATATCCACAATCACTGCCATGTTAGGTCCTGATAGCAGATAGAGACATTATAAAAGTAAGGCATGGCACTGAAAGAATTCTGAACTGGAATTTGTGGAAGATTTTTGTAACCATATAAATGGTTGTAGATGTATAACTTATTTGCTTGTGTGCAAAGTCATATTTGATGGGATATTAAATACATGCATTTTTTGATATTTAAATGAAAATTGATTTAGATAATGTATGAAAATAACAAATAAGTGCTCATATATGTTTTAGTATTGGTGCTGCTTAACATTCTAGAGGACTTGCCTCTAGAAGGAGTCATTAATTTGAATTTCAGCCCATGATGTTACACTTGCCAAATTCCACATTTATTGTGGTTGTAAAGCAGCCAGAAAGAGTCAAGTAACACTGTTTTATTACTTTAATTGGCTTAAATCCACAACAAGCAGTAAACCTCAGAACAGAACCGGTCACAGGTCAGCTGACTATAGCATGTCCACAAAGAAAACAAATTTACTGTCATACAAAATAGTCCAGCCTAGAAATAATAAACACATTTACTAGTTTTTAGCATCACTCTGAGTCACTATAATGCACAGATGCAAGAAAGAAACATCTAAGAAAGCCTAGAAGTTTGATTTTATTCACCTGAATTCAATCATCTGGATGGGTCAGTGAATACTTTTGTAAATATGCTGTATTCATTGTGAATGAAGCAAAACTCAGTACACTGTTTTGTGACCTAGGGAAGAATGAGGAAGAGGAACAAAATTTTTGTTGAGCATTTGTACTAATAAACTGTTTTATTGTTTCCTTATTTTTCTTATATGTTCTGGGTTTCTGTGGTTAAACACAGTTGGAAATGATTCACTTAAACATGCAGTTCATTAAAAATCCAAATGTATTCCTCACATTGGAAACTTGTGAAGAATTAGGAACTGCTTTGGCACAGACAGCAAACCAAGGAAAATAGCCTTAAAATTGAAAAATTTAGTTAAAACAATTAAATGTTACTGATAGGTTTGTAGCTTAACCCGATTCGCTGGAACGTTGAAGACAATGTAATTACACAGCAAAGCAAGACACGAGTAGGCAAAGTTCTTTATGTTTCCGTGCACGGGAGAGAACTGGACAAATGCCGTTCCTTCGCTTGACCCCAGTTGCTCTCGTCTGCTCTCCCGTAACACTGCTCTTTTATTGTGGTTACATGAATATGCATAGGTTCATTAACATATGACATCTTACATAGGTATACATGTGAACAAAGAATACCTTGTGTGTGTGTGTGTGTGTGTGTGTGTGTGTATATATGTGTGGGGTCAAGATGTGACCCCTTGAAGACTCCCCAAAGCTGGTGCCAGGAGTCTAGCAGTCCATCTAAACAAAAGGCTCTTATGCTTAACCAGATACAGAGAAGGTGTCCTCCTATACCATAAAACAATAAGACAAGGCACGGTCTCTCCCATGCTCCCAGAGTGCTCTGGAATGCACACAAAGTGTCTCTGCAGACTACTAAGGATCAAACCTCCTATCACTACACAATCGATTATATACTTCTAAGCATATGGCATAAATATTTCTAAGCATAAATGACAATCAACATTACAAAAACCTAACAGTTACCATCATTTTCAAAGCTAACCAGGAAATTTCTTTCTTGTTTGTTTAACCTAACTCGACTCAACTAATTTTTATCCATCCATCCATGCATCTTCTTCCGCTTATCCGTGGCCATGTCGCGGGGGCAACAGCCTGAGCAGAGAGACCCTGACCCCACTCTCCCCGGCCACCTCCACTAGCATGTCTGGGGGAACGCCCATGCCTGGAACACCACCCTCAGGAGGCACCCAGGAGGCATCCTTGTCGGATGCCCGACCCGGTACAGCATCACTGCAGCTGCAGCACCAATCCATCTGTCGATCTCCCGCTTCCATCTCCCCTCACGTGTGAACAAGACCCCAAGATACTTAAACTCCGCTTGGGGTGGAAAGTCATTCCTGACCAGGAGTAGGCACTAAACTTTTTTCCGGCTGAGGACCATGACCTCAAACTTGGAGGTGCTGACTCTCATTCCCGCAGCTTCACGCTCAGCTGTGCAGCACTCCAGTGGGAGCTGGAGGCCCTCACCCTACGGAGCCAACAGAACCACATAATCTGCGAAAAGCAGAGATGAGATTGTGAGACCACACGTGGAAGCCTTCTGCCAGTTGGCTACACCTTGAAGTTTTGTCCATAAAAATTATGAATAGACTCAATGACAAAGGGAAACCCTGGCAGAGTCCAACACCCAGCAGAAATTAGTCTGACTTTTTGCTGAATATGCACAGCAAGCTCTTCGTTGTAATAAGACTGACTGGCCCATGTGAAAATCAAAATTTTTTGAAAAAGGCTAACTGAGAAAAAAATTAGAAACTACAGAGTAGAGTAACTACTGATATTTTCATTAGCTCTGCAGGATGCAGAAACTCGCATCTATACAGGAATGGTGTCACGATTCTGGGTCATTCTGACCCAGCTTTTTCTGTTTCTGTTTTGTTTTTCTAAACTATGATTTGTTTGGGGTTTTGAGTTGTGCTGGTTTGATTTTGTATTAAGGGTTATTCTTGGTTTTGTTCTCTATACGTCATTTGTTATTCTGGCCTATATTCTTCGGTCTATCTGTCAGTGTCAAGTTTGCATTTTTGTGATTTGTTTCTTATTTCCTGTTTTATTTTGATAGTCCCAGTCAGAGACAGGGGCAGGTAAAACTGAATACACTGACATAGGTCAGTGTATTCAGTTTTTCTGAACAGAGTTCCTCTGTTCAGAGTTTTGTCTTGGTTTTTGGTCAGTTTAATTTATTAAGAGGTTTTTCCCAGCAATAAAGCTGCGCTTTGAGTTTAAAGTTCTGTCTCCGAGAGTCCTGCATTTTGGGTCCTTTTTCCTGCTTGCCTGCCACACAGCCCACCATGACAAATGGAAGCAGGAAACATCACAGCAAAATGCAAATTTTCTTTGTTTGGAAAAAGGAGGCTCTTCTGTAAGGGAAGATGTGAAAATGATAATAATCTCATTGATATAGAAGAGGATACAGCTCAGACTGGCAGATATAGAATTAAATATGTAAAAAAAATTTTCTTTTGCATCTGATATTCTATATCTGAGCATCACACAACTGAAAAAGTCTGACTCGGAATGGTACAGGTGCTCTCTGCTGGAAACAATTTGGGCCTCAGATTCATACCATGAGTTTATGATTGTTGTCACATACGGTGAGTTTCTTTTAAGAATTGTATTCATGTCTATAAATCTGTGAAGAAATCTTTGCTGCTTACTGACATTCTTTTAAGTAGCCTACATGTTAGGTTTAGACAAAAAAAATATGTCATCTTTAGGAAAACACCACACAACCTCAAATTGTTTGTCACATGCAGATTTGAGCAGTATTGTTATGAGTATTAGTTGTAGTGTTATGACTCTGACTGTCATTCTTCACAGCTTCAATGAGTTCCAAACCAAAATCCACCGTGCGACCTTTGTCAGCTTTTACATTTTTCTCATCAGTCTCCACAACAAAAATGACCATGACAACACCACCAGCAACAACAACAACACCAGCAACAATATAAACAACCCCAACATCACTATCACCAACAACTTCACCAACAACAACAACACAGACATTAATTCGCTTTCAGCCTCCTCTGCAACCTCCAAAGGGACTGATGTTAATTCAAAGTATGTTTACAATTGAGTCATATGCACCTCCATGAATGGCACATCTGTTGAAGAAGGATTTTTATTTTTAGAGAAGAACAGGGGGAAAAATGTCTAGAACTACATATATGAATACTTTTTTTTAAGTAAAATCCATAATAGGTCAAAGTATAGTAAGTAATAGATAGGTCCCTGATACTTCAGTACTTCTATCAGAAAAACATACATTATATTCTAGGACTTTAACATGATTTAATCTAGTAAATAGGTGATTTAAATGATTGTGACTTATGATTATCATTTTGTATTTAATTGCATTTTTTATTTTTCAGTTATAACAATGCACATTGCATTATTTGTGTGCAAACTTACTGTTAAATGAGTTAACTTTTAGGCTAGAGGACTTAAATTTGTTCTGTTAAGCTCCAGCTGGGATGCTGCCTTATTTGGTTCTGATTCCAGTTGATACGATCACCATCTTATTAGTGGCTCTGCAAGAAGAGGAGGTCAGCGAAATCCAAAGGTAAGCTGAAAGTAAACATGCACTATGTTTTTGTGTTTTAATCACTTCAAAGGAAATTACATTGAATTTTGTTTCCTAGCGATTATCCCCAACTTTAAACGCCCTTAGCTTAGGTTTTTGTAGTAAAATTTAGCAATAGACAACATACAGTGAGAGATGTCATCATGGAGGCATAGATGTGGAAGTTGGACAATAAAATTTCAAGAATTAAGTCAAGTGTGACTGCAGTGGCAATGAACGCAACTGTAAAGATCAGGTTATGCTTCCCCATTTGTAACCACAGCACCAGATGTTAGTTTGTGACTCAGAACACTGACTGGTTATAGCTATTGATGGGGTTGAGGTTCCTGTTATACAATAAAGTGCAGCACTGCATGTTGAGTTTTTGTTTTTTATTGATTTTTATTAATATTTTATTGACAGTAGCAGCAGCTTTTCAGGTGCCTGCCTCTGCTACATGCCACAGTTAAGTCGTCAGTTCAGATAAGGGTCAGCCTCCCCTGACACCAAACCTGAAACCCACTGCTCCACCCCTGTCCTTCAGCGGACCTGCAAACCACAACCTGCCAAAGTAGCATTTTCTTTTCCAGTCATAATACTTTCATTTCCTGAAATTTAGTTCTTTACTGGAACATACACACACTAGAGCTCAATGGAGAAAAAAAATGCTGAATATCTATACTGTTATGGATTGGGTAATGTGTTAGGAATAAAGGGATGCCACACCATTTCACGGAAATGAAACCCAGAAATGGAAAGCAAAAAAAAAAAAAATTTGGCAGGTTAGTCCATTCTGCTGAAATTTCATTGCAGCATTACAAATTGTAGCACTTTTAATTGCCCCAGCTCGTACGCATACCTGCATGTCAGGGCATGCTTTTAATGAGACATTGAATGGTGTCCTATAGAATGTCCTCCCAAATGTGGACCAAGGCATCCTGATACCTAATGGCAGAAAGGGTGGGTTTGCCAAGCCTTTAGTGTTATGTACTTTCCTCCATGGATAGGCCTCCTCAGACCATCACTGACCCACCACCAAACAGGTCATTTTGAATGATGTTACAGGCAGATGTCCATAGCTTCTTCAGACCCTTTTACATTTGTGTGACCAGGGTGAACCCGCTCTCATAGTTAGAAAACGCAGGAGGTTACTAATGGATATTCCAATTCCAGTACTGTAAATGCTAATCAGGTTCCACAGAACACAGGGCCCACTAGAGGACACTGGACCCTCAGACCACCCTTGTGAAGTCCAACTCTGATTGTTTAATTTGAGACATTCACACCAGTGGCTGCTGGAGTTAATTTTTTAAGGCTCTGACATTGCTCATCCTGTTCCTCCATCAGCAGGATGGGTTAAGGAACTTCTATGGCTCTGTCGAGCTCAGAGAATTGTATTAGTCAAACAGCTAAGAGATCATCTGCAGAGGAATGGCTTATTTGAAGAGTTCAGTCAGGTTTCAGAGCTCATCACAGCACAGAAACAGCTTTAGTGAAGTTCTTCCTGTGGCCTTATCTCTGTCATCTCTGTGCGTGTCCTGCTAGACCTCAAGCGCAGCTTTCGAAACTGTTGACCATAATATTCTATTAGAACAGGGGTCGGCAACCTTTCTGATGATGAGTGCCATCTAAAAT
The DNA here is from genome assembly GCF_036321145.2 of Pelmatolapia mariae. Classification (NCBI taxonomy): domain Eukaryota; kingdom Metazoa; phylum Chordata; class Actinopteri; order Cichliformes; family Cichlidae; genus Pelmatolapia; species Pelmatolapia mariae. The sequence goes on along the minus strand of NC_086244.1, from coordinate 6,288,781 downwards.
TTCCTCAGAAGTCAATGTGTCATATGATCGCATTAGCAATAAATGTAATAACGCTCTCTATTAACAGTTACACACTATATAGAACAACTTTATAGAATTATATTTGTTCGCAGATGTTGGCAACTATCAGCGAATAGTTATCAGCTATTTTGAAGCAAAAAAAGACTTTTTATCCATAACAAGAACTCCATAACAGCAAATGAACTGTACAATAGAAAATGCAAATGCTATTTATGATCACAACAATGATAAAAAAAAAATAAACTGGGCCAATAGGGCAGGTTTGTTAATACAGGGATACACATGTTAATGTGATCTCTGGTCTCCCACTCAGAGACGCAGGTCTCCGAGTGTCCAGCATTCAGACAGCTACCTGAGGACACTCATGTGAGAGAAAATCTGCTCACACAGATATGTAGAGCCAAACACTGTCAATAAGGCCTCTGCAATGTTCTGAAGACAGCTAAACTTGTCAGGTAGTGATGTCCAGTAGGTGAAAATGCAAGCTCCATGAACACGCACAGCTGTGGATTCCAGCTGCGTTCGTAGTTCTGAAAACTTTGACCCCCACAGAGTCGAGCTTTTCAGTTCAATCAGCTGCATTTCGATGTCGCATTAACTGGCATTAACTCAGCCAGTTAATGCGAGACAAATCCAGCTGCTCATTAAAGCTTTCTGGTTTGATCAGAAAACATTGGTCCATACATCTGAAAGTCCCAAAAATGCATTGTGAATTCTGTCTCGAGTCTACGGATGTATCCGTGTATTTCCGTGGTGCTGATGCTGCGCTGAGCGGACAGCTCCTTAAGCATTTGAAGTGTTGGAATGTGGAAATTTCAACATCGCTTGAAAAAACTACCAGCTTGCAACGTCCCTCTCACCGGTAGGCTAAGTTATTTTTAGCCAATTACAAGTTGAATCTGGTAGCTGGGGTTGTTAGCTGAGATACCGTCATTAAGAAGCGGCACAACTAATGTGTCTGTGCGAGCTAATTTGCGATGTGCACCGCTGGCCATTTATTTTTTAATGCACTTTCTCAGATTAATTCACTGCGTGTCTGGACTGGGACAAAAAAATCGGCCCGGGCATTTTGACTAGAGACCGACCCACCAGGTATTACAGGAAAAGCCATAAAGCCTTTGAATGAAAACAAACGCTGTTGTGACAGTGATGTACACTGTCTTGTTGTTATATCTATGATTTCTATACATTTTATGTCAAATAAAAACTTTGGTTGTAAGATTCAGATAATTATTTATTAAAAGCTAGACATTTTAAATGAGAATAAGAAAGAAAAGTATTTCTTTGTGCCCCCCTCTCCCTGTTAATGCCCTACCTGGCCCCCTGGCAAAACTTTGCTAGACCCGCCCCTGCACAGTTACCAGCTGTCAGCTACTTAGAAAAGGATCCTGGTGTTATTTGTCTCTCAGAAACAGTTCATAACTTCCCTTCAACTCATTCATGTCACCTAAAAGGTAAACCTGTTTCTTCATCACCTGTTCAGCTCTGATGATTCAGTAAGGACATCTCCTGGTTTCATCTTCATGTTTCCCTCTCACCACATATCCAAACCGATATTTGGCACTCCTACTAGCTAGTGACCATTTTTAATATTTTCTTAGCTGAGAATATAAAGCCTATTTGCAAAAATGTTACTGTCACGGCTGGGGCAGCAGTCGTGTGGAGATGGGAAGGAGGATCCAAGTAGCAGACAGCGGCGGTGATGTAAATGAGTTTATTTACAGTGACAACATAACAACAAAACGTAACAAAAGCAAGGGCTGAACTAAACATAAACCTAAACTGGGAGAACTAATAAACAAAACTGAAAACATAAGGACACCGGAGGACACACGGGAAAGGCATGGAGAAAGCAGGGCAGAGAGACGTGGAAGTGACCAAAATACACAGATTAATATTGAGTTACACAGACGACGCGACGTCGTTATTTGAACCTGTGTTGATTTTGTAAGTTTGCTCACTAACAAAGAAATGATCAGTCTATAATTTCAATGGTAGGTTTATTTGAAGAGTGAGAGACTGAACAATAACAAAAAAACGTATTTCAAAAAAGTTATAAATTGCATTTTCATGAATGAAATAAGTATTTGATCCCTTTTCAAAACGTGCTTTAGTACTTGGTGTCAAGACCTTTATTGGCAATCACAGAGACTACTGACATGTCTTGTAGTTGGCCACACATTTTGCACACATCTCAGGGGGAATTTTGTCCCACTCGTCTTTGCAGATCCTCTCCAAGTCATTAATGTTTTAGGGCTGATGTTTGGCGACTCAAACCTGCAGCTCCCCTTTTCTGTGGGATTAAGGTCTAGAGACTGACTAGACTACTCCAAGACCTTGTTCTTGATCCAATCCTTGGGCCAGTCTTTGTTGCCTTGTTGTGTGTTTTGGATCATTGTCAAATGATCTAAAACTGGATCAGTTTTGGATCATTGTAGACTGAGGTATTGGATGGATTTATTTGTTGCTTAGTCAACTTGAACTATAGATAGTGAGGTCTGTAGTTCTTCTAAATCAGAGGATTTTCTCTGAACTTTAGTGTTGTTTTTCTGGTGAAAAAGGAACTGGTTAATGGAATTCAGACATGCAGTCACGCATCAGGCCACTTCTTGTCTGAGCCACATTTGTCAACACTGCATTACCACACTGACTTTAAAGAGGAAGACTAAGTGATGATTGGTGGAAACTGAACTGTATGGGAGAGTCTGGTGTTGTTCAAGACACGTTCAGTATGTACAACCTACTGGACTCTAATGTTCCTTCCACTGAAAAGTATCATTCAGGTTGCCTGACTAAAACTTGTGAAAGATCTTTTAGTGCCTTATGTTGGCTCCATAGATGGTTCAGAAGGATCTCCTCTGAGCCTTCTCCTGACACATGTGAAGTACCTGATTCTAGAAACCGATCCCCGTTTCCTGAAAGTACATATTTTTTAGCATGTAGAAATTATACCTGCCTTAATACCTCAATGAATAATAATTCAGCCATTTAAAAAGAGGAATCCAATGTAAGAACAAACTCAGACCTTCTCAAAAGTCTAAACTGTTTTTCTTTTTCATGCACCTGCAGCGGCCAAGTTGCAATACTTGGTTCTAGAATGACTTTGACTACTGCTGGGTCCCATGGGAAAAGATGACATGATGATGAAAAAGCAATACATGTGGAAAGTAACAAAGTACAGATACTTCATCAGTTCCCACAGTAACAGGTATCTTTTGTGAAGTATTTATTTTTCTAACAACTTTTACTCTTTACATTGTTAAGAAAACTCTGTACTTTCTACTCCTTACATTTTCAAACAGACTTGTTACTTTAGGTTCAATGGTATCATTAATAGCTTTTATACTCAGGGGGTTAAAGTGGGAAGGCTTGGCACAACACTGCAACGAGTGCAGATCTCCATAACTTGTAGCAGCTGTACTTCTGTATCTAGCTACAGAAAAAGAGTGAGCATAAAGGAAGTAATATTTTTTTAACTGTTGGATATTTTCAAATACAACATAGTTCAACAAACATCAACAAACACATAAACTGTTTGTGTGCAGTTGTTGCACAGTGTCTTGCTAGCTAGAGGTATAGCTACTGTATTTCACAGGGGAGATAATTGATTACCAGATAACTTTAGTCAGAGATAAAGATGCAAGAAAGGCAGGAGAGGAAGAAGAGAGGTTATATTTAAACATAAGTGCTGCTCAGTGAGACTTGATAAATTGCAGATTTAGTTACATGTAAAATCATCACTGTTAGTCACATATTGGATCTGTATATGATGTGTTTTGATAAATTATGTATTTTCATGTTTTGAAACATTGCATTCTGAAAACAAACCAAGTATACTAATGTTGTGTTGTTAAGGCGTTGCATGAAAATGCTAATTTTGTGCAGGGTAAAGAGGTCAGCTTACAGTACTGTGGTGAATTCACAGTAAAATAGTATTGTATTGGACTGGTGCACAGTGGCTGTGCTGCTCATGGTCAGTGTTTTGTTACATCAAGTGTAGCAGAGATGAATTTGCATTTAAGCTGATGATGCCTGGATTCATTCACTGAATTCAATCTTTACTGTATTCTCTAGTATAAAGACAATACATATTATACTGTTAGTGTAGGAAATGGAACTCAGCTGAGATACCTGTGAAAACATCTGCTGACATTTTGTTGAATTCAGCTGTTGAAAACCTTGTACACAAAGGAAATCTATGGGAGCTCACATTGCAAATTATTTTGAGTTGTGATTCTTTTCTCCAAGCTGAGCCACTTCATCCGATCTTATCATTGATTTGGTGTTTGCCTATTCAGGTTGTTCGTTTTCTCTTGTCCAGCAGAGTAGGCAATGTTTCTTCCCCTGAAACACTTGTAATAATAACAACTATCATCACATTATCATTATATGAATTATCATCTGGCTTTTTTGTCTCTTGAAGTTCCTTGCAGGCTTTAGTGCCTTTCAGATTTCCATTTGTTTTTTTTGTTTTTTTTTTTAATTTTTTCCCACACAATGCTTTCATCAATATTTTTTTTCAGTTATAACAAATAAATATAAAATCATAATAAAAGAGCACACTACACATTTCAAAGTAAAGTACTGAGTAGTCAAAGAGCCAAATACTTGTCTGTAGTTGTTTAAACTGAAAGCAAAAACAAAAAAGTAATAAGAAATGAATTAATGATGATATTGTTTCTCTGTTTCTGTGTAAATCAGCGCTCCTCTGAGCCAGGCTACTGTGGTCAGCTTGAAATCCAGTAGTGACGATTTTCATCTCATATAAAATAATTTTTTCACTGGTGCATAAAAGTTTAATGCCTTAATACCTAGTGCAGGGGTGTCTAACCCCAGGCCTCAAGGGCCGGTGTCCTGCAGGTTTTAGATATCACCCTGGGTCAACACACCTGAATCAAATGATTAGTTCATTACCAGGCTTCTGGAGAACTTCAAGACATGTTAAAGAGGTAATTAAGCCACTTAGATCAGCTGTGTTGGATCAAAGACACATCTAAAACCTGCAGGAGACCGACCCTTGAGGCCTGGAGCTGAACACCCCTGGCGCTAGTGTGTCATATTTGATACGTGTGTTTTTGTCAGTTTTTCAGACTTCAGCATCATCAGTGGGATCCCCCCCCCCCCCCCCCCCCCCCAAAAAAAAAAAAAAAAAAGTAAATTGCACTATATAGTTTGTAAGTACCTTGATCTAGTGGGCTAAATATGCACATTCAGCCCGTCTTCTCCCACAGCAAGGCACACATCTACCTGCTTCTTTACACATAATATTATGCAAAATGAATTACAGAGGAAGAAGAGAGAGAATAAAAATATGTTTAGTATCTTTCATCTCATTGCATTAGTTTTATTGTTGCTGTTCACACTTATCAACTTTGATTCAATCAAAAAAAACAGATCAGCTAAATTTACTATGCAATACACACAGCAGTAGTCAAAGTTCACATCTATTCCATAGCAAAAGTAAAAAGTGTTTAATAGTTGCACAGTATGAATGTGAAATGTGATCATGTTGCTCTGTGTATTCTGAATGTGTAAAATGGCAATTATTTACAAAACACAGTCAGTCTCTCACTGTCTTGATGACAGCTTTTTGCTGATCATGTTAATCATTATTATTGCCAGAAATAGTACCCACTTCAGTATGTGTCCTCTATAGAGTGATCAGTGGGCTCAAATGTGACAAATTTCTCATGAGAAATGGCAAACAACATTTCTCTAGAAACTTGTGAAACCCCTTTTACGCATGTATGCTCTCTATATAGTTCGATCACTTCAAAACTCAATTTCTGTTATTGACAACTGTGTCATCAGGTTTCTACAACATCTCACTGCTACCGTATTTTCCGCACTATAAGGCGCACTTAAAATCCTTTAATTTTAATTTTCAACAGTGCACCTTATAATCCGGTGCGCCTAATGTATGAATTCTGGTTGTGCTTACTGACCTCAAACCGATTTTATGTGGTACACGGCGCTCAAAAATCTGTCACAAAATTATTTAGTACAGCTTTTTAAGCTACGAAGCCGCACTGCTACATGGATGATAGTAGCTTGTAAATTTGTTGGAAACAACATTTATGAGAGATGTACTTTGCTAGGCCCAAAAGATGTCAGCTCACATTACAAAATGATGTAGAATGTAACGTTTTTAACATAACATGTGTCATGGTCCTGGGTCTTTGACCCAGTATTTTGTATTTCTTCTTTATCTTTAACTGTGTTCCATTTGATTCTTAGTTTATTTGCTATTTAGTGTTCACCTTGATGTATTTCCTTTCTATTTATTTCCCAGTTACAGGCAATAGTTTGATGCTCTAAGTTTAGTCTTTAGGTTTAATAATTATGGTTTTCTACTTCTACTTTCTACTCTCAGGTTCCCTTGTTCTTTTTCTAGACTTCATCTCATATTCAAGCTTCCCATTATGTTACTTCCTGTTTGTTATGATATAAATATACACAGGATAACTAGAGGAAGGAAAACAGGTGGAAACACAGTTGGAACTAGCTACTCACTAAAGATACAGAGGAAGCATAACTGAAAACAGTGATCACAGGAAGAGAGACTATCAGAATAAAACAGGAAGTAACAGACTGAGAGTCAGACTAAGACTTGTGGGCTTGACTGTGATGCTGCAGAGAAACAGACACTGAGTTACGACAGACCAGAAAGAGAGGAAGGACACACCAAACACGGAGACAAGATATTGAAAGCAGATTTACTGACTTGGTCATTGGTTCATAAGCAGTCTCTAAGACTCATAATTTGAAGTCAGTAGGTGGCCGCAGCTTGTTTTCTTGGCACACTTTAGGTATTTGATAACTAATGAGTCAAGGTTTTACTGCTCGGCCTGAGAGCTCTTCCTGACCCTGTGCATCCCTTTATGGCCTCAGCTTTGAATTCGACATTGGTGCAAAACTTCTCTCTGTGTGCCTGTCTACAGCTTGGTATATCTTTTAATCACTGCTGTTTTGGACAGAAAATGGACAGGAAGTGTTTTCACTGTTTGACATGTTGAAACTACAGTACTGCAAGATGATACATTAATATTTTGCAATTCAATAAAACACAAGCAGCCTGTTTTCAGTAGAGAGTAAATGAAGAAAAAAAAAGAATATTTAAGTTTTGAGGGATAACTTGAAAAGTTATAACTTGAATTCATACACAGTTATTCTTTGACTGTGCAGTTGGTAAACCCTTAAGCAGAGGGGAGGAGTCAGGAGGAGGGGACGTAAGAACAAGAGAAGTAAGAAGTTCCTGGTTTGCAAGTAAAAAACAAAAGAAGCAACATTAACCCATCAGTGGCTCAAGATGAAAGTCTATCACATTTTGATCTGCTTCATCCTCCTAAGTGAGTAAATTCTCATCTCTAATATTCAGTGTTACTTGTCTTTCTTTTCTTTTCTTATGAATTAATCCTGAAACTTTGTTCATTTTTAAACACTAACTGCTTCAGCAGTTCAGGTATTCAGCCTTTCTTCACTTTATTTATTCGGCGTTGAAAATAGGTCAGCAGTGAACCACGACATACACCACTTCCAAGTACATTAAAAGTACAAGATAACTTAATATAAATAAATATAAACCTGCCAGGAGTAAGTTCATATCATTTCTTTTAGCACAACTGCTATGTGCTAGTTATGGTGTGTTCTTTTCATCCCTGTTTCATCCCCAGAAATTATTTTTCAGATCGCTGTTGTTTTTCCTCCAGTATAACAAGATAAACTCAGAACAATTTACACTGCTCAAAAAACTTTTAATTAGAGTATAGCATCAAGTTAATTAAACCTCTGGCTTATTAATCTGGTTAGTTAAGTAGCAGCGGGGTATATTAATCAGTTTAAGCTGCTTTGACTTCTTCTATCTGCTGGTGTTACATACCATGCAGGGGTCTGTCCTTTCATGATGGTTCTTCTCCTTGTGCCTCTTCTTTCTTGTGTTTCTGCTGCCTGAGGTACAGTATTGGGGAGTAACGGAATACATGTACCGCCGTTACGTATTTAAAATACAAAATATGAGTAACTGTATTCCGTTACAGTTACCATTTAGAAGGGTGGTATTCAGAATACAGTTACTTTGTTGTAATAAATGGATTACACGGCGGTCTTTTCCTGTTTCATATATTAGGCTATGCCCTCTCTATTTTTGGTAATTCCACACCGGTGGAAACCCAAACCAAATATGCATTAACAGGCTCTAAGGCCTGTGTCTCAATCTGACGGCCCATGTCACCCCTACTTGCGGCCCGCATAATGACGTGAAGAAATATTTTTAAAAATTATTCAAAAAATGATTTAAAATGAAGGCAATAGGCAGAGTGTTACAGGCATAGCCCTAAAGAATCTAGCTACGAGCTGGACATGGAACTCGACGTAATTAGCTAGAGGTCCCTTTACGGTTTTACGGCTTTACGGTTCGGAGCCGCAAACCTGTTTTATATAGACGAATAGTTTTCTATACGAGACCGCTGCAAAAAGTGGAGCCTTACCTAATGTCCACCCTACTGTTACTCATTTTATATTAACATTTAAAAATCTTGTTGTCACGGCGGGGTGCGCCAGTGTGAAGATGAGATAGACCCAAAAGCAGACACGGTGGAGACAGAACTAAGTTTCCAAATATAAAGCGAGCCTTCATTGTGGCTGATGGCATGAGAACAACACTAGAGACCCACTGAAACTGGGAAAACTAAGGAGACTAAGAACACTGTGTAAACTAAAAGACTATCACACTCTGTGAAAGAACTATGAAAAACTATGAACACAGAGTAACTAGGAATGCTATGAAACACAGTGAAACAACGAGGGAAAACTATGAAGTCGGTGGTGAGGATAACAGACGACCTGACAAAGAACAGTTAGAGACAAAGGACTTAAATATACACATGAGGTGATCAGGGGAAGTGGAGACACGTGAGGAAACAGCTGACTAGGATGAACATAATAATGCACAGGAAATGTAAACCAAAACACAAAGACATGAAAACTGGACTTTCAAAATAAACAGGAAAACATGACAAGACGCAGGCTTACACAAACTTGACAACATTAACCAGGCAGGCAAGAAACATAACCAATAACACCTAATAAACAGCAAGGGGAACTTTAACACAGGAGAAGATGACACAAAGAAATTAGGAAGCAAAGGACTTACAGCAACCTAGAAATTGACTGGATGAGCTAAGCTGAAACTAGAACACAAATGAATACAAAATGACACATTAACAGCCCACATACTGGGTCACACGCCCCAGTACTGTGACATTAGTTGGTACTGATATGGCGAATAACCTTAAGTAATAGTAATAAATCACACTGCAATAATACATTTGTGTAATTGTAAAAAGCATGATAATATATGAACTAATCCAAAGTATTCAGAATACGTTACTCTCATTGAGTAACGTAACGAAATACGTTACAAAATACATTTTGGGGCATGTATTCTGTAATCTGTAGTGGAATACATTTTAAAAGTAACCTTCCCAACACTGCTGAGGTATTCATTAAGCACAAGGTTGGTTATGGCCATCTTCCTGATGTACTCGTGGATATTTGTTGTCTTATCCTGAACAGCGGTTCTGACACTCACCAGTCCTTGGCCTCCTTCCTTCCGTCTTGGGGTGAAACCCTCCATCCATGATCTAGAACCTTTCTTATCTTTATGTCAGTGGCTTCTAGCTCCTCCTTTGGCCAGCTTATTATCCTAGCAGGGTATGTGATCACGGGCAGGACATAGGTATTGATTGCCCAAATCTTGTTCTTTCTATTACAGCTGACTTCTCAGGACTTGCCTGACCCTCTGCAGGTATTTGGTGGTTGCAGCTTACCTGCGGCCTCTTGGTGGTTCCTATTTTCCTGTGGGGATTCCTAGATACTTGTTGCCAATGTTACCATCTAGTAGTACAATCCCCTCAGTTCTGACTACCTTACAACTACACTTCTCCAATCCGAATTGCATTCCAATGTCGTTGCTGTGTATCCCGGTGGTGCTCTGTCTACCAGTAGCTGGTGTTTTGCTCCTCTGGTATTCTTCCCAATTCCTTTATGTGTCTTTTTGAGGAATGTGCCTGTTCATCTTAGCTGCAGTGATGCCTGACAGGAGCTTCCATGTGGTACTGAGGCAGGTTCTGGCGGACCCTTGGGGATCAAGACTGTCAGGCCTTCAGTTAGCCATTCTTGGTGTCTCTCATTGACTAGCAGCTGGTTCATTTGTACTGCCAGATGCTCATGGAGTGCAGTCATATTCTTCAGCCAGTAGTTGTGAATCATGTTGGGGCCTGGTAATGTCCAATTCTTCATTCTGGAGACCCTTTCTTGGATGTCTGCCAATGTGATGGTTACTGGACCATGCTCGGGTCCAGTAATGGTAGTGCTCATGAACTTTGCAGTTATGTGTTGCGCGCTTATCACATATGCACCTCCAGTATCGCTATGTCTCCAGCCTTGGTGGTATTGTTCTCATATTCCCATGCCACTACGACTACACCTTGGATGGTTCTGTGGAGAACAGCTGGTTTATTCTCCTGCCTTCTGTTTTTCTGGTATACCTCTTTGCTCGGCAGTTTCACAGCTTGCTGTACTTCTTAGGCACCTTCTTCATTGCACCTTTCCTAAGTCTAGTCTCCTTCTCCATGGAGGGTACTGCTCCTTGTGGCTGATCACTCACTGATCACTGCTGCTTTGGTCAGCTGGTTAGTCTCGGTAATTGTGGCCGTGCTGCATTCACATCATCTAGTAGATCCTCAGAGGGTACTTCACGTAAGCTTGGTCCACTTGCACAATGCGTCGTCTTCCATTGCACTTGGGGCTTGGTACCCAAACTTGGGTGGGGGTGATGATGATATCTCCTCCCTGACCTGTCGTCCTGGCGCCCCTTGCCGTAACATTGTGTTGTACCTCATCAATCTCTAGCCATGAGAGCATTAACTTCTTCTGAATTTTAGAACACTGAGCTACTAGTTGTTTCACCATCAATCTGGATACTGGGCATTGAAGATTCCATAGGTCCCTTATCCTATTCATGTAACCCCTTCTGCTGGGGTTACTTGCGTAGTAGCATTCCAACAGCGCCCGATTTTCATTTTTTGCCCACTTATACCATCTTCTTCTAGTAGCCCACTTCTCATCAATGTGTCCTGGTTACTCTGTCTCTCGCTCATTCTTGGTTAGCATGCAGGGGTCTAGCCTAGGGACGCTTACTGGATACAGTAACGCACGAATCCCATTCCAAAGGCATGTAGTCTTACCACTACACTATCCAGCTGCAACACAACAAAAATAAATAAATAAATACCCAAGTTCAAATGTTGAAACAAGTTCAAAAGCCTAATTTAACAAATGTACAAAAAGCTGAAGAAGATGTCATCAGAAACAAACTCAAATTCGAATTTCTTCTTCACAACCTTTTAACATAATCTTTATCAGTAGATGGTTTGTGTAGGGAAGGATCACAAAGTTTTGATTTTTGCAAATTCAAATAACTAAGTGAAAATACAGCAAGTTTAACAACTAATTTGAAAACCTTATCACGATAAAATAAAGTAAATATTATGTGTTCAATTAAATTATAAATATTATATTTTACTGTAGTATTTAACAGGACAATAGTAACTACTGATTGCTTATCTTTTTAACAGATCTTCAGGATGGAATCACTTGTCTTGCCAATCCAGAAACTCCCAACCATACAGAAATGGAAGGACGAAACACCACAGGTGGATATTGGGCTGTAGCACAGAACTCAGGGCCCAATATATAAGCATTCCCTGAGTGCCCATCCCGTTCTTTATTGATATCTTTCATGCATCTTCTGCTTTTTTGTTTTTTTGGAAAGAAATAATTGAGCTGACAACTGTACATAACAAACTGTAGCAGTCATTCAGGTAGCCAGTATCGAACTGTTCATATATCACATTTAATTGAGGAAAGGGGACAATGAGGAAAATTCACTTCCTCTTGTTCTTGTTTATTATTATTATTATTATTATTATTATTATTATTATTATTATTATTATTATTATTACTATATTTTGCCTGAATTTTAGCCTTTTTCTGGTACTGTACTTTTACAGATTTCTACTTGAGATTTTATAAGCTCAAAATGATCTGTGGTCAGTTCAACACCTTGGAAATTTTAAATTGTTCATCTAATGATTTTTTTTTTTTTGCCTGAAAACCTTGGAATCTATGTTGTTAAATCTGTCCCAGGCTTCACACACTCACAGTCTTGTACTCAACCCCAAATTGCCACCAATGCACCTTCATAATGTGAAAGTGCGTGATAGTCAGAAATGTGCTTAAAGCAAAGAATAAAAGTGAGATGTATAAACTCAAACATGCTCCAGTAACTTGCAAAATGTGCAGTCCTTGGAAAGGCAATTGCTGCAATTGCTATTTTGGTGATATTCAGTGCGTAATTTGATAATTCATACTACCAATATCATGCTTGCAAGAGGCAAAGCATGACATAAACACTGTGGACCAGAATGTCTATTGCTGTGTAATACTGGTCAAACCTGCTATGGAAACTATTGCATCTACAACCTTGTGTAGTCTGTCATATGAAAGCATGCATACTGTGTTGGAACTGCAACATTTTTCATGTGGGTGCGCTGAAACTAATCTCTTATTTTTGTTATGTTGCTCTTAAAATAAACTGTTTATAAAAAACATGGTTCAAGCATCATTGCTGCACTACTATTATTTATTTGTATTTCTTTTTCAATGTAAAACAGAAGTGAACTCAACAGATCTGGGCTTTGGTTTATCCACACCTACTTCAAGACCGCAGACCTCTCCATCTGTTCCGGTTACAGCAGTGGACAACAGTACAGGAGTTGAGGGGGAGGTCCGATTGGTAAATAGGGGTTACGGCTCCTGCTCTGGCAGGGTGGAGATCTTCCACAGAGGCCAGTGGGGGACAGTGTGTGATGATTCTTGGGGCCTGGAGGATGCTCAGGTGGTATGCAGGCAGCTGGGCTGTGGTAGGGTCCTCTCCATACCAACTAATACACAAATTGGACAAGGCACAGGGCCCATCTGGATGGATGATGTGGCATGCACAGGGAGGGAATCCAAGCTTTCTGAATGTCCACACTCAGGGTTTGGATCTCACAACTGCCGCCACAGTGAAGATGCTGGTGTCATCTGTCAAGGTAAATTTGAGAAGGTGGCATCACTGAGGTTCCACCTGTTTGACTGTATGTCCCCGATATAATTTCAACTGATAGGTTTTCAGTGACCAACTATTATACAATTATTTTTACTTTACACTACAATATTTTACCTACAGGCTCTTTGACATTAAATACTACCATTTTGTTAAACATTCAAGTGGAAGGAAAGTATAGTTTAAACTGGGTAGTTTGCAATGTTGATCTACAGTATACAGTGACTTATCACAAAAATTATTATTGAGTCCCGGATTTTATATTTTGTATGTATTTCTTTTTAACACAGAAATTCAAGTGAATGTTCGCTTGGTTAATGGAGGAAATGGCTCCTGCTCTGGCAGGGTGGAGATCTTCCACAGTGGGCAATGGGGGACAGTGTGTGATGATTCTTGGGGCCTGGAGGATGCTCGGGTGGTATGTAGGCAGCTGGGTTGTGGTAGGGTCCTCTCTGCACCAACTAATAAACAATTTGGACAAGGCACAGGGCGCATCTGGATGGATGAGGTTGGATGCACAGGCTGGGAAATCAACCTATTCGAGTGTCGACACTCAGGGTTTGGATCTCACGACTGCAGCCACAAAGAAGACGCCGGTGTCATCTGTGAAGGTAAATTTGAGAAGGTGGTGACACTGAGGTTACATTTTTTTATTCTGTGTCTATGCTGCAAAGTGTATTATACAATAATAGAAATATTATGTTTTGTTTACATTAAAGTCTGCTACCCACAGGTTTTGTTATATTAAATATTTTGTCATTAAACATTAATATTTATCAATCGTTTGAGTGCCACCTAGATGTAAGAGACCATATCATGTTATATACTTTAGCATACTCCTCCTCAGAAGCTGACTACATCCATCTCAAATGTGGTCAGAAAAATGATCTTAAGCTTTTTCCTGAATGCAAAAATTATGGGTGTTTATATAATGATGTCCTCTGGTGGCAGACAGTTCACCACGAAACATGAAGTTATTGTTTAGAGAGAAGGAAAACTTGAATATTCCTAAAAATTGGTTGAAACTTCCATGATTCTGTTGGTTCTCCTGAAATAGTTCATTGAACCAACCCAATCACTGCATTTTAGTTACAGTCATGAAATTCAGAGGCCTCATTGATTATCGAAAAACAAAAAAAATGTTTTTTTTGTACAATAACCTAAACTCAAGAGGATGTACACTATTATTAATTTAAGTTGATATTATATTGGTGGTTCCATTACTGCCTCTTTCATTAACAAATTCCCGCTGAATATTTAATAAGATCAAGATAATCTTTAAATCATTTCATCTACAGACTTATTTGAGTTTTTGCTGGGAGGGATTCTTTGTGAAAGTACAACAAATGTCCTTGTGTTTTACCATAGCACATAAAACTGTTGAAACTCAAATGTGTAATCTCAATGTTGTCTTCAAATTGATTTATTTTAAATTTGAATACACACTAACAAATTAATTTTAAAAAATATTTTTCTTAAACTGTTTTTAACAAAATTCCTTCAGCACAGCTGCACTATTATTGCTTATTTGTATTTTTTTAATTGCAAACAGATCCTGGATTTCCTTATTCCACACCTGCTTCAAGAACACAGACCTCTCCAGCTTTTCAGGTTAATGTCACTGGTTCAACAGCAGTGGACAACAGCACAGAAGTTGAGCGGGCCGTCCGCCTGGTAAATAGGGGTTATGGCTCCTGCTCTGGCAGGGTGGAGATCTTCCACAGAGGCCAGTGGGGGACAGTGTGTGATGATTCTTGGGGCCAGGAGGATGCTCAGGTGGTATGTAGGCAGCTGGGCTGTGGTAGGGTCCTCTTAGCATCAACTAATGCACAATTTGGACAAGGCACAGGGCGCATCTGGATGGATGATGTGCATTGCACAGGCTGGGAATCCAACCTATTCGAGTGTCGCCACTCAGGGTTTGGATCTCACAATTGCGGCCACACTGAAGATGCCGGTGTCATCTGTGAAGGTAAATTTGAGAAGTAGGATTCACTTAGGTGTCCACCTGTTGGACCTTTTGTCCCTGATAAAATTTTAACTGAGAGGTATTAAGCCACAAACAATTACTGTAAAAAAATAGTGTTTTGTTGACACTAAATTTTGTTACCTACAGGCTCTTTGACATTAAATACTTCCATTCTGTTAAACATTTAAAGTTGAAGGAAAGCGTTGGTTAAACTGGGTAGATTGCAATGTTGATCTGCAGTTTACAGTGAATCATCCCAAAATAATTATTGAGTCCTTGCATTTCTTTATTTTTTGTATGTATTTCTTTTTAAAACAGAAACTCAAGGGAATGTTCGCTTGGTTAATGGAGGACATGGCTCCTGCTCTGGCAGGGTGGAGATCTTCCACAGAGGCCAGTGGGGGACAGTGTGTGATGATTCTTGGGGCCTGGGGGAAGCACAGGTGGTATGTAGGCAGCTGGGCTGTGGTAGGGTCCTCTCCGCACCAACTAATGCACGATTTGGACAAGGCACAGGGCGCATCTGGATGGATGATGTGACATGCACAGGAAGGGAATCCAGCCTCCTTGAGTGTCGACACTCAGGGTTTGGATCTCACAACTGTGGCCACAATGAAGACGCTGGTGTCATCTGTGAAGGTAAATTTGAGAAGGAGGCATCACTGAGGTTACATTTTTTTACTCTGTGTCTATGCTGCCAGGTTTATTATACAATAATAGAAATATTATGTTTTGTTTACATTAAAGTTTGCTACCCACAGGTTTTGTTATATTAAATATTTTGTCATTAAACATCAATATTTATTAATCATTAGAGCGCCACCTAGATGTAAGAGACCATATCATGTTATATACTTTGGCCTACTCCTCCTCAGAAGCTGACTACATCCATCTCAAATGTGGTCAGAAAAATTACCTTTATTTCATCTGAATGCAAAGAATAAGGGTTTTCATACAATGATCTCCTCTGTTGGCAGACAATTCACCATGAAACATGAAGCTATTGTTAAGGGAGAAGGAAAACTTGAATATTCATAAAACTTGGTTGAAACTTCCATGATTCTGTTGGCTCTGCTGAAACATCTCATTGAAACAACGAAATCATTGCATTTTAGTTAAAGTCATGAAATTTAGATGCATCATTTATTACTGAAAAACAAAAAAATTACTTCTTTGGTCAATAACCTAGGCCCAGCAGGACGTCCACCTACTAATTTAAGTTGATATTATACTGATGTTTGCATTATTGTCTCTTCAATTAACAAATTCCTGCAGAACATTTAAAAAGATCAGGATAATCTTTCATTCGTTTCATCTACAGATTTCATATTTGAGTTTTTGCTGGGAGGGTTTCTCTGTGAAAGTACAGCAAATGTCTTTATTTCGCAATAGAACATAAAACTGTTAAAACTCAAAAGTGTAATGTCAATTTTGTCTCTGAATTGATACATTTTAAATATGAATACACGCTAACAAATTAATTTACAAAGAAATTTTGTTTTCAAACTGTTCTTAACGAAATTCCTTCAGCACAGCTGCACTGTTTTATTATTTATGTGTATTTCTTTGTTAATTGTAAACAGACCCTGGATTTCCTTATTCCACACCTGCTTCAAGAACACAGACCTCTCCAGCTTTTCAGGTTAATGTCACTGGTTCAACAGCAGTGGACAACAGCACAGCAGTTGAGGGGGCAGTCCGCCTGGTAAATAGGGGTTACGGCTCCTGCTCTGGCAGGGTGGAGATCTTCCACAGAGGCCAGTGGGGGACAGTGTGTGATGATTCTTGGGGCCAGGAGGATGCTCAGGTGGTATGTAGGCAGCTGGGCTGTGGTAGGGTCCTCTCCGCACCAACTAATGCACGTTTTGGACAAGGCACAGGAACCATCTGGATGGATGATGTGGCATGCACAGGCTGGGAATCCAACCTCCTTGGGTGTCGCCACTCAGGGTTTGGATCTCACAACTGCGGCCACAGTGAAGATGCTGGTGTCATCTGTGAAGGTAAATTTGAGAAGGTGGATGGACTCAAGTTTCTACCTGTTTGACTGTTTGTCCCTGATAAAATTTTAAGTGAGAGGTTTTCAGTGACCGACTATTACACATTTATATTCACTTCATACTAAAATATTTTACCTACAGGCTCTTTGACATTGAATGGTTCAATTTTGTTAAATATTTAAAGTTGAAGGAATGTGGAGTTTGAATTGGATAATTTGCAATGTTAATCTGCAGTTTATAGGTGCTCATTCTAAAATTATCATTGTTTTCTTGCATTTCTTTATTTTTTGTATGTATTCCCTTTTATCACAGAAACTCAAAGGAATGTTCGCTTGGTTAATGGAGGACATGGCTCCTGCTCTGGCAGGGTGGAAATCTTCCAGAGTGGCCAGTGGGGGACAGTGTGTGATGATTCTTGGGGCCTGGAGGATGCTCAGGTGGTATGTAGGCAGCTGGGCTGTGGTAGGGTCCTCTCTGCACCAACTAATGCACGATTTGGACAAGGCACAGGAACCATCTGGATGGATGAGGTTGGATGCACAGGCTGGGAATCCAGCCTCCTTGAGTGTCGACACTCAGGGTTTGGATCTCACAACTGCCGTCACAGTGAAGATGCTGGTGTCATCTGCCAAGGTAAATTTGAGAAGGTGGCATCACTGAGGTTACATTTTTTTACTCTATGTCTATGCTGTAAAGTTTATTATACAATAATAGAAATATTATGTTTTGTTTACATTAAAGTCTACCCACAGGTTTTGTTATATAAATTTTTTTTTCTCATTAAACATCAATATTTATCTATCGTTTGAGCACCACCTAGATGTAAGAGAACATATCATGTTATATACTTTGGCCTACTCCTCCTCAGAAGCTGACTACATTCATAACAAATGTGGTCCGAAAAGTTACCTTGATTTCATCTGAATGCAAAAAATAAGGGTTTTCATATAATGATCTCCTCTGTTGGCAGACAATTCACCATGAAACATGAAGCTAAGGGAGAAGGAAAACTTGAATATTCCTAAAACTTGGTTGAAACTTCCATGATTCTGTTGGCTCTGCTGAAATATTTCATTGAAACAACCCAATCACTGCATTTTAGTTAAAGTCAAGAAATTTAGATGCATCATTTATTATTGAAAAACAAAAAGAAAAAAATACTTCTTTGGGCAATAACCTAGGCCCAACAGGACATCCACCTCTTAATTTAAGTTGATATTATACTGATGTTTCCATTATTGTCTCTTCAATTAACAAATTCCTGCAGAACATTTAAAAAGATCAGGATAATCTTTCATTCGTTTCATCTACAGACTTTTTATTTGAGATTTGCTGGGAGGGTTTCTCTGTGAAAGTACAGCAAATGTCTTTATTTCGCAATACCACATAAAATTGTTAAAACTCAAAAGTGTAATGTCAAATTTGTCTCTGAATTGATACATTTTAAATATGAATACACGCTAACAAATTAATTAAAAAAAATTTTTTTCAATCTGTTTTTAACAAAATTGGTTCAGCACAGCTGCACTGTTATTATTACTTATGTGTATTTCTTTGTTAATTGTAAACAGACCCTGGATTTCCTTATTCCACACCTGCTTCAAGAACACAGACCTCTCCAGCTTTTCAGGTTAATGTCACTGGTTCAACAGCAGTGGACAACAGCACAGCAATTGAGGGGGCGGTCCGCCTGGTGAATAGGGCTTATGGCTCCTGCTCTGGCAGGGTGGAGATCTTCCACAGAGGCCAGTGGGGGACAGTGTGTGATGATTCTTGGGGCCAGGAGGATGCTCAGGTGGTATGTAGGCAGCTGGGCTGTGGTAGGGTCCTCTCAGCATCAACTAATGCACGTTTTGGACAAGGCACAGGAACCATCTGGATGGATGATGTGGCATGCACAGGCTGGGAATCCAACCTGTTTCAGTGTCGCCACTCAGGGTTTGGATCTCACAACTGCGGCCACAGTGAAGACGCCGGTGTCATCTGTGAAGGTAAATTTGAGAAAGTGGATGGACTCAAGCTTCCACCTGTTTGACTGTTTGTCCCCAATAAAATTTTAAGTGAGAGGTTTTCAGTGACCAACTATTACAAATTTTTATTCACTTTATACTAAAAATATTTTACCTACAGGCTCTTTGACGTTGAATGCTTCAGTTTTGTTAAACATTTAAAGTTGAAGGAATGTGGAGTTTGAATTGGGTAATTTGCGATGTTAATCTGCAGTTTATAGTGGCTCATTCCAAAATTATCATTGTTTTCTTGCATTTCTTTATTTTTTGTATGTATTCCCTTTTATCACAGAAACTCAAAGGAATGTTCGCTTGGTTAATGGAGGACATGGCTCCTGCTCTGGCAGGGTGGAGATCTTCCACAGAGGCCAGTGGGGGACAGTGTGTGATGATTCTTGGGGCCTGGAGGATGCTCGGGTGGTATGTAGGCAGCTGGGCTGTGGTAGGGTCCTCTCCGCACCAACTAATGCACAATTTGGACAGGGCAGAGGATCCATCTGGATGGATAATGTGGGATGCACAGGCTGGGAATCCAACCTGTTTGAGTGTCGCCACTCAGGGTTTGGATCTCACGACTGCAGCCACAGCGAAGATGCCGGTGTCATCTGTGAAGGTAAATTTGAGAAGGTGGTGACGCTGAGGTCCCATTTTTTTACTCTGTGTCTATGCTGCAAAGTTTATTATACAATAATAGAAATATTATGTTTTATTTACATTAAAGTTTGCTACCCACATGTGTTGTTGTATTAAATATGTTTTCTCTTTAAACATTAATATTTATTAATCGTTAGAGCACCACCTAGATGTAAGGCACATGTGTCAAACTCAAGGCCCGCGGGCCACATCCGGCCCGGCGTACATTTATATCTGGCCCCTGAGATCATTTTATATAGATTTATTATTATTGTTATGCTTGGCCCGGCGATATTAGGTGCTAATAATATACAAACAACAGATCCCATAATGCAGCGCTCCAGCCTCCTTGCCAAACGCTAGGCTACTTGGGAACATTCCCGCATCAATCAAGTCAAACTTCTGTTATGGCGAAGAGAAAAGTTGATTCTGAAAGCAGAGCCTTTCAGCACCAGTGGGTGACTGAATATATGTTTACAGACACTGCTGGTAAACCCGTGTGGAGCTAATGTGGCTGTAATTGAGGACATTAATTTAAGACGGCACTACCAGACAAAACATCAGGATAAGCTGAAAAACCTAAATGCAGAGCAGAAACTTCAGAAGGTAGAAGGGCTAAAGAAGAATCTGACATTTCAGCAGACGTGTTTCACCAGAGCAAAATCACAAACTGAAGCTGTTGTGAAAGCAAGTTTTATTGTAGCAGAGGAGACAGCCAAATCAGCCCGGTACCACTCTGAAGAGCTGCATGATGAAGGTGTGCGACGTCTTGTGTCCAGACAAAACGCGTTTCATCCGTGGAGTGGAAATATTGGACATTAAATCGATGCACGGGACAGCGACAGGAAAAGACATTTTTTAAAAACGTATGTCAAAGTGTAACCGACGTGAAACTGCCCTGGGACAAACTTGTTGGATGGAGCGCCAGTGTTGTGCGGTGAAAAAAGTGGACTAGTCAGCAGGACGCGAGTACAGATGCAGGAGAACTGTACCGGTGAGTTAACAACATACTGCATCATACACCAGGAAACGCTGTGTGGTAAAGTCCTAAAGTGGAGCATGTAATGATCACCGTAACGCAGACCGTAAATTTTATGCAAGCTAAAGGTTTAAATCACCGTCAATTTCAGTCTTTTATGTGGGAAATAGATTCAGAGTTTGCCGACATTCCTCATCATACAGAGGTCCGTTGGCTGAGTTGGGATAAAAATTCTCAATAGAGTTTTTGAGCTCAGCAAGGAAATCTGTCAGTTCATGGAGATGACATGTATGATGCGGTGAAGGCATTTCAAGTGAAGCTGTCACAAATGCACCAGTGCAACCTGCCTCACTTTCCCTGTTGCCAAGTAATGTTGAACCAAGTCAGCGGACTTTGCTGAACTGCACCTGTGCAGATTCAGATGGAGCTGCAGTGTAATGATACACTCAAGGGAAAGTACGACACTGAATGGCCTGCACAGTTTATTAGTTCCATTCCTGAAGCAATGCCCAGCTCCGTCTACATGCAGCTCGAACCTTGTGTATGCTTTCATTTATTTTTTCTGGGGTTTTTGGCAGCATGTTCATATTTCTAACTTGCATAATTTGACAGGATATATTTTCATGAAGAGCAAAATATTTAAAGTTAAAGTTTATTTTTTTAAGTTTATTTAATCTGGAATAATATTCCTGTCTGTTTTTATTCATATTTATGTTTAAAAAAACCATTGTTTTAGTGTGTTCACTAAATGTTTATCTTGTTTGGCCCGCGACCTATAATGTGCCTTGAGTTTTGGCCCCCTGTGCAATTGAATTTGACACCCCCAATGTAAAAGAACATATCATGTTATATACTTTAGCATACTCCTCCTCAGAAGCTGACTACATCCATCTCAAATGTGGTCAGAAAAATTACCTTGATTTCCTCTGAATGCAAAAATTTTGGGTGTTTATATAATGATGTCCTCTGGTGGCAGACAATTCACCACGAAACATGAAGCTGTTGTTAAGGGAGAAGTAAAGCTTGGATATTCATAAAATTTCTTTGAATCGTCCATGATTCTGTTGGTTCTCCTGAAATATTTAATTGAAACAACCCAATCACTGCATTTCAGCTACAGTCATGAAATTTAGATGCATCATTTATTATTGAAAAACAAAAAGAAAAAATTACTTCTTTGGGCAATAACCTAGGCCCAACAGGACATCCACCTATTAATTTAAGTTGATATTATACTGATGTTTCCATTATTGTCTCTTCAATTAACCAAATCCTGCAGAACATTTAATGAGATCAAGATAATCTTTGATTCGTTTCATCTACAGACTTTATATTTGAGACTTTTTATTTGAGCAGTACAGCAAATGTCTTTACTTTGCAATACCACGTAAAACTGTTAAAACACAAATGTGTAATGTCAAATTTGTCTCTGAATTGATACATTTTAAGTATGAATACATGCTAACAAATTAATTTTTAAAATGTTGTTCTCAAACTGTTTAGAACAAAATTCCTTCTGCACAGCTGTACAATTATTATTTACTTGTATTTATTTTTTAATTGTAAACAGACCCTGGATTCCCTTACTCCACACCTGCTTCAAGAACACAGACCTCTCCAGCTTTTCAGGTTAATGTCACTGGTTCAACAGCAGTGGACAACAGCACAGCAGTTGAGGGGGCGGTCCGCCTGGTAAATAGGGGTTACGGCTCCTGCTCTGGCAGGGTGGAGATCTTCCACAGAGGCCAGTGGGGGACAGTGTGTGATGATTCCTGGGGCCTGGAGGATGCTCAGGTGGTATGTAGGCAGCTGGGCTGTGGTAGGGTCCTCTCCATACCAACTAATGCACAATTTGGACAAGGCACAGGGCGCATCTGGATGGATGATGTGGGATGCACGGGAAGAGAAGCCAACTTGCCTGAGTGCCACCACTCAGGGTTTGGATCTCACGACTGCAGCCACAAAGAAGATGCTGGTGTCATCTGTGAAGGTAAATTTGAGCAGCTGGAGATTTTATTTTACCAATATGGAAATATTATGTTTGATCTACATTAACCTCCTAAGACCCGAACTCTTCCACAGCATGCATTTTTAATTTCTCTTTGATATTTGGGCATATCGGGGCCTGATGAATGTAAAAATAAAGAATTACCAGATTTTTTTTTTTTACCTTGCCACATCTGAGGATATTCGTTTGAGATGTTGATAGAACAGTAGCATTATAATGTCCTTGTAAGTGGATATGTAAGTGGCCCTTGCAGAGCAAAATTGAGTATTTTGGTCTAAATAACCCAAAAAGTGATGTCCACATATGTGGATGCCAGGTCCTAGGAGGTTAAAGGTTTATCTACAAGTTTTATTGCATTAAATATTTTTTCTTTCACAGCCTTTTTTGTACCTGCTTCTTTTACTGTTGTTATTTATATAAATTAATAAATTAATCTTAAATTAATCTTAAATTAATAAATTAATCTCAGCTGCGATTTACTCCTTTCAGGTTATTTTCAGCTCACTTTTCATTGAATCGAATCAGTTCTCCATCCCCATCATCAGTTTTAAATAGACTACTGAATTTAAGGTTATGGCTCTCTTCTCACTAAGGGAGTTTAGTCTGCAGAGTAGATTTCTTAAAAATAGTAATTAACAGTTTAATTGTTTTTCTGTCTTTCTTTTTCATCTTTATTCTAAAATATTTCAAATGCTACATTTTAATATGTAGTTGCTCTTTATAAGGAAACATCTCATATTCAAAATCTTTCTGCCATTTTCAAAATTTCATATTGATGTTTTTTATATGTAATTTAACTTTTACAAGTGAAGTTATTTCATTGTCCCTTTTTATTCAGTCTCTCATACAGGTTTCTCTCCACTTTTGGTTATTGTATCTGTGGTAGTGGCGGTTCTTCTGTTGCTTGTTGTTCTTTTGCTCATCTACAAAAAGACGGCCACGGGCTATCGTGGTGAGTTCTGATCCAGCCTTATATGCTTTTTTAAAGAACCATTAATCAAAAGGATTTTTTGTGGCTCCATAGCGTAGTGGTTTACACAATTTTTCAGCAGGGGATAGGTTACTACTTCAACTCCAGCCGGAGTCACAAATCATTCTTGGGATTGTGTCAGGAATTGCATCTGGTGTAAAAACTGACAAATTAAACATGTGGAGCTTCCTGTTTGCGTGGAATCGTTTGACTGCTAACCTGCCCCATTTCTATTCCAACAGGATAAGATCAGACCTAACACCACAAAAATTAGCAAAGCTATAAGATAACACGTCTTTGTCTCTTTTCTATAGGTTTCTCTAGGTATAGAAGAAACTCAACCCAAAGCCAAACTGAGGTGATTCATTTATATTTGTTTCATTTCATTGTCATTTGTAGGCTCTTTATGCTGCACTGTGAAGAAATAAACACTTTTCACTGGTTCATAAAAAGTTCAGAATTCTGAATTTTGTTGTTGTTTGCTTGTTTGTTTTTTCCCCAGATTGCTCTTACTGAAAAATATTCTACATTCTCCACATGTGAAGTCTCTACCTACTAGAGTGTTGATCCAGCCAGCAGGAACCAGGACCAAACCTACTGGACGCTACTGTCACACACACTAAATAGCAAATTATCATACATTCCTTCAGATGAATAGAAATGTGTTTGGGGGTTTCATGTCTTATCTAGAACCATGGTCAATTGTTCTGTAAGAACTAACCATGTCACTTCCCTTACCCTTACTAGGCTAGACCAGTAACACTGACACTGGCCAGTCAGGCACATAAAACATACATAAAAGCAAGGATGAGTTGACTCATTTGTTAGGCTTGTCATTGTTATCCTCTCCACAGCATTAATATCAATAGTGGCCTGCACAGAAACGTACATGGATGGATGGCTACAATAAGAGATACGAATAAACTTTATTATCCCACATGTGAAATTTAATTTGTACAAATAGTGCTGTGCATAGAAGTATTCACACAATAAAGCCAGCACCAAAATTCAATTAATAAATATGTTAATGTTAATAATTAATTAATTCATTCATTCATTCATCAATGATTGTTTCCCATAATAAAACTCCAGGAAACATTTAAGTACAGGATGATGTGGCTCCAGAGCTTTCAAACTGCACTGAGTCCTTATGTGCAAAAGATGCTGGGATTGATGAGAGCTTTTAGCAGTTTGTTTTACAGTCCCTGAGGGTAAAAACTCATGCTCTGAAAAAACTGGATAAGGGATGAATCATTAAAACTTTTAGGAGCCTGATAAACAACAATTTTGTAATATTTTGTTTGGTGAGACTAGTGCTCTTTGTTTCCTATCATTGTCATAGCACTTTTGACTTAAAATAGAAGACTTAAAATAGTATTATCATCAGAGAATCTGACAACCAACTATTAGTGCAGTTATCACTATAGTGATTAGCATACAAGGTGAAAAGGAGAGGGGAAACTCACAGAAATTGAATCATTTAACTTGTTGTGACCTGCTAGTCAAGAGGGATAAAAAACATTTGATAATTAAGGCAAATTTAAGAGTTTTGGGCCTGCATGTGTGGACGAACAATCAAATGCAGAACTAAAATCAACAAATAGAATCTGATCATAGGCTTTTGGATCTTCTGAATGGCATCCTTAGCACTGCACCCCTCCCTGTTTACAAACTGAAGTGGGTCTAGACTTGAAGATATCTTTGGTTTGATCATATTCACAATAACTTTCTTAAAACACTGCATCACTATACATGTTAGTGCAACAGCCCTGAAGTCCTTGTTCTCAATAGGACGTGTTACAGACATGTTACCTCTGGTGTAAGAATGATTTTAGATATTCACCATAACTTGCAAACTGTGTGACGTTTGGAAAAAAGGGCACCGAGCAGCGTTTCAATAAAGAAGCAGACTTCTGAAAACCAACTAAAATGGCTTCAAATTAATTTTCACACTATCAGAATCACCACCAACTAAGTCTCTACTTTTTATTGAGGCAATGTTTAACTTTTTTAGTGACGTGGTTTAATATTTGAGAAATTAATAGCCTCTTTTTCAGGATTACATTGTTCTTACAACAATTTATATAGTCTATTGTTGGATCTCTAGCCTCATCTAACACCATACTATAGAATAAACTCCAGTCTGTGCAGATGAAACAACCCATCAAAGTCCCCACACTGTCCTGAGTCCACTGCAACACAGTTCTGTGTAGGCTTGTTGTATTTTAGCACAGATTTATACAGTATATGGCATACCTGGGCCCTGTTTCAGAAAGCGGGTTTAGAAAACTCAGAGTTAAAAATGATACTCAGGGTTGAGTAACCCCGAACTGTCCAACTCGGAATATTCGGTTTCAGAAAGGCTGATAACAATTAGTTCAATTAACGCGGAGTTGCTTTAACCCCAAGTTAAGCGCGCGCACGAGGATACATAAAGCCCTGATTAGTGGAGCACAGATTAAGCGAGTCACCATGGAGACGGAGGGAAAGAAGGCGCGGTCAATGTATTTTACAGCGCTTGAGGCCGAAATTCTGATGGCAGCATATGCCGATAACATGCAAATTTTGCGGAAAAAAAGTAACACAGCCTCAGCTGCAAAAGAAAGGGAGCATGCATGGCAAAACATAGCCGACAGAGTCAATGCGTGAGTGTTAATTTAAACATTGATCTAGGGATTTCCACCCATTTAACACGTTATTTTATTATATTTCATTTTATTTTTTATGTTATACATTTTATTTTGTGATGTGATGTGAGCGCAGGTGCAACCCAACAGGCCCCAAACGTTCCTGGCAGCAAGTAAAAATGAAATATAAAAATATAGTCCAAACAGGTGTAATTGTATTATGAGCCATAGTGCTTGGTCTGTTTGTCCTATGTAAATCAATTGCAGTTAGAGGCTACATTAATTTTCTTTCTGTAAGCACTTATTGAAATTATCTGAGCACATTACAAGTACATATTTGCTTACTCTGTATGCTCAAATGTGACCCGTTATAGCCAACAGAAAAAAAGCGGAGGGCCGAAAAACAGGTGGGGGTCCTCCACCACCACCACTCACAGAGGCTGAGCAGTTGGCCCTCAGCCAAAACAGTGGGGACATCCTCTGAGTCAATAACCCCGCAAGACACAAGTGCCTACATAAGAGGTAAATTACCAGAGGTGTGGACTCGAGTCACATGACTTGGACTCGAGTCAGACTCGAGTCATTAATTTTATGACTTTAGACTTGACTTGAAAAAAGGTTGTAAGACTTGTGACTCGACTTGGACTTTTACACCAGTGACTTGGGACTTGAATTGGACTTGAACCTGTTTACTTGAAAAGACTTGATATTTTACCCAAATCTAAAATTTAACATACATATTATATAAAAAGTGCGGACCATTAATTCACTTTATTCATTCATTCATTCTTACCACACTCCGTATGTATGTGAGCGTGGGCTGTAGCACAGCCAATCAAATTAACCAGATTTGAAAAAAACAAGAACAAAAACGCTCGAGCCAAAAATGCTCCCAAGAGTAATTTCTTTCGGGTACATAAACTACGAAGTAGTCAACAAAAAACGAAATGCAATATGTAAAACATGCAAGAAGAGAATCACAGACGGAGATGGAACAACTTCCAACTTTGTCCGACATTTGAAGTTGCATAAAGAACGGTAGGTGGTGCTTTTTTTTTTCTTTTCTTTTTTTGCTACGATGAAATAGCTGACTTAGCTAACTTCATCTTATTAGCAAATGTTCTTCGGGCTACGTTGATGATACTGTTTGGCTTTAACAGGTATGATATGTGTGTCATGCTATTTTAAATCCGGTCCTGCAAGCGCATCCAAGAATAACATGCAACTTGTTAGCTCAGAATTGTTGGTGAATGGTGAGCAGGGTCCGTTTCAGAAAGTGGGTTCTGTAGCTGTACTCAGGGAAGAGTTTCTGTCCGTCTCCTCCCCATCATTAACCCCGTAGATTTAACCCAGTTTAGACTGACAAATATTTATTTTACCATCACATCCCAATTCAAAATCACTGTGTTTAATTTGCAATTAGTGTATGGTCGTGTTTAACTTTTGCATGTCTGAGCCAGGGAAATGTTTTTTTGGTTAGAAAATCTGGCCCACCTTAGTGTGTAATTGAGTAGTCCTGCTATACATGGCCTTTTTCTCCTGTCATTTATGTCAATACATCAAATAAAATATTTTGATCTTATGTTATTAGCTGTTGTTTATTTGCAAAGGTTATTCTCAACAGGGATGCTAGACAAAAACGGCGTTTTCTACAGACAGCCTAGCATACGCTCTCCACTTGCGAGTGAAAAAAGAAAAAGAAAAAAACACCCCTTCCCTGTTGGTGTTAGAGTTTACCATGTCAGCCAATCAAAAAAAATGACAAGGCAACATGTGACATTTGGTTGTTTAGAGAGAAGGGGAAGTTTTTAGGAGTGACACCCGTGACGGAAAGCGGGCGAGCGAAAGAGAGAGAGAGAGAGAGAGAGTTTTCATATGTGAGACATTAGTGACGTTTAGCGTGTTTGGAGGCTATAGTTAGTTTGTTGTGTAGTTATTGTTTTGTATTGTGTGTCAGTTAGACTGCTGAATTTCATATTTGATCTAAAAAAGCTGTCAAAGGCAGATTCCAGTGTAAACGCTGTCTCCACATAGAAAACTGGACTGTTGCACCTCCAGTT
The DNA here is from genome assembly GCF_036321145.2 of Pelmatolapia mariae. NCBI lineage: Eukaryota > Metazoa > Chordata > Actinopteri > Cichliformes > Cichlidae > Pelmatolapia > Pelmatolapia mariae. The sequence continues at coordinate 6,260,337 of NC_086244.1, read as the reverse complement.
GTCAGACCTGCAGGGTTTAGGCCTGTGGTGTTCTCCTCTGTCTTATACTGAACACAAACTACATTTTTTGGACTGGCACAAATAATTTGTGTGCCTTCTTATTTGATGCAGCACACCTGATTGTTCTGTAAATAGATTTAAATGGTTATATAAAAAATGCCTGAGGCCTTGGCTGCATTTTTAGGTAAATAGTACCATATAACTTTGTTGTTTGCAAAACTTGTGCATAATTTTTAGAAATGTACAATTTCTATTTGCATTTCAAGTTATGAAAATGATTCGTTAAACATGTAAAAAAATATAACTTTTTTCTACTCAGATTCTGAATTTTTTGTCTGAATTTAGATAAACTGTGCTAATATAGTATACCAAAATGAAAAAATAACTCAAATTTCAGATATTTGAGGTTGTGCTGTAAATAATGATACCAAACAAGGCAAGAAAAACATATTTTAAAGGTGGCTGTAGCTCAGGTGGCAGAGCAGGTCAGCCACTAATCAGAAGGTCGGTGGTTCGATCCCAGGCTGCATCCTGGCTGCATGCCAAATATTCTTGGGCAAGATACTAACCCCATGTTTGCCTACTGGTGGTGGTCAGAGGGCCCGGTGGCGCCTGTGTCCGGCAGCCTCGCCTCTGTTTGTGCGCCCCAGGGCAGCTGTGGCTACAATGTAGCTTGCCTGTGTGTGAATGGGTGAATGACTGAATGTAGTGTTAAGCGCTTTGGGGTCCTATGGACTAGAAAAGCGCTATACAAATGCAGGCCATTTACCAAATATAGAGGTAAAATCAAAAGTAGTCAGAACGGCCAGTTATACCTGTTACCCCAGAGGGTTAAAAAAAAGACTTGAAAGGACTTGAAATTCAAAGTTTCGGACTTGGGACTTGACTTGAAAGTTGTCTGTCTTGACTTGCGACTTGAGACTTGACTTGTGACTTGAGGATAAAGACTTGAGACTTGCAAAACAATGACTTGGTCCCACCTCTGTAAATTACTATACTCCATTACTATAATGAAATAATTTGTTAGTTTGAAATGCTACAGGGAACTATGTACCTGTACATTAATGCTGTGGAAAGACTTCCTGTTCACATAGTCTCCTTCATTTACTGAAGGAGCAATGATTGGAATGTGAGTGCCATCTATACAGCCAATCACGCCTGGGAACCCTGAAAATAAATGTAAAATTTAAGTAGTAGTTCAAGTATCACCACATCAGGAATTAAGTTTTGTTCATCCTGATACCTGCAATTTTGTGGAATCCCTCTTTGATAAATCGTGTGGGTCTATGACCGGGGAACACCACAAACGAGTACAGGAGACGTTTCAGTGCAACTGTCACATTCCTGACTGCCCGACAGACGGTAGCCTTGGAAACGTGCTCAGCGTCACCAATATTATACAGAAAGCTCCCGTTTGCAAAAAAACGAAGTGCAATACAAATAATATGTACAGAACTGAGAGAAAGTCCGCGATGTGTGAGGATGCTATTCAAATATATTATAGATTGTGCTGAAAAACAGTAACGTTCACACAGAAAATCATCAGGAAATGATAAAATGTCCAGATGTTCTCTAATCACTCTCTCCCGGCGGAGAGCTCTGCGGAGAATTTGGGCTTTAACATCTACTGGCTCTTCAAGGAAGGGGCACGCCATGTCTGACACTTCCTACAGTCAGGTTTCCGACAAAGAGGCAGAGAAGGTCAGGGTTAGTTGAAGTAAACCTGCTAGGGGGCAGGTTAGCTTCACGGAGTGTGTCGTCATAGTAACTCACTCAGATTTAATCTAAACTCGCTTTGTGAAACCGAAAACCCAGAGTTTTCGTTAACTCAGGGTATACTTACTCAGAGTTTGCACTAAACCGGCTTTCTGAAACAGGGCCCTGCTCCTCAACATAAGAAAGGTCAGTGGTAGACTCTCTCTACCACCTTTCTTTCTTATTGTGTGTATAATTCATTTACCAAAAAGAGACAAAATACACAGCTTACTGATTATACTTTATTCTTGTAAATGCTTCATGCTAATCATCCAGTAATATCATTAAAGAAAATTAATCTGTCGTGCTGAAAGCAATGATAACTTAAAGCCTATACTAAAAAAGGAAAGGTTCTTCACCCTCAATACACATGAAGCTTTCTTTAGCACAGCCTCTTAAGCAGGCTTTCTCTTTAAGTAGGCTTCATCTCCATCTCTCCTGTGTTTTATAGATACTGTAGGCACTCACTGTTGTACCTCTCTCCTGACCTCCTCCATACATACAAAATTTCAGTTGGTTTCATAATGTTGGTTTTTGTGTAAACTGTCTTTTCAAGCCTTTTCAAGCAGTTTTCCTACCTTAGGAATTGCTTCTTGACAGCCACCCTTCCACCCTGCCTCCTCTTCTTTTAGTTGAAACATGTCATTTTTCATAGTTTTTTTAAGACACGTGGCATATTTCAGCTAATAGGTCTTTAGGAATCACCTTGTTGGTACAAAATTTCTATTTTATGTCTTTCAGACTGTGCTATCGTTGGCATTTTTTGTACACTCACCTAAGTAAATGGGAACAAATGATGTGTTTTGTGACTGGCCGCTAGTAACAAAGTTCCTGGAGATACAATTTAAAATTGGTTCTTCACTAAGTTATCTGTTATGTATAGAGACAATAGTGGTTCATCCCTTGACTTAGGAGCATTTTTATGTTTGAATAATTCATAGATCAGTGCTAAGTGGCTTTACTAACAAAAATACATCACTACTTTAAAAGCAGTCAGATATTGAAACTGTGGACTCAACTGTGGCATCAAGACAGACAACAGTACCTTCACTATCCAAGTGATTCTGTAAGAAATTAGATGGGAATAAAAACAGTGAATCTAATGGAGCTGTATGTTATCCATGTGATATCCTTTGAGTCTGTTTTTCTTTGTCATGCTGACAGTGTTTTGATTGTGTATACCGTACAGATGTACATGTGTTTTTGAATGTGACTGGCACATACGTGTGTGACTTTACTGCATTTTCTTATCTTCATCAGTAAATTAAACAAAATATTAAAATGAAATGAAAAAAAAAAAGGTGAGACTGTTTGATGCTCAGGGTGTGTGTTTATTTGTGTTTATTTCCAATGAAATCATATTTTTTAACATGTTCCAGCAGTGATGTCATCGAGGCTTGACATTCTGGTGGAAGTGACATCACCAGAGGGGATGTGACATTCAGATGTTACACGATGCGTTGATGATATAATCTTTTCCTAGAAAAGAAAGAAAAGATTTAAAGTTGCTTTTGAATTTTCATTTTTCTTATTAAGCTTCAGTTCTTTATATTTTTTTACATTTTGCCTCTTGTTTTGATTGACATGCAATGGATGAGTATTATTACATTTTGAAGCCTTAGCTTAAACTAATTTTTTTTACTTATGTTTAGTTCTTCTAGCCCCCTGTATGTCTCCTGAATCTTCCCTCTCTCTCATTCATGTGTTTGTGCTTCATTGTCAGTTGTATTTTCTATATCTCCTGCTCTACTTTGAAGTAAACTTTTTTTTAATATCTTGAAGTTTAAGTTTTGCTGCCTTCCTCTCTGCTTTTGTCCACGCTCTTATAACATTACCTCACTCTGTTCTCCATTAATTTCTCCATTCAAGTCCATTTTCAGTATTTATTTTCATGTTTCAATGTCTCCTTGATTTAGTATTGGTTGTTCATTGCCTTTTTTTAGTTATGTCTTCATTTGGGTTTTGATATGCTATTGTTTGGTTGTCCTCAGCTGTGTTAATTACATGCACCCATGTCTTGTTGCTCAGGGGTGTCTAATTCCCACTTAACCCTGCGTTTACATATTCTTCTATTTTTCCTTTGTCAATGGAGTAGACTTTTGAACAAAAAAAAAAAAAAAAAAAAAGCACACCTGTATTTTTTAAACAACTAATTTTTTTTAAAGAAATCCAGGTGCTGATTTAGCTCAGTGGGTGAGCAGGCGACCATATGCCGTATGGCTGGAGAGCAGTAGGTCTGGGTTTGCATCTCTTCTCCTCTTTCTGTCCCTGCTTTCACGTCTATCTACACTGTCTCTGTCCACTAAAGGCAAAAAAACTGAATATTTTGTGAATCTTCAAATCAGCTATTAAATTTCATTTTTTGTTAAATAATTTCACGTCCTGTATTCTGTATTTGAGTCTTTGAATCCATGTTTAAAATCAATTTTTCTGGCCAATGCCATATTTTTATTGCCATTTTCTGTTTTGCATTTCCACATTTTTTGTTTGTTCTGTAAAATGTCATGATTCAGTGACTGAATGTCCACTATTAAGCCTCAGACAGAGGTTTGACCTCAGTGAAATCAACGAGGATGGTCCCTGAGACTGCTTTGGACTCTAGTTGTATGAGTTGTATGTGCATTACTGTTTAAGGCACTTACACTGGGTGTGTTGACCCAGGATGATATCTAAAACCTGCAGGACACCGGCCCTTGAGGCCTAGAGCTGGACACCCTGGTTTAAGGTACTTACACTGACAAGTATAAACCACCTCCAGGTACTTGTAGGTGCCAACACAGGGGTCTCCAAACACAGAGTTGCTTGACGAGAGAGTACAGCTGCTTTTCCCATTACAGCTTTGAATGCAGATAAAAAGTGAATCAGCAGAGGGTTTAACATACTGCACATTGTGTATCCTGGTTAAAAAAAAAAAAAAAAAAAAAAGTAAAACTAAACCAAGACAGTCAATCTTTACCTTTTAGCTACAACATCAGTGCTTGTCTGACTTGAGCACTGGACAACTTGGAGCTGAGAGGCAGGGCGTCCAGCAGAGCACGTGGTTTTGTCATGGCGTCCATAATCAGCTCCATGGATGACTAAAACCTGTCCTTTTTCTGAGGAAGAGATCACAGCATTAAACTATAACCATGTTTACATTTCAATAAATCAAATTCAACAAAGTTACAAAAAAAACACCCATCTCACCACACTGAAGGTTTGTCTGAGACCCTTCACATGTTACACTCTGGGCTGAGAGAAAAACATGTATCACATTAAAAACTGTAACAATTGATGTGCAGATTGATTATTAGATCATTATTTAATTTGTAACTTGAACTCTTTTGCAACCTTTTCCTCCTTTGTTTCATCTTTCCTTAAATTATTTTGCATCCTGCAAAATATGATTTTATTATTGTTATTTTCTTCTGTCTGTTTTCATTTTTACTGTCATTTTATGTTTTGCATCTCAAATTTTCTCCTGTTTCTTGTTTGTTCATCTTTTAACTTTTACAATTCAGTCCAGTTTTATTTAAATATTGCCAAGTCAGCAGTCACTTCAAGGCATTTTATATTCTAAGGCAGTGGTTCTCAAGCTTCCTGTCAGAAAAGTCACGCAGAACTAATATTTAACATCAGAATCACTTTTACGGCGGAACAAAGAAATGTTACGTTAATAATATGCGCTTCAGCTACATCAGCTGAAAAGCTGCAGCCGCATGTGTAAGTCAACAGCCGCAATAAAGAAACACGTGGTCCGTGTGTGATTTTTACTCTTACCGCACAACTGTGTGCGGTAAGACCAACTCTTTACCTACTTTATTACCGCCTCCCAGCATGCATTGCCAGTGCGTAGCACGTAATTACACAATCGAACAATAAACACATACAGCCCATACAACAAATGTACCAGAGACAATTATGAATACACCACAGTCGGGTCTGTTGTGCCCCAGTCCTGGGTTTCGGCACCACTGTAAACGCTGCAGGACAGACAGGACCACATGTTCGCACTTTTCAGTACACTTCTTTATTGCGGCTGCAGCTTTTCAGCTACAACAACAGGCCTAGTTCATTCTGTTTTAAGCTGGTGATTGCGGATGCTGCTCAGGTGTGTCCGCCCCTCCGCAGCCGCGCCACAGCTCTGCAGTCAAAAACAGGCACACTGAAGGTTTGCCTGAGACCCTTCACATGTTACACTCTGGACTGAGAGGAAAACACAAAACACATTAGAAACTGTCATAATTCATGTGCAGATTACTATTATTATTATTAGATCATGATTTAATTTGTAACTTGAACTCTTTTGCAACCTTTTCTTCTGTGTTTCATCTTTTCTGAAATAATTTTGCATCCTGCAATCTTTCTTTGAATAATATGTATAAAACGTAGTATGATTTTATTGTTGTTTTCCTCTGTCCATTTTAATTTTAACTGTCGTTTTATCTTTTTTATCTCACATGTTCACCTGTTTCCTTTTGGTTCATTTTTAACTTTTTTAAATACATTTCAGTCTTATTTAAATATTGCCAAATCAGCAGTCACCTCAAGGCATTTTATACTGTGAGGTAAAGAACCTACAAAAATACAGAGAAAACAATTTGATTTTGGAAAACCACCTTAAAAACAAAGGTGTATTTAAGCCAACAAAATAAACAGATGTTTCGGATTAAGTCCTAGCTGTGAATGCTCCACATCATATTCATGTTTGTTTTTTTAAAAAGACAATGAGAATGAAAAAGCGGATGTTCTGTAAAATGTCATGATTCAGTGACTGAATGTCCATTATTAAGCCTCAGTCACAGAGGTTTGACTCCACTGGATGAAATGAAAGGTGATGCTTCTTGTGAGTAAATTGTTTGCTAGCATTTTTTGGGAGTTGTATGTGCATTACTGTTTGAGGTACTTACACTGACAAGTATAATCCACCTCCAGGTACTTGTAGGTGCCAAAGCAGGGGTTTCCAAACACAGAGCTGGTTGCTGAAATAGTACAGCTGTTTTTCCCATTACAGCTGTGAATGCAGATGAAAAGTGAGTCAGCAGAAATTTGACATACTGCACATCCTGGAGAAAATTTAAAGGTGAAAAAAAGACAGTCAGCATCTGCACCTTGCAGCTACTACTTCAATGCTCGATGGACTTGAGCAGAGGACATCTCTGAGCATACAGTCAGATTGTAAGTTAGAGCACGTGGTTTGGTCATGGCGTCCATAATCAGCTCTGTGGATGACTAAAATCTGCCCTTTACCTGAGGACGAGACCACAGCGTTAAACTGTAAACAAGTTTGCATTTCAATGAAATGAATTCAATAAAGTTGCAAAAAAGAAAACCTCACCACACTGAAGCTTTGCCTGAGATCCTTCACATGTTACAGTCTGGACTGAGAGAAAAGCGTAAATCACATTCATTAATCACAAACTTAAAAAATTTATGTGGAGAGACTAAATATTAGTTCATGATCACAGATTTAATTTGTAAGTTTTGCAACATTTTCCTTCTTGGTTTGGATTTGATTTGGTGTTTTCCACCTCACATTTTTAAATTTTTGATTGTTCATCTTTTACCTTTTAAAAGTGGAAAAAAGTTGAGTTTGATTCTGGAGCACAATCTTGAAATCAAAAAAATGAAATCCAAATGTGTATTTATGCCCTAGTTTAGCTTCAGCTGACAAACAAATTCGCAGATGTCCTAGCTGTGAGGGCTCCAAATTCAATTGATACTTAAAAAAAAAAAGGAAAACAGGATTTTAAAAAATGCCATGACATGTCATGAGCTGAATGACTGAATGTTCACTTTTAAGTCTCAGTAACAGAGGTGTGTACCAACTGAGTGAAATCAAAAAGAATGGTCCTTTGGTCGCTAGCATGTGTGCGTTACTGTTTAAGGTACTTACACTGACAAGTATAAACCACCTCCAGGTACTTGTAGGTGCCAACACAGGGGTCTCCAAACACAGAGTTGGTCGCTGAGATAGTACAGCTGTTTTTTCCATCACAGCTTTGAATGCAGATAAAAAGTGAGTCAGCAGAGAGTTTAACATACTGCAAATTGTGTAATCTGGAAAAAAAAAAGTAAAACTAAACAAAAAGAGTCTATCTGTACCTTTTAGCTACAACATCAGTGCTCGTCTGACTTGAGCACTGGACAACTTGGAGCTGAGAGGCCGGACGTCCAGCAGAGCACGTGGTTTTGTCATGGCGTCCATAATCAGCTCCGTGGATGACTAAAACCTGCCCTTCACCTGAGGAAGACATTAAACTATAACCATGTTTGCATTTCGAACAAATTAATTCAAAAATAAAAAGACAAACCAACAAAAAATAACCCTCACCACACTGCAGGTTTGCCTGAGATCCTTCACATGTTACACTGTGGACTAAAAGAAGAGACATAAATTGTTTAATTTTCAGCAATTTTTTGAATTTCTCTGACACAAAAGAAGTGAAATAACACTTAAAAATGTGATTTTAGGAGTTCAGTGCTAACAGTGGAGCTCAATGGCACAGACTAACATCTGTCTTTGATATCGAATCAGTATTTATTAGTAGATGAAATGTATTATTTTTTGTTATTTGGACAGAGGTGATGAACAAAACAAAACAAAACTAACAGCAAAGTTTAACCTTAAAACTTGAAGCCAGGGCAAAAATCCTAAAACCTGCAGTTCCTTGAACATCCACCGGAGGCTCCCGCAGTGAGTCACTGCCATAATAATCAGAATCAGAATCAGAATCAGAATATTGATCCCTGGGGGAAATTATTGTTTTGTTACAGTGCTCCATTATAAACCAACATTAACAAAACAGACAACACGCTAACTAAGAATAGTACAATATATATATATATATATATATATATATATATATATATATTGTACTATGTATATATGTCACACATTAATAAATAGCTGGAAAAGAAACGTGTAGTTGTAGCAGTAACCAGTGTGTTAAGTGGATGCGTTGTACAGGGAGATGGCCACAGGCAGGAAAGTTTTCCTGTGTCGTTCAGTGGTGCTTTTCGGTACTCTCAGTCTCTCACTGAACGTGCTCCTGTGACTGACCAGCATGTCACGGAGAGGGTGCGAGGTGTTATCCAACATTGTCTTTATTTTGGACAACATCCGCCTCTCCGACACCACCTTGAGGGAGTCCAGCTCCATCCCCACAACATTACTGGCCTTACGGATCAGTTTATTGAGTCTGTTGGCATCTGCGACCCTCAGCCTGCTCCCCCAGCATGCCACAGCATAGAGGATCGCACTGGCCACAACAGACTCATAGAAAATCCTCAGCATTTTCTGGCAGATGTTGAAGGACCTCAGTCGCCTCAAAAAATAGAGACGACTCTGGCCCTTTCTGTAAAGTGCTTTGGTGTTTTTAGCCCAGTCCAGTTTATTGTCAATGTGTACTCCAAGGTAGTCCTCCACAATGTCAACACTGACCCCCTGGATTGAAACAGGGGTCAAGTGTTTCCTGGTCTTCCTGATGGCAGGTCTCTGTGCAGTGGCTGAAGTCTGTGGTGTAGAGGGTGAAGAGGAAGGGGGAGAGGACAGTCCCCTGTGGTGCCCCTGTGTTGCTGATTACCTTGTCAGACACACACTGTGGGAGACGTACATATTGTGGTCTTCCTGTCAGGTAATCAACAATCCAGGACACCAGAGAAGCATCCACCTGCATCGCTGCTAACTTATCACCCAGGAGGGTCGGCCTGATGGTTTTGAAAGCACTGGAAAAGTCAAAAAACATGACCCTCACAGTGCTCGCCGGCTGGTCCAGATGGGTGTAGACACGGTCGAGCAGGTAGATAATGGCGTCCTCAGTTCCGAGACGAGGCTGATAAGCGAATTGAAGGGGATCCAGATGTGGTCTTACTATGGGTCGCAGCTGGTCCAGGATGAGTCTTTCCAGGGTCTTCATGACGTGGGAGGTCAGTGCCATGGGAAAGACTCATCCTGGACCAGCTGCGACCCATAGTAAGTAAAAGGTCCAACTTTACATTGCAGCAGAAATAAAACTGTTTTGGTCTCTATAACTATTTTTTAAATAACAAATTTTTAAAACAACTATATGTGTGAGGTTAACTTTTTTTTAACAGACCAGTTTAAACGCTTTTATGAAAGCATACAGTTTCCATTATTAAGGGTGTTGCCGTTTTTGACTGATTGGTTCAATGGGACAGGTTCCCCCCAGTAGGAGGAGTTTAAGTAACTCTGGGTCTTGTTTCCAAGTGAGGGAAAAGGGGAGAAGTAGTTGACACAGGGATTAATGCAGTGTCTACAGTTGTGTGGACACTGCTGGCTCAAATTGTGGTCAGTAATATTTTGTACTTGTAAATCAAATGTGTACTTGTGAACTGGGTTTTGTAACCTTGTGAACCAAAATATGGGAATTTTTTATGTTTGTGTATCTATAGATGAGAATTTGTGTGTGTGTAAAAAAGATTTGTGTTTGTAAAACTCTGCACTCAACTTCCCTGGCTGTGTGTGTGTTTGAACTTACGAGTACATCTTTGCTTAGACTCCTCCCCAAGCAACATGGACTTCTTTTGCTGGCTTAAGGCACTTCCATATTAGCTCCACTTTTCTAACTCAGGAAAAGTGGAGCTTCTTTCATATACAGAGTATGCTTTTCTTACCGTGGCTCAAGCGGCAGATCTGGCTGTCACAGGGGGGCTTTCTTAGTGTCTCAGTGTCAGCTCTGGTATAGCCTGAAATTTAAAATCATCTCATATGTAATGAGTCTTTGCTGTATTAATAAGTGCTGTATTGCTAATTTTATAATCACAATTTAATAGTTTAATAGTTCCTGCCTTTTTTAAAGCAAATAAATATCCAAATAAACAATCCATCTATTTACTTACACAATAATAAATAAATGTTATATATAGTAACTGAAAACCCAAAGTGCTTTACAGTAGAAAAGCAAAGTGCTTTTGGTTTCTAGTATGTTTTTGCAAAAGTGCAATACATCTGCCGTTTTCAGTTCATCCTTTTGTGTCTGCATTTGGGTCCTACATCCTGCCTGCCACACAACATAACATGACATGAGCATAATAACCATCTTGTGTTAACTGTCATTTACTGTCAGTTATTTGTATGGCACATTTCACAGAATACAAGTTGACACCCAATCACATCATTTGGTTGTCATTAAAAAACATTCATTTTAAGCTTATTGATGACAGATTCACATCTTAAATCAGGACAGGGTCCATCAGCTGCAAGTAGTTATCAGTATAAGTACTTGGTATCAGAATCCAGAATCCAGCAACAAAGGAGGTAAGGCCTGCTGTTGATTCAGGAAACACGCCCACGTTTATTGGTGATAGTCACAGTTAACACAGGCAGTTTCCTGCACAATTTCACGTAACAGCTTGATGCTTGTGTTTAAACTCAGAGTTTCTTACATGATTTAAAATTAACAGACAGGATTTAAATAAAAGGTCCCATGTAATCAGAGTGAAAGCATAAGTTCAGCAAATCTATTAGAACGGATCAAGGTGGCAATATAAAGTTAAAAACTGGCACATTAGGATAAAAGTGACTGAAACGTGTATTTACCTGAACTCATGAGTAAACATGTTACTCCCAGAACTGAAAATCAGAAAAGAAAAAAATATTATTATTGAGTTTTAATGATTTAAAATCCAACCTAAAAGTTGTTACAAGTAACTTGTAAATAATTAATAACCCATTAATTACATTTGAAAAGTTAGAAGTCTTTTATGAAGGAAGATTAAAAGCACCTCATCTCAAGTACCTCTTAAAGATAAATAGCTTAAGAAGAGTGACACTTAGTCTTTCCCTCTGACTTTATGAAAAGCTCTTGTATTTAAATAATCAGTCTGTTGTACTCACGGAACGTCCTGCTGAGTTCAGCGGAGAGCATGATGTCAGTGAAGAGCTGAGCAGATAAAACAAACAGGGAACCTGTGTATTTCTACTGCTTGGCTAAGAAATATTATGTGCGTGCAAAACAAACACACAATGCAAAAATGAAAATATTTGCTTTATCAGACGTCACAAATATTTTTTAAAAAAAAGTAATAATTGAAAGATTACATGAAACCATACTAAAATATGAACCATAAAAAACAAAAACTATAAAAACATGAAGGAAAAGGAATAATCTAACGAGCTTGGAAAGAAAAGCGACTGGACTTGTTTGAGTCGAGAAAAAACTCAAGAAACTCAAACAAGTCGAGTTGTTTTTTCTTTCTTTAGATTTCTGTGGCCTAGATTATTGAAAACTTACACTGGCAAAAACGTATAGGTTGCTGTTAGTACTCTCATTGTGGTATTTTGGATGAACTTGAAAGCACTTCAGGTAGGTTTTCCAAAAACAATTTCATGCTTTTAACATATGTATCAACTTGTTTTTCAACATCACTCCAAGACACAAAGTTTTTTATTTTAGCAGTAATGTGTATACGAAAGAAGTCAGCTCTACATATTTCTCACTGGAAGCCAAAATTAGGGCATCCATAGTCAGTTTCATGTTTTTAACCCATGCCTGTAGTTGAACTAATCTTATAATCAAAAAAAATAATTTGTTTTATCAGACCAATAATATGATTTTTCTTACTGTTTTCTACAGATATTACCAAAGGGGAGCAACATATAAATAATGTAAAAGCTGCTGTTTCTGATGAACACTAAATCCTGACACAAACTTTACAAATAAACCTCATTTGCTAATAATCACATAGCTAATTTACAACAACAACAGTTTTGAGAATTTTTAAGTAAAAATGGTTGGAGAGCTGCATCAGTGTGTGCAGTTTAATAGTTTTAAATGTAAATATTATTAAGGAATATGATTCATTGTTCAGTTCTATGACACACAAAATGCAGTTTCAACTATATTTTTAAATTCACGCACTATAATTATTGCATTTATACACAACATCTTCTTCTACTATTATACTCAAATCATAGTAGAAAATAATTTCTTCTGTTTATGCTGTGATACGAACAAAGAAGTTAAGCGTTACCTTGTTAGAACGATCCAGCAAAGCTCCACAGCCAGTATCTGGGACACGCAGCATTTATGTACCTTTTTAGGAGTGTTCACATCATCCGCCAACTGCAAGTTAGGAATTTGTTATTATAATAAAAATAAACTAAATATTGAATTACACATTGACATACCCGAATGCAACTAAGTAAATATTAGTTAAGAAAACAAGGGTGTTAACTAGCAAATAGTTTAACTGTAGCATTGGTATATAATTTAGCTGTGCCACCCAAATGATTAAAAAAATACAAAAACAAAAAAGTCTGAAGAGAGAATGTAACCGATACCTGGTCTCACTTCTCTATATTTTGCTTCCAAATTTAATTTTTTTTTACATTTTTTTTCTTTTTAAGTAGTTCATCAAAATCTTTGTGTCCGGAGGGTGATAATATCAGTAACTGTATTCTTTTACACTTTTAGCATCCAAGAGCTCTACAAAACAGATTATACTTAATCCCTCTCAGCCACACCTACATTTGAATTTCACTATGCACAACTGAAATATCCCGTCACCAGATCTACCTGTTCTTACACAGTGAAACACCCACTTTGGATGTTGTCAGTCCACTCAATGGGCATTATTAATTAATTTATTAATTTTTCTGTAGCTCTGTTTACACTTTTGCATGCATCTCCAGTTATCATCTGCTGGTGGAAAATCATCTGGAACAGTATGCCACCTTCTGAAATGGGACTAGATTATATTCCAATAACTTAATTTGACTGTCTCAGCAGCGGATGATAGAGTTGCACACGAAGGTGTAATGCATTTCCATTTCAAACTAGCTGTTGAAACAAAAAAGATACAGCAAAATTAACTGGTACAATAAACATGTCCTCCACCCTCTGGATCACGGTTAACAGTTATACACATTGTTTTGCAAATAAATTACAATTCAATACCCTCATTTAAACCTTTATTAAAAATGATAATACTACTAATAAACAGGGATCCTGGTTGTCATCAACAATGCTGTGTAGTGGTATGAAATGTGTCTATATACAAAACCTAATACACTTGCTCTGGCCTTAATAGGTCCTTAAACCAAGCCAGAGAGAGTTCAACACCACTGGTAATAAAGGAAGACACCAGAGCACAAAGTGTAAAGGTGGCCTATGAAGGGGAAAAATGTAATTGATTGGGGAAAAGTGTGCGTGTGTGTATGTGTGAGACATGCGTAGAGTTAGTGTCACGGACCCGGCTCTGGAGGACTCAGGGGGTCCGTGAGCAGTTTTGGACTATTGTTGTTGTTATTATTATTATTGGTATTGTTGTTGTTGTTTGGGGATGTGTTTTTCTGCACTATGCTGTGTTGTTCTGTGTCTCCACTCATTATATGTAGAGGCAGGGTGTGGGTGTGTGGGTGTGTACATGTGTGGCTGGAGAATGGAGAACAGCCACATGCGGGCCTGATGGGTGTGGCCCGGCAGGAGGACTGGCCACACCTGAAGTTCCTGCCACACACCTGTTGGTGATCAGAGCTCGTCGGGGGAGCTACTTAGGAGAGTGTTGGAGCTCCCACCGGCGCGGGATCATTGAGTTAGCATACCATGTTAGTGTGTGTCAGCATATGTCCGTGCTGTTCGTGTATGCCCACCGAGGGTTAGTGTTGACGGCTGCTTCTATGGTTTTCCTGCAGGAGGAAGAGTGGTCCAGAGAGGCAGCATGCACGGGGTGTGCGGAAACACAACAGCGGGGAGCACGAGCACGGACGTTGGAGGGAAGCACGCACACGGGGCTCAAGGGAGCAACGAGGAGTTATTGTGTTTACAGCTTTTCACTGTAAATAAAGAGCACTGTTTGCATCGCAGAGTCTGCGTTTTGGGTCCTCCTTTCCCCGCATCCCCACGGTCTGCCAGTCAGACCGTGACAGTTAGAGTTGCCATTTGAACAGAGAACTTGAAACTGCATTATGGCACCAGTTGAGATGTAGAGACATTGTAGAGATCCTAAAACTTAAAACTGCTACAGGCTGCTCTGCACTACTCAATGAACACAATTCTGGTTCAAAGTACTGTAGGATGTGCTTATTAGTCCTGAGGGAATACTCTACCTCCATTTTTTTAAGTGCATGCTTGAGGTGCACATGCATCTTGATGTACTCTTCAGCGGCAGCATCATCAAATTTCTTGAATCCTATTGCAGCCACTTTACATATATTAGATGCGCCTGCTTCTTGTCATTTCAAAACATGTATCTCTGACTTTGTATCCTCTATGAAAGTTTGTGTTGTATTATGTTCAAATGTTATAAAGAAGGAAGCTTTACAACTATCCTGACTAGTGAAGAGTGTGTTGTTTCCACAACACTGCTTTCCTCCTGAGGTACCCAGAACCATTGAAAGGGATGACTTACTCAAAAGCTCTGGAGCTCCCTATATATGCACGTAAACTTGTGTCAAAAAGTTCACATCAGATAGGTACAATTTGATTCCTTCATCATTTGGTTGAACTTGACGCAGCTGTAGGCTTTGCTTCTATTGGTTGTGCGATGGTACGTCACATCCTATGTGAAAGGGACTTAAGCCAGACAAATCTGAAACATTTGATTGAGCTTGTAACTACTGCCTTGTATGTAAAAGAAATCATAACCAAACCTAATTCTAAAGCAGTGACTAACACTTTGTCTAGAATACACTTTTGACCTTGTTGGGGCAATGGATAAGGTGAATACTCACTGGATATTTCCTTGGGCCAAAATCTGGAAGCACACTAATCCAGGCCTGAAAAGGCTTCCACGAGGCCATCTACCTGGCCAGAAATTACTTCATCTTCATAGACTAAAACACATGCACGAGCCTGTAACTACTTCCGTGAGGTATATTTAAAAGAGATTATTACTTTACCCCTCCTCTCGTGTTAGGGTCGGCACCGACCCATTTTAAATTTCAAATGCATAAAAAATCACATACATTTGTTTATTGTATCAAGGCTTTTTGACTTTGTCAGGAAGCTCTATTTCTACAAAATAAAACAAAAAAAAAATCTTTTCACTAAATTATAAAATGCCCTAGTTGAAATTATGACATTTGTGTTGTTAGGGTCGGTTTCGACCCAGGTATAATATTATGAGTATAAAGCAATAATTAAAGCCAAAACTGAAATCATAAGTGCACTGTCAGCTAAAACACTGACACCAAGCTCCTCTCCTAATCATACGAGCTTTAGGGGATTCTTATTTTGCGTGTTTTTCCAGTATACCTGCACAAAAACAAAACAAAATAAAGACGGCATGTCAAGACATGTGAGGTGAATTCACTCATTTGAGTGGCCATTTGACTTTCAGAGTGCACATTTACAATTTCCAGCATACAAAAATGAGAAGAAGATTTACAGTGAGCCAAGTTCTGGATCATATTTTTGGTGAAAATGAAGGAGAGGACACAGAGCAGCATAGCGATTCAGAAGGGCAGGTTACTAAAGAGGAAGACAATGTGGAGTATCATCCAGAAGACACAGACACATCTGATCAGAGGTGGAGGTCGCTGGTGCTGAAGCTACTCCTGCTGAAAGATTCAAGTCCAAAAATGGTAAGATCTTTTGGAGCTCAGTACCTCATGATGTACATAGCAGGGCAGCTGCTGCAAATGTCATCAAAATGACCCCTGGAACCACAAGGTTTGCTCTGACCAAAGTCAGTGACATCAAGAGATGTTTTGAGCCATTTATGCCATTGTCACTAAAAAGAATCATCATTACTATGATAAACCTTTGAAGGAAAAAAAGTCCATGGTGACATGTGGAAAGATATTGATGAGGAATACCTGGATGTGTTCTTCTTCTTGCTGGAGTGTACAGATGCTGCAATGAGGCCACTGATAGTCTATGGGACGCATCGACAGGCAGAAATATTTTCTGGGCAACGATGTCACTTCACACATTTGATATCATTTTGATTCAAGAGTCCTCAGATTTGACAACAGAGAGACCAGACCGAGGTCTGACAAGCTTGCTCCCATCAGGGATGTCTGGGAGAGATGGGTGCAGCTTCTTCCGCTGATGTTCATCCCAGGGCCAGAGGTGACAGTGGATGAACGTCTGAATGCCCCTTCCGGCAATACATACCCAGTAAGCCAGGGAAATACGGCAGAAAAATCTGGGAAGCCTGTGATGCAAAAACCAACTATGCCTGGAATGTACAGATTTTCACAGTCAAAGCTGCGAGTGGCATCCCTGAGAAGAACCAGTGAAAATGTGTGGTCCTTGATATGACCACTGGACTGCAGGGTCACAATATCAGCTGTGATATTTTATTTTTTTTATATTTTTTACCAGATATAACCTCGGACAAGAACTTCACAAAGGAAACTTCACAAAGACACAGCTGGATCATCAGGAAGTGATAAAAAGCCCACAATTACCCACGTCTATAACCAAAACAAAGGAGGAGTGGACTTTTTCTTTTTTTCAGTTTAAAGGTCTACTGCTGAAAAAAAACATTTTTTTGTCTTTTCTTGATGTAAATATCTATGGGTCGAAATTGACCCGTAACACCATAGATGTCATTTTAGTTATTAATCTTAACATGAAAAAATCTATAAAACAGATTTATTTAAGAGATGTGTCCAATACCCCTCAGTAATAGTCAGGTAACACAAAAACCTTTTATTTATTAATATGATTCTCTTGAGGTTAATTTTACTATTTTTTTTAATTGAAATCGAGGGGTATTGTGACAAAAAAAGACCCAGAGGCCCACACCAAAGGTATTAAAACCAACATTTTCATGGATAAGGAAGCCTAACAAGGTAACCAAGAGATGAGAAACAAATTGGATGATAACTTATTGTTTTTAGTGTATTTTATAGCTGATTTAATTCACGGGTCAAAACCGACCCGTTAACATAAGAGATGATAACAGAAAGCTAACACAAGAGGAAGGTTACTTCATCCACAAGTAGTGATGCATTGCCTTGTCCCAAATAGACAAACTTTGAGCAGTGGGATGGTTGTTGCAAGGGGAAACGCAATCCTCATAATAAATAAATAAATAAATTTTTATTTATATAGCACCTTTCAAGACAGAATCACAAAGTGCTGCACATAAGATTACAAGTCATAAAAAGATTTAAAAAGAGAAAATAAAACAGGCAGAAAATTAACCAAAAGCAGTTTTAAAAAGGTGAGTTTTGAGTTGTTTTTTAAAAACAGCCACTGAGTCCGCAGTTCTTAATGCTTGGGGGAGAGAGTTCCACAGTCTAGGGGCCACAGTGGCAAAAGCTCTATCACCCTTAGTCCTCCTCTTAGTATTTTTTATAGCAAGTAAGCCCTGATCAGATGACCTCAAAGACCTGCTAGGGACATAGGGCTGTAGCAGATCAAAGATGTAGGCAGGTGCCAGTCCGTGCACAGCTCTGTAGGTCAAGACCAGGATCTTAAAATCGACTCTAAATTTAACAGGAAGCCAGTGTAACTGAGATGACAACGGTGTCACATGTGAGTACTTGGAGGATTTTGTCAACAGCCTAGCTGCAGCGTTTTGCACAACCTGCAGACGATCCAGAGAACCATGAGGGGTGGACATTTCACCACCCTGGGGATTGTCCACATGCTCAGCTTGGACAGAAGTGGCTTCATTTTCAGAGGCTGAAACACATCCATCAGCCTGTGACTCATGGTTTACGCAACACCAGTACTTTAGTTGTCATGAGTACTCACAAGTATTGCGTAACATGCTGTTGTCACTGGGCTGGAGCTTCTTTGCTGCAGTAGGGAAGTTGGGCAGCTTGACACCTATACAAAGGTACTAAAGTAAAACTAAGCATATCCAGCTAAAAAAACAAAATCATAATATTAGAGAATTTGACTTATTTTGGAACTGGAATTATAAAATCAGTAGAGAAAACCCATTACATTCGATACCGTCCTCATCCGAAAATTCTGCAAAAAAAGTTTATAAACATCAGTGTCTAAATTTTACGTAAACCGATATTATTTTTCAGATGTATAAAGTATTTGAAAATAAGAAACATAGCATTTCTTACAAAACCCTCCGGAATTGCTTTTTTTTACTGGGCTTCCTCATCAGTCTAATCACATCCTCATCATCTGACTGGTCAGGTTGTAGGTGTCACAATCACAATGCTTATCTAGAAGTTAGACAACTAAACTCGAAACTAACAAACAAAACAAAGAAAAAAAAATCAAGAGCATTTTGACTTTCAAATACGTTGCAAAACTTGCCCGAAGTAATTTTTATTTTGACTAATGAGAACGTCATTGTCATTGTTTTGTAAGGTTATTGTTTAGTATGTAAAGCTCAGTGTGCAGGTGCCTCTCTGTGATTGGTGTATCCTGAAGACGGATGATACGGATTGGTAAGCTAGCTGGAGGTGACCTATATGATGATGCTGCCATGGACTGCCATTCATTCATCCTTGGCTCATCCCAGCCAGCAGACCTTTGTAAACATCCCTAGTACTGCATGCTTTATAGAGGACTTTGTAGGGGTGGACTGCCTTTTATTTTGATCATAATTTTCTCCTGCTTATCTTAGTTAGGGAAGTAAATTGTTGTAATCTGGTTTGTTTATTTTGACTAGGTAGGTTTTGTAAAGCCTTCTGATAGGCTCTTTTTGTTTGCTGTTTTAGTATTAAGTCCACCCTGAAGTTCTAGCCCGCTCCTTTTTGCTGTCAAAACAAAATAACATATTGCAAATAAATGATTGATCACACCCATTGTGTGATGTGGCTGAATCACCCTTATGTAGTGGTCTGGCCACCCCTAGACAGGCAATAACAGTCATCCACTCATTCTGAGGGTTCTCTTTGTCCTTTCTTTCTTTGGCTCTTGACGAAGGCGGTCGCACTTTTCTCCTCTCCCTATCCCTTATCTTTCCTGCTTGGCTTCTCACGTCCTTGTCTAGTCTTGTCTGCTTTTCTACATTAATCCTCACAGAGTCTCTCAGTCCTATTCTGTAAACCTAAGAATTATGGATTTGATCAACTGGTCCCTTTAAGAAATTGACACCCTGCTGGGCTTGGGAGAGCCTGATTGTCCTGCAGAAACGTTTGCTGCCAGATACTCGATAGTCGGTTGCATTGTGTGTCTGGCGACACTCTCGATGGAGGACATTGAACGACATCAACCAATTCGGAACCACGATAACATAGTTCTGGCTGATTGGAGCTGGCTCGGACCTGGCTTATCGAAGAACAAGAAGCAGCTACAGCTGTTCAAAATCCCACAAGGCTGGCTGACATGATAGGCGATGGCAGGGCTGTGAGTACTCAGACTGTGTTTATTGAACGTAATATGGATAAGATCTTGGAGAAGAAGAACGGGAATTGACACCTGGTGACCAGTGACGGACATTAGACCAAACTGTAAAATTGGATGCAGTTTGTTCGCACTTACCAAAACCACCATGATCACTAATGCGGCTGTCCCACTGGCGTCAGCTGAAGGCCTGCCAAGGTTGAAGCTGACTGGAACAACAAAAATTCTCCTATGAAAACAGGACTGTTGTCAGAACTCTTTGTCCCTCTTTCAAGGCCCCCTGGGTCCACTGGAGACTGTGAACCTTTGCTTAACTGGGCGTGGTGAACACGGGATACACACACACACGCACGCACACATGTCACCTGGGTTGGCTGGAAGACTGTTTACTTAGCCTGGCTGGGCGAAGGACACTCTCTACACACAAGCATACACATACACTGATACACACTCATCCCCCCTCCCTTTCCAGATGCCTTCGATACTTGTCCCCTCCCGGGGCAGATGGTGGATCGACTGGACCAGCGCAGACATGCTGCAGGACCGGATGAAACTGTCTACACCGGCTCTCTCTCACTCTTTACCCACCCCTGTTGCTTGTCTTGTGTTTCTGTGGTGTACTGACAGTCATGTGCTTTTTGTGCTGGGGTGTTTTTTCTGTTCTCAAACTGTTCTCCCATTAGGAGCTCAGGCTGAGTGGAGTTTTTTTTTCTCCTCTCACCTCATGTTATGTGTTTTTTTTTTTCCTATCAGCCTACCTCTCTGACATGTCTCCCTAATGTGATGTTTGTGTTTGGTCAGATGCGCCATTTAGCATGCTGCCTGCTGTAACCCAGAATTTCCTTCGGGATTAACAAAGTATTTCTAATTCTGATTCTGATTATAGCTTTACTGTTCCATTAGGTTACATTTTTACATTGTCAAAGTTACAGACCTGTTAGCATCCAATTTAGGCAAGGCAAGTTTATTTATATAGCACAATTCAACAACAAGGTGATTCAAAGTGCAGAATTTAGAACCGAATACATTACGATAGCACAGGGAGCCCATTTTGAGTACCAATGTAGCAGACGTATACAAAGCAAATGGTTCAATTGCAGAGAAAATGACACAAACCCTAATCAACAACTCACAGTTTGTCATGTTAAAAGAGACAATGCGGAGGTGGAGGTGACAGACATAAATAAGCGACTTGAGTGGCTAATAACTACATTAGAGAGGCAGTACAGGTTAAGCTAGTGGATCAAGTGAAAGGGGAGAGGTTGAGAGAGTCTGGACATGCAGAGAAGAGCGATGAGGGTTAGACTGGGGTAGGATATTGTGGCAAGAGGACAGACACAGAGGTCCTGGGAGGTTTATGGATGTAGTGAGAAAGGACATGCAGGAGTCACAATGAAAGATACAGAAAACAAACCGATGGAGATTGTGGTGTCGCGATTGAGGAATAACCGGGGACGGTAACTAAGATATTGACAACGCCACCTGGGGGAGGGCGTTACACCCCAGGAAAGATTTCTCTAGCCGATGTACGTGTTGCACTGGCTACCAAAGCCCACAGACTCGTTATTAACGGCAGAGGTGAGACCAAGGAAGTTTACAAATCAAAATTTATTAAGAGGAACTACTAAAAACATAACTATAAAATCAGGAAGGCACCTAGGGTAGCAGGGTTGAGACGGCAAAATAGTTAATTAAAACACTTTATTAACAAACGATGATTAAAATGACCAGACTCCCTACCACGATGCTACCCTAAAACAATCACAGTATGATAAAAGAATAACTAAACAAAATAGTGGAGACCGGCCACTTGAGGAGGCAACCTACAGGGAGGAGTGCCCAAGGGTGCCACCAATTACTCACCCGTGTAACTTCACTGCAGACCTCACTGTCACTCACACTAAACGGTGCAATCTACCTATGCCCGGTGTGTACACTCGCATGCATCGGGAAGGGGATACCACCTCACGTGCCTAGCCCCTCAACAAGCAGCCGCACCTCCACTAAAGCAATAAAACAAAGCATAAAACATTACACACATTAATAAAAGATCTACATAAAACAATTACACCCCAAAGTACTGTTCATTATAAAAGCATCACATAACAAACAAAACAGCATATGACAAGACAGCAGCAGTATAGTGCAAGCCACTCTCTAAAGGGCAATACTAAACTAAGTAGCTTTCCTTGAGAGATCTGCAGCGCTTAACTGCCTAATGCTCGCAGCTACCTTGGATAGACAAGACTGCCAAATGCCTCCTTCTGGTAGTGAAGCGCAGCTATTTCTTATAAGCCTGCTAATTATCGGCTGGGAAGGTGTGGATGTCAGTGGTGCGTTTGTGGACATCATGTAAAATCCTACCCCAGAATCTACTTCACTACAAAAAGATGATCAGTTGATGATCTCTGGAGGACAAAACCACCTGCTTCTTGTGGGAGGCAGGCCACCCTATGGAACAGATCCCTGTCTAGCAGTAGTGCATTTTTCATCCTGACATGACCATTTCCTATGCACACTTTATTCAAACGTCCAGAACCACATGGTTGGTGAAATAATGGTGAAGTGTGACGCTGGCACAGAATTTCCCAAGCAAAAGTCCCGTCTGCATTTTTCTGTTGAGCAAAACAAAAGCTGTTGTTGCTCAAAAGAAAACAACTGTCCCTTTCTTTAACAGAATCAAGCACTTTCAGGTGTATTTGGGTATCGTCCACTTCTGAATGTTCAGTTTCAGACAAACACCTAGTTAATTGTTCCAGGGGGTTTCTCACACTCCTCACATGTTTATTGATTTGTTGCAGGTAGTTTTCAAACAGGAAACAGGAAATGCCATTTAAGGAACAGTTGAAGTGGCTGGCATCCTCATGGAGATGAATTAGTCCATGTACACTGTATATAGGAAAGGTCTTGCCAGCACATAACAAAAAGTTTGATGATAAGGACAAGAAATGTTTGCACCTTTCGGGGGACAACAGTATTCAATACCACAGGACCTGTGTATAGCAAAAAACGACATGGTTCCATGGCTTTCCACCTATTTTGTGTAAAACCCTCATTTGTTGAACAAATTCATTTGGCATCTTCCCTCTTCCTGCAATAACTTAATGAGAAATTACTTTTTTTGCCTCATAGATAAATGTGGCACTATGTTAAAGATAGAGACATGAAAATAGTACCCCCCCATTTTATTTTATGCTCAGAGACACTTTCGTTTAGTAGGCCACTGTAATGTCAGTTTTACTGTTGTATAAGTTCCACCAGCAGAGGGCGCTCAGTCTCGTACGCATCAGTAGCTGACACAACACTAGAAGTAGTGTCAGTGGTGAAGAGGCAGCGTACGGCCTGCGTGCCAAAGAGAACTGATTATCTTATTTTTCTGTTTTTACAGGTAAGCTGGGTGGTTGATAATATAAAACAGAGGTTCTAAACGTGACAGACAGCAGTGCCGATTAATGATAAATGTCTTGTGTGTGGCAAATGTTAAGCTAAAGAGCTAATTTCCGAGTTGATCCTGTTGTTAGCCTGTGCCGATCCAAGTGTTAGACTGTACCGAAAGTTTGTGACTTCTTTGCAGGTATTTTTGGGTTAAAGTCACAAGATATATATTTTGCACAATAAGAGAAAATGTGAATTGCTTTATGTTTAGTTCATGAAGAGTGAATGCTATAGAAATATGTTAAGAAAAACGTTTATTTGAAAGAAATCTAGTTTAATAAATACAGTTAAGAAGACAGGTCCATAAATAGATTAAAACAGTAGTAAAAACAATATAAAACTGTAATCAGAGTTCACTGTGTTATTCATGTGTGTAGTAAAATGTATTTTCGTGATTTAACCAGTTTATCAAAGTGGTGTATATGAATATGAAACTGTATAAGTTACTTGTATAAAGTAATGTCAGCAACACTAGAAGAAGTAGTGTCAGTGGTGAAGAGGCAGCGTACGGCCCGCGCGCCGAAGAGAACTGATTGTCTTATTTTTCTGTTTTTACAGTTTTTCTGTAAAAATAAATATGTTGCACGGGAGATGAGTTGGCCCATCATTTCAGTGGTGTAACATAAACAACAATGAATTTTGGGCCACAAGTCAAGTAAATAAACAGGTGCCTAACTATTCCCAAGCAAACAATAGATTAGATAGATGAAACTTTATTAATCCCTCGGGTGGGTTCCTCCGGGAAATTCAGTTTCCAGTAGCACAGCACCGACAGAAGTTGCATGTTACAGATACAATAAGGGGAATGAGAGTAAGGATATAAGCATAAATATACCATATATACACATATATAAATACAGAACATATAATATAGATAAATAGGATTGAACATTTGAGTGAGTATATTGCACAGTGATTATTGCACAGTCGAATATAAGAAAAAAATATTGAGTGTAAAAAAAGCACTACAGCTCAGTTGTTACTGCCCTCCCCTGACCCCCTGTTTCCGTTCCCTCTCCCCTAAAGTGAGGAGTTAAACAGTCTGATGGCGTGTGGGACAAAGGAATTTTTAAGTCTGTTGGTTTTTGACTTTGGGAGAAGCAACCTGTCGCTTAATGGGCTCCTCTGATTGTTTACGACTGTGTGCAGAGGATGCCCAGCATTGTCCATAATGTCCAGCAGTTTCTTTAATGTCCTTTTCTCTGCCACTGTCACCAGAGTGTCCAGCTTCATGCCGACCGCAGAGCCCGTGGTTATTATATGCATATAATCTAAGACAAATGAGCTAACACAAAGAATTCCAGGGGCTGATACCTGTTTTATGGTTACTGTACTCCACTATGAAGAAACCTTCATCTGTTTGAGAAGTGCATTCCTGTTCCCTGAAAACTATTCTTTCATCAACACGATCACCTCTGATTGATTATTTTTCACAACTCTTATATGGAGTGACCTTTAATGACCTTTAACACATTTCAGATGGCGCGTCACAGATCAGAGCTTTAATATTGACAGTGTAAGTCTGACCTTTATAAACCATACCATTGTCTTTGCGATTGTTTGTATTTGGTCGCAAAGTCTTTTAAATACTCCCCAAGAGGACTTGGTTTACTTTGTCCGTTAAACAGGTGCACTGTCATCATCATTTTCAATGCCCTCTTGTTCACCATCACTGTCAGAATGGCGTAGGAGTTAATCCAGTTCTCTCTGGCATTTTCACCTCTGTCTAACTTCCAAAGTCATCTGTAAACACAGGCGTTAATCCAGATTAGTTTCGTTTTACTGTTTATTTTACTGAGGGTTGTACAAGTGGAAAGACGATGAGATCATTACACGTACATTGTTAGGTGGTTTAGCTCCTAAAAGGGAAGTACACCTCATTCAATGTCCAAACTGTAGAGTACACACCACCTGACAAAGACAAAACTGGTTTAGAAAAACCCAGCTTTACAATACTCAATATTCCATCACACAGCAGTGGTGTTTACCATAAAGAGCAGACATGTTCTCTTGAACAAGTGACATTGAACTATGGACATACAAAACAGCCAACCTATAGGCACACAACACCTCATGAGCTGGCTGATAAGCTTTTCAATTACAAAACAAGACTGACAGTCCATAATCTGTTGTAAAGCTGCCAAAGAAAGAAGGATGAGTTCACAATTCACATTACAATGACAAAGATACCTTATAGCACCTGAGCGATAGAAAAAAAAATGGGCTAAACACATTAAAGTTTTCATCCTCGCCTGACAACCTTGTTTCCGAAGAGATATTATGTGTCTACAAACTAATCTTACCTAGAGCAGGGGTGTCAAATGTGTAACTTTATATCTCAGTTATTAATGGCCAGTCAGTACATGGATCTGTTAAAGAAAAAACAGGAAAATATAAAATAACAACCCCCCCCCCACCCAAAACCCTCATGTACTGAATAAATCACTAGGATAAAACATAACAAAAGATGTTTGTTTATAAATAATCTGCATTCACGTGTATTATTCTGATAACAACAATGTTGATATTTGTAAATAAAAATATTGGATTCATGTAATCATGTAAATTTCCTGCACCTGTCATAGATGTCCACATGACTTCCAAAAAAATTACCCAGTCCAAAGTTCAAATGTTGAGCATCATACTGACGTACAAGTTGGGTCATGGTTGGGACCAAATCGAGGACCTAGTTTAGATGTTGTATGGATGTCCAGAATTGGTCATGGACTGACTGACCCAATATAGACATGATCTGCATGTCTATCTGACATCCAATGCTTAGTGGGACAGTGGTTTGTGTCATATCTGTCTAATATACTAATAGATATATTTGTTCATGTAACTGTGGAGACCTCTTCAGACACTAAGGTTAATTATGGAGTTCCACAGGGTTCAGTGCTAGGACCAATTCTGTTTTAAGTATACATGCTTCTCTTAGGCAGTATCATCAGAAGGCATAGCATAAATTTTCACTGCTGTGCAGATGACACACAACTTTATCTGTCCATGAAACCAGATAACACACACCAATTAGTTAAACTGCGGGAATGTCTTAAAGACAAAATGATATGGATGACTGAGTTTTTGCTTCTAAATTCAGATAAAACTGAGGTTATTGTACTCAGCCCTGAAAATCTTAGAAATATGGTATCTAATCAGATTGTTATTCTGGATGGCTTTACATTGGCCTCCAGTACCACTGTGAGGAACCCTGGAGTCATTTTAGACCAGAATATGTCCTTCAGTTCACATACAGTGGGTACGGAAAGTATTCAGATCCCTTCAAAATTTTCACTCTTTGTTATATTGCAACCATTTGCTAAAATCATTTAAGTTAATTCTTTTCCTCTGAGACTTGCTTACGATGGCCACTATTGAGCTGTGCTTGAAGCTGTTGTCCTGTGAGCTGCCTATCATGCAAGTTGTTAACTCTCAGAAACTTGTCCTCTGATTCAGTTGTGGCTTTGGGTCTGTTAGATGTCTTCCTGTTAGAGTTTGCTGCAGTTTCTGAGTGCCTTTTGATAGTGAAGGAAATTTACTCACTGACATGTTGAGTTTCTTTGCAATTTCTCTGTTCAAAAGACTTACATTTGTAAGTGTTTTCCTGTGTTCCCTGAAAAATAATTATGAAATATGAATTAATTTTCTGTTTTGGGTAACCTTACATTTTTTTTAACCATGTAACCAAATAACTAGAAAAATTAGGGGGTTCTAAAAGCTTTGACCGGTAGTGTATATAAAGCACTTTGCCTCACCATCACAATGCAACTTTAATAAAACCTTTCAAGTACCTGGTACAAAATGGAAAATGAAGCAACCAGAGGTTTATTGATGAAGACTGGCAGAGTCTGTTGTTTACACGGTTTACAGTCCTGAATGACTCTTTGCTGCCACGGCCAGTGTGTCAAGGTTGTGGAGATGAGAAGTGTGGACCCAAGCGCAGACAAACGGAGATGAAGTGGGTAATAACAAATCCAAGCCTTTATTGTTGGCCGAAGGAGAACATTACAAAATAACTAGTGAGGGAGAACAGGAAAAGAACAAACAAAAACCTAAACTGGGAAAAAATAATCCTGAAATCTGAAACATAGAACAAGAAAACCTGAAACCCGAAGACACGGAACACGAGGGGTGAAGAGCAGGGGATGATGAATAGGTGAAAACGCAGAGGTCACACAGACGATTTGACAAAGGACAGAGGAAATCACACACACTATAAAATGGCTTGTATTTGTATAGCACTTTACTTAGTCACTATGGACCCCAAAGTGCTTTACACTACATTCAGTCATCCACACATTCACACACTGGTGATGGCAAGCTACATTGTAGCCACAGCTACCCTGGGGTGCACTGACAGAGGCGAGGCTGCCGGACACTGGCACCACCGGGCCCTCTGACCACTGCGGGTGAAGTGTCTTGCCCAAGGACACAATGACTGAGACTGTCCGAGCCAGGGCTCAAACCGGCAACCTTCCAATTACAAGACGAACTGCAAACTCTTGAGCCACGATTGCACACACAGAGTGTAATGAGGAAATGGCAAACAGGAGGAGAACACAGCTGAGACTAATCAAACATGAGGAGAAGAAGGGGAAGCAAAACTTAAAACACTGAACACAAGACTATCAAAGTAAAACAGGAAACGAGACATTCACAAAGATGCAGATTTGACACTGAGACATGGAGACATAGCTGACTGGGGAGACAGAGGGAACATGGAGATGAGTTACTAGATGTGGAACACGGGGGAAGGCAAAGTAACAGAAACCTAAGTCCTAGGAAAAAAGAATATAACACAAGCAGAACACAATAAAGAGAACCAAAACAACGAATAACAATAAAGAAAGAATATAAATTAACCAACAAACACAAAAGCCTGTGTCACAGAACAGGGGCAGGGAGGGGCGTGAGCAGAATACAAAAGCTATGTACATGGCCATTGGAATAGCCAGCGATTGGAGTGCCAGAGCCTCTGATCAAAATGCAAGATGGCGCCTGTGTTTGGCTCTGCCGCTGCGTGTGTTTGTTTACTTTACATGTTGTGCAAGTGTTTTTGCTACAGTTTCTCCCTCCGGATTTATGACGTTCATCAGAATGTCATGCGTTATTGGTAAGCAAATCTGCTGTGGGTCATTTTCAGAGTTAACGAAACAAGGTTATTTTCCCACTGCCACTTGAGCGTGGCACAGCACCTGGTTTACCTCCATTCTTGCCAGTCAGTTCATTTTCGCTTCAGAGGCCTCATCGGAGGAAGCAGGGAAGAGATCCGGCTTTCTTGTGCTACCTCAGAGAGAAGTGGATCTTAGGAGGCTTTATTCCTGGGCTGCTGCCGGTGTTCTGAAAAAGCGTCCTAGTTTGTCAAAACATCCTACCGTAGCGTAAATTTATAGTCATGTCTATCAATCCACGCTATCTTATGTGGTTTATGCCTCAATTGTACGTATCTATAGGTAGGACGTTCTGATGGCCAAATCACACTCATCAAAACGTGCTTCCTGCTTGGATTTATTTAGTTAGGATGCTCAGATGGCCAAATCACACAATCAAAATGTGCTTCCAGCACACATTCGTCTAATGTTAACACAGAATGGAGGGGAAAAGACAGCTGTTTTTATTAGAAGTTGTTACATATTTTCCTCACATTTTTTACATTTATATTCTAGGTTGCTCTCTTTATATTTTACATATTCAAAATGTGCCCATCTTTGGCAAGAAACACACTGCACCTGGAAAGGAAAAATAAATAACTTATATTCTTTTTGGTAAATAATATTATATAACATTTTAAACATGATTAGCAAGTAATGATAATACAACTTATGAGTGTTTTTTTCTGTTTGTTTTCTTACCATTTCAAACATGCTGTGGTCAGCATCAGGATCTAACATAGAGCTAACAATGCAGTAGTCCTCAGTGTCCCCTAAAACACATTCATGACCATTTGCTGTTATTCAAACATTATTTCTTGAATAATAAAAAAATAATAGTACATTTTTTCCAAAAAATACTTCATGGCAAATTAGTGTCCTGAATTTTCTTAATTAGACTTTAACAAAGGTCTTATCAGAAAGTGTTTGAAAAGCACTATTTGTACTGTGCTGTTTGAAAAGCACTATTTAAATTGAAAATACACACTCTAACGTGATAAGGACATTACTGGACTTACCTCAATGTTCAAGTAGGGTGCAAGCTATCTGTATTCGCTCCAGCACAACTACTTCCGTAGTGGTTAACACCTCATTGACCTCTCCAAAAGCAAGGTAGTGTTCTGCAAACTGTGAGATTTATCATAATTATAATGTAAAATCTTAATTATAGTTAACAATAAATGGAATCATTTGAATAAGTACTTTTAACAGTAAAACTCCGCAAATGCTGGAATCATGCAGTGTCTGTTACTGCCACTCCATGGTGTCTTCATGCCCTCTCATCCTCAGAAAATTCCTAGTTGAAAAAGCAATTTATAATGAAACAAGAAATTTTTCACATTCATTTAACACATTCATCAAGAAACTGCTTCACAACAAATTGTGCTAATTAATAAATAAATGAACACATACCAAAGAATCCCGTGTGTACCAAAGTTCACAGGGCACAGTCACATGTCTTCAGCTGGGAACTTCATCTGTGGGATTGGAAGTTTAGAATAATTTTGATTTACTTCGGTACCATACGTCTAAGGGTATTTAGTGCTCTGCATTGAATCATATCTGTTATTAATCTCTGCCTCTCTTCCACAGCATGTCTTTATCCTGTTTTTCTTCTCTCTCCCCAACCGGTCACAGCAGATGGCCCGCCCCTCCCTGGGCCTGGTTCTGCCGGAGGTTTCTTCCTGTTAAAAGGCAGTTTTTCCTTCCCACTGGAAGGAAAAACTCCTATGCTTGCTCATAGGGGGTCATATGATTGTTGGGTTTTTCTCTGTATCTATTATTGTACGATCTACTGTACAATATAAAGCGCCTTGAGGCGACTGCTGTTGTGATTTGGCGCTATATAAATAAAATTGAATTGAATTGAATTGAGTTTTCAAATATAGTCTTCTTTAAAGGAACCAAACTCTGTGTCATGATCCCTGGGTCTGTGACCCAGGGATCATGTGTTATTTTTGGGTTTGATGAATATTTATTAGTTTCATTTGTCTTCTGGAATGTTTATGGTTGTTTGTTGGTATGATCTGCTCCTGGTCCCTGGCTTCCCTGTGTACCAGTTGGAGTGAGTGTGCGTGTGTGTGTGTGGCGTGATATGTTAGTTTTACTGTCACACTAGGCCTGGAGAGTCTCCCGTCTTTGAGCTAGCCACACCTGGGATTAATCACTCACCTGTTGTTACACTAGGAACACAGTTGGTTCGTCAGCTCTATTATCGTGGTTTCTGTTATGTCCTGTGGAATGGTTCAAGTGTTTTTGTTGGACAATGGATAGGACTGTACTAAATGTGGCATCTCTCGTTTCTAGGTCAAATGTGGAAACATGTGGAAGGAGCAGCACACTGTGTACATAGGCACCAAGGAGGACACAACTTCACCACACATCAAGGAGAGGAATCACAGCCTGGGAATTGGGAACACACTGTGGATTGTTGGCACTGTTTCATAGCTTACTGTAAATAAACAATTTTCCCATTCAGAACGTTCCGCATTTGGGTCATCCTTTAACCAACCTTGACACTCTGTCCTCAGAAAGAGAAACTAGTCCACTTTTTGGACCACTTCTGAACTTTCAACTTACCTTGCTGATGTATCTAAACTGCCCAGAAAACATGGAGCTTGGAACTACTGAACACAGCAGGTGTACAGCATTCTGTATGAGCATACAAAAATGTTATAGAACATACAGTAAATACATTTTTTATATTTCAAAATAAGTGGGCTAAGGATATTTCTTACTTGCCTTTTGTCTTTCAATGAGACGGTGCAGGTATGCTGTGGGAAAGCTGTGTTGTTAAAATTAAAACAACTGTGACAAATCTAACAAATTGGCAGAGGAAAAGGACATTAATGGAGGTCACTCAGAGGCTGTATTAAAGTAAAAAATCAAAATCTTTCGTTAAAAACAGACAGTGGTTACAAACAGAAGGACAACGTAACGATCTTTTGCATTTAATGCATTGGTGAATTGTATGTCCAGATCTTGCGTTTTTGCACCATCTGGTGGTGAACCATGGAGGGTACAGTTGTTTGCAGTTTGGGTCTCCACCCGACTCCTTTTTTGCTAGTCCACATGGTATCTGCATGCTGCAGCTCCGGCTTAGCTCCACACATGGAGAAAGTAATGTTCAAAATTAAATAAATTGAACAAATAAGTAGACCCTTATGAAGAGAACATCGAGGGAACAGTTTACCCTGCCCGGGATAGGGTTACCGGGGCCCCGCCCTGGAGCCAGGCCCGGGGAGGGTGCCCGAGGGCGAGCGTCTGGTGGCCGGGCCTTAGTCCATGGGGCCCGGCCGGGCACAGCCCGAAGAGGAGACATGGGCCCATCCTCCCGCAGACCCACCACCCGCAGGAGGCGCCATAGGGGTCGGGTGCATTGTGTGCCGGGCGGCGGCCAGGAGCAGAGGCCCTGGCGGACTGATCCCCGGCTGCCAAGACTGGCAATAGGGACATGGAATGTCACCTCTCTGGTGGGGAAGGAGCCTGAGTTAGTGCGTGAGGTTGAGAGGTACCGGCTAGATATAGTCGGACTCACCTCTACGCATGGCTTGGGTTCTGGAACCAGTCTCCTGGAGAGGGGCTGGACTCTGTCTCAGTCTGGAGTTGCCCCTGGTGAGAGGCGGCGGGCTGGGGTGGGTATTCTGATATCCCCTCGGCTTGCTGCTGGTACGTTGGGGTTTTTCCCGGTGGATGAGAGGGTTTGTTCCCTGCGCCTTAGGGCCGGGGAACGGGTCCTGACTGTCATCTGCGCTTATGCGCCGAGTGGCAGTTCAGAGTACCGAGCCTTCTTAGAGTCGCTGGGGGGGGTGCTGGAAGGTGCCCCACCTGGAGACTCTGTTGTCCTGCTGGGAGACTTCAATGCTCACGTGGGTAACGACAGCGAGACCTGGAGGGGCGTGATTGGGAGGAACGGCCTCCCTGATCTGAACCCGAGTGGTGTTTTGTTATTGGACTTCTGTGCAAATCACAGTTTGGCCCTAACGAACACCTTGTTCGAACATAAGAGTGTCCATAAGTGCACGTGGCACCAGGATGCTCTAGGCCGCAGGTCGATGATCGATTTTGTAATCGTATCACCAGACCTGCGACCATATGTTCTGGACACTCGGGTAAAGAGAGGGGCTGAGCTGTCAACTGATCACCACCTGGTGGTGAGTTGGATCAGGGGGCGGGGGAGGATGCTGGACAGACCCGGTGCACCTAAACGCGTAGTGAGGGTGTGCTGGGAACGTCTAGCAGAGGCCCCAGTCTGCGAGATCTTCAATGCACACCTCCGGCAGAGCTTCGACAGCATTCCGAGGGAGACTGGGGACATTGAGTCTGAATGGACCATGTTCAGCATCTCCATCGCCGAAGCTGCTGCATTGAGCTGCGGCCGCAAGGTGGTTGGTGCCTGCCGTGGTGGTAATCCCCGAACCAAATGGTGGACACCAGAGGTGAAGGGAGCCACCAGGCTGAAGAAGGAGTCCTATCGGGCCTGGCTAGCCTGTGGGACTCCGGAGGCAGCTGACAGGTATCGACAGGCCAAGCGGAATGCGGCTCGGGCAGTGGCTGAAGCAAAGACTCGGGTGTGGGAGGAGTTCGGAGACGCCATGGAAAAAGACTTTCGGACTGCCTCGAAGAGATTCTGGCAAACCGTCAGGCGTCTCAGGAGGGGAAAGCGGTGCTCTACCTGCACTGTGTATAGTGCTGGCGGAGCGCTGCTGACGTCAACTGAGAAAATTGTCAGGCGGTGGAAGGAATACTTCGAGGACCTCCTTAATCCCACTGACACGTCTTCCGAGGAGGAAGCAGAGTCTGGGGATGAGGGGAATGACCCGCCAATTTCCGGGGGCGAGGTCACTGAGGCAGTTAAACAACTCCTTGGTGGCAGAGCCCCTGGTGTTGATGAGGTCCGCCCCGAGTTCCTGAAGGCTCTGGACGTTGTAGGGCTGTCCTGGTTGACACGCCTCTGCAATGTTGCGTGGAGATCAGGGGCAGTACCCCTGGACTAGCAGACCGGGGTGGTGGTCCCCATCTTTAAGAAGGGAGACCGGAGGGTGTGTTCCAATTACAGGGGAATCACACTCCTCAGCCTCCCTGGGAAAGTCTATGCCAGGGTGCTGGAAAGGAGAGTTCGTCCGCTAGTCGAACCTCAGATACAGGAGGAACAATGCGGTTTTCGTCCTGGTCGCGGAACACTGGACCAGCTCTTTAGCCTCTCGAGGATACTTGAGGGTGCATGGGAGTTTGCCCAACCAGTCTACATGTGTTTTGTGGACTTGGAGAAGGCATTCGACCGTGTCCCTCGGGGTGTCCTGTGGGAGGTGTTGCGGGAGTATGGGGTGTCTGGCCCATTGCTACGGGCCATTCGATCCCTATACAACCGTTGCAAGAGTTTGGTTCGCATTGCCGGTAATAAGTCGGACTCGTTCCCGGTGGGTAATGGGCTCCGCCAGGGCTGCCCTTTGTCACCGGTTCTGTTCATAATTTTTATGGACAGGATTTCTAGGCGCAGCCAAGTGGCGGAGGGCTTTCACTTCGGTGGCCTCAGAATCTCATCTCTGCTTTTTGCGGATGATGTGGTTCTGTTGGCTTCATCGAGTGAAGGCCTCCAGCTCGCACTGGAACGGTTCGCAGCTGAGTGTGAAGCAGCGGGAATGAGGATCAGCACCTCCAAAACTGAGGCCATGGTTCTCAGCCGGAAAAGGGTGGAGTGCCCACTCCGGGTCGGGGATGAGTTTCTGCCCCAAGTGGAAGAGTTCAAGTATCTCGGGGTCTTGTTCGCGAGTGATGGGAGAAGGGAGCCGGAGATCGACAGACGGATTGGTGCTGCGGCTGCAGTGATGTGGACGCTGCACCGGTCCGTCGTGGTGAAGAGGGAGCTGAGTGTAAAAGCGAAGCTCTCAATTTACCGGTCGATCTACGTCCCTACCCTCACCTATGGCCACGAGCTGTGGGTAGTGACCGAAAGAACGAGATCGCGGATACAAGCGGCAGAAATGAGCTTCCTCCGAAGGGTGGCTGGCCTCTCCCTTAGAGATAGGGTGAGAAGTTCGGCCATCCGGGAGGGGCTCAGAGTAGAGCCGCTGCTCCTCCACATCGAAAGGAGTCAGTTGAGATGGTTCGGGCATCTGACAAGGATGCCTCCTGGGCGCCTCCTGGGTGAGGTGTTCCGGGCATGTCCCACCGGGAGGAGGCCCCGGGGCAGACCCAGGACACGCTGGAGAGATTATATCTCTCGGCTGGCCTGGGGACGCCTTGGTGTTCCCCCGGATGGGCTGGAGGAGGTGGCTGGGGAGAGGGAGGTCTGGGCTTCTCTGCTTAGGCTGCTGCCCCCGCGACCCGGCCCCGGATAAAGCGGATGAAGATGGATGGATGGATGGATGGAACAAATAAGTAAGAAAGAAGATAGAGAAGACGATAGTAAGGCCATAAAGGCCCATTTAGCCCCTCCTGGATGGCAGCTCAGGTTTGTGTACTTTAAATGTTTTATTTTCTTCTTTCTTACTTTTTGATTGATTGACACAAGGTATGTGTGATGTGATTTTTTTTTCTTCCGTAAGCAGCTCTCACAGGTTGTCAAGACCAGAATAAACCCTGTTCAGTCCACGTAGGGCGGGTCCTTCGAAGGCCGGGTAGGCCGAAAGTGAGTGGCTGTGAATTTGGATGGTCTAGGCTTCAGATGTGGTCTCGGTGGAGTTTAATAAACTCAGCCGTCTGCTCCTTTCTCCCTAAAATATAACAGGACACTGGAGTAAATTCTCTACCATCTCACACTTCTGTTTAATCAGTTTTCTGTTTGAGGTTTATTCAGCTGTGTGAAAACTATAACTTTAATCTCTGTCAAACCGATTTACTTAGGAGCAAATAAAACACTGAAAAAAGCCAAACAATAACATTTTTAAGTTATCTAAGTGACTTATATATCATGTTTAACCAGACTAGCGAAAGACCGCGGGGGTCTTAAAATGTCCACTGTTCTCACCGGCTCTAGTGAGTCTTGACCTCTCAGTCAGCTATGGAGCTGGTGGGTAAGAGACGTCTCTGAAAAGGTTGGAGCACTTTTGCAAATATGCGATGTCTTGATAAATTGAGCAGATATTTGAAGTTTACACAGCTAAATTCTCATCTAAAAATATGTTAAAAGTTTATTTTGTGACCCAGAAAGAGTAATATTAAAAGTAACTGCCGCCATTGTTGGAAACTGGAATTGGCTGGGCCATGCCACAAAGGACACACCCGACTCATCCTTCAAATCACCTATTTATGAAAAAAAGGTGGATGGTGGTAATTGCAAAGGTGTTTTACAATATAAACAACTACCTCTTAAAAGATTGAATTCGTTTCAGCATTTGAAATTACAAGTTGCAGTACTGGACCTTGATGTGAACCAGGGGTCTTCTTCAGCACTTCATCTATGTCTGACCTCATCTAGTAGTAAATCATCAACTCATCCAGTGTTAATAGTTTTTGTAAATGCAACAGCATTTTTCCATCTGCTTTTAAAAGTACAGCTGTAAGTTTGCTGCTTTAAAGCCAAATGATGAACTTTATCCAGCAGTCACTCGTCAGTTCAGTCTCTTAGATCCAGTTAAAATCAAAGAACTCAGAAAGAGCCTCTAGAACAGAGCAGAGTTCTTGAAACTGAGTTTATTGAACAGAGTCATGTTAACAGCAAGACAGAACATAGCATAGTAAAATAAACCTTGGGTCATGGCATGATGCCTGGCTTTTGTGGCAGGTGTGGATTTTTTTCCCCTTTAATAATAAACGGGCTCATTTGAAAACTGCATTTTATGTTCACTTGTGTTGTCTCTGTCTAATATTTAAATATGTTTGATGATCTGAACCATTTATGTTTGACAAACATAAAATTTAAAAAAAGAAACAATCACAAAGGGGGCAAACACTTTTTCACACCACTGTATATCAGCAGATTGGTCATTTTCTATTTTTTTTTTTTTTGGTGATTTCGTTGTTACTTTGCTTTTTAAAATGTAGTAATTGCCACTTGATGGCAGTAAACACCTTCACTCTTTTCCATCGCTGAATCTGGAGGCCTCGTGTTTGCATACATAACGTTTCTAAGGGAGGACAGATGACTAAATAAATAATAAATCAGATATTTTCAAAGCCAGTAAACACAAGAAAAGCAATTGCTTTCTGTTATATTCTTTTGATTCTTTAATAAAAGAAGTTCTGATGCACTTATTATTTATTACTTATGATTGCTGTGTAACTAGTTTGTTTGTAAGCTTATTGAATGCAAAACTGCCTAAAGTGATTGGAGTCCACTCCCACGAGTATGCCCCTAGGCAGTGCTCTAAGACCACATAAAATTAGTTTCACTAAACATATTCAAAGTTTGACTGAATGTTACATCCTGTGAGGCTGTGGGAGTGTATGGGCGTGGTGTTGTCTTCTCCCTCTCCTCCTCCTTCTTTTTTGCCCCTCCCCTTGTCTCTCTCTGCCCCTGCCTTCTCCTTTAGAACACACCTGCTGCTCCTCTGCCCTCGTTGACCACCAATTACCCTCAGAGGTAATATAAGCTGGAGGAGAGCAGTGTGGAGGGGGGAGAGGCTTCTGGTGGATTTTCCTCTGTGTTGGTCAGTGTGTGTTTCCAGCCTAGGTGTGGAAAAGGCCTGCTGTGTGTGTGTGTGTGTGTGTGTGTGTGTGTGTGTGTGTGTGTGTGTGTGTGTGTGTGTGTGTGTGTGTGTGTGTGTGTGTGTGTGTGTGTGTGAGAGTGACCAGCCCCACCGTGCGTGGCTTGTTGTGAGTAGCTCAACTGGGCAGTGGTTTTGCTTAGGTGACGGCGGCCTCCATTACTTTGTTTGGCCTGCCTTTTTATTGTTAATAGCAGCGTTGCTGTCTTTTTCTGTTGAAGCCTTATAGTTGTTTTCTTTGTTGAAGTGGTCACCATTCTCTTTGGGTGGACCTGTCTGAGTTATCATTAAAGCAGCGGTGCTGTCTCTTTCTGTTGTTACCATTTATCTGATTATTGAGTTAATTGATTATAATAAAGATTTATTTTGTGTTAAATACCTCTGCCTGGCGTTCTTTTCATTTCAACCCGGATCCAACTGTTACTGTCCCCCACCCTCTTCGCCTAGCTTTCAAGTGGGGACGTAACAAAGTGGGGGCTCGTCCGGGATAGGAATGAAGGGAGTTGAGTTAATTACCATTGTGAACAGGTGTTTGTGTGTTGTGTGAGGGTCATTTGACTAGCTGCTGCTCTCCCTGGCTAGAACAGGGGAGTGTCTAGCTGAGCGTTTGCTCTTCCTTCGGACACTCGTTTTCTGTTTTGCCTTTGTTATTTTCGGAGCAAACCCGGGTGGGGATTAATTCTGTTGGGGGTAGGCTTTTCGGTGCCTTCGGCACTTGATGATTTGCCTTTAAAGTGGCCTCGAGCCTGGTACGCTCCAGAAGCTAGGTGAGGCTAGATTCTGAGTAGGCAGGACTGGGGAGAGGTAGTATTTTAGTTAATGGTTGACTTGACACAACACATTTTGTTTTGCCTGTTTTTTTGGTTGTGTAGTAAAGGGGTTGTGTGGCCCTTGGGTGGTTAACTTATGTGTTTTGGGCCAATTTAAGTTGTCATGGCCACTTTTGATATTTCTGGGTTTACGGCAAAGCCGTCGCTTGCTGTGCTGGATGTTTGTAGGAAGAGGGATCTGCAGGAGGTGGCAACATATTATGGGATCAGTGTCTTCACTGGTCTACGCAAAGCGGAGCTGAAGGCCGCTCTGGTGTCTGGGCTGTTGGAGAAGGGGGTGGTTGTAATGCAAGAACCCCCGAGCACACCCGGTCCGGCTGGACCAAGTGCAGCGCCTCATGTTCCAAGCCAGGTCTTAGAACCGTCAGTGTCTACACCTGTGGGCCAGGGGCTGCCCAAGGACGGGCCAATGACGCTGCCCCGTTTTGATCCGCTCTCCACCCAGTCATCAGAGGGTTCTAAGCAGGATGCTAGGCTCAAAGTCCGTCTGGCTCGTCTCCAGCTGGAAAAGGAGCAGCTTGAGAGAGAGTTCCAGCTGAAAAGGGAAATAGAGCTTAGGCGTTTGGACGCGGAACTGGCTAGGGCCAGGGAGGTTGAGTTGAAGAAGGTGGAGGCGGAGACTAAGGTCAAGCTGCGACAGCTGGAACTCCAGCAGGCCTCCTCCCCTCCTGTGGCGGCCTCGCTGTCACAGACAGAGGTGCAGTTTGATGTAGGCAGGAATAGTCGTCTGGTCCCTATGTTTCGTGACACTGAGGTGGAGGTTTACTTTGAATCATTTGAGCGGATAGCAACAGCCTTGCGTTGGCCGCGGGATGCGTGGGCCATCCTGCTGCAGTGCAAGCTGGTGGGCAAGGCACAGGAGGTTTGTTCCTCGTTGTCCACTGAGTGCAGTTTGGATTACGACAAACTAAAGTGCTATCCTGTTAGCCTACGAACTGTTTTTTCAAAGTGACTTCTTCAGGACTGAAGAAGTCACTTGGATGAGTGACGAAACGTTTCTCCTACTAAACGCTACGTCCAGATGAACAGATTCAACTTTTGGAGATTTACTTTCCTGGATGATTGAGAATGCATCAAGACACTTTCTCATTACTTTCATATATTGTTTTAGTAAGTATCCAAAACATACAAGTTTCTTTTATATAATTTTTCAAGGGATCTTATATCTGTTTTCACTCTTGTATGCTTTTCATACAAGTTTCACACAAGACAGATACAAACTTTATAAGATATATCTTTTCCATATGGGCAGAGACACAAAAAGGCAAGCTGCATGCACCTATGTAGTTTTCTGGGTAGAACACTATTAATGGGCATCATTAATGCCGTAGAGAGGATAACAGGGTCAACCCTAACAAATGGATTCTGAGTCAGCTCATCCTTCCTTTTATGTCAAATTCCATGATTTTCCTGACATATCAGCGTCAGTATTACTGGTCTGGCCTAGTAAGGGCAAGGGAAGTAACATTGTTAGTTCTTACAGAAAACTTGACCATGGTTCTCAATAAGACATGAAACCCCCAAACACATTTCTATTTATTTGAAGGAATGTATGAGTAGGAATGTATGAGAATTTGCTATTTAGTGTGTGTGACAGTAGGTTTGGTCCTGGTTCCTGCTGGTTGGATCAACGCTCTAGTAGGTCAAGACTTCACACGTGGAGACTCTAGGATAGGCCTAGTAAGTGACAGTGCGACTTCTTACAGAAAAATTGACCATGGTACTCAATAAGACATGAAACCCCCAAACACATTTCTATAAATCTTAAGTTATATAAGAAAATTTGTTATATTTTGTATGTGAGAGTAGAATAGGTTTGGTCTTGGTCCCTGCTGGCTGAACCAAGGCTCTCATAGGTAGAGTCTTCACATGTGTAGACTGTAGAATATTTTTCAGAGAGAAATCTGGGGAAAGCAATAAAAAAAATAAACTAAACAGCAAAAACAACTTTGTTTTTTTATGAACCAGTCACAGTACAATAGCAAAGAGCTTATACATGACAGTGAAAACAAACAAACACTGATGAATCACCTCAGTTTGGCTGTGGGCTGAGTTCCTGTTCCAACCTGTAGAAAAGAGAGAGGCAAAGGCATGAATTATACTATTAGCTTTAGCTAATTTTTGCGGCATTTGGTCTGAAGCCTATCCTGTTGAAAAAGAGGTGGGCCAGGTTAGCAGCCAAACAATTCCAACAGGAAAGAAAAATAATGCTTTTGTCTGACCCTTTGTCCAGAAGGGGCCACAACAGGAGGTAGCTCCACATGTTTGAACTTAATCATTCTTAAAAATTACAAAAAAGGATGAATGGGGACTCACCACAGTAGCCCACTGCCCTCATTCTGTAGATGAGCAACAGAACAACAGGGAGCAGCAGAACGACCAGTACCACAGTTACAATAACCACAAATGGAGAGAAACCCGGATGAGAGACTGAGGAAGAACAAACAATTACATAATATAAATTGTAAAGAGTTATTTTTTATGTGACATGTAAAAAAACATCTATATGAAATTTTCAATGCTGCCAAACATGAAATGTTTCTTTAATAAAGAACAGCTACATATTAAAATGGACTATTGAAATATTTTAGAACAAAGATGGCAAAGAAAAAAACGCTTCCTTCCCTTAATGAAAAGAGTGTGATAACCTTAAAATTCAACAGTTTTGGTAAAAAAAAAAAAAGAAGAAGAAAAAGAAAAGAAAGAAATGCTGAAAACGCCAAAAAAAATCTGCTCTAATCCAATCAAAACTAGGTGAATGTAAATTGACAATTTACACCTGGGTCTTTGCACTCTCAGAGCATGGACCTGAAGTATCTGGACTATATTTTAAGTAATTTATGAATGAAAGATGAAATATTTATCACAATAGAACTTGTGGAAAAATTGTAACGTAGATACAACATATTATTTCTATATCAGTATAATAAGTGCCTCCAGTGTCTCCAGCTCCTCAAATTTCATACCTTCACAGATGACACCGGCGTCTTCTTTGTGGCTGCAGTCGTGAGATCCAAACCCTGAATGGCGGCACTCAGAGAGCTTGGATTCCCTGCCTGTGCATGCAATATCATCCACCCAGATGGGTCCGGTGCCCTGTCCAAATTGTGTATTACTTGGTGCGGAGAGGATCCCACCACAGCCCAGCTGCCTACATACCACCCGAGCATCCTCCAGGCCCCATGAATCATCACACACTGTCCTCCACTGGCCTCTGTGGAAGATCTCCACCCTGCCAGAGCAGGAGCCATTTCCTTCATTAACCAAGCGGACCTCCCCTTCAACTGCTGTGCTGTTGTCTACTGCTGTTGTACCAGTAACGTCCACCTGAAAGGCTGGAGAGGTCTGTGGTGTTGAAGAAGGTGTGGAATAAGGAAATCCAGGATCTGCTGTGTTCACCTCTGTTTACAATATTATTTTATATTTTATTAATTATATTAACATACTTGTGCACCCACACACATATATACACATCCCTGTTGGGAAAATAATGGGTGAGAACACTCAAAGCTCTACCTCCTCCCTGTAATTTGCAAAAACCATATTTTTGAACCGCTTTTTAAACGGAGTCACACTGGGACATTGCTTCAGTTCTTTACTTAGTCTATTCCACAGCTTCACTCCACACACAGAGATGCAAAAACCTTTTAGTGTTGCACAGATACAGGGATGTCCAATTGTATCCCCATTCCCATTTGGAAAAGAACTTTGGAATGTTGTCAGGAAGTAGGTTTTTATTTTTTTTTATTTTTTGCTTTATACATAATTTGTGCAGTGAGAATATGAGCCAGATCTGTGAATTTTTGTATTTTTGATTTTAAGAATAGTGGATTTGTATGATCTCTATAACCAGTTTTCTGGATTATCCTTATGATCTTTTTTTTTGGCAATATGAGTATTGTGTTGACTCAATATAAGTATTGACTCAAACCTCTGCAGGGTAATGCAAACACAGCTTGTGAGATGAAGTGGACTGAAGAATAAAATGTGACATTTCCCATACCACATAGCATGTGCTCTTGCTGTTTTCACCAGTGCTAATGTGTGGGAAAACCTTCACCAATTTTTGATCATGTTAATGATCATGTTAACAGCGGACACATTTTATTGAAGGATAATAGTAACTGCAGCATTTATATAAGGACTCCCTTGAAAAAGAGGTTTTTAATCTCAATGGGACATTCCTGGTTAAATAAAGGTTAAATAAAAAATAAAATATCAGGGAGTTTGAACTGTCAATGTCTAGTCCCTAAAAATACACTATATTTTACATAATTTCTGAATGAAAAACAAAATATTTAATGGAACAAGACCTGTGGGTAAAACACTGTTAACTAAATGAACCATATAATATTTATACAATTGTACATTAAGCATTACACGATGGACACAGAGTAAAATAGTGGGACCTCAGTGTCTCCACCTTCTCAAATTTACCTTGACAGATGACACCAGCATCTTCACTGTGGTCACAGTTGTGAGATCCAAACCCTGAGTGGCGACACTCAGAAAGCTTGGATTCCCTCCCTGTGCATTTTATCTCGTCCATCCAGATGGGTCCTGTACCTTGTCCAAAGTGTGCATTAGTTGGTGCTGAGAGGCCGCTACCACAGCCCAGCTGCCTACAAACCACCCGAGCATCGTCCATATCCCATGAATCATCACATACTGTCCCCCACTGCCCACTGTGGAGGATCTGCACCCTGCCAGAGCAGGAGCCATTTCCTCCATTAACCAAGCGGACCTCCCCTTCAACTGCTGTGTTAAAAAGAAAAAAAAAGTATAAAGAAATGCAAGAAAAAAATAATCATTGTGGAATGAGTTATTGTAAACTGTACCTCAACACTGCAGACTACCCAGTTTAACTTACACTTTCCTTACAATATAAAAGTTTAATTAAATTAAAATATTGGTTGATCTGTTTTCTAAACTGTAAATGCATCACAGGGATAAGATAGACCCTGTTGATTTTTGGGGGGTTGGGGACAACAGTGGGTTTGAGACAGTCATGTGAGTTTCCAGCAGAGGTGGCGAAAGTACAGACATTTTGTATTTAAGTAAAAGTACAGGTGCAAATGCACTCAACAAAAAGTAATGAGCCTGATTTGAAAATGTAAGGAGTAGAAAGTATAGGTATTTGTTTATTTGTAGGGAGTAAAGGTAAAAAGTTGTCAGAAAAGTAAAATGCTCAATAAAACACCTGTACAGATTCTACTTAAGTACAGTAAGTATTTGTACTTTGTTATGTCCAACTTATTGTGTCCAGGAAGCCATTTTTAGTTATAGCACTGCCAGTCCCAGGAGGGGAAATTTCAAAGAAAGGTTGAGGTGAAGAAAGCTTTGCTGAGATTTTGAGCTGACAGACTGTGGCCAGTGAGACTCCAATAAATGGGGTAAGATATGTAAGACAATGAAACTAATTGTTGCTACATGGAATGTTCAGACAATGCTTGACAATGATTTAACAGCTATTAGTGAGTTTTTCACGACAGGAGAACAAAAATAACAGCAAAGAAGCTGGTAAGATACAGCACTGATATCACTTATTGCCAGGAGACAATGATTGAGAGCCAAGGACAGATACAAGAAAGTATGCATCCTTCATTCTGGATTGGGAAGTGCAAAGGAAAGAGAGATGCTGGTGTAGCTTTTGCGGTCTCCAATGAGATGACGAGCAGGTCGTCTTCACTCCTGATAGGGATATCTCAACTGTCTTATACGACTGCATCTTCCCATCGGAAAGGAGGGTTACTTAAGTTTGATTAATGTGGATGCTCTACAGGCCAAAGTCTATACTTGAGACTGACCAAATATTAACTTTATATAGGACCAAAATTGCTTACTAAATTCAAAATGACAGACTTCCAAAATTGTTTAGGGAATGTCTCATCTTTTATTGTTTCTGTGTGTTGGTAATGTTATATTGGCATAGTACATTTTATACATGTAAATGAAACACATTTGTGGGGGTTCATGTGTTTCGTAGGTGGTGACAAGAATCCAATCTTCAAACCCACATGTATGTGTAATGGCGTACTGTGTGGCAGGCAGGAGGGAAGACCCAAATGAGGGACTCAGAGACTGACTGATTAACTTAAAGCTCAGCTTTATTGGTTGGGAAACCCACTATAAATTAAACTCACAAAAAACCAAACAAAACTCTGAACACTGGAACTGAAGCTAGGAAACTAAACAGGAACACAAGATGAACACACAGCACATTGAGGGTACAATGCAACACAGAGCAAGAAAAACACAGGGCTTAAATACACACTGGAGCAATCTTGGAATGGGAGACAGGAGGGAAACACAGCTGGGAGGAATCAGAGCTAACGAGACAAGGGGAAGCAAAACCAGACACACTGCACACAGGTCAGGGACTATCAAAACAAAACAGGAAGCACATGACAGACACAGAGACACAGACTTGACACTGAACAAAAAGGACACAGGAACAAAAACTAAGAGCTAGAAATCACAGGGCAAAGAACTACAAAGCTGGAAATCCTGAGAAAGAAACCTAAACACTAATAGTGATAACAATTATGAAATCAAAGATTAAAAAAAAAAGAACAAAACTCAAAACACTGGGTCACCAACCCAGGATTGTGACAGTACAAGACCCACAATATATGCAAACTTGTGCCAGTCCTGATAAGCTTCATGAATTTCACACTTCTCATTATCACTATGGAAATATGGAATATCCTTCTCATAACTCATGACTGAAAGATAAAGTATCTAATATGAAAGACCCTGTGAGGAAAGAAATTGTAGGGTAAAGCAACCATGATTATTTAACAGTTGGTGACTGAAAACCTCTGAGCTAAACATTCTATCATTTACAGACAGTTAAAGAGTGGGACCTCCATCTGCTCAGACTTACCTTCACAGATGACACCAGCATCCTCACTGTGGTCACAGTTGTGAGATCC
Source organism: Pelmatolapia mariae (assembly GCF_036321145.2). Taxonomy (NCBI): domain Eukaryota; kingdom Metazoa; phylum Chordata; class Actinopteri; order Cichliformes; family Cichlidae; genus Pelmatolapia; species Pelmatolapia mariae. The sequence continues at coordinate 6,215,369 of NC_086244.1, read as the reverse complement.
AAACCCTGAGTGGCGACACTCAGAAAGCTTGGATTCCCTCCCTGTGCATGCAACCTCATCCATCCAGATGGGTCCTGTGCCCTGTCCAAAGTGTGCATTAGTTGCTGCTGAGAGGGCTCTACCACAGCCCAGCTGCCTACATACCACCCGAGCATCCTCCAGGCCCCATGAATCATCACATACTGTCCCCCACTGGCCTCTGTGGAAGATCTCCACCCTTCCAAAACAGGAGCCATTTCCTTCATTTATAAGGCGGACTTCCCCTTCAACTGCTGAGTTAGAAAAAAAAAACCCATAAAGAAATGCAAAAATAATAATAATAACAATAATAATAATGATAGCACTGCACTGATACCGAATGCATTTATTGTTTAAACAGTATCTAACTTAAAATTCTTTTTTTTTTCATAAACATTCACTAACACAATTGCAAACACTGGTGATGATAATGTGCTGGACATTGGCCTGGACATCCATGGTTTGTCAGAGGATGAGCAAAAGAGCCTGCTGTCAGAGCAGTGTGCTGCTGCTGATGTACCAGGCAGGATGCCACATCTCTTTTTTTTTCCTGCTTAGCTTTGCAGCAGAGAACCTGGAGGTAGACTTGCCCTCTCCTTTACCAGCACAGAAATTGTTGTCGTTCATGGGGTTTTCCTTTCACAGCTAAAAACTCCCTTCCCTTTCCATCTTCAGGTGCCCACAGGGACCTGATGCCTTGGAGGAAGAAGGGGCTCCAGTGGCAGGGAGGCGCCCATTTGTTGCCACAGAGGATATGCTGCTTAAGTTCTGTTCAGGCTGTTAGTTCCAGAAGACACTGTACTTTGGTAAATGGTAAATGTCAAATCCTATCACAGTAGAGGCTGTGTCTCCTCCCAGACCACCAAAAATGAAACAAAAAATCAGCAGTATAGAAATTCACAAAGAATAATATAGTCCTATTTTGTCCTTCCATTCCTGTATGGTTGGGAGTTTCTGCATCGGCAAGGCCAGTGTTTCCATTTTGAAGGTTTGTTAAAAAGATAAACAATCAGTAGTTACTATTGTCCTGTAAAAAGACTACAGTAAAATATAATAATTATAAATAACTGAAGACAGATTATTTACTTTAACTGATCACAACTTTGCAAATCTTCACTTCATCATTTGAATCTGCAAAAACCAAGACTGCCTGATTCTTCCCTGCGTAAGCCATCTACTGATAAAGACTGAGTTGAAAGGTTGTGAAGAAGAAATTGGGCTTTAAGTTGTTTTAATTCTCTTTAGAGGATATCTTCAGTTTTTTGTGTAGTTGTCAAATGAGGATTTTGAAATTTTTAGTTAACAGTTAACATTTGAGCTTGAGTTAACATACTAACATTCAATGTTTTTTGTTTATTACACTTACGGTGTGCTTTTCCTCTTGAGCTTAATAAAAAATACATATTGGCACAAACATATACCTGCTCGGTTGTCGCAAGGTCCACATCAGGTGTTGAAGAACCAGGGCACACTGATGAGAAGTGGGCTGCTGGAGCAAGAAGGCACACGTGCGCAAAGGATGTTGTTATGATTCAGTGTTATGGAGTCATGTTTTGCACTGTGTTGTTTTTGCCTGTCACACCAGAGGGTGGCGTAGTTGTTTTTTGTTTTGGCCATGCCCACCCTGACGCCCGCTACCTTTGGGAATTTAATAAACTGGTTGCATAAATCTGTGGCAGTTTAGGTTCGTTTTCCTTGGGAGCAGGGAGTGTAGGGCATTCTCCCTTTTCCTTTTATTTTTTCCAAAATTATTTTCTTTTTATTTTCCGGGGTGTAACAATGTGAACAGGGCATTGTTGGAATACTATGCAAGTAACCCCAGCAGAAGGGGTTACTTGCAGAAAGAAATTCCCCCTAGGGTGGTTGAGAATTACCAACATAAAATCCTGTGGGACTTCTAGATACAGATAGACAAACTGGTGATGGGTAACCAACCAGAAACAGTAGTGGTGGAAAAACAGAGGAAGACTGCCATATTCATAAATGTATCTATACTGAGTGATAGCAACATCAGGAAAAAAGGAACATGAGAAGTTGGAGAAAGGGCTTAGATAAGACCTCAAGAAGATGTGGAAGGTAATGGCAACAGTGGTCCTAGTAGTAATCAGAGGGCTAGGTGGAGTGACCCCCAAGCTGGGCAATTGGCTCCAGCAGATCCCAGGAACAACATCCGTGATTTCTATCCAGAGATATCATCATCACCTCCACCCAAGATTGGGTATCAAGCCCCAAATGTGATGGAATAAGGATCGTTCAGTACCAGAGGAATGGATGGCAAAGCTGTAAACCTGGGTCCTCTATAACCAGTTAACAAGACTACGTGAAGTACCCTCTGAGGTCTACTAGAAGATATGAATGCAGCACCACAGACAATCCCTACTGCGACCATCATTAAGGCAAATCAGTTGATATACACTATTGCAGCAGTGGTCGGTGAGATGCTTGGCTATAAGATGAACAGCCACAAGGAGCATTGCCCTCCATGGAGAATGAGATTAGCAGCCAAGATCAAGGTAGCATGGAAGGCAAAATTGCAGACACTGAGGACAGCTACAAGTACCTGGGAATCCCACAGCAAATGAGAACCACAAAGAGGCTGCTAGGAAAGCTGCAACCACCAAGTACCTGCAGAGGGTCCAGCAAGTCCTGAGGAGTCAGCTGACCGGTAAGAACTATCCACGCCAGTGATCAGGTACCCTGCTGGGATAATAATCTGTCCAAAGGAGGAGATAGAACCCACTAACATCAGGAAAACTAAGCTCCTCACCATGGATGGAGGGTTTCACCTCAAATCCAACACCCTGAGACTGTACGCTAAGCGACCGGATGGAGACTGAGGACTGGTAAGTGTTACTACCACAATCCAGGATGAGACTGCAAATATCCATGAGTACATCCGAAGGATGGCCAACTGACATTGTGTCTAGTGATGATGGAAGGACAGGCCCTGCATGTACCACCGGCAGATAGAGGAAGTGGCTGACATCCAGAAATCCTACCAGTGGCTAGATTGAAAGACAGCACAGAGGCACTAATCATGGCATGACAGGAATAAGCTCTCAATAAAAGAACCATAGAGGCTGGGGTCTGCCACACCAGGCAAGACCTCAGGTGCAGGCTGTGTAAAGACGCCTATGAGACAATCCAGACAAAACAGCAGGGTGCAAGATGGTAGCAGGCAGAGCATACATGGAACTCCATAACCAAGTGGCTGGCATAGTATACAGGAACATCTGTGTCGAGTATGGCCTGGAAGTCTCAAGGTCAAAATGGGACATGCTAGAAATGACTGAAAGATTTATTAGGCTGTGTTTTGAGTTTTGTTCAAAAAAGAATGACTTCATATAGGAAAAAAATATATATATCACATATGCAGGACACCTTAAACTAGTTTTTTAATTAAGCAGCAAGGCAGAACAAAATCTGGGCTGTATCAAGACACGAGGACTAAACCCAAATTCAACCAGACCCAGAACTGATCCGGAATTAAAACAGGACTACAACAGTTCAAAATCAGGACTACTTAGGACTTAACCAAGACAGAACCAGATACTACCACTAGATGATAGTAGCACTAAAAATCATCATAGACCTGCACTACACTTATTTTTTAATTCTACCAAAGTACACTATTCAGAAAAGTTTATATACTTATTTAGCCTTGTTGTGCAAACAAGTCTGCATAACTTAATAAATATAGAATTTGAAAAGTAACAAATGGTATCTAAAAAGAAACACTAGGTACTAGATACATGTTCTGATGAGTTTTGGCAAACAACCATTTGACTTACATGTTTGTCTCACCTGGCTCTTGTTCCCTCTCTGTTCCTCTCTCTCGCTCTTTGTGCTAACAATCAAGCCAAACACCAACATCACCAAATATACAGTTGAAAACAGATATTTACATACTCTTCAGATAAAAACACAATCACTTTTTTAATTGTAACATCAAATCAGACTAAATGTTTATTTTTTTTAGATTGATAAATATAAAAAAACATATTTGTTAACTTTAAGAGTAAAGAGAGAAATTGTCTGTATTTCTTAATTGCAAACGGCACCAAATTGTATTCAAAATTGAGCCACACTTATGGAGCTCCACAATTCTTTTCCTGGTGTTCTGGTTGACATCTCTTGATTTTCCCATGTTACAGAAACAGGCTCTGTGTTTTGCCTTATATGCATCCACAGGTGTGCCACCAATTTACTCACATGGACTCTACTAACCTATCAGAAGCTTCTTCAGCTCAGAATGGAATCGTCTGGAGTGTTCTTATTAATTAATAATAAACTTAGTGTATCTGTACTCCTAAATTTGATGAAAGTGATAAAAAATAGACAGCTCTCTCTTTATTCTGACATTTAACTAATTCAAAAGATATTTCAATATTTATTTATCTAAAACAAAACAAGTTTACTCTAAATTCATGTTTAACAGTAAAAAAATGTTTTTATGTTTTTTCCCTAAAGTGTATGTAAATATCTGGTTTCAACTGTGAATATACTGCTGCGTATTGAAATTCCTCTTGTTTTGCATAGATATTTAAAATATCATCTACCTGAGTTTTTGCTTTGAAAGAAACCCCTTATGTCCATTATTGTGTTCATCAGTACATAACTGAAAACGATTTAGAGAGTTTGTTTAGCCGTGGAGGGTAACAACTGAAAATATGAAATAAACACACATGTAAGCTAAGACTCTAAAAAAAACAGCATTGTTGTTCGGCTTTTCATGTCGCCATTTGTTGATTCACTCGAAGAGCAAGTAACGTAATACGGGTCAAGTGATAAGTTTGATATCAATCTTTTGTGATACACCGTCATATTTACATTATTTGTACAGTACGAATGATTTGCTTTGGTACCTGGTCAAACTTAAGCTCTCCTCTGTCTGTCTGGCTGCGCTTCTCCTACAGCAAACTCGCAGGCAGCAGCTTCTCCCCCCTCGCTCACAGGCATAAGTGCTGTGCTCAGTCGCCTAGTGCCTGAGCTCAGATCATAACAAAATTAGGGGGAATTTACGACTGTGAGCTATGTGCTTCGAATATTGTGTGTAGTTTTTGTTTTATACAGTTGTCAGTCAGGCATCTAACTATGAAACAATTTACACTCCAAAAGACCCCGGGCTTCTGAAAAAATGACCCAAGCTTAAGCCCAGTAAGCCCCCCCCCTCGCCGCTCCGCCGATGGTTGACTCCAAATCTCCCGACCGCTATGTCGATCTGAGACAGCAAGACCGAGACAGCGAGACCAAGACAAGACCGAGGGATCCGAGACCAAGATAAGACCAAGACCAAAGTCTGTCGGGACCAAGACAAGACCAAGACAAGACCAAGACCACGTAAAAGACCGGTCTCGAGACATCCAACTATACTTCCAGATACAGAGAGACAAAACTGGTCTGTATGGTCTGGAGGACACAAGCTTGAAAGGACCGCCTGTAGGGCGAGAGGGGAATTATATATATGAAATATAATTTTAAAATATGACTATTTTATGTTGTCTACATTGTAGAGGGTGACTTTGCCTCCACACCTGAACAGTAAAATGAGCACAGTCAAGAGTTATGACCAATGTTCCCTCTAAGCTGCGCGCATGCGCAATTGTGCACTGCTGGCACGGTCTCTGCGCACAGCAAATCTGCGTTGCGCACAGAAAAAAATATCTAATCTGAATTGAAATTAAAATTAATATGTTAACAATTCTGTTTTGCAGTGTTAGTCAGTAAGTGACTGGCTGCTCCCGTATGGGATTAGAACGATGCCACCTTATCCCATAGTCCAGCCAATAATGCGATTCACATTCGTATATACGCAACTAATCAATGTCGTTGATTGGCTATGACAGCGTCCTTATGTGCCAACTGGTGTTTTAGCTAGCAAAGCGGCGTGGCTGATGTGGAGTGAAGCCACGTTAATGACAACGTGTACAACCATTGGAGATGTGAGCAGGACAGATGGAACAATTGGCGGAAAAAGTGTGGACTTTATAGCAGTTTTTAAATTGTGTTGATAGGCCACGTAAAACCAGAGTTATGATAAAAAATATGCAATGTTTGGTTTTCTTCCTGAATACTATCGTTGTTTATATTTACTGCGGGAAGAAACGGTAAAAACGGCGTTTTATAAGGAAAACCCTCGAAAGCACTCTCTGCCTGTGAGCAAAAACAAAACCAAAAACCCCACCCTTTCCTATTGGTGGAAAAAAGTATCATGTCGACCAATCAAAAAATGATATAGCAACATGGCATTTAGTTGTTTAGGAAGGGGGAAGTTTTAGGAGTGACGGCGGTGTTTTGAGATGTAGTTAGTGTGTAGTGTAGTCAATAGTTTTGTTGTGTGCGTCAGAACAATGAGGTGACTGCTCAATGTTACAGGTGTTACAGGAGTGATACATCTTCTGTTGTCAGGCCTGCAGGTATCAGGCTTGTGATGTTCTCCTTTATCTCATAGTGGACAGAAATTATTTTTTGGAGTGGCACAAATAATCTGTGTGGCATCAAATTTGATGCAGAACAGCTGATTGTTCTGTAAATAGTTTGAAATGTTTATTTAAAAAAACGCCTTGGCTGCATTTTTAGGTAAACAGCTGCAAAAAACTTTGTTGTTTGCATAACTCAGTTACTTTTTTGAAGAAATAACTATATAATTAATTGCCCAACATTGGTCATTATATACTGTATTTTGCAGACAGAGAGTTTACAGGACTCTCTCCCAGACCACAGACTCATACTCATGATACAAGTCAGAGCTTTATAAAAAATAAAAAAAAGGAAAGTTGTGTTTTCAAAATTGGAGTTCAAGTTATTTTTACTTCCAATAGTGTTAACATACTACACAGGTCATGAACAAGATTTTTTTTAATTTTCATTGTAAATGGGCTAAAGCAGTTAATTAAAAGTAGTCTAACATAAATGCTGTAATTTGATTATTTTAATAAACCATGTAACTTGGATGGATTCGATGCTGGCGTGACCACAGTGCACACGTCTGCTGTTGCTCACAGTGGTCCAAGGGATCGCTCAGGGAGTATGTGTGTTCACTCAGACACATGAAAAATTAGAGGGAACATTGGTTATGACAGTGGGATTCAGCAGGTAAGGGAACCCTAAGGTCTGTGTAGTGGATCTGCATAGGGAAAGACTCACAGCTAGCAGTCATTTCTGATATGAGCTTTAGTAGGTTTTGTTAGTGTACATGATGTGATCAAATCACCTGCTTCTCTTTATAGATTTACACAATTGACTTCAATAAGTTGTATGCAGTTTCACAAGCTATCTTGGTTGATGTCCATCCACTACACTGTATATACCATCTTTATAATAGATATTATACAGCTGGCATAAAGTTTAAATGCAAACTCATCTCTGCTACACTTGATGTAACCTAAATCTGACGATGAGCCCCACAGCCACTGTGCACCTGTCCAACACAGAGCTTTACTATGAATTTACTACAGTACTGCAAACTAAGCTGTTTCTCCTGGACAAAACTGCCTAGTATTTCTATTCAAAATTTGAATAACACAAAGTTAGTATACCTTAGTTTCTTCTTTTTGCAAAATCGTACACAATATGAATATACAAATTAAAAAAAAAACTTACATACAAATCCAATATGTGATTAAAATTATGACATCACATCTATGCTTTAAACATTCTGTATATCAAGTGTCACTGAACAGGTCTTAGTTTTAAATCTAACCACTCTTCTTCAGAAAAGAAGAAGAAAAATCATTTCTGGAGATGAAACTGGATGAAAAGAACACATAACTAACACATGCAGCTGCGCTAAAAGAAAATGATATTAACTAATACCTCACAGTTTTTAAAGAAATATATTTTGAGAAGTTATGTTGTACTTTCAATGAGCTCCATGCAGATGTGATTTTCAGCTGAATAGAACATTTTAACCACAGAATCAAACACATAAAATGTAGGAAAACTGATGCAGTTTGTAGTTAAAACTGTTCAAAAAGGAACAAAACTTAATGATTAACTCCTAAAAAAAGAAAACAAAGAGAAGCAGCACTGAGAACTGAGAATATTATAGAAGACTTTACTCACTGAGGAGGAAGAAGCAGATCAAAATGTAACAGACTTTCATACTGACCTTCTGATGGGTTACTGCTCCTTTTCTTTTCTTTGCTTGCAAACAAGCAACTTCTCACTTCTCTTATTGTTATGGCCCCTCCTTAAAATAGGCATACAGAGTTACTCCTCTGTGCTTTAGGTTTTGCCATCTGCGGAGTCAAAGATTAACTATACATTTATTAATGGGTCTCCTTTTAAATTTTGTCTAAAAATTTTTAAAATTCTTTGACTTTCTGAGATCCATTTATTCTGTACGGAAACAGGCTATTTGTGTTTTGTTGAATTACAAAATATTAATTTATTGTCTGGCAGTACTGTAGCTTCAATATATCAAACAGTGGGAACACTGTCTGTCCCCTTTAGTTAAAAAAAACAGTTATTAAGCTATATAACAAGCTCTACAAAGACATACAAAGCATTTTACAGCAGTGTGTCACTGTGGTAAAGTTTATAATAAGCTATGTTTTACATGTTACTGTAAATGCAAATTCTATCAGCTTCACATTGATGAATCTCCTGTTTCATCTCAGGAGCTATGTTATCAGGGGGCTTCTCCCCCTGATAAGGTCTCCAATGACAGATTGGTCCTGGGTGAGGGACCCTACAAAGAGCGATTTAAAAACCCCTATGAGCGAAAGATCTAGGGAACAGTTCACCCTGCCCCATGTAGGGTTACCAGGGCCAGGAACGGGGAGGGTACTCGAGGTTGAACGCCTGGTAGCCGGGCCTTAGCCCATGGGGCCCAGCCCAAAAATGGTACATAGGCCCACCGTCCCGTATGCCCACCACCCCAGGGGCTGTGTGCTGCGTGGGGGACAGGGGCAGAGACTGATACCCGATTACCAAGACTAGCGACTTGGAGATGGAAAGTCACCTCTCTGGTGGGGAAGGAATTGAGCTAGTGTGTTAGGTTGAGAAGTATGGCTAGATATAGTCAGGGTCACCTCAATGCACAGCTTGGGTTCTGCAACCAGTCTCCTGGATAAGGGCTGGACTCTGTCGCAGTCTGAAGTTGCCCTTGGTGAGAGGCAGCTGGGGTGGGTTCTCTACACCTTCGGATTGGGAATGGGTCCTGACTGCGATGAAAAATAATTTAGAGTATCCGGCCTTCTCACTCGAGGATGCTCCAACTGGGCACTCAATTGTCCTACTGGTCCTACTAACTTCAACGCTCATGTTGGCAATGACAGTGAGATGGAGGGACATGACCGGGAGGAATGGCCAACCAGATCTGAACCAGAGCAGTGCTTTTTTACTGGACTTCTGACCAAACCACAATTTGTCCATAATAAACAACATGTTTGTCCATAAGTGCACGTGACACCATAGGCTGCAGGCCAATGATCGATTTTATAATTGTGTCATCAGACGGTTTTATGTTCTGGGCACTCAGGTGAAAAGAGGTGTTGAGCTGCCAACTGATCACCACCTGGTGGTGAGCTGGATCAGGTGGTGGGGGAGGATCCTGGACAGACCTAGGGCACCTAAACGTATAGTGAGGGTGTGCTTATAATGCCGGGCACATGCCCCAATATGTGAAATCTTTAATTCCCACCTCCGCCAGAACTTCGACAGCATTCTGAGGGATACTCAGAATCACAATCCTCAGCCACCCCGGGAAAGTCTGTGACAGGGTGCTAGAAAAGAGAGTCCATCTGTCAGTCAAACCTCAGATACAGGAGGAACACTTTATCAGTTTTGTGGTTTTCAGCCAGTTCACCATAATTCATAAAACCAAAGACAAAAAATACTGTTATTATTTTCAGGTACATTCTGGTGCTACGTTTCTGAATACAGAACTTTATGCTGCATTTTACGCTTTTTAGTAGATGTTCCTGAGCACTTTCTCCCACACCGCAAACACTTCAGTGATACAGTTATATTAACATTTCCTAATGACATTGATTCGGGACAGATAATTATTTATTTAAAAATTTTCTAGTAGTCCTTCAAAAAGATAGAACAGCATGTATATTCTCTCCATCTCTCAGTTGGTTCTGGCTGGGTCGTCTTCCTCCTCCTCTTCCTCACACACTGCTGAATTTGTCCTTCTGTATCATTGGGTGGAAAGTTTCTGTCCCATCAGCTCGCCTTCAGAGGCACCACATTAATGCAATGAATCTTAAATTCCACACCTTAAGTAATATTCAGGACTAAAAACCCAGGAAACATTCACAACCTGCCTACATTTTTCAGCTTGCTCCAATTGTGGATATATTATTGCCACTGATTATCTATAAAGTCATCACAATCTCTGTAAGATTAAAGTACAATTTAAAACAAAGGCTTTAAAAGCAAGTGGAACCTGAGCCACATCAAGTACTAACATAACTAATGTTACGTAACTTTGCCGGTGTTCCAGGATAACTGTTTTTTACATTAACTGATTTGTTTACATAGTCCATCCGTGTTGCAGATGTTGGATCCACAGATTGATCATTTTCACCAAATGGTTGTCTGTCTACCAGTGTGTCATGTGGTTTGGCAAGATTAAAGACTTCCTCATTTTCCTTAGGAGTGCCTGGGGATTTTCCACTGTGTGCGAGAGGTTTTCCACACCATCCTCCAAGTTGGAGTTTTTGGCACCCTGCTCCTTATCCAGCAGCAATCAGAAGGAGGATTTTTAAACCAGCACTGCCTGCTTCTCATCGCCAGTTCGTCCTGCTACCTCTGGTGGTAAATTGGCTTCCTAGTGTTCAGTTCCACGGCCCTCCGTCGTGTATGTAACACTGCTCTCTGTCCTCTGTTCCTACCGGAGTCTGCTCCTGCCACGTTGTGTCAGCGCTGTTCTGAATTGCACAAACTACTACTGTCAGATCTCAAACTAAGGAATTCCATACTCACCTCATTCACCCGGCTGCCCTCCTCTCTGTCATCACTCCTCTGGTACTGGATATGCTCTGTCACCATGCTTACCCCACTGGACACTCTCACGGACATCTCCCCCAGGACTCACCATCTCCAATCTGCAAGTAAGCACACCCCATGGCAGTACGTACTCACATCTGGTCATTCTCTTGCTTTCCTGCCCAGTAACCTCCCACTCCTCTATTGCAGAGCTCCCTGTTCCTTGGCTCTCTGTGTGCTCCTCACGTTTAAGCATTTCTCTGTCCTTGACCTTTCTCGGCTCAAGGTCCCCTGTTTAGTTTCAGTTTTGAGCCATGTTCCTATTTAGGTTCACATTTTGTAAATAAACTTTGTAAATAGTTCAACTTGTGTATTGAGTCTGCTCTTGGGTCCCACTTCTCGTATTTCCACCAGTTCATGACACACACCTCCTACTCCCTTCGTCATGCTGGGAACGATGCCTGTAGAGACCATTCATTCACCTTTTCTGTGTCGCACAAAGACACAGTGGGTGGAACCAAAGATCTTAAATTTGGACTCATCAAACCAAAGCACAGATTTCCACTGGTCTTATGTCCATTCCTTGTGTTTCTTGGTTGAAACAAATCTCTTTCGCTTGTTGTTTTTGGTCGTGGTTTCTTAGCAACTATTTGACATAAAGACCTGATTCGCTCAGTCTCCTCTGAATAGTGGATGTAGGGGTGTGTCTGTTACTAGAACTCTGTGTCTAGTAACAGACACACCTGTCTGTTCCGGACTCTAATCTGAGGAGCTGTTAACTTGCGATTTCTGAGGCTGATGACTCAGATGAATTTATCCAGTCTTCATGTGAGCCCGTTTTGTGGTAGCGCTTGGTTTTTGCAACTGCACTTGGGGACAAATTGGGGACAAAGTTTTAGCAGTTTTCCAGAATGACTGAACTTCAGTTCTTAAAATAATGACAGATTGTCATTTCTCTTTACTTAGAATTTATATTATGACAAGAATCAATCACCTAACAGTTGGCAAGCAGGGCTATCAGCTCTGTACCAACCCTGACTTCTGCACAACAGAACTGATGGTCCCAAGCCTGGACACAGCCGGTCACAGTGTGCCCCAGGGTCCCTATGGCTACAATATAGCTTTCCATCACCTGTGTGTGAATGGGTGGATGACTGAATGTAGTGTAAAGCGCTTTGGGGTCCTTAGGGACTAAGTAAAGTGCTATACAAATACAGGCCATTTACCATTTATAACCCAAGGAGTTGATCTGTGGTGTCATGAAAAAAAACCCCACTGTGTGCTTGTTGTTTATGTTACAAAAAGACATGGGTAGAAGACCAAGGATTCTTGATTATTTAAAAAATATATATATAATTATTTACAACTATTTCATTGTTCATGGTTCATTTCATTGTTTCATTCTGTCTATAATATTGATATGTGTATTCATTTGCACGAGCTGGAGAGATTTTTGTTCTCTAATCTTGTCAAACCGCATAACACACTGGGAGACAGAGACAACCATTTGGTAAAAATCACAACTCTGTGGATCTAACATCTGTAACATGGAGGGTGGAAATTGTAAACAAATCTAACCAGTTAACGTAAAAACTAGTTAACCTTGAACACTGGCCGATGACAGCACAGCTTCAGTATTCTGCCCCTGAGCTTCTGCGACTCCACATCCACCCAGCAATCCTTCCACCTGTGGTACATCTCTTCACCTGGATATCCCTTTTTAGCCTTATCCCAGATGTGTCCACTGATGGTCCAGGTGGAATTTCAACCACGATGCCATCAATCCAGTAAAGACCATCTGGCCAGCCGAAATGTCCACCACAATGTGTTAGCCCATCTAGCTAGGTCAGGTAACCACACGGTAAAATGCTGTAACACTTGGTCTACCAAACATCCACTCACTCAGTGGCAAGGGACATGTCATTCAGGATCTTATCTCTGACTGTAAGTTGGACTTTCTCTCTGACTGATACATGACAACAGCCCGCTGACTTTGTCTTGCTCAATGACACCACGCCATTGGAATTTGTTTATACCTGCCAACGTTGTGGTCTGGGGAGGGACGGAAGCATCACAATGATCCACTGCAAGCAGTGAAAAGTTCTTCCTGTCTCTCCTCCTGTCTTCCACTTGTGTGAATACACCACGTTACAGGTCCCTGGACCTACTCCTATATTCATATGTACTGTTTACCAACCATTTAAGCCGAATAAGAATTTTTTTACTTTGCTGCTCTCCTCACTTATTTCTTCACTCATTTCTACTTTCCCCTAACAAGAAAGTCTTTACTTAGTAGTTACTTCAACATATTGACATTTTTCAGAGATTTCACATCCTGTCTGGATATCCCAAAAAAGTTGATTCTGTTTATCTGGACGTAACATTTTCATACCACTTCTCAAACCATCCTTCTAAAAAGACTTGCATCCATTGGCATTGTTCATACCCTCCTTGCCTGGTTCATCTCATATCTCTCAGCTCGCACTCCATTTATTCTGCTACTACCAGTGGCGTACTATAGAAAGTTCAGGACACTGTTGATAATAGCAGAAGTTGTGTTTTGAAGTGACTGAAATACATATGGAGGATGCATGCATAAAAGGGAAGTGAACCTTTTGGTTTAACAAGTTTCTAGAGCAATTTTTGTTTTCCTTTTCTCATAAAAAAAGTGTCACATTCAGCGTTGGTTAAGTTACTTGAAAATAGTAATTATGTACCAATTACTGATTACTTCTCCAAGAAAGTAATCAGTTACTTTACTGATTACTTTTAAAAGTAATTAGTTACTTAGTTGTCTTTCAAAAGTAACTACACAACCTGAATACGTATTAAAACAATAGACCTTTCAGCCCAATTCTATTTTTTGTGCATAATCATATAAAATTGAATCAAATGAAAAAGTCTCTTATTTAAACTTGTTTTGTTAGTTTTAATCTTTTAACTTTATGCACATTACATCAAGAAAAAATGAAATTATATGCAACATTCTCTGACTATAAGAAATTTGTTTAACATTTAAACCTATTTTCTGCATATTCCAGCATATAAAATAAAAATGTTTTTGTGTTTACACTCGCTCTATCAAATAGATGCAAGAAAAACACAGCAAAAAAATAAATAAAATGAAAGATTCAGCTGCACTAATTCCTGTCATTCTTAAATCTATTTTCACCTGTTTAGCAGGACTGGGGCGGGTGGAGTGTGAGTGGGGGGATCCGGGGGTTTCTCTATGGATTTCACATTCCCGTGGCAGCGTGCTCGGTGCTTGCTCAGATTTGTTTAATGATTTGTTTAAAGTTTAATGATTACGCTGCAGAAAGAAGTTTTCTTCCCACACAGAGTGTACAGCGGACGCTAATGTTTTTGTCACTTTTTACGGAATCAAACTCAAAGTAATGTGAGCACTTCCATGCTTTAAACGCTGCGTGGTCGTACTCTCTCCCGCACTCCATATTATCCATTGTTGATCTACACACATCTGTTGCTGCTACGACAATGCACGCACTTACGTCACTGTCATGAGACACTCTCAAAAACAAAATCACGACGGTTTAGTAACGCAAGAACACAGTGTGCTTACAGGAAAGTAACAGTAATCTAATTACCGTTTTTGCAATAGTAACTTACTTTACTGGTTACTTGAAAACAGTAATCAGAGTAAAGTAACACATTACTTTTAACGCGTTACTGCCCACTCCAGTCACATTTCAGTCCACACTGATCACTATAGAGCAGCGGTCCCCAACCTTTTTGGCTCTACCTGTCATGGTCCTGAGTCTGATGACTCAGTGTTTTGTGTTTATTTATATAATCTTATGTTCTTGTTTATTCTGGTTATATCTTTTGTTATGATTTTCTATTTGTTAGGTTTCAGTTCTGTACTCCCTCTGTTCCTGTTCTGTCAGTTTTGAGTCTGTGTCTCTGCATGTGTCGTTGTCGCGTCTTCCTCCATTCCCCACTGTGTGTTCCGTCTGCCCGCCCGTTTGCCTGTTTAGTTTAGTTACATTCCCAGTTTTGCCAGTTTTCTGTTTTGCCTGCTGTCCAGCAATAAAGCTGAGTAGTTTTGAGTTCACTTTTGCCTCTGTGAGTCCTGCTTTTGGGTCCACCATTCCCGCCTGCCTTCACACAGTCATGACACCACGGACCGGTTTATATCCGACAATATTTTCACTGACTGGCCTTGAATTACAACAAAATAAAACCAGTACCGGTACCAAAAAAAGAAGATTTATTCATAACACACGGGAAAAGACACAGGGAAACCAAGTTAACAATAAAACGATCAAAACATAACGCTAAAAACTGATAAAAACCTTGAACCCCATGAATTTCACACCCAAGCCTCAACTCTTGAGGCCCAGTGCCAAATGACTCACGGACCGGTGGCCCGGAGATTGGAGACCACTGCTATAGAGGACAAATACAGTTACTATTTTAGGTAATAACAATGGATTAACATGAGCAGCAAAAAAGGCTGCAAGACAGTGATCATCCAGTGATGATCAATGATCTTACTGAGGCAGGTATGTAGCCAGTATATGGCACTGAAAAATATCCCACAGCTACAGCTGCTAACTGGTTTTTATCAAAGCAAACTGAATTATAGCTTCCAGTGAAAGAAATGTGTCAGAATCCAGCAGGTTGTACATACTGAACATGTCTACAATAGCATCAGCCTCTTTCTCACGGTTCAGTTTTTAGCAGTCATCACTTCCTCCGACTTGAGGTCAATGTGTTTCTGCAATGCTAACAAATGTGGCTCAGAAAAGAAGTGGCCTGACACCTGATTGCATGCCCATTAATCAGTTCCTCATTTACTAGAATGAGAACGCTCAAGCTCATTCTCTCCATACAAGGAAAACAACACCCTCTGATTCTAAAGAACCACTGACCTCACTGTCAGTGTAGGTCAATTCCAGGCTTCTCTTGTCAGAGTGAGATTTTATGATTGTCATTTGTAATTAGATGCATACAATCATATATGCTTAGAGGTATATAATCGATTGTATAATGATAGAATGTCTGATCCTTAGTAGTCTGCAAAGACTCTGTGTACCATAAAAAGAGGAGTGCGTTCACTCCTTTTCCAGAGTGTTCTGGCATACCACACACATTCTAAGGTCACGAGAGAGGTCGTACCTTCTCTTTTCTGATATAATTACTCCCTCACAGATCAGTATCTACTCCAGTTAATTCCGGTGTACCCCAAGGCTCTGTCCTGGGTCCTTTACTTTTTTATCATCTATCTCCTACCCCTAGGTAATATTTTAGGAAGCATAACATCCAGTTTCACTGCTACGCAGATGACACCCAGCTCTACCTATCCTCCAAACCCACAGCTACTCTCCCGCCCACATCCATTTCTGACTGTTTAAGTGAAATCAAGGTCTGGTTTACTCACAACTTTCTTAAACTTAATGGCAATAAAACAGAATTCATTTTAATTGGCACCAGATCAAAAGTGACTACAGTTCCAACCAGTCTTTCGTTATCCATCGATAACTCTGTTGTCACACCCTCCCCTCAGGTTAAGAGTCTTGGTGTCATCCTCGATAGCACTCTGTCCTTCACAGCACATATAAATAATATCACTCGGTCTTCCTACTTTCATCTCCGTAATATTAACCGTCTTCATCCCTCACTCACACCACACAGTACCGCCATACTTGTCAATGCTCTTGTCACATCTCGTCTGGATTACTGTAATTCTCTTCTCTATGGTCTACCTCATAAATCCCTCCATAAATTGCAGTTGGTTCAAAATACAGCTGCTCGTATTATTTCCAGAACTAGATCCACTGAACATATAACACCTGTTATTAAACAGCTCCATTGGCTCCCAATTCACCTCCGTGTCAATTTCAAGATCCTGCTTCTCACTTTCAAAGCGCTTCATAACCTTGCTCCTCCATATCTATCCGATCTTCTCCATACATACTCACCCCTTCGTACACTCCTCTCTTCTTCAGCTTCCCTTCTGTCAGTTCCACCTGCTCGCCTGACTACCATGGGACTCAGAGCCTTTAGTTGTTCTTCCCCGAGACTTTGCATGCACTTCCACTTGCTCTACGGACCACACACTGTCTCACCACTTTTAAATCACTACCCAAAACTCATCTATTTAGAATTGCATACACCTTATCTGTCTTAGGCCATTTTTACCTTGCTCAGTTTTTAGATTTGCTTTTATACTTTTATGACTGTTTATGTCTAAATTTTATCTACCATGTTTGCTATATATACATTTTTCTTATGTTTTTTATGGTATTGTTTACGTGTTACTGTAAGGTGACCTTGAGGGTCTGAAAGGCGCCTATAAATAAAATGTATTATTATTATTATTATTATTATTATTATTATTATTATTATTATTATTATATGCTATGGTAAACACATCTGTATCTGTTTAGGTATAAGAGCCTTTTGTTTAGGTGAGCTGCTGGACTCCCTGGGCCTGCAGGTCTGGGGAGCCTTCACAGGGTCACATTTTGACCCCCCCACACACACACATGTACACACATACACACACACCCACATTCACCCACATGCATACCTACACGTACACACAGACTGGTACTCTTTGTTCACACGTATGCCTGTTTAAGATGTCACGTGTTAATGAGACTATGCATATTCATGTGACCACAATAAAGAGCAGTGCTACGGAGGGGCTGACCGAGAGTGACTGGGGTTCAAGCGGCAGGAACAGCGCTTGGTCTGGTCGTCTCCCTCATGCACGAGGTCACACAAAGAGTTCTGCCTGGTGTCTTATGTTTTGCTAGTTGCAGTTGGTTGTCTAGGTTGTTCCAGCAATAGGTTTGCGCCTAGATAAAGCTAACAGAAATTGGTCCTTCAAAGCCGGATCCCTGTTATCGGCGTTCACCAGGGAGGAGAAACGACGCACCGAAGTCTGTCAGCCAGGACTCACAGGAGCACCTGCAGAAAGCCTGGGATGAATTAGAGTCTGTTTTTCTCCTCGATGAGCGCTGAATGACGGGATTCGAGACCGATACTGCACGCAAAGCAACACAAAGTAAGTTGAAAGAGAGCGACTCTATAACCGTACGAGTGTGTTGTTTTCTCTCTGTGCAGAGGAGTTTTTTTGTTTTCTGTTCTCATGCTGTCCTCCCATAGGAGCCCAGCATGAGTAGAGGTCTCTTTTTTTCCCCTCCTCGACTTGCCCAGTGTATTGTACATTTCAGTGTTTTTCCATAATACTACTGGTCTCTGACCTGTCTCCCCATGTGATGTCTGTGTTGTGTATGTAAGGTCGTTGGGGGGGGGGGGGGGGGGGGGGGGGTCCCATTTCGCTGCAGGGCAACTTGCATGTGACAAATAAAGGCTTTCTTGATTCTTGATTGAGGAGAATTTATAGTTTTGTCTTCACTCTCACTGCCATAGATGTGTTGACGGTCGAGAGACAGTGGTAGTGGGAGAAATTCCAAGTACTGCATTGAGTGAAAGGATTTCACACACCTAATCTGTTTGACAATTCCAGAGGTTCACATGGCTATTTCACAGGGAGAGAAAGAGCTAACTTTACTTAGAGATGGAGAAAGATACAAAAGACAGGACAGGAGAGAAAGAAGAGAGGTTTAAAGGTAAGGACCGCACATTTAAAGCATACATGTAAGTCCTCATGTTTTTAAATCAGATATTGGGTCTGTATATGTGACAATATGTTTTTTTCATAAGATGCCAAAAAGACTGAGGTAAACTAACAGTGTTATTTAAAGGCATGAAAATCCTGTGCAGGTTAGTGCAGGATAAAAACGTTAGTTTGCTGTATTGTGATGGATTTACAGTACAGAACAGTATGTATGACAGGTGCACAGTGGCTGTGGTTTTATGGTTAGAGTAAGGTTACATCAAGTTTAGCAGACCTTAATATGATTCTTTTTTTATTTGGATTTTATCCATTGACTAAATTAACCAATAAACCTTGATACCAACTTTATACCATCTAGAAAAAAGACAGTATATACAGTGTACTGTCAGTGTAGAGGATGGAAATCAGCCAGGACAACTCATGAAAAATCTGCTGACATCTGGTTGAATTCAGTTGTGTACATCCACAAAGAGCAGCAGGTCAGCAGATTATAGCCTGTACACTTAGAAATTCTACTAAAGCTCTCAATAGAAATGATCTCGAAGTGTGATTCTTTTCCTCACACCCTCTACAATGTAGAAAATAGATACACATTTTTTTATTTTTCTTCTTTTTCTTCAGATTTAAGCTGAGTATAATTAGAATATAAAAAGTTAGACTAAAGTTTGTGTTTCCATCTGGTGAGATTATTTTATCATTATGTTATTATAGGACAAGCTTCAGTTAGCTTTGCACAAAAATAGAAACATCCTGCATAGAGCTACTTTTTACTTTCTTTTAGTACATTTTAGAGACTGTACTTCTTTACTTTTACTTGAGTAAAGGAGTGGAATCAGTCCTTCAACTTTTACTGGAGTATTTTTTTAACAGTAGTATTTGTACTTCTCCTTAAGTACAGAAATTCTGTACTTTTGCCAACTCTGCACTTTACTCAAGTAAAGGTGAGAAAGTACAGGCTCTGAAATGTACTCAAAGTAAGAAAATAAAAAATAGCTTCTTGTAGGACAATTTTACTAACTATTATTGTACAAAGCTAACTGAACCGTTTGCTATATTAATATAATAATACAATATTATTACATGAGAATGACAAATATGTTTTATCTAAATAATAATTCTAATGAATGTGCTAAGTTTCACCTGCAGTGAAAGATAATTTAAAAACAAAACAACTATTTTCTGTTGCCTACATGGTAGAGGGTGACTTTGCCTGAACATCTGATTGGTAAAACGAGAACAGTCAAGGGCTACAGTGAGATCAAGCAGGTGGGGGAACCCTAAAATCTTTGTACTATAGTAGCATAGGGAAAAGAATTACAACTCACAATAATTTCTAATATAAGCTTCAGTAGGTTTTGTTAGTGTACATATGATCAGCTGACCTACTTCATTTTGTAGATTCCCTGGGAGCAGGAGCACAGGGAGGCAGAGGAGCTGGCTCAGAAAAAAGGACTTTGCAAAAATAGGTTTTTACACCTTTCTCACCACAGCTGGCAGTCCTTAAAGTTTTTGTGGTTGGATTAGCAAACTCTTGATTAGCAGTCTTAGACTCACTAGCATGGCTAACAGTCTTGAAAGTCTTTGAGGGCAGATCATTGTTTTTAATGTGTGTGAGTTTGAGAGGAGCGTGAAAATGTTACACAGACGTACCAGTGATAAGCAGAAGAAAACACAGAGCTTAAATACACAGACGTGTATGCATGTACCCCGCCTCTCGCCCTATGACAGCTGAGATAGGCTCTAGCCGTCCCCCCTGCCACGACCCTGATAAGGAGAAGAATGGATGGATGGGAACACATGACACCAGCCTGTAAAGGGAAACATCATTCCATGGCAGTCTTGTTGCATTATGTTTAAGAGAGTTCTCACTTTCCAGATTGCTGAAGAATCTATGTCATCTTATTGAATTGGCTCTAACGAGGAACATGTAAGTTTGGATAATAGATTCTAAGTCATGCCGTGACCAGAGATGTGCTGAAGAATATTTTAGTCCTTTAATGTTTTCAGTTTTAATGCTTAGCTCAGTTTACTTGTTGGAACCAAGATGGCGCCAGTGTTCGCGGCAAGCCGTCTCCTCCGCTGTTGTTTGTCGTCCTTCTCTCTATGTGCTGCCCTGATGTCTTCACGCTACTTGCCTATGATTTGAATCTCCAGCCTTTGGACTACCAGACACAAGATTTTAAATGGAGATCTGAGAATCCTCCTCCGCTCTCGAAGGACTTTCCTGATTACCTCCGCCGCTTACCCTCTACCTTCCCCCAAAGGAAACGTTCATGGAGACGGGGTAAACGTGGTGGCATCCGTGTTCGTATCAAGGCCTTTTTAAAAGTCCCATGTTGTGACAAATGATCGCTATTCTATAAACATCTTATCATCTATTCCTGCCCTCCGGGACCATGCTAACTTCAGACTGTTCTGTCATCGCTGGATTCACCCTGTTGGACCTTATGGTTACCTGGACCTCCCAGCTGATCTTCCACCTGCTCGGTGCTGGGTGCAGTCCTCCAGAGGAGGTGCGAATCACGGCAACCTTCGCCTGCTGCGGTGTTCTCCTACCAGTAACAGTGTGACCACTCTCCGTATGGCCTTGCTATACAAGGTCACTGGCGAATAAGACTTTTATTTTAAACGATCTTATTCTATCGTCGGGGCTGAATTTCTTATTCCTGACGGAAACTTGGCTTTGCCCCGGCGAGCTTTTTCCCTTCTCAGAACTGCTCCCACCTGACTACGCTTTTATTAGCTCACCCCGGACCAGTGGAAGAGGTGGAGGGCTAGCTTCAGTTTTTAAAAACAAACTTCGATGTCGGCAGCTGCCACCTGTTCTGTACCCCAGTTTCGAGGTGCAGTTATTGGAAATGAACTGCGTCCCGTCCATCCTCTGCGCTGTGGTGTATCGCCCCCCCGAAATTTATCAAGGATTTTCTTCCAGAATTTGCTGATCTACTGGGGAGTCTTGTGTTATGTTATGACCGTATACTAATTGTTGGTGACTTTAACATTCATGTTTGCTGTGAGGACAGTTCACTAGCTAAGGATTTCCTCGCCCTTATTAGCACCCTCAATCTCACCCAGTGGGTAAGTGAACCAACTCACACTAAAGGTCATATACTTGATTTGGTACTATCTTACGGTCTGGATATTTGCATCATAGACATAAAGGACTCTGGTATTTCTGATCACTTCCCGGTTTTGTGTAATACTGTATTGAGCAATGTGGATTTGAACAGTGATGGTCCTGTGCGGCAAACGCGCACGATTAACTCCCAGTCAATCGCCCACTTTACTGATGCTTTCCTTGACTCTCCCCTATCTGATGCTAACTATAATGGGGTTTTATCAGCCGTTGAGCTTGCTAACCTCTTTTATGCTACATGCGCTGACATTCTTAACTCTGTGGCACCTCTGAGGATTAAACGTGCCAAATCCTCACAACCCTGGCTAAATGATACTACTCGCGCCTTTAGGCGTGATTGTCGTCGCGCTGAGAGAAAATGGAGGAAAGACAAACTCCACGTCTCTCTGGACATCCTTCATAATTGTTTATCTAAGTATCAAAAGTCTGTTAAAGCTGCCAAATCTGCCTTTTTGTCTAGCATTATTATGACTAATAGCCACAACCCCCGAGCCCTTTTTAATACTTTTAACTCTGTGATAAACCCTTGCACTATCACTTATAGGGATGCCTCCCCTGCTCTTTGTGATAAATTCTTAAAGTATTTCTCTGAAAAAATCTCAGCTCTAAGGGCGTCTCATCCATCTCATTCATCATCAGTTTTAGACCCAGTTCCAGCCTCTGAATGCTTGACTGTCTTTCAACAGTTTGAGCCAGTGTCTTATTCTGCTTTAAAAGACATAATTGATCATCTCAAAATCTCTGGTTCTTCCTTCTCGTTTCTTTAAGGAAACTTTACATATTATTGGTCCTTGTATCTTAATTCTGCTGAATACATCATTGTCATCAGGTTGTGTACCGTCTGTCTTTAAGCATGCTGTTGTGCAACCTATTATGAAAAAGAAAAATCTTGACCCTAATGCTCTCACTAACTACAGGCCAACCTCCAAACTCCCTTTTATTTCCAAAATATTGGAAAAGGTAGTTCTAAAACAACTTCAGGCCTTTTTAGATGCAAATGGTATTAATGAAAACTTTCAGTCTGGTTTTAAACCTCGCCACAGCACAGAGACAGCCTTACTTAGAGTTTTTAATGATCTTCTTTTAACGGTTGACTCTGGCTATTCCGTGGTTTTAGTTTTACTTGACTTGACTGCTGCTTTTGACATGGTTAACCACAACATTCTTCTATCAAGATTGGAACATGTTGTTGGTCTCGAAGGTACGGTTTTAACTTGGTTTAAATCCTACCTCTCAGAGAGGTCGTTCTCTGTTGCTATTGGGCAACACTCCTCGGCTTCTGCCCCTATTTATTGTGGTGTGCCTCAAGGGTCCGTGCTCGGTCCTGCTCTTTTCTCTTTGTACATGTTGCCGTTGGGATTAATTTTTAAAAAATATAACATCTCCTTTCACTGTTATGCCAATGATATCCAGATTTATTCACCTTTGAAATCCGATGTGTCTGCTTCAACCTCTGTTCAACTGTTTGCATGAAGTTAAAATTTGGTTATCACATAATTTTCTTACACTGAACGAGAATAAGACCGAAATCTTAGTTTTTGGTAGTCACACTCTGCTAGACCAGTTAGCTGATGCCCTTGGCCCTCTTGCTAGCCATCTCTCGCTCACTGTAAGAAACCTCGGAGTGTTCCTGGATGGCTCTTTTAAACTTGAGAAACAGGTCTCCACTGTGGTAAAAAACAGCTTTTACCAGTTGCGTCAGATATCCAAAGCAAAGCCGTTCCTTCCTTTAAAGGACCTTGAAAAGCTTATCCACGCATTTATCACATCCAGATTGGACTACTGTAACTCCCTCTACTCGGGCCTCCAACACTCTTCTCTTTACCGGCTTCAGTTAGTTCAGAATGCAGCTGCGCGTCTTTTAACAGGTACGAGAATCTATGAACACATAACTCCAATTTTAGCCAAATTACATTGGCTCCCTGTTAAATATCGTATAGATTTTAAAATTATTTTGTTCACTTTTAAAATTCTGAATAATTTAGCGCCCAGCTATCTTTCTGAACTACTCCACTTATACAATCCCAACAGAGCACTTAGATCGTCCAATCACATGCTCCTAGAACAACCTAGAACTTGACTGAAGTCGAGAGGTGACCGGGCCTTTGCAACCGTGGCACCTAGACTATGGAATAACCTCCCTGTTCATATTCGTACCGCCGAGTCTATCCAGTCTTTTAAATCACATCTTAAAACCTATCTTTTTACTTTGGCTTTTGATTCTAACTAGTTGGCTGTTCTAGCTTGTTGTGTTGTTACCTATTGTTTGTTGTCCTGTTTTATTGTTTTGTCTTAATTGTCTCATGCTTTTACTGACTGTGAAGCACTATGGTCAACATTGTTGTTTTTAATATGTGCTATATAAATAAATTTTGATTTGATTTGATTTGAATGCTACCTTCAGAAATGACCATCTCCCACTTGTCTGTATGCTGATTTTTATTTGTTTATTTTCTCTAAAACCAGTTTGTGTCACGGTTTGCGGGTGCAAGCCGTGTGGAAATAAATTAGGACCAGGCAGCGGCAGCTCAAGTGCAGGTGAGAATTTATTAACAGTGGGACGAATAAACCGAAATGGCGGGTGACACTAACAGGAAAACCTAAACTGGGTAACACTAACAAAACAAACCAGAAATGAAGATGCAGGGAGGTCCGGGGAAATACACATGGGGAGACCGAGGGGAAACAACACAGACGAAACGGCAACTAACAGAGGGAGACACGAGGTTTAAGTACACAGAAGGATAACGAGGGAATGAGACACAAAAGGAGGGCACAGCTGGGAGTAATCTGACCTGACGAGACAGGGGAAATGTAACTGAACACACTGAGATAAGACAGAGACTTTCAAAGTAAAACAGGAAACACACACGTAATGACACAGACTCAAAAACGCAGACTAAACACAGGGATACACGGGCAGAAAAGAATGAACACTAACCGAGGGAGAACAGAACCAAAAGTACAATAATAGAAAACACAAAACGCTGGGTCAAAAAGGACCCAGGATCATGACAGCACCCCCCCCTCAAAGGCTGGCCCCAGACAGCCCAACAAGAAAACAAAACAGCCCGAAAAAACAGAAAACAACCCGACCAGGGCGGGCGGCGGGGGCCCAGGACGGAGGGCCCGAGGCAAAACAAAACAGGAGCACCAGCAAGTCAGAAAACCCCAACACAAAACACGAGTCAAAAACCAAAAAGAAACACCAGAACACAGGAAAACAGAGTCCAAAAGAGAACAGGTTGGGAGGGCCGGCCAGGGGGCCGACAGCACCGGGGCCCAAACAGTTCGGGGGGCCGGCCGTGCGGAAGGCAGCGGCGGCCACGTGGAAGCAGTTCAGGGGGCCGGCCGTGCGGAAGGCAGCGGCGGCGACGCAGGCGAATGGCGTCCGGGGGCCGGCCGTGCGGAAGGCAGCGGCGGCGACTCAGGCGAAAGGCGTCCGGGGGCCGGCCGTGCGGAAGGCAGCGGCGGCGACTCAGGCGAAAGGCGTCCGGGGGCCGGCCGTGCGGAAGGCAGCGGCGGCGACTCAGGCGAAAGGCGTCCGGGGGCAGGCCGTGCGGAAGGCAGCGGCGGCGACTCAGGCGAAAGGCGTCCGGGGGCCGGCCGTGCGGAAGGCAACGGCGGCGACTCAGGCGGAGGCGGTCCGGGGGCCGCCCACGACGGCGATGTCGCCTGGCCAGTGGCCTGGAAGGTGGCCGGTCAGCTGCGGACCCCGACGGGGTAGGACCAGGCGACGCTGAAGACTCGGAGGCTGGACCAGGCGACGCTGAAGACTCGGAGGCTGGACCAGGCGAGGCTGAAGACTCGGAGGCTGGACCAGGCGAGGCTGAAGACTCGGAGGCTGGACCAGGCGAGGCTGAAGACTCGGAGGCTGGACCAGGCGAGGCTGATGAGGCCGCAGGTGACGGCGAAGAAGCCGGAGACGATGAGGCCGCAGGTGACGGCGAAGAAGCCGGAGACGAAGAGGCCGCAGGTGACGGCGAGGAAGCCGGAGACGAAGAGGCCGCAGGTGACGGCGAGGAAGCCGGAGACGAAGAGGCCGCAGGTGACGGCGAGGAAGCCGGAGACGAAGAGGCCGCAGGTGACGGCGAGGAAGCCGGAGACGAAGAGGCCGCAGGTGACGGCGAGGAAGCCGGAGACGAAGAGGCCGCAGGTGACGGCGAGGAAGCCGGAGACGAAGAGGCCGCAGGTGACGGCGAGGAAGCCGGAGACGAAGAGGCCGCAGGTGACGGCGAGGAAGCCGGAGACGAAGAGGCCGCAGGTGACGGCGAGGAAGCCGGAGACGAAGAGGCCGCAGGTGACGGCGAGGAAGCCGGAGACGAAGAGGCCGCAGGTGACGGCGAGGAAGCCGGAGACGAAGAGGCCGCAGGTGACGGCGTGGAAGCCGGAGACGAAGGCACTGCAGCTGGCGGCGTAGATGGTGAGGCTGCAGCTGGCGTGAATGAAGAGGCGGCAGGTGGCATGGAAGCCAGAGACGGAAGCGCTGCAGGCGGCGGCGTGGAAGCCGGAGGCGCTGCAGGCGGCGGCGTGGAAGCCGGAGGAGCTGCAGGCGGCGGCGTGGAGGCCGGAGGCGCTGCAGGCGGCGGCGTGGAAGCCGGAGGCGCTGCAGCAGGCGGCGTGGAAGCCGGAGGCGCTGCAGGCTGGACGGGTCCCTTGGATCCTCCAGCGGAGACCAGAGACGAAGGCCGGAGCGGTCCCTCGGACCCTCCAGCGGAGACCAGAGACGAAGGCCGGAGCGGTCCCTCGGACCCTCCAGCGGAGACCAGAGACAAAGGCCGGAGCGGTCCCTCGGACCCTCCAGCGGAGACACGAAACGAAGGCCGGAGCGGTCCCTCGGACCCTCCAGCGGAGACTAGAGACGAAGGCCGGAGCGGTCCCTCGGACCCTCCAGCGGAGACCAGAGACGAAGGCCGGAGCGGTCCCTCGGACCCTCCAGCGGAGACCAGAGACGAAGGCCGGAGCGGTCCCTCGGACCCTCCAGCGGAGACTAGAGACGAAGGCCGGAGCGGTCCCTCGGACCCTCCAGCGGAGACTTGAGACAAAGGCCGGAGCGGTCCCTCGGACCCTCCAGCGGAAGCCATCAGCAAGCCAGCGGTCATGGAGGCCACTAGCAAACACGAAAGTAGAGGGTGCTGTGCTGAGCACTGGCTCTGCTCAGACAGCGCTGACACGGAGTTATTCTCTGAGGGCTGCTTAATTTTCAGGGGTCCAGAACCAGCTGGGGACTGAAACCTAGCTTCTGGGGAGGCCCTGGAGTGCATAACGGTGCCTGAAGCAGCTAAAGTGCGAGAAACTCCCTGGCTGGAACTTAGACTTTCTCCCTGCATGGAGTGAATGAGTGAAACTGGTAATACTGGAACCTGTACTGCAAGTAACGGTGACACTGGAAGCACAGGGGCCTGAACTACAGGAGCCTGACCTACAGGGGGCACTGGAGACCGAACCGAAAGTGACACTGGAGACACTGGAGGCACAGGGGCCTGGACTACAGGCGGCACAGGGGCCTGGACTACAGGCGGCACAGGGGCCTGGACTACAGGCGGCACAGGGGCCTGGACTACAGGCGGCACAGGGGCCTGGACTACAGGCGGCACAGGGGCCTGGACTACAGGCGGCACAGGGGCCTGGACTACAGGCGGCACTGGGGCCTGGACTACAGGCGGCACTGGGGCCTGGACTACAGGCGGCACTGGGGCCTGGACTGACGGTGAAGCTGGGAGCACTGGAGGCTGCACTGACGGTGAAGCTGGGAGCACTGGAGGCTGCACTGACGGTGAAGCTGGGAGCACTGGAGGCTGCACTGACGGTGAAGCTGGGAGCACTGGAGGCTGCACTGACGGTGAAGCTGGGAGCACTGGAGGCTGCACTGACGGTGAAGCTGGGAGCACTGGAGGCTGCACTGAGGGTGAAGCTGGGAGCACTGGAGGCTGCACTGAGGGTGAAGCTGGGAGCACTGGAGGCTGCACTGAGGGTGAAGCTGGGAGCACTGGAGGCTGCACTGAGGGTGAAGCTGGGGGCACTGGAGGCTGCACTGAGGGTGACGCTGGGGGCACTGGAGGCTGCACTGAGGGTGACGCTGGGGGCACTGGAGGCTGCACTGAGGGTGACGCTGGGGGCACTGGAGGCTGAACTACAGGTGACACTGGGGGCACTGGAGGCTGAACTACAGGTGACACTGGGGGCACTGGAGGCTGAACTACAGGTGACACTGGGGGCACTGGAGACTGAACTACAGGTGACACTGGAGGCACTGGAGGCTGAACTACAGGTGACACTGGAGGCTGAACTACAGGTGACACTGGAGGCACTGGAGGCTGAACTACAGGTGACACTGGAGGCACTGGAGGCTGAACTACAGGTGACACTGGAGGCACTGGAGGCTGAACTACAGGTGACACTGGAGGCACTGGAGGCTGAACTACAGGTGACACTGGAGGCACTGGAGGCTGAACTACAGGTGACACTGGAGGCACTGGAGGCTGAACTACAGGTGACACTGGAGGCACTGGAGGCTGAACTACAGGTGACACTGGAGGCACTGGAGACTGAACTACAGGTGACACTGGAGGCACTGGAGACTGAGCAGAGTGTGGCACCGGAGACTGAGCTGACGGTGAGTGAGCGACTGACACTGGAGACTGAGTGGAGAGTGGCTGCGTAGCAGCTAACTGAGCTAAGAATGGCTGAGCAGGCGATAAGCTGTTTACATTGTTATCCGTCGCACAACACACTGCCCCGGAACAAACAGTTCCACAATCCACAATGGAAAAAGAGTCCTCACTCACCACAGCCGGCGATTTAGAAGTCCGAACGTCCGGCTGTGGGGTGGCGCGCCGGCGGCGCGATCGACATTTCTTCCCCGCAGCCGGCTCCGACAGGCCGGGTAAACTCGCATCCTGCAGGTGAGGCTGACGCGGCTGCTCCGGGGTGGCTGGCTGTTGCTGCTGGACAAAGTCCGATATTTCCCGAGCTCGCGCCGCCTCCCGGGCTTCATACAAGTTGGCCAATAAGTCCGAACATCCTCTGACCTGGCGGAGATAGGGATTTCCTTTGAGGATTTCCTCAATGCCATTTATCCCCACGATCCTAGCTCTCATGTTCGAGGTGTGGGTTATCCACTCGACCAGGCGTTGGACTCGCATCAGATCGCTCTCCCCGGGTAAGTCCGCTGGATCCATGTCGTGGCCGTTTCGTGCTGTCACGGTTTGCGGGTGCAAGCCGTGTGGAAATAAATTAGGACCAGGCAGCGGCAGCTCAAGTGCAGGTGAGAATTTATTAACAGTGGGACGAATAAACCGAAATGGCGGGTGACACTAACAGGAAAACCTAAACTGGGTAACACTAACAAAACAAACCAGAAATGAAGATGCAGGGAGGTCCGGGGAAATACACATGGGGAGACCGAGGGGAAACAACACAGACGAAACGGCAACTAACAGAGGGAGACACGAGGTTTAAGTACACAGAAGGATAACGAGGGAATGAGACACAAAAGGAGGGCACAGCTGGGAGTAATCTGACCTGACGAGACAGGGGAAATGTAACTGAACACACTGAGATAAGACAGAGACTTTCAAAGTAAAACAGGAAACACACACGTAATGACACAGACTCAAAAACGCAGACTAAACACAGGGATACACGGGCAGAAAAGAATGAACACTAACCGAGGGAGAACAGAACCAAAAGTACAATAATAGAAAACACAAAACGCTGGGTCAAAAAGGACCCAGGATCATGACAGTTTGTGTGTTTCCTGTTTCATATAATAGAGAACAATTTTTGGAGGTTATGGGAAGCATTGTCTTGCTTTCATGTTTCATCCTAAAAAGATTTCAACCCAATGTCAGGTTGGTTGAAATTGAATTGATAAAGACAGGAAAGGTACAGTTTAATGTGTTTTAATATATTACTATTAACAACATAAATTGACAGAAAAAAAAAGAAATCAAACACTTAGTTGATATGTATGTGTGCATTTAAGTGAAAAGGGTTATTTCCTCTTCCAAATATCGCAATACCATAAAACTTCAGAGTCCTACATTAAACTTCTTAATATCCTCCTCTAAATTTGGTATGTCCTCCTCTGAGCTTTTATCTTCCTACCCTGATGTCTCACCTTTCTCTACCTCATCTGCTGACAGCATTACGACTGACTCCCCTTCCACAGTTTGGAATAAAATGCCTTCGCCTCATCCTGCCCTGTGCTTTGTGAACTATGAGTATAGAAAATATGAGGCAGCAAGTCCTGCTGTCACTGTCAAAAATGAATGTGTTTCTAAAATTCTACTAAATATAACTTAAGACTCTATAACTAAGAAACAATTTGAGTTTAAGCTGGCTTGGCTTGGCCACGTCAGAAGAATGTAACCTTGCTGTTTCCCAAAGGACCTTCGTTGTGGTGAGTTGGTGGATGGCTTGTGACCAACTGGGTGCCCATGGCTGCACTTTAAAAATGTCTGTAAAATTGATTATAGACACTAGAATTACAGATTACATGAAAGTAGGACTGCACAACACTCCAAAAAGACAGTCAGTAGGAAGGCAGCCAAATACCAACCTCAGCTGGCGTCTCCATCCGTTTGTGTCATGTCCAATCAAGACAGGCACTTATGGATAGGACTTCTCAGTCACTCACAGTGTACCTGAAAAACGTTAAACCTGTCTGGATGCTAAACCATCATCTCTTGAGACAGAAATGTGTTTCATTTATTTAGCTAGAAGGCAAGGCAAGCTAGAAGGCAATTTTAGTTCATAACATTTTACCAAGTGGAAACAACTGAATCTTGCAGTACAATAATGTGATGAATATACCACATTTACACAGCTTTATAAAACTGTGTAAAAGACGGATTTCATACACATGAAGTGTTGTATAAAAAAACAAATTTTTATGTGTTGAAACCACATTTTCTAAAACTTATGATAAGAACAGTAGTTTGTAAATCAGCCTACAATGATTAAGAACTAAAGAATTTGTCAGTGGTAAGACATTATAAAACACATTGAAGGAATACAAAAACAGTCAGAGTTAGTTCGCAGCGCTACGTGCACGGGTGAGTGATCGGGTGATACTCACACCGAGGCGTTGTAGTCAGCTTTATTTATACTCAAGCATGTTTGCGTCACAGACACATGTAGGAAGAGATAACATACAACTCCTTACAAGGTGATAAGCATAAAACATATACGTTCAACTGCTAGTAAGTAACTGGTCAAGCCTATCTTAAGGGAAACAGAAGCCAGTTGGTTCCTGTTCCCAACGGCAGACTCAGCAAACTCAGCAAAGGTGAGGTTTCCTGTGGCAACCTCCTTATGCCAGTCATTTTCTTAGAAGTCAGCAAGGCTCACCTGAATGTGTAGTGACAAGATACATGTAGTATAAAATATATGAACATCATTGTACATTCGCAAACCTATTTAGGGAAAGCATGTTATTTAATAAAACATTAAACAAAATCTCTTAACATTCCCTGCTGTTGTTCAAATATTTTTTACATACTTCAACTTCTAGTCACTTGTGTATACATTTTCAACCAGAGTATCATTTAGTAAAATTAATATGATCAACATTTAGATTTGTTTTCACTTTGTTGACAATAATTAAAATTGTCTTCTTCTTCAGAGTCTGTGTTTCGGTCCTGATGTGTAAGCAACATCATCGTCTCTTGGTGGAACGTAACATGTGGTGTGATGGCAGTGGCTATGAGTCTGTTGATTAATGCTCTAATGCAGGGAATACAACAACATCCACACAGAGCGAGTATTGCTGCAAATACAGCCATGGACACCAGAATTGATGACACCAGAGTACGGTACTTCCCGAACATGTCCATCCAGCTGTCCTACATCGAAGTGTCGACTCCCGAATGTTCTTTCATTTTTTCATTTAGGGTCTTTAAACCTTCCAGGGCTCTGGTGAGGCTTCCATCCGCCGCTGTATTGTTGGGTATGAATGTACAGCATTGTTCTCCAAACATTGAACATACCCCATTCTTTTCACTCAGAAGCATGTCCAGTGCGATCCTTTTCTGAAACGACATTAAGGATGTGGCTCTCAGTTGCTCAGCTACTGCGTGGAGTCCGTTTCGTTACAGGGGTTCAATCCTTTCACCTGGCTCTTGATGGCCACCAACCACAAGAGTGTACATAGTACTGTGATGACAGGTGTCATTGTAGCACTTTTATTGTCTTTAAATATTCTTTTGTTTTGTGAGTGAGTTTCTTCTTGACCCCTTGTCACTCCCAGGGCCCCTGGTGAGTAGACCTCAGCCAGAGGAGTGGGATCCCAAGTGTTGCCACTGATCACCCTACTCCCCACCGAGCGAACACTAGAGGTTAGGGAGGACTGGAATCTAGGCTGTTGCTCACTTTAGTCTGACGTCGATGAATCCTGGAGTAGTTCGACCTTCTTCGTGTGGCTTTGGTGGATCCAGGAGGACTTGGTAGGGTCCTTCCCACCTCGGGGAACTCCAATTTTTCTTCTGGAGCACTTTTATCAGGATCCAATCACCTGCCTTCAACCTGGAAAATACTGGAGAAGAGTCACACAGCAGTTTGTTGTTCAACACAGTTTCTGTATTTTCTAGCAACTTTGCCATCCACTCTGCTAGAGTAGTCTCTCTAGCTGATTTGTTTACTGGTTCACTCAGTATTAGTAGTGGGAAAAGGTCTTCCATGAATTATTTCAAATGGCGTCAATTTTTGTAAGCCTGCCATTCAGGCCATGGTCTCCCTGTTACTTCCATGCATTTCCTCAGTCTCTGTTTTATCGTGCCGTTAGTTCTTTCCACTAGTCCGGCACTTTGTGGGTGGTAAGCACAGTGGTGTTTGATGCTGAATCCTAGTGCTTCAGAGACCTTGCTGATTACTTCATTTACAAAGTGTGTGCCATTGTCAGATCTTATTAGATTTGGTATTCCATATGTAGGGATAAAATTATTACACAAACATTTTGCCACTGAGATTGCATCATTTTTCTTCACTGGGTAGATTTCTGGCCACTTTGAGAATACGTCTATGATCACTAGAGCGTCTTTTGAACCTTGGCTTCATTTAGCTCAATAAAATCCATGTGAATGGTATGAAATGGGTGAGGTGGTGTGGGAAAGGATGTGGCGGCGTTGGGAAATGGCCTCTCTTTGGCCTTAAATTTCCCTGTGCATTATGTTTTTGGCATATCATGCATGTTCTTATATATGCTTTGGCTGAGTTTTCAAAATTTTTTGAGTAGAATTGAATTGTTTAGAAAGAATATCTATCTACCATCCCTGCTGTTGACAAATGGCAATGCCCATGTGTCACTAATGCTGCTGTTTTATGTATGGATTTAGGTAGAACAGGTTTCCCATTACACGTCATAATATCATCTTTCAGAATTGCGCCATCTTTTAACCACGAGGATTTTTCATTTTGTGGGGCCGCCTTTTGTTCGTTTTTAAGGACTTCTATTGGTATCAGGGAGCACGAGGTTAATGTAAGAACATTTGTTTCTTGCCGTGCAGCCTCTTTTGCTGCGTAATCTGCAAAGTTATTTCCTTTAGTGATGTAAGAGTCATCTTTTTGATGTGCAGCACATTTGCATAGTGCTAACTGTTTTGGCAATGTTATCACTTCCAACAGTGCCTTTAAAAGATTTCCGTGTTGCACTGGATTGCCAGTAGAAGTAATCATACCTCTATTCTGCCAAATTCTTGCAAAATGATGTACTGCTGAAAAAACATACTGACTGTCTGTGTGTCTCTCTGCCTGTCTGCGTCCTTGACACAGTCAGCTCCTTTTATGGGCATGTAGTTCCTGTTACACACACGATTTCCTGTCACAGACATACCACAGGCACACATATTTCCCGTTTCTCTAGACTAACCAAACTCTTTGTTGAACTTTCCATATAGCGACAATAAGTTTCCAACATTTGAGAGTTGTCTCACATGTGTCAGGTAAGACAAATTGGCTTAGATTTAAAATTGAAGTCACTGTATGGGGCACTTTGATGATTAAAGTGTCTCCTAAAACATTGTCAGCTGACTTTTTACTGCCTCTGCTGCGGCTACACCGGTTCGCACACATGTGGGCAGGCCTGACGCAACAGAGTCTAATTTACAGAAGTAAAATGCAAGCATACGTTGTTTTTCTCCAAGTGCCTGTGTTAAAACAGCTTTCATGTAACCTGTACTTCCATCTACATGTAAATAGAAAGGCTATTTCCAAGTTACTGAATACTTCTTCTGTTTTCCTTTTGTAGATACAGCACTACATATTACTTAAGGCATTTTAGACAATTTCTATTTTGTTTTAAAAGAATTCATGTATCTCATACATGTTACATATGTCAAACTTCTAAGTTGGGAAAAACTTTGCATTGCTTACAGCTCATAGCTCCCAGCTCTAAAACTAGGCATTAGCAAATCATATGCTTAATCATTATGTGTCATTGTGATCCAGAGGCATGATCACAAATTTGTTTCCAAAAAAAACAAAATAATCAAACCAAAACAAAACATACATGAGTCAGGACACATAAAAAAGAAAAAGCTGCTGTCAGAAACAAAGCAGAAGTGTAAGGAAAAAACTGAGCTCACAGACAGCTGCATGTATAAGCTTTAATATCATGCAGCTTCTGCTCTTGCAACAACAATTAAATAAAAAATATGTAACTTGCTCATTAGCTTGGTAGTGTCCACATATTTAATTCAACTTCTCAAACCTGTAGCTTTAGCTGTTGTATACAGGGTTTGGCTTATTAGTTGTTAGTATAGGTTTGCTCTTCATCTTAACAAAATCTCATATATCATTATACTGAGTTTGAGCAAACCTTAAGCTTGAATCAGACTACTTTTAACAATTATCCACCTCACATCATAACTGAATAGGATGCTTCATCTCATTAATATTATGTCATTATTAATATTATTATTAATAATTATTTTCTCTTATTTCTATATAACATCAATAGTATATTACAATATACTACTATACTACAAATATACAATAGTCTATTATAATATTTCATATATATTTTATTATGTATCCATCAAGGGCTGGGGGTGATCTGCAGTTTCACCCCCACCCAAGCCGGAGACACACTTTCCTTAGCTGAACAATGACACAGCCATAATATACCTTATGGATCTCTCTTTTTTTTTTTGATATACTTTCGTGTGAATTATCTGGATTTATGCATTCTATTCATTCTAGGCACGTTCGTCATGCCAACTATATTTCATTGTTAATACCAGTATACAGGTTGTTATCCTTCCTATTATTAGTTGGAATACATTAGATAAGCTCTAATTTAATTTAACCTTTTGTTTATTCCACTTTATTCCTCTTTACAAATTTTAAGAAAATACAGCTCTTATGTACTCTTTGGTTTCTTTTAGGATTATTTTCAGTATTTATTTCCGCTTGGAGGGTTTCTTTTAATTTAGTCAATGCGGAGGGGCTACATTGTCCCTCCCATGTAGGACATTTAGTTTTCTTTTGGATTTCTCCATCTACATGCACTAATTTGTCCGGCGCCTGGACATTCTTTCTCTAACCACTGCTCGTCAGCAGTGAGTTTTGAAGCTTCGTTACCCATTTTAATTTTATTTAGTCGATACAATATTTATATTTTATTTATTAATATTATTTTATTGATTTATTAATACTGCCAGCACACACTGTGAGACGTTCTGGTACTAGAGTCAGAGGAGGTTTATTAAGTCAGCCTTCTACCCTGAACTAAATTCAGGGCGGACTTAATTTTATGCGTTGATGCGCAACCTTTCTCTTCCTCACCATTCAGTACTCACAGGAAAACACTAGGAGTAGTGCAGGAGCCTAGAGTTCCTATTCAATGAAGCACTTACTCCTCAACAAACATACAGCGCGCTTAGAAAAATCCTATTTTTATTTGACACTCTCGTTACCTTTCACTCCCGGAGTGAAATGAAACCACGAGCTACCAACCTCTACTTTTGTTGCGGAATGGGCCCACACAAGGCGAATTATCCCGTCTTACACAGGCGAGCGTTTACGTGCGGGTCCACACAGGGCCCGGTCCACACAGGACGTTTTACAATAGGACACGTCTGTCCTTTTGGTCCACACAGGACCCTTCTACTTTGAGCAGTGTCAATCTAAAAATCGATTATTCAACGCAAAGTGTTTCTGGCTGCTTTATATTCACCTTCAATGTTGCGCTGTGTTCTTTTTTCCGGCGTCACCGGGTCCTGGCGTCGTGAACCTGTATAAGACACTGGCTAGTAGGCGAATTTACGACTCTGGGCTTTTCCTCGCTTCGCTGGAAGCGGTGGTTTCAGTGCAGGTACTCACGACGTCAGGATCCGGTGGCTCCGTCTGTAAATAGTTAGATGATATAATAATATCAATCAACAAATCCGGCTCGAAGGACCAATTAAATGTCAGTGGTAAGACATTATAAAACACATTGAAGGAATACAAAAACAGTCAGAGTTAGTTCGCAGCGCTACGTGCACGGGTGAGTGATCGGGTGATACTCACACCGAGGCGTTGTAGTCAGCTTTATTTATACTCAAGCATGTTTGCGTCACAGACACATGTAGGAAGAGATAACATACAACTCCTTACAAGGTGATAAGCATAAAACATATACGTTCAACTGCTAGTAAGTAACTGGTCAAGCCTATCTTAAGGGAAACAGAAGCCAGTTGGTTCCTGTTCCCAACGGCAGACTCAGCAAACTCAGCAAAGGTGAGGTTTCCTGTGGCAACCTCCTTATGCCAGTCATTTTCTTAGAAGTCAGCAAGGCTCACCTGAATGTGTAGTGACAAGATACATGTAGTATAAAATATATGAACATCATTGTACATTCGCAAACCTATTTAGGGAAAGCATGTTATTTAATAAAACATTAAACAAAATCTCTTAACAGAATTAGACCAGATTTCTTTAAAAGAGGTGGGTCTGTTACAATAAAATTTTATCTTTAAGGCTATATATCTTCTTCAAGAGAATCTTCTCTTGCTCTCGGCGAAGGCGGTCGCACTTTTTTTTTCCTCCTCCTCTCCTCTCCCTTAGCTTCCCTGCTTAGCCTCTTGTGTCCTTGTCTAGTCTCGTGTTTTTTGTATTACTTTTCCCTGGAACACTCTCTCACAGTCTGTTCTCTAAAACCTAAAAGAGGAATTATGGATTTGATCAACTGGTCCCTGAATGCAATTGACACCCCTTTCTCAACGAGAAGTTTGGGCTCGGGTGAGCCTGAGTGCTGAAGATATCTACCTATTCGGAACCATGATAACAGGGTTCTTGCTGATCAGAGCTGGCTTGGCCCTGGCTTATCGAAGAATTAAGGAAGCGGAACTGGCTGTTCAAACCCCCACAAAGGCTGCCCGCTGGGATTGAAACGATGGGACGAGGCGTGAGTTTCTCAAAATGGGCTCATTGAGTGCAGCACGGATAAGATCTTGGAGAACCGCACGGCTGCCGTGAATACTCAGAACAAGACCTCTGAGTGCAAACTGATTACATCTGGAGGGGCTCGCTCGGAATAACACCTCTGAGCGCAAATTGGATCACATCTTGGGAAGTGCACTGCGGTCGTGAGTTCTCAGAAATCGGCTCTTTGAGCACAAGAATGACAACATCACGGAGCGTAGGTTTGATAACATCATGGAGAAGCTCGCGGCTC
Source organism: Pelmatolapia mariae (assembly GCF_036321145.2). NCBI lineage: Eukaryota > Metazoa > Chordata > Actinopteri > Cichliformes > Cichlidae > Pelmatolapia > Pelmatolapia mariae. Next base: position 6,178,010 of record NC_086244.1, on the reverse strand, counting down.
TCCAATGGGAGATTGAGAGACCAGTGTTGGACTGTTAGAACAGCTATGAAATTCATATGAGTTGTTCGCAGTAAAGTTAAAACCACCATCACTTCATGCGGAGACCCCTTCGGCGCCAGCTGCGGTCTCAAGGCTGGAGCTGAACAACAACACCCTGATAATGGACTGTGTTGAGACTGTTCTTCCCATTCTGTCAAGGCCACCTGGGTTGGCTGGAAGACTGTTTACTTAGCCTGGCAGGGTGAAGGACACTCTCTCAGCTGAACTCTGGACACATACACACACACACGCACACAGACATATGCACATGCAGATATACACTCATCCCCCCTCCCCACTCCAAATGCCTTCGACGCTTATTCCCTTCCGATGCTGACGGTGGATCAAGGAGACCAGCGCATAGGCTGCAGGCCCGGATGTACTGTCTACATCGGCTGTCTCTCACCCTTTACCCACCCCTGTTGCTTGTCATGTGTTTCTTTGGTGTATTAAGAGTTTTTTCATGTGCTTTGTGCAGAGGTGTTTTTTTCTGTTCTCAAACTGATCTCCCTGTTGGAGCTCAGTCTGGGGGGAGTTATTTTTTTTCTCCTTATCTTTCCTCATGTGGTGCTTTTTCCATTGTTATACCTCTCTGACCTGTCTTCCCCATGTGATGTTTTTGTGTAATGTATGTATGGTCGGAGGGTAAGATGGCGCCGCCATTGCGTGCAATAGGTCGGCAGCCTTAACATGAAATTTCCCCTTGTGGGACTAATAAAGGTATATCAATATCAATATCAATATATATCTCATAATTTGCAATGGAGGTCCATGGCGCAATGTAAACCTAATGTGAATGTATAAAGTATAATGTATAATTTCAGCATATTTGTCTTCTCTCATAAAAAAAATCCCAACAGGTCACAGTACATTTAAAAGCAGGTGAAAAAATGCTGTTGCTGTTACAAAGACTGTTAACACTGGACACGGTGATGATTTTTATAAGAAATTACATAGGAACAAAAGTTTGATATTAACAAGAGCTGTTTAATAGACAGTGCAGACTTTTGAGTCTATTTATCTTTATGATGCTGACAAGGTTTTGATTGTTTCTCTATGTATATGTACATTTGTTTTATATAAAGCGCCTTGAGGCGACTTTTGTTGTGATTTGGCGCTATATAAATAAAATTGAATTGAATTGAATTTGTTTTTGTTTGTGACTTGCACATACGTGTATGACTTTACTAGATTTTCTTTTTTTCATCAATATATTATGCAAAAATTTAAAATGAAATGATGAAAGCAAGTGAGACTGTTTGCTGCTTAGGATATGTGTTTATTTGTTTTTATTGTGATATGAAATCATATTTGTCAATACATCTTCCAGCAGTGATGTCATCGAGGCTCGACATTCTAGTGGAAGTGACATCAACAGTGGGGATGCGACATTTCATGTCAGATCACACAATGAATCGTTGACTTAATCTTTTCCTAGAAAAGAAAAGAAAAGATTTAGTGATGAGTTTTATTTTTGTAATGCAGACCAGGGTAGTGTTTCCAGCTTTATGGGGATCACACTCTTCAGCCTCACTGGCAAGCTATAGCCTCCTGAGAACCGTGGAAAAAAGAATCTTTGAAGAAAGTTCAATCTTCATTGAACTTTTTTTTACAATTTCTTGCCTCTTTGGAGCTAAAAGAGGCCACCCAAACGCATGAGATATCAATGAAAAGCCCAGGAGGAATTCCTCTATTTAGTACACCAGGACTTAGTAGGGTAGTTCAAATAAGTCAAAAGATATAGACCAAAAGCAAATGTCCATTACAGATGACATAAATAAATAGGTTGGTTCTCAGGAGGCTATGCCAGGGTCCTGGAGAGGGCAGTTCTTCTATCAGAATATCAGATGGTGTGTAAGAGTTTGCCTAATTTACATAGATACGGTGGCTTGCAAAAGTATTCGGCCCCCTTGAACTTTTCCACATTTTCTCACATTACAGCCACAAACATGAATCAATTTTATTGGAATTCCACGTGAAAGACCAATACAAAGTGGTGTACACGTGAGAAGTGGAATGAAAATCATACATGATTCCAAACATTTTTTACAAATAAATAACTGCAAAGTGGGGTGTGCGTAATTATTCAGCCCCCTTTGGTCTGAGTGCAGTCAGTTGCCCATAGACATTGCCTGATGAGTGCTAATGACTAAATAGAGTGCACCTGTGTGTAATCTAATGTCAGTACAAATACAGCTGCTCTGTGACGGCCTCAGAGGTTAACATCTGCAGCAGCAGTACAGGTAGAAATGGGGGAAATGCCATTACAAATAAGAAGAGAGCAACTGACATTGAATATTGTTAGCTATCCGGTGGATTGAAGAAACAAAACCACTAAGATCTGTGATGTGTTCAGACTCGAGCTCATCACTGGCCAGTCTGCAAGACAGTCACTCAGAATGCAGACCTGACATTCTAATAGAGATCCAGCAAACATTATTCAGAATTATTATGATGGGGCTTATGGTCACATTCTTATGGGTACCAGCGCATCATGGAGTTAAAGGAAAAGAAATGGCAGATAGGACAGCAAAAGACGCAACAAGGAGACCGATGGTGGATATGGTTATTAGTGTGAGTAGGACGGAGCTCAAGAGTAGAATACAATACAAAATGAAGGAAAGGTGGCAAAAGCAATGGGAGGAAGAGAGGAAAGGGCGATGGTTTTACAAAATCCAAAGGAAAGTGGGGGAAATGAGAAGTACAGGACGAAACAGGAGAGAGGAGACAATTATATCTCGACTGAGATTCGGACACGCTGCTTTAAATAGCACATTATTTTTAATAGGAAAACACTATACAGGGGAGTGTGACTGCAGTAGGGAACAGGAAACAATAGAACATATTTTATTGCATTGTCAGAAGTATGATATTGAAAGGAGACAACCGATCAAAAAGCTGGACGATATGAAAGTGAAGTTGGACTTGATTGATTTATTTCGCACGAACTCTATAAGTGAAAGTTATCAGGTTGTATTTTGGTTTTTAAGGCAGACCCATTTGTTCGGGAGGATTTGAATATTTTATTTTATTTTATTTTTGTCATTTCGGTCCACAATCCACACCAGTTGGTGGCGGTGATGCACCATTTTGCTGTTTGCCAACCGCCAATAAACCCTATACAGAAGAAGAAGAAGGCCTCAGAGGTTGTCTAAGAGAATATTGGGAGCAACAACACCATGAAGTCCAAAGAACACACCAGACAGGTCAGGGATAAAGTTATTGAGAAATTTAAAGCAGGCTTGGGCTACAAAAAGATTTCCCAAGCCTTGAACATCCCACGGAGCACTGTTCAAGCAATCATTCAGAAATGGAAGGAGTATGGCACAACTGTAAACCTACCAAGACAAGGCCGTCCACCTAAACTCACAGGCCGAACAAGGAGAGCGCTGATCAGAAATGCAGCCAAGAGACCCATGGTGACTCTGGACGAGCTGCAGAGATCTACAGCTCAGGTGGGGGAATCTGTCCATAGGACAACTATTAGGCCTGCACTGCACAAAGTTGGCCTTTTTACATAATTCTGTCCATAATTTTTATGGACAGAATTTCTAGGTGCAGCAAAGTAATGGAAGGTAGGATGTTCTCACCGTTTTCTGTGAATGATGTGGATTTGCTGACCTCAGGCTCACGCTTGGGTGGTTTACAGCTGAGTGTGACGTGCTTGAGCTTAGAATTAGCCCAAAATCTAAGGGGTGGTCCTCAGCTAGAATTGCCACTCTGAGTCAGGAATGGGTTATTACTCCAAGTGGAGGATTCCGGTATCTTGGGGTCTTGATTAAGAATTAGGGGAGTAGAGGGGGAGCTTGACATACAGAATGGTGTGGCATTAGAACTGATGCAAATGCTGTGCCAAGTGTGGTGAAGAGAGCTCTGAGTGTGAAATGAAAGCTGTCAATTTACCAGTCCATCTACAATCCTACACTAATCAAGTTCTATAAAGAATGAGATCACAGATGCAAGTGGTGGAAGCTGAGATAGGCCGAAGAGCTGGGTCATTTGTGAGGTGCTCAGAGTTAAGCTCCTCCACATTAAAATGAGTGGTTTGGATATTTGACCAGGATGTGTGTTGGGTCCATCAAGAATGATCTGGGCATTATGAACTGGAAGTAGGACATACCAAAGAGCCAGGACACACTAGAGAGATATCATGTCTGTGTCAGGGTCATAAAAAGATGTCCTGTTAAATGCCATGATTTGAATGACTGAATGTCCTTTCTTAATTCTTAGTCACGGAAGTCTGACCATATATGATGAAATAAACTATGATGTTCCTTGTGATTGCTTCCTACATAGCAAGCAGGTGTGGCCCGGATCTGGTATCAAGCTGGATCTGGTATCAAGCCGGCTGGCTGACTTCTGGCATGATAAGACGTATGTCATTCAGATATGGGCCAGGCCTGACGAAGATGGCACTGTCTATGTGATGGCATGCCATATCTGGCCCGATTATGGTTTGGGTTATGTGGCCCAGGCTCATAGAAGACAGGTCTGGCCTGGATCTGGCATCAAACTGGCACTTCTGACTGACTGGTGTCATGGCAGGGTGTATGTCAACCAGATGTGGGCCAGGTCTGGCAATGATGGCGCTATTTATGTTCCTATTTTCCCATTTTAGTTAGAAGACCCAAATGCCATGTTACAATACTACACTGCTATAGTAGCCAATGTTTCAAATGCAGGTTTGACAGGTTTGTGAGTGTACACTTTATCCAAAACCTAGTGAGGGTTAACTCGTGTTTACCATCAGGTGGCTGTAGCTCAGGAGGTAAAGCAGGTCACCTACTGATCGCAATGTTAGTGGTTCGATCCCTGGCTTCTCTAGTCTGCATGTCGAGTGTGTGAATGTGTATGAATGTAGTTAGGAAGCACTCAGTTCAGAGAAAGTGTGTGCTTGGGTAAATGTGGCATGCTGTATAGAGCACTTTCAGTAATCTGGGATAGTGAAAAGCATTACATAGGGTCAGTCCATTCACTGTCTGAACAGAGTTTTGTCATGTTACTTTTGCGCTATTATGCACATCTTGTTATTACATGGCTTGATTAAGGTACACATTAGGCTGACATCTGGGGCCAGAGCTGAAACTGTTCTGGGCCAGCACAGGGCCACCAGTGTGTCTGCAACTGGTCTTGTGCTGGCCCATGTGTGGGCCACCTCTGGCAAACCAGATCTGGGCCACCAAAGGGCCATCATTCTTTGCGGTATGTGGGCCATGTGTAAGCACATTGTGTGGGCCAGATCCGATCCATACCAATTTTGCTATGTGGATTTGTTGCTGGAATTTTTTTAAGTGCACTACTTACAGTAACATGCATACACCACGCCCAGGTACTTGTAGGTGCCAACACACGGGTCTCCAAACACAGAGTTGCTTGCTGAGATAGTACAGCTGCTTTTCCCATTACAGCTGTAAATGCAGTTAAAAGGTGAGTCAGCAGATGTTTAAGATACTGCACATCGTGTAATCTCGTCAGCATCTGTACCTGTTAGCAACAATATCCTTGCTCACAGAACTTGTGCACTGATCAAATTGGACCTTAAAGGCAAATTGTCCGGCAGAGCACGTAGTTTTGTCATGCCGCCCGTAATCAGCTCTTTGGATGACTAAAACCTGCCCTTTACCTGAGGAAGAAATCATACCATTAACGTATAAACATGTTTCCATTTCGAATGAATTCAATAAAGTTACAAAAGAAAAAACTCACCACACTGCAGGTTCATCTGAGACCCTTCACATGTTACAGTCTGGACTGAGAGAAAAACATAAATCACATTAGAAACTAATAATTGATGTGCAGATTGAATACTAGTTCACAGTCACACATTTGATTTATAATGTGGACCTTTTCCTCCTTGGTTTTGATTAGATTTTTGAGTTCCTCATATTTATAAATATATTTTTTGACTTTTGGATATTGTGAATTTTATAATCCAAAGTATACATGATGGAATATCATTTTTTTAGATTATTTTAAAACTTATTATCACCTTTCAGATGTCTTGTTTTTTTCACTGTCCTTTTAATTATTGGCATTTCTTCTTTTACATCCCACTTGTTTTTACATTCATCCACTTTTTTGTTTCCTGACTATTCATCTTTTAACTTTTAAAGGGGAAATTAAGTTTAGTTTGGTTTTGGAGCACCATCTTGAGATGCAGAGGGGTGCATATGATAGGGCTGCAAGGATTAATCAGTAACTCAAATGATTGGATTGTAAAAAAAAAAAAAACCTCAACACAATTCTTTGCTTCATTTTATACTCTGTTTCACGCTGATGTGTTAAATGATGTAAAATAAAACAGATCTGCAATAGAAACTTGTTTAGGGGCAGTGTATGAATAAAAATTCTGAAGAGCAAAGAGGCGGAGCCGTTACCGAGACGGTGAGCTGAGGTGAAGTGAAAGAAAACTTGTTTCTAGCTTCCAAAACATCAGCACCTGTTCCTGTAATCACAATTAAAACCTTTACTGGGAAAAATTACTAGCGGGAGTCCTTCATCAAAGCACCTGATCAACAAACTCTCACCTTAAGAAAAGCAAACTTTGTAGCTGCTTCATCCACTGCCATTTGTATTACACAGCAAAAAATCTGCAGGGTACGGGGTGAGTCTAAAGGGGGCTTTGGGGTGTACTAAACCATATTAAAGGCTTTCGTTGTATTTTTCAGATTGTAAGTGAAATAATGTGAAATATTGTCCTAATAAAATTGAATTCATTTTTTAAAAATATAATAATATAAGTGGGCAGCACAGTGACGCAGTGATTAGCACTGTTGCCTTACAGCAAGAAGGTCCTGAGTTTGACTTCATCACTTGGCTGGGGCCTCTCTGTGTGGAGTTTGCATGTTTTCCCAGTGTTTGCGTGGGTTCTCTACGGGTACTCTAGCTTCCTCCCACAGTCCAAAGACATGTAGTTAGTGGGGTTAGGTTGATTGGTAATTTTAAATTGCCCATAGGTCTGTTGCGCTGCAACATGATGGAGACCTGTCCAGGGTGTACCCTGCCTCTCGCCCCATTTGAAATCCTTCAAATGTTGCAGTGTGGTCTGAGAGAAAAACATAAATCGCATTACAAACTATAAAAATTCATGTGCAGACTGAATGTTAGTTCACAGTTACAGTTTTAATTTTCAATCTTTTCCTTCTGGGTTTTGATTTGATCTTTGACTTCTTTATATTTATATTTTGGAATTATATTTTGACTTTGGATTTTGTGAATTTTTGTCTTTTGCATTTCTATTTTGCATCCTGTATACTTTACTTGAGTCATTTAAGCATGTATGACATAATATAATTGATTTTGTCCTTTATAAGCTAATTATCAGTTTTTAGATGTGTTTTTTCAATTCAATTAATTTTCAATTAAATTTTATTCATATAGGACCAAATCACAACCACAGCTGTTGTATTGTAAGTTAAAGATCCTACAATAATACAAGAGATACAACCCCATCAATCATCTGACCCCCCCATGAGCAAACGCTTTGGCACCAATGGAAAGGAAAAACTCCCTTTTAACAAGATGAAACCTGCGGCACAACGAAGCTTGGAGAGGGGAAGACAGGATAAAAGACATGCTGTGAAAGAGAGCCAGAGATTAATGATATATCATAATTAAATGCAGAGAGGTGTATAAATACATAGTGAGTGAAAAAGGTAACTGAAGAAGAAATGCTCAGGGTATCATAGAATCCCCCAGCAGCCTACACCTATTCCTGCATTGCTAAGGGAGGATCACCTGATCAGGGTTACCTGATCCAGCCCTAACTATATGCATTAGCAAAAGGTAAAGTTTAAAGCCTACTCTTGAAAGTAGAGATAGTTTCTGTCTCCCGAATCCAAATAAGAAGCTGAAGGCTCTGCCCCACCTTCTACTTTTTAATACTCTAGGAACAACAAGTAAGCACGCAGTGCGAGAGCAAAGTGCTCTAATGGGGTGATATGGTACTATAAGGTCAATATAATGTAAGTTGGGGCCTGATTATTTAAGACCTTGCATGTGAGGAGTAGGATTTTAAATTAACTTCTGGATTTAACAAGGAGCCAATTTAGAGAACCCAATATACGAGAAATATGCTCTCTCTTTCTAGTCCCTGCTGTTACTCATGCTGCAGCATTTTGGATTAACTGAAGGCTTTTCAGGAAGTTTTTAGGACATCCTGTTAATAACAAATTACAGGAGTAATAAATAAAAAGAAGCAATAAATGAACTACAAGAACTAGTTTTTCAGCATCACGCTGAGACAGGATACTGCACAAATGGAAGAAAGCATTCCTTCATATTTGTTTAATATGTGCATTGAAGGACATATCCTGGTCAAAAATTACTCCATGATGTCCATATTTTTTAATGTAATTTTCTGTTTTACATCTCACATTTTTCTGGCTTTTTTGACAGAGACAGTGAAGAAAGGACAGGAAAGCAGATGGAGCGAGAGAGAGGGGAAGACATGCGGCAAAGGGCCGCGGGTCAGACTCGAACTCGGGCCAGTTGCTCTCAACGTATGGCATGTGATTGCCCACTGAATGCACTGAGCTAAACCGGCATCCATTCTTCTTGTTCCTTGTCTATTCATCTTTTAGTTTGATTTTGCAGCACCATATTGACACACAAAGGTGTGTCTAAGCCCTAGTTCAACTTCAGCTTTTCAGCTCAATGGTAAGCGACAATTTGGACATGAAGTACCAGCTGTGAATTCTGCTTTTTAAAAATGGACAAGGTGTAAAAAGAAGACGCCCTATGAATTATCATGATCTGAATGACTGAATTTCCATTATTAAGTCTCAGTTACAGCAGTATGACTGCACTCCGTGAAATCAAAGCGGATGCTTCTCAAGATTACTTTGGTCGCTATCATATGTGAGTTACTCCTTGAGGTACTTACACTGACAAGTATAAACCACCTGCATGTACTTGTAGGTGCCAACACAGGGGTCTCCAAACACGGAGTTGGCTGCTGGGATAGTACAGCTGTTTTTCCCATCACAGCTTTGAATGCAGATAAAATGTTAGTCAGCAGATGTTTAACATACTCCACATTGTGTAATCTGTGAGAAAATGCAAAGCTGAAGGAAGAGAGTCAGTCTGTACCGTTGAGCTACAGCATCACTGCTTGTCTGACTTGAGCATGTGATATCTTGGAGCTGAGAGGTAGGACGTCCAGCAGAGCATGTGGTTTTGTCATGGCGACCATAATCAGCTCCATGGACGACTACAATCTGTCCTTCACCTGAGGAAGAGAGCATAGCATTAACGTATAACCATGTTTATATTTCAATCAATTAAATTCAATAACGTAAAACAAACCTCACCACACTGAAGCGTTGCCTCAGAACTTTCACATGCTACAGTCTGGACTGAGAGAAAAAAAACATACATCACATTAGAAGCTGTAATAATTAATGTGCAGACTGATTATTAGTTAATGTTTGTATGTGCATCGCCGTTTAAGATACTTACACTGACAAGTATAATCCACTTCCAGGTACTTGTAGGTGCCAATACAGGGGTCTCCAAACACAGAGCTGGTTGCTGAGAGAGTACAGTTATTTTTCCCATTACAGCTGTGAATGCAGATAAAAAGTGAGTCATCATAGGTTTGACACACAACACATCTAAGAGAAAAAGTGAAGCCAAACAAAGACAGTCAGCATCTGTACCTGTTAGTTACTACATCAATGCTTGTAGGAGCTGTGCAGGCGACATTTTTGGTTTGGCAGGGAGTACGTCCAACAGAGCACGTGGTTTTGTCATGCCGCCCGTAATCAACTCTGTGGATGACTAAAACCTGTCCTTTAGCTGAGGAAGAGATCATAGCATTAAAGTATAAACATGTTTCCATTTCAATCAAATGAATTCAATAAAGTTACCAAAAAGAAGAAAAATCTCACCACACGCAAGGTTTGCCTCAGACCCTTCACATGTTACAGTCTGGACTGAGAGAAAAACATAAATCACATTAGAAACTGTAATAATTGATGTGCAGATTGAATACTAGTTCACAGTCACACATTTGATTTATAACGTGAACCTTTTCCTCCTTGGTTTTGATTAGATTTTTGAGTTCCTCATATTTATAAATATATTGTTTGACTTTTGGATATTGTGAATTTTATAATCCAAAGTATACATGATGGAATATCATTTTTTTAGATTATTTTAAAACTTATTATCACCTTTCAGATGTCTTGTTTTTTTCACTGTCCTTTTAATTATTGTCATTTCTTCTTTTACATCCCACTTTTTTTTACATTCATCCACTTTTTTGTTTCCTGATTATTCATCTTTTAACTTTTAAAGGTGAAATTAAGTTTAGTTTGGTTTTGGAGCACCATCTTGAGATGCAGAGGGGTGCATATGATAGGGCTGCAAGGATTAATCAGTAACTCAAATGATTGGATTGTAAAAAAAAAAAAAAACCTCAACACAATTCTTTGCTTGATTTTATACTCTGTTTCACGCTGATGTGTTAAATGATGTACAATAAAACAGATCTGCAATAGAAACTTGTTTAGGGGCAGTGTATGAATAAAAATTCTGAAGAGCAAAGAGGCGGAGCCGTTACCGAGACGGTGAGCTGAGGTGAAGTGAAAGAAAACTTGTTTCTAGCTTCCAAAACATCAGCACCTGTTCCTGTAATCACAATTAAAACCTTTACTGGGAAAAATTACTAGCGGGAGTCCTTCATCAAAGCACCTGATCAACAAACTCTCACCTTAAGAAAAGCAAACTTTGTAGCTGCTTCATCCACTGCCATTTGTATTACACAGCAAAAAATCTGCAGGGTACGGGGTGAGTCTAAAGGGGGCTTTGGGGTGTACTAAACCATATTAAAGGCTTTCGTTGTATTTTTCAGATTGTAAGTGAAATAATGTGAAATATTGTCCTAATAAAATTGAATTCATTTTTTAAAAATATAATAATATAAGTGGGCAGCACAGTGACGCAGTGATTAGCACTGTTGCCTTACAGCAAGAAGGTCCTGAGTTTGACTTCATCACTTGGCTGGGGCCTCTCTGTGTGGAGTTTGCATGTTTTCCCAGTGTTTGCGTGGGTTCTCTACGAGTACTCTAGCTTCCTCCCACAGCCCAAAGACACGTAGTTAGTGGGGTTAGGTTGATTGGTAATTCTAATTTGCCCATAGGTCTGTTGCGCTGCAACATGATGGAGACCTGCCCAGGGTGTGCCCTGCCTCTCGCCCTGTGCTAGCTGGGATAAGCTCCAGCCCCCCCGCAACCCTGACATGGATAAGTGGAAGAGAATGGATGGATGTACACATGTACATGTATTAATTAACATCTACACCATCATAGCACAAAGATTTTGCATCAAAGCACAGCGCAAACTTCAAAATGCTGATGTGCTTGCTTTTCTTCATTGCAGTCACCACATTCTCCTTTAAAGGCTTACAGAAACAAAAACTCATTCATTCACTTGCAGACTTAAACATGCAGAAACACATGCACAAAACACACCAAATCTGCCTCATCCAGGAGATAAAACTCCTGCCTCCTATTAACATCAGAAGCCTTGTAAAACAGAGTAAAGGGTACATTTTAATGCCTTAGTTTAAATTGTACATACATCTTATATTATTTGACTATGACCTATGACTTTACTTGAGATTATTTATATAGTTTTGCATTTAAGAAAATGTCTTTTTTAAAATCTAATATGGCACACTTGTTTGTTTGTTTTTTGGCAAATGTTGTACGCAGTTAAACTTTACAACACTGCAATTTCTTGTTTTTCCTCTTTTGACTATTCATAGTTGCTGATTATCCAAGTACCGTAGTTTTCGGGTCATAAGCCGCTACTTTTTTCCCACACTCTGAACACTGCAGCTTATACTGACGTGCGGCTAATGCATTTTTTTTTTATGCGGCCAAAAACATTTTGCCTGGTAACAGTAGACCAATAAAATTGATAAGTAGTATATATACGGTATATATTTTTACCGGTTGTTAGGAGACGTTGCAATGTTGTTTGTGCACTGTTCCGTAAAAAAACCATAAGCAACGTAATTTGTGTGTTACCAATACGTACGTATACTTAAAGGTAGCCGTGTTACAGGCGCTGTTCGAGGGAAAAAAGCATTTGCAGTATGTATTTTTGTATGTTACCATAACGTTTATGTTACCTTACGGATTCAATGAAACGTTAAAAATCCTCACGTGTAATATTTCTGTGTAAATATCTCATATTACGAGTGAAACGCATATGGCTTAAAATCCGGTGCGGCCTGTACAAGTACAAAATTGATTTTCTTTCTAAAATTAGAGCATGCGGCTTTTAATCAGGTGCGCTCTGTAGTCCGGGAATTACGGTAATTGCTCGAATAATTGATCAGTTACTAAAATAATCCACAGCTGCAGTGCTAATTTATGTCCTTATTTATGTTTAACTTTAGCTGATCAACACAACGTACAGATGTTTTGGACATGAAGTCCTTGCTGTATTCTCCACATTCTATTGCTGCTTTTTAAAAAAGAAAAAGATGTCATGTGAAATGTCATGAGCTAATCAAATGAATGTCCACTTTTAAGTCTCAGTAACAGAAGTCTGACCCCACTGAGTGAAACCAGAGATGATGGTCCTTGTGATTGCTTAGTTGCTAGAAATTTCTTTTTTGGAGTTTTATGTGAGTTACTGTTTAAGGTACTTACACTGACAAGTATAAACCACCTCCAGGTACTTGTAGGTGCCAACGCAGGGGTCTCCAAACACAGAGTTGGTCGCTGAGACAATACAGCTGCTTTTCCCATTACAGCTGTAAATGCAGATAAACAGTGAGTCAGCAGATGTTTAACATACTGCACATTGTGTAATCTGTGAGAAAATGCAAAGCTGAAGAAAGAGAGTCAATCTGTACCTGTTAACAACATCATCGCTTGTGGAACTTGAGCACGTGACAACTTGGAGCTGAGAGGTAGGACGTCCAGCAGAGCACGTGGTTTTGTCATGCCGTCCGTAACTAGCGCTGTAGATGACTAAAACCTGTCCTTTGTCTGGGGAAGATATTAAACTATAACCATGTTTGCATTTCAAGCAATTAAATTCAAGAATAATAAAAAAAAACTTACCACACTGAAGGTTTGCCTGAGATCCTTCACATGTTATGCTCTCAACTAAAAAAAGACATACAGTTTTTTTGTTTTTTTTATCAGCAATTACTTAAATTTCTGTGACATGAAAGAAGTGACATAACACACAAAAAATGATTTGTATTAAAATAACAGAGTGCTTTTTGGGGGGACTACTTTCTGCTGTAGATGGAGCTACATCTTCTTTTATTTAGCAGAAGAACAGGAGACTTGTATATGTTGTATTCAGTTTTTTCAGGAGTTCAAGTCAAGTCAAGTGCCTTTATTGTCATTTCAACTATGTTCAGTGGTACTGTACACCGTGAAGCGAGACAACATTCCTTCAAGAACGTGGTGCTACATATAACAGACAGTCAACACAGGACTACATAAAGTGCAAGTGTGCAAAAATTGCAAAAAAAATAAAATTAAAACAAAGATGGTGCAAGACCAGACAGAACAGAACGATACACACAAGACAGTGCAATAGAAATGTGCAACAATGACAGTGGGTTGTGTAAAAGACTGAGCACTGTGTAAAAAGTAGCTTAATGTATGAAGGTGTGCGTGTCTGTGTGTATGACATTGTGCAGACAAGTGCTTGACGTAGCGACATGTGTGGAGGTATGTGTGTGTGTGTGTCGGCCCAGTCACTGAGTGTTGAGGGGTCTGATGACTTTTGGGAAGAAACTGTTTAGCAGTTTGGCAGTGAGGCCCCGAATGCTTTGGTACCTCTTGCCAAAAGGCAGCAGGGTGAAGAGTGTGTGTGAGGGGTGCGTTGTCTTCCACAATGCTGGTGGCTTTGATGATGTGATAGATGTCTGTGATGGAGGGAAGAGAGGCTCCAATGATCTTCTCAGCTGTTCTCACTATCCGTTGTAGGGTATTGCGATCCGATACGTTGCAGTTACCATACCAGACAGTGATGCAGCTGCTCGGGACGCTCTCGATAGTCCCCCTGTAGAAGGTGGTCAGAATGGATGGTGTGACTCTGGCTTTTCTCAGCTTCTGCAGGAAGTAGAGACGTTGTTGGGCCTTCTTAGTTATGGAGCTGGTGTTGAGGGACCAGGAGAGGTTCTCCACCATCCATCAATGTTAAGCGGACAGCGATCTCTCCACCAACTCTTTTGTTTTGTCCACGTTCAGAGACTGGTTGTTGACCCTACACCAGTCTGTTAGCTGTTGCGCCTCCTCTCTGTATGCTGACTCATCGTTCTTGCTGATGAGACCCACCACAAACATGTCAGCGGCAAACTTGATGATGTAGTTTCAACTGTGCATTCCCGCACAATCGTGAGACTCTGAGTCTTGTTTCCAAGTGATGGAAAAGGGGAGAAGAAGGTGAAACAGGCAATCATGAAGTTTAGGCATCTGACCAGCATGCCATCGGGATGCCTCCTACGTGAGGGGTATTAAGCATGTCCAGCCTGGAGGACACTAGAAAGATTATATCTATCAGTTGGCTTGGGAATGACTTGGTGTCCCCTGAAAAGAGTTGGAGGAGGGGAATGGGAAGAAGGTTGTTTGAGCATCTCTGCTTAGACTCCTCCCCAAGCAACATGGACTTCTTTTGCTGGCTTCAGGCACTTACGTATTAAGTTCACTTTTCTAACCCAGGAGGTATGTACATCTTTTATATACAGAGTATGCTTTTCTTACCGTGGCTCAAGCGGCAGATCTGGCTGTCACAGGGGGTCTTTTCTGGGGGGGACGCAGTGTCAGCTCTGGTATAGCCTGGAATTAAAAACAATCTCATATGCAGTGAATCTTTGCTGTATTAATAAGTGCTGTCTTGCTAATTTCATAGTCACAATTTAACACTTTTTTTCCTACCTTTTTAAACAAATAAATATCCAAATATATATATCGTCTATTTAATTACACAATAGTAAGTAACTGTTATATATAGTACATGAGAAACCAAAGTTCTTTACAGTAGAAACAAAAATAAAAGGGTTTCGAAAATGTCATTCTACACATATTCACACTATTTACATAAGATAACACAACACAGTTCCAGAATTTTTGAAATAAGCTTTGACACCGGGATGGTCAACAGTGACTGAGGAACAGAACTTAATGATCTCAGGTGCAAGAGCATTAAAGGCTTTAAAAACAAACAGTGCCCCTTTGCACTGCATTGTATGGTGATCCAGTGCTAAGGTTGCTAACACTGGAGTAACGTGATCTCTCTTTTTTCTCCCAGTCAATAATCTGGACACAAATAATATATCCAGTCCATTGAAACATGTCTTAATTATTTTATTAGAAGTATGAAAATGTCTGACTATAATAATCACCTTCTCATAACTGTCCTTTACTGCCAGTTATTTATATGGCACATTTCAAAGACTACAAGTTGATGTCAAATCCTTTCCAGCAAAAGTCACATCATTTGGTTGTCATTAAAAACATTCATTGAAGCATATTGATGACACATTCATGTCTTAAATCAGGACTGGACACTCCCCCTACATCAGCTGCTTGTAGGTTAAAGTTTTCTGTATCAGTACTTGGTATCAGAATCCAGCAAAAGAAGAGGCACACAGTTATGCACACACATAGAACAGGTAAGATCTGTAATATGTATCTAATTAACACCTGCCATTGATCCAGGAAACACGCCCACGGTAATTGGTAATAGTCACAGTTAACACAGGCAGCTTCCCGTGCAATTTCATGGAACATTGTTGCATTACTTTGTACAAAATAATCAAACTTATCTCACCTTTCATCAGCTCAGACAGCTGGACTGCTAGATGCTTGTGTTTACCCTCAGAGTTACTTACATGATTTAAAATTAACAGACAGAATTAAAAAAAAAAAAAAACAGGTCCCATGTAATCAGAGTGAAAATATAAGTTCAGAAAATCTATTAACACGGATCAAGGTGGCGATATAAAGTTAAAAAAAGGCACATTAGGATAAAAGTGACTGAAACGTGTATTTACCTGAACTCATGAGTAAACATGTTGCTCCCAGAACTGAAAATCAGAAAAGAATCCTCAGTATTAGACTGTGTGTTAAAGCAAAGCAAAGGGGAAATCTGGATGTTTATGACTTAAAAGTTAAATACTGTATGTTATGAATAATTGGTTTTGGGGTTTTTTTGCCTAACAAGGTAAAAACAGCATCTTGTTAAAGTTCATCCTTTATGGATGACACTATGATGTGACATCTGCATAGAAATTAACTTATGAACAAGTAAAGATTTTTTATAATCTGGATTTTAGTTAAAAAAATTTTATTTTATTGTCCCTCGTAGGAAAGCTGGAGACTAACAGTATATACTTTATTCTTGACTTTTAATGATTTTAAATTAAACCTAGAAGTTGTTAGAAGTTACTTGGAGATAATTAATAACCCATGGATTACTTTTGTCAAGTTATAACCCTGTTATAAAGGAAGATTAGACAGCAAAGTCTTCCAGCTTTACTTTTCCACCTGAGTTGGTTCAGTACCTCATCTCGGGTACCTCTGAAAGATACCAAGCTTAAAAAGAGTGACACTTAATCTTTGCTAATGACTTTATGAAAAACTTTTATATATAAATAATCAGTCTGTTGTACTCACGCAATGTGCTGCTGAGTCCAGAGAAGAGCATGGTGTTAGACCGGGATTTCAGTGAAGAGCTGAGCAGATAGAAAAAAACAGACCTGATGTATTTCTACTGCTTAGCTAAGAAATGTTATGTGCATGCAAAACAAGCACACAATGCAAAAAATTTGAGTATTTTCTTAATCAGATCCCACAAAAAAATGAAAGAGAAAAAAACATTAGCCTACATATTTGTTTAATGAGCATGTGGAAGAATATATTCTGGTCAAAAATGATTCCAGGATTTCTCACAGTGTTACTGGAAGCCAAAGTAAGGGTATCCATAGTCAGTTCCATGCTTTTAACACATGCTTGTAGTTTATCTAATCTTATAATCTAAAGTAATCTAAAAAATCTTGCTTATCAGATCAATAACAGAAATGTTTTCTACAGAGAAATAATAGCATATAATACTATAATATACATTATTTGATTATATCTAATAATATATAATCAAATAATCACATAGCTAATTTAAAACAGCAACGGTTTTGAGAATTTTTAAAGTAAAAATGGCCGTGTGTGCAGTGTAACAGTTTTAAATGTAAATATCATTAAGGAACACGATTCAGTGTTCAAATTTTATGACACACAAGATGCAGTTTCAATATTATTGTTCAAGCCACCCACTATAATTATTAGATTTATACACAGATAATAGTAGAAAATGATTTGTTCTGTTTCTGCTGTGATATGAACAAATAGTATAAACGTTACCTCGTTAGGACGATCCGGCGAATCTGCAGAGCCGGTAGCTGGTAGAAAGATGTCAGAGAAAAGGATGAGACACCCAGTCTTTATGTACCTTTTTGGGAGCGTTCTGATCATCATATTAGTCTTATTATAATTAAAAAAATAAAATAAATATTTAATTACACATTGACACACGCACGCAACTAAGTAAATGTTAGGTGAGCAAACAGGGGTGTTAACTGGTAAACAGTTTAAACTGTTGCACTGGTATATAATATAGCTGTGCCACCCGAATGGTAAACAAAAAAAAATTGCTGAAAGAAAGACATGAAAATACAATACTGCGCAAAAGTTTTACAATAATCGCGCTAATATTTTGCTTCAGCTGTTTGTACTTTTTTGTGGCAGTACTTTATTAAAATCTGTTTCAGTGTCGGCAGGGTGATAATACTAATAACTGTATGTATTTACACCAACAGCAGCTTTATCTGCAGCTTTAAGGTTCATTAATTACAAATATTTCTTTTGGCACAGATTGGCTGCTGGCCTGCCCAGGATGCATCCCACCCTTTATCTAACAGGATAAACATCAGCCAACTGCCACAACTCTTTGATGAAAATAATCTTTGGTATGAAAACATACTATCTCCTTTTCTGCAGATTTGAATAGGAGGAGAAAGTCAACACACAAACCATACTGAGGTAATTTATCTGTAAATGTCTGCAAATAAACAAACAAAAAAAAAAACAGTCTTTTCAAGGTGCACAAAACAATGTAAGGATTATGAATTTAATTTAGTAAACGTTGACCAAAAATCAACGTTGACCAAAAATCATCCATGAGAAAAGTTAAATTCCACTTCAGTATCAAACACCAACATCTAGAAGAAGCTGTGTTTTGTTAACAAAGGTGTGTCAGCAGGCTGAAACATCCAAAAGCTCCAAGGCACTTGAACTCACTGATGAAGGCTTCTATGCCATAAAGGAAGATTAGAAAGAAAAGTCTTCCAGCTTTACTTTTCCACTTGAGTTGGTTCAGTTCCTCATCTCAAGAGTCCACCTCTGAAAGATGCCAAGCTTAAAAAAAATGGCACTTAATCTATGCCACATCAAGTTACACGTTTTTAGGACGAACCTGTCTATATATATATATATATATATATATAAAACTAAACTGTTTCTATCTATCTATATATATATATATATATATATAAAACTAAACTGTTTCTATCTATCTATCTATCTATCTATCTATATATATATATATATATATATATATATATATCTATCTATATATATATATATATATATATATATATATATATATATATAAAACTAAACTGTTTCTATCTATCTATCTATCTATCTATCTATCAATCTATCTATCTATATATATTATATATATATATATATAGATATATATATATCTATATATATATATAGATATATATATATCTATATATATAGATATAGATATAGATAATTAATTAGAGGCTTTATAATGAATTAATCTTGATTAACTGCATTTAATCGCACAAGAAAATTTGCCCCAAAGCAATGTTTCTTAATTTGAAAGGGTTTTAGTGGGCGACAGAATCAAATAATAGACATGGACATGAATATTGTAAACTCAAGCTCTTTTAATTTCTGGGGAATAAAAGCATTTAAACTGCATTTCAATTTAAAACAGAGAAACAAATATCCCTGGCCAAAATTGGGCAGACTTAAAAATAAAGTGCTATTTTAAGTACTTTAAGTATATGAAGATATTGTCTTTAAATAATAATAATATAAATTTCAACATAAAGTGCAGTTTTTCCTCTTAAAAAAAATAAGGCAGAAACATAAAAGGTTATTTGACCAGCTTCACCTTTAAACTCTGAGTAACCTTAGCCAAAATTATTTTTTACAATAGGCTAAAACATGTGTGATCATCAAATATTTTAGTCAAAAAATAACAAACCCATAGCTCCATGCTTATTTACTGTCCGCCTCTTTCAGCCAGTTACTTAGATAAATTAGCCTGTTCACATTGTCACAGCTCGAGGCAGCTCTCTGTTTTTGTTACTATGTGACCTGCAAGTGAGAACTGTCTCTCGCATGGGACAGAAGTGGAAGGATTAATCAGGACAGACAGCTGTGGGTGGGTACCTGCACGACTGGACCACCACTGGAGCGGGCAGTCTGTCTCCCTGATGGTGGATTCTGCTCTGTACAAACTCAGGGGGCTGTTACACAGGGCTTCCTCATCTGAATCTGTGCACATTTTCAAACCCCATATCTTCTACCACTGATATTGGTCTACAGTCCAGAGCAATCCATTTTATGAGAGAAATACTAAATACTATACACTAAATTTAATTTCCCTCTCATCCCTGCAGGCAGTCTGTCCTTCAAGCTCGGGTTCTCTAACAGAGGCCTGGGAGCCTGAGGGTCCTGCGCAGTATCTTAGCTGTTCCTAGGACTGCGCTCTTCTGGACAGAGATCTCTGATGTTGTTCCTGGGATCTGCTGGAGCCACTCGTCTAGTTTGGGAGTCACCGCACCTAGTGCTCAGATTACCACTGGGACCACTGTTACCTTTCACCCTCCACATCTTCTCGAGCTCTTCTCTGAGCCCTTGGTATTTCTCAAGCTTCTCGTGTTCCTTCTTCCTGATGTTGCTGTCATTCGGAACCGCTACATCTATCACTACAGCAGTCTTCTTTTGTTTGGCTTTTTGAGAGTTGGAATGACAGAAGCAGTTTTCAGGGATGAAGGAACAATTCCAGTGTTAAGGGAAGAGTGGATAATACTAGTTATGAGAGGAGCCAATGAGGGAAGACAAGCTTTAACTAACACAGTGGGAAGAGGGTCAAGCTGACAAGTGGATGATTTAGATTTTTGAATACGATTTGATACATCAGCTATGGAGGGAAGAGTAAAACTTGGAAATGACTGACAGGAAGACAGTGGGAAGACCGAAGAGTCTACTTTATAGTTAGAAGCTCCTACAGAGTTAAGTTGTTTGTGGATATCAGCGATTGAAAAAAGATATAAGAGAGTAGCAAAAGTCAGCAGAGTCCGTATGAGATGGGAATGAGTCCGGAGGTTTTGTAATTTTACTAAACAATGAAAAGAGAGACCTGGCGTTACCTTCACTAGAACTGGTTAAGCCAGAATAGTATGGGGATTTGGCTGAAGCAATGCAGTCCTTATAAAACAAGATATGATTGTTATACATTTCTTTGTGTATGGTAAGTCCAGTTTTCTTGAACAGACGTTCCAGTCGGCGTCCTTTAGCTTTGAGATGGCGCAGGTTAAGCGTAAACCATGGTGCTGAACAGGAAAATGAGACAGTCCGTGTTTAATCAGAATCAGAATCAGAAAGACTTTATTTATCCCCGAGGGGCAACTAAGATACAACAGAGCAGCATGATGTTGACGATAAGGACAGAGCATAAACAGGCAATAAGAGTGAGATCATAAATACACAGAATATACAGGATATACACAGTTTTAAAATTACACAGTTTTAAAATTAAAGTGACTGAAATGGAGCTAAGTGACTAAGTGGAGCAAATATATTAAGAAGGTTATGGAGGTTGACATTATAGTAAGAAACAAGTTCATCAGAGGATGAGGAGCTGTGAATAAATGGAAGGTCATAATTGGCTGATGAAAGATCAGCAGGTTTAATATTACTAATTTTCCTAAATGTGATGTCACAGGGAGTACAGGTTTTGGAGGCTGTTGTATTTACAGTAAAAGAAATAAACATATGATCAGATTGGGGAAACAAATGGGCTTTACAGTGAGTGGGGGTAACGCCAGAACAGCAGACCAAATCCAAGATATGACCTTTAGTATGAGTAGAAAATTTTATGTATTGTAGAAGCCCAAAGCTTTCCAGACAAGAAGTAAAATCTCTAGAAAGAGGGATTTTATCATTGTCCATATGGATATTGAAGTCACCAACAACGATCAAGTCTGGGGAAAGTACAGAGAAATGAATAAGAAGAGCAGCAAAATCATTTAAAAATTCCTTATTTGGCTTAGGTGGAATTTAATTGAATGTTTAATCGCCCTCTTTTCCTCTTAGTCTTTAGTGTCTTTAAACTCACTGTTTTGGTTCTATTGCTCACAATAGCCCTCACTTACTAACAATGTGTTCAAATGTGTGTTCAAACATTTTGCACACAAATTAGTGATTTATCAGTATTTATATACGTGAATTTGTGTGTACTTGTATGTTCCTGATAAAGCGAGAGGCAGGGTACCCTCTGGACAAGTCACCAGTCTAACACAGAGAGACAACCATTTGCACCTAACGGCGATTTAGAATCATCAATCAACCTAAGCCCACTAACAGGCACACACATACCCAAACATGCATTCCCACCCTTATACACACATATGCAAATACTCACACACTCACCCAACCTGGAGACACACATAGCTTTACGCAGTACACACACTCACGCTCCCCATACGTACTCCATACTCCTAGGTCCAGGCACCAGCACCCCCAGAGGGGCAATCAACCCCCAGACCCAAGAGATGGTTCCCTTTGCTCTGGGGTGGAGACGAGCAGACTGCCCCAACTAGACGGCCAGATCCTCCTTCTAACCGCACGCCCCAGACGGTGAACAGAGAACGGGGGTGTGGGAAGAGCCTATACTATACTCCGCCCGCTCCTGTTTAGCGTTGATGCATTTTGTTCTAAGTGCATTTAAAACAAGTGAGGGGCATGTTACCAACATCCCTCTGCAAGATAACAGCTGGCATCAGCACAGTCCCTCACAAGAACCCTCAATGTCTACATGTATGTAAAATGGAGAGGTGGGCATCGTACGACCCCAAGGCCCTATTTGTACTGCATGTGTCATGAGAGTGTAAGTAATGTTATTTAAAAAAAATATATTTAGTTTTATATGTCCACCTTTCAAAGACCACCTCAAGAAAAATATATTTATATGCAGCACTCCTACTCAACACCTGTTTGTGTGTAATTTCTGATAAAAAGTAGAATGGGAGGTAGAGCCTTCATCAGGTTCATTTTTTTTAATGAGAGTAAAATGGTAAATGGCCTGTATTTGTATAGCGTTTTACTTAGTCCCTAAGGACCCCAAAGCACTTTACACTACATTCAGTCATTCACCCATTCACACACACATTCACACACTGGTAGAGTAGACACTGTATACTCAAACTACATTTTCCTAAATTTATTAAGCAGTTAATGGTTTGAGTTAAAAACAGCGCAGTGTCCCTTCCTTCACTCAGGAGCCCCAAATGAACAAAGAGCACAGCACCCAGGCAGTAAACACTTTTATTGTGTGTCATAAAAACAGAATGTTAATGTGTTTGGTTAAAAGTTGGCTTGGCTCTCCCTCTTGGCTCTTCACTCCATCGCTAAGGTCATCTTATGCATCTCTGTGTGGCACGAACTTCTCACTGTAATATGAAGACAACTCTTCCCACTTCACCATGGCAACCATTTCTTATCCCCCAGTCAGCCCTACAGAGAGAGAGAGAGAGAGAAGCAAACTCCCAAACACCATGATTTAGAGACATGTGTTGGTCTAGTGTTGTTAGTACCATCTCCAGTGGAGGAATTCCTAAGAGGTGGAGTCTTCTCTCTCGTCTCTGTTCGAGTCAGGGTGTAACAGCCTAAATCCAATACTATTCTACAATACATATGTGTAGTAAGAAATAAAACATAAATGTGTGTTCAAAATATGAGGTAATTATGAAATATAAAATAATGGGGTACACATGGGGTACACATGTACACATGTAAAAGATTAAAAAAAAAACTGTGATCAAAAATAAATTCGAACAAATCCCTCCTTTTACACCTTTTAAGGTGTAAATCAATAATCCATTTGAAAGCTTCACGTCCCTCCTTGGTACCCTTCACCTCACAGGCCATCAGCATAGCTCATCAGCAGAGTGCAACATGAGGTCAAGTGGAGATGGCTGATAGCACAATTGTTACAGAGAGAAAGCAAACAAAAGCTTATAACCTATGGAAGGAAATTTCCTATCTCAGGATCTTCCTTCTGGTTTCTTTGACTCTTGTCCTCACTTTCCGGGTCTTCCACCAGCAACAGCATCTGAAGCTGTGTTTTTAAGAATGAGAGTGCAGCACACAATACCAAACATTGAACATACACCTCCCCTCTCTGCCAAGAGCACGTCTAAGGCCTTCCTGTTCGGTATTTTCAGATTAAGTTAACCAATTAGATATTATAGTGGACTTTTATTTACATTTTACTAGGAGTTGCCCAACAGGATAATTTTAAACCTGTTTGCAATTTAATTAGGTAACACATGTTCATTACACACACCTCTTAGAACTTCAATAACACCAATTTGAATGAAAATCTTTATTAAATCAAGATCAGAATTTAGGAATCACCTTACCCGCAGAAGTATCTGAGTTAGGTTCAACCAGTGCCCAATTACAGTCACTGGAAACTTTATACCATGCAGACTGTAGTCACCTAACTCTGCAGCATTATATTAGTGGATTAGGATTAGACATGTGTAAATACCATCCTTTGGCGTATAGGCAGGATGTGTGGTTATGTAAACGACACTGAAAACAAAGAGCTCAGAACATAATAGTTAGCATGGGTATGACTCAAGGGCAAAGTAATCAAACTGTGTAAACCCTTTGATTGTTTAAACATCATGTTTTCTCTGAGTGAGGCTGCAATAGCAATTACTGGTGAAGTTCACACCACTGCAATCTTTAGCTTTAAAGGAAAAACAAAAAAAAACAGGATTTGTAAATTTTTTCACACCTAATAAGGCATCATTTAAACATTGCTGATAGTGTTCAGTTACCGGCAATGTTCCCTCTAATTTTTCATGTGTCTGAGCGAACACACAAACTCCCTGAGCGATCCCTTGGACCACTGTGAGCGACATCAGACGTGTGCACTGTGGTCACGCCAGCATCGAATCCATCCAAGTTACATGGTTTATTAAAATAATCAAATTACAGCATTTACATTTATGTTAGACTACTTTTAATTAACTGCTTTAGCCCACTTATAAATGAAAATTTAAAAAATCTTGTTCATGACCTGTGTAGTATGTTAACACTATTGGAAGTAAAAATAACTTGAACTCCAATTTTGAAAACACACTTTTTTCTTTTTTTCATAAAGCTCTGACTTGTATTATGAGTATGAGTCTGTGGTCTGGGAGAGAGTCCTGTAACTCTGTCTGCCAAATACAGCATATACTGACCAATGTTGGGCAATTAATTATATAGTTACTTCTTCAAAAAAGTAACTGAGTTGGGCAAACAACAAAGTTTTTTGCAGCTATTTTTTTAATGCAGCCAAGGCGTTTTTAAATAAACATTTCAAACTATTTACAGAACAATCAGCTGTTCTGCATCAAATCTGATGCCACACAAATTATTTGTGCCACTCCAAAAAATAATTTCTGTCCACTATGAGATAAAGGAGAACAACAGCCTGATACCTATAAATATAAGTAAATATAAACAACGACAGTATTCAGGAAGAAAACCAAACATTGCAGATATTTTTATCATAACTCTGGTTTTACGTGGCCTATCAACACAATTTAAAAACTGGTATAAAGTCCACACTTTTCCCTTTTTCAATTGTTCTGTCTGTCCTGCTCACATCTCCAATGGTTGTAGGTGTTGTCATTAACGTGGCTTCACTCCACATCAGCCACGCCACTTTGCTAGCTAAAACACCGGTGTCGGCACATAAGAACGCTGTCATAGCCTGTCAACGACGTTGATTAGCTGCGTATATACGAATGTGAATCGCATCATTGGCTGGACTATGGGATAAGGTGGCATCGTTCTAATCCCATACGGGAGCAGCCAGTCACTTACTGACTAACACTGCAAAACAGAATTGTTAACGTATTTATTTTAATTTCAATTCAGGTTAGATTTTTTTTTGTGCGCAACACAGATTTTCTTTGCGCAGAGACCGTGCCAGCAGTGCGCAATTGCGCACGTGCGCAGCTTAGAGGGAACATTGGTTACCGGGATATTGCTTGAATCACTGTCCACTGTCACTGTCACTATCCTAGCATTTGACCCTCCAACATTTGCATGCTGTTCTATTGGAAGTGCAGCAAAACAACAGAAACCAACATGAGGCTAAGAAATTCACAGTTGTAGGAAACTAAACTGGAATTATTTCAAATGAAAAAACTGAAGAAGAAACTCAACCTACTTTTTAGTTCAATCCTTTTTAGTGGTTTGTGTATTCACATCAATAACATCTGACCTAATAATAATACTAAGTTGCTTAGTCCAGAGAGTTTACTTTAGTTTCTGTCACTGCTGTATACGTGCTGTGTTTGCCTCGCCTTGTTTTTCTATTGTGGTATTCAGCAAATAAACAGCTCGCTTTTTGTTGAATTTCATTTCTTCTCTCCCGTGTCTGCATTTGGGTCATCTCCATAAACACACCGGCTTACAGAACAGACCGACCAGCATGCACCCAGCAGACACTCTCACAGAGCTGTGTGAGGAGACCAAGAGTCTGGTTAAAATCACCTCTCCCCTCCAGGACTCTCAGGACCCATTGAGAGTATCGGTTGTTCTGGCAGCCATGGAGGCAGTCTCCTGTCAATCCTGGAGACAGAGACGCGGCTGCTTCAATTCCTGATGATTGTGGAGGCTCACAAGCTACTT
Organism: Pelmatolapia mariae; assembly: GCF_036321145.2. Taxonomy (NCBI): domain Eukaryota; kingdom Metazoa; phylum Chordata; class Actinopteri; order Cichliformes; family Cichlidae; genus Pelmatolapia; species Pelmatolapia mariae. Next base: position 6,151,917 of record NC_086244.1, on the reverse strand, counting down.
CTCTAAAAAAGGAGGATTACCAAGCCGGAGCTCTGGTTCAGGCTGTCATGGACAACGCCTCCGCTCAGTATTCTCTGGTCAGACCTCCTGTCGTCTGCCTCATTTCTGGCGAGGATGTGGGCAGATGATGAGGAGTCCATCGCCACGTCACTCTTGGCTCCTGTGGCATCAGCTTCCCTTGCAACCGCTTCCAGGAGGAAGCGCTGCTCGCTGTGGTCGAAATCCGAGACTTCCCCAGAGCGTCTGGCAGCGGTGAGTCAAAAAGACTTCCATTTGAGCAGGGGGAAATAAAGACTATTAATTCAGAATCATCTAACTCATGTACTATGAACTGTTAAGCCTGTTCGCCTTGTGCCCCTTCGAGTAGTAACTACAGAGACTGTGAATTCCAGCTCTGGAAAAGTTCAGACTGTTTCCATGTCTGTGTCTCCTGAACAGGAGATTGGCTGTCCAACCTTCAAACTGGCCAGAGACCCACATGTTTTGTTTCCCTCCGTTAATGGTAATGGTAATGATGAAAGTTCTGCCAGTGTTTTGTGTAATGGCCTAAGTAGTTCTGGTGGGTTTGAGACAGCCAGCTCAAGTTTATGTTTTTCTGTTCCTGTGCTCAATGGACTATAGACTGTGAATAAGCATCCCCAGGTTGGACCCAGAGGCTGAGTTGGAGGGCTCAGTTTGCTGTGGATCCCCAGAGGAGCTCATTTTGGTTGCCACTGAATTTGCAAGGGAGGTTCTGCAGCAGCTTCAAGTGTCTGCTGGATGTTCCGGAGAACAATAATGTTTTTCCTTGTGGAATAAATTTACATTTTGAATTGTGAACTCATGTCTTCTGCCTCATTTTAGTGGAACAAACCTGTATACATGATTGGTGTTTCTACCGATTTCCTTGGATGGAATCCCAAAGGTGGTGTTATTGGCAACTTTTGGCTGCCCTAGCTATCGTGACAACAATGAGTTAAAAGGGCAAAGTACTGAATCACTCTTTTTAAACCCTTGTGCTGCCACCATAGTATTTATATTTTCATGTTGTTGTTCACCTACAACAAAAAATAATTCCTTGTACACTGAATGACAAAGATTGTCTAGGAAACAATCTTGTCCTGTGTGCAAAGGAAAAAGTCATTATCGTGTTGTGTAAATGTTAGGTAAGCACAACAAGGGTGTTAACAGGACACAAAATATAAACTTTGATCCATGTAAAACTTAGCTGAGCCACCCTAATGATAAACAGCAATTAGCTAAAACCAAAGCATAATTGCTCTGAACACATCTGGGATACAGTACTGTCTTGATCCTGCCTCACTCCTAGGGATGGGAATTGATAAGATTTTCACGATTCCGATTCCATTTTCGATTCTGTTTAACGATTCGATTCTCTTATCGATTCTCTTATCGATTCTCTTATCGATTCTTATTTTCAAAAAAGGAGAACACACAGGTCGATTAGCTTAGAACTTTGTTTTATATCTTCTCTTTGAACAAGATAGAAATTTAGGAGTAACATGGCCTTACAAACCCAGATCTTAAGAGATCCACAGCCTACGGCTCTTCGATGGGGTGTCACGGGGTCCCCAGAAAAAAAAATTGTAAATGTAAAATACAATGGCTGTAGCAATAACAAAGTATAACATAAATTATTCTGTAGCAATTACACAAGAATATCCAGTAATGTCCCTGCCTACAATTAAACACATTCACTTACTGAAAATCGGGGGCATCTGCTGTGGCAAATGGGTGCAAGCCTTTTACCACAAACTTAGTCACTGCTCGGTGACATTCGTCTATCCTGGACTAAAAGGAGATGCTAACGGTAGACTGCAGCGAAAACTGCCAGCATCTGAGCCAGCCAGACTCTGTCTGTCTCTCTCATCATGGTCACTTAAATGCAGCGCACAGTAATGGCAGGTTTTGTAATAAGGCAGATCGCGCTAACATAATATGCACTGTTAGTTGATTATTTACCTGCCGGATTAATGGGAGAGGACGTGCAAACGTTACCGCTGCTGCTGGGTTGAGATTCACGAGTCCGGAGCGGAATTAAAAACACGACATTCATTTAAGGTCATCGCGTGTTTTGTGAGCAAATGCTTTTGCATATTCGTAGTGTTTCCTCCCTTAAATGAAATATCTACTTTGCAAGTATTGCAAGTTGCCCTGTTGTCATCCGTTCTTGTAAAGTGTAACCAAACTTTTGAGCGTTTGAGCCGCTAAGGCGCCATGTTTCCTGCCAGGTAAATGACGCTCCGCAACGTGGTGACGTCATTTGAGGCGACTGGAATCAACAGGGGAATCATTTGCAAAAATGACAAACAATTCCAATTAATTGAAACAGTGGGAACCGGTTCTCAACAAGAACCGGTTTTCGATTCTCATCCCTACTCACTCCTTTGTTTAGATCTACCTGGTCTTAGATAGTAATCTGTATGGTATTTGGGTTATTGAAAATTTTCTTTGTAAGCTATGTTTGTTAGTATGACGTTTTCAGAATTACTAAGTAAAAATAGTGGTGTACAAACATTTGTCAACTTTCTTCTTTTCTACAGGTTTGAACATTGCTGCTTCCACAAAGCAGCATGTATTTTTCATATTCATGTTCAGATTTGACTGTCTATGTATATGTATGTAAATGGACTGGTATGTTGCTCGAGGATACTTAGGCATGCAGACTGGAGCCTGGAGCTCTATCTCCTGGGCTACCTTGTGTACACACACACATGCACACGCACAGACACCTGACCTCACCTCTTCAGTAATGGCTTCTCTCTCCTCGTTGCTCCTCGTCATTTATGTGTAGACAGAAACCAGTCCGTTTTAAACTATGACAACTGCATCTTTCTTCTTCTTCTTCATTGACCTTTTTTCACTCTTTGTTTTTATGCACCACTCTGTATTTATTCATTTGTTATTATTAATTTCTCTCTCTCTTCAACATTGTGTCTCTTGTCCTGTCTTCCTCCCCTCACTCCCAATGGGCCGTGGCTGATGGCTGCCCCTGCTTGAGCCTGGTTCTGTTTGTGGAGGTTTCTACCTGGTAAGACGGAAATTTTCCCTTCCCACTATTGCCAAGTGGTTGCTCATAGGTGCGTCGTGTGATTGTTGGGGTTTTCTCTGTGTTATGGCAGGGTCTTGATGTAATGATGTAACGATTTACAAAAAATATACGGCGATGGAAAATTTCTGTTTCAAACCTCCCGACCTCTGTCTTATTGTTATGTAGTTGTACCTTAAACTGTGTTCAAGGCCATGATGCCTTCATTATTCAGCTGGTACTTTTGTGATGTTGAGACCCATATGGAAAAGATATATATATAAATCTTATAAAGTTTGTATCTGTCTTGTGTGAAACTTGTATGAAAAGCATACAAGAGTGAAAACAGATATCAGATCCCTTGAAAAATTATATAAATGAAACTTGTATGTTTTGGATACTTACTAAAACAATATATGAAAGTAATGAGAAAGTAGCCACATGAGTAAATCATATAAGCCTTATATGATTCACTATATGAAGTAGTAGTAAGTTTTTACTATTTCTTTTCCATATGGGGAGTTTAACTGACAATTTTCAAATAGTGAAAGGCAAATAAAAATGCACATAGAACTATTTGGTTTGAAGTCTACTGTCATATGAATTGTTCTTTAAACATCAACACTCAACCTACCAGAGCCAGTTACTTGGAGTTCACACAGTTGTATTTCCATTGGGTCTATGACTCTGTAAATAAGCAGCTGTTCACTAACAACTTTACCAAAAGTGTATGTGTGCGTGCGTGTGTGTGTGCATGTGTGTGTGAGATTTGTTTGAAGAAGGGATCACATCATAAAAGAGAAGTGAAAACTTCCTCGTTTGAAAGTGAAAACAGAAGAGAAGCCATCTGAATATCAGTATGTGTCAGAACCTCAGTATGAAAGTCTTCCGTGCTTTGGTCTGTTTCATTTTTCTTGGTGGGTCAATTTATTAATATTTCTTTCATTTTGTTGTTTTCAGCATTATTTGTCTTTGTTTCCTTTTTATTTCTAGTTGATCAGTAAGTTTGAGCTTCTTGTTGAGCAGTTGTAGCGACAAACTGTCTCAGCATTTTTCATTTTCATCTGCCTCTTACATGTTATTGGTTTCTGTGGTTAAACGCAGAGTTGGAAAGAGTCAGTCAAACATGCAGTTCACTGAAAGTACAACTCAACATGTAAACCCGTGAAGAACTAAAAACGGCTTTAGCAAAGACAGGAAACCCTTGAAATTATAGGTAAAGCAGTTAAATGTTACCATCATTTTTGAAAGGTACTCAGAGTTGGTTCCTTGTTTGCTGTATCATTCACATCTTTTGTGAAGCAAAAGGTAAGATAAGATAAGATGACCTTTATTAGTCCCACAGGTGGGAAATTTGTTTTGTTACAGCAAAAGTGCAAAGTTATGTAGCAGAAATGAGAAAACACTGGAATGCAATAAAATAAAATAAAACACTATATACAATAGAATAAAATAGAATAATATATACAATAGAATAAAATAGAATAAATAGAATAGAATAAAATAGAATAGAATAGAATAAAACAATAGAATAAAACATTAGAGAACAAGTGTTGACAACCGAAAAGCTTTGGATGTTAAGCAAAATAAATTTTAACCTGTAAACATCCAAAAAGCAGACTAAGATGTCGTCATAAATAAATGAAACTCAAAGTTATTTGTCTATATTTGTTGCAAGTTTTTAACTCTGAGTCTTCCACAGCAAAAGGTTTGTGTAGATGCCAACAAAAACCAGGAAGTCGATTGTTTGCAAATTCAAATAACTAAAACATAAGTAAAACATACTGAAAACGCTGGCTTAATTTGAAAAGCTGTGTTAAAGTGAAGATTTGTCTTTTTTCATTTTAATAGATCTTATTAGGCTGCAAAATTTTACAAGAAGAAAGTAACTAGTGATTTATTGTATTTTCAGCAGGACTGCAGGATACAGGATACTCTGGTTTTGTTAATGCAGAAACTCCCATCTATACAGAAATGGAGGGCGGAAGCATCACAGTTAAATGCACATTTTCTTTAACTGGAAGAAGGAGACTCTTCTGTACGGGAAAATGTGAAGAAGGAAACATTCTCATTGACACAACTGATGACTCAGCACAGAATGGCAGATACAGCATTAAATATAAAGCAGGATTTTATCCATTACATAAGACAGTTCTGAATGTGAGCATCACACAGCTGAGAAGATCTGACTCTGGAATGTACAGATGCTCTTTGGACAGAATTTTGCCATTTGATTCAAATGAAGAATTTGAGATTATTGTCACAGACGGTGAGTTGACTAAATTTCATGTTTGTGAAGACTTCTGTAAAACACAGAATACCCCCAAACTGTTTCTTGAATGAACACATACGGACTTCTTTTAGTAGTATTGTTGTGATTGTGGATGTTTCATTTTCACAGCTTCAGTGACCTCAAAACCAAAGTCTACTGTGCAACCTTTGCCAGTTTCAACATTTTTCTCATCAGCCTCCATGACAACAGCAACAGTGACAAGATCAGCAAAGACCCCAACATCACAGAGTTTAAATTCCATTTCAGGAGGCACCACACCTTCACCAGCCTCCTCTTCAACCTCCAAACAGACACAGATGCCTCTTCCAAATTTAGGTACATTAAATATATATATTTAATGTATAATGCTGCACTGTTCCAAATTTAGGTACATTAAATATATATATATATATATATATATATATATATATATATATATATATATATATACATATATACATACATATATATATATATACATATATATATATATATATATACATATGCATGTGTAGACTAGGATGTCATACGGGCCTGTTAAATTTCAAGTGTGTTTATAACTGACCCACATGCATGTCCTTTAAACGAGTAAATTTTTGGAATAGTATACACATACATTGGCTTGCAAAAGTATTCGGCCCCCTTCAACTTTTCCACATTTTCTCACATTACAGCCACGAACATGAATCAATTTTATTGGAATTCCACGTGAAAGACCAATACAAAGTGGTGTACATGTGAGAAGTGGAATGAAAAACATACATGATTCCAAACATTTTTTTACAAATACATAACTGCAAAGTGGGGTGTGCGTAATTATTCAGCACCCTTTGGTCTGAGTGCAGTCAGCTGCCCATAGACATTGCCTGATGAGTGCTAATGACTAAATAGAGTGCACCTGTGTGTAATCTAATGTCAGTACAAATACAGCTGCTCTGTGACAGCCTCAGAGGTTGTCTAAGAGAATATTGGGAGCAACAACACCGTGAAGTCCAAAGAACACACCAGACAGGTCAGGGATAAAGTTATTGAGAAATTTAAAGCAGGCTTAGACTACAAAAAGATTTCCCAAGCCTTGAACATCCCACGGAGCACTGTTCAAGCAATCATTCAGAAATGGAAGGAGTATGGCACAACTGTAAACCTACCAAGACAAGGCCGTCCACCTAAACTCACAGGCCGAACAAGGAGAGCGCTGATCAGAAATGCAGCCAAGAAGCCCATGGTGACTCTGGACTAGCTGCAGAGATCTACAGCTCAGGTGGGGGAATCTGTCCATAGGACAACTATTAGTCGTGCACTGCACAAAGTTGGCCTTTATGGAAGAGTGGCAAGAAGAAAGCCATTGTTAACAGAAAACCATAAGAAGTCCCGTTTGCAGTTTGCCACAAGCCATGTGGGGGACACAGCAAACATGTGGAAGAAGGTGCTCTGGTCAGATGAGACCAAAATGGAACTTTTTGGCCAAAATGCAAAACGCTATGTGTGGCGGAAAACTAACACTGCACATCACTCTGAACACACCATCCCCACTGTCAAATATGCAAAGAAGAATGGGCAAGGATTTCAGTCTCTAGGTGTGCAAAGCTGGTAGAGACATACCCTAAAATACTGGCAGCTGTAATTGCAGCAAAAGGTGGTTCTACAAAGTATTGACTCAGGGGGCTGAATAATTACGCACACCCCACTTTGCAGTTATTTATTTGTGAAAAATGTTTGTAATCATGTATGATTTTTGTTCCACTTCTCACGTGTACACCACTTTGTATTGGTCTTTCACGTGGAATTCCAATAAGATTGATTCATGTTTGTGGCTGTGATGTGACAAAATGTGGAAAAGTTCAAGGGGCAGAATACTTTTGCAAGCCACTGTATCTGTTCTTTTAAGTAAAATGTTCAATAAGTATAAATAAAACAGGTAAAAATACATAAGTATTAAACTAAACTGCTCTGAGCAGCTGTAGAAGTTTCAGTCATGCTTGATAAGCAGTTTGTCTGGTGAATGTTTCAATATTTGTGGTAAGTAAGCTAGTGCACATGACACTGGGTGTATGCAGTTTTTCTGAAAAGTGAGTAAAGCCTTTAGGCCATATATTTACACTGTTTGACTAAAACAAATATCTTGTGGTTAGTTACTGCAGGTACGCTGCCTGTGGTTGCTCTGATTCTGATCACTTTCCTACCAGTGGCTTTGCTGATTTTCTGCAAGAAGAAGAGGGCCAGTAAACCTAAAGGTGAGCCTAAAGTAAACATGCACATAAGACAGTGTCTTCATCACTTCAGAAAACACAGTATTGATGTCTATCGCCAACCTTAAACAAGCTGCCTTGCAAAAATGTGTTAATATATGTAGCTGGTAATTCTTAAAAGTGCTTCTGCAATCCTGATTCCTCGCCCAGCTCCCTAATCAAAGCTTTGGGCTTATGAGGGTGACTTATGGCAACTTTCTCACTTTACAAAAGGGCTGCAAGTTGCACAACAGTATCATCGCTCTGCCACATTTACCATAAAGTTTCGGTTTAACACCTTATATTCTTAGACTCCTATTGATGATACTGTTATACACTATGTTGTTGAACAAACATTTAGAGATCTAAGATTGAGTCAAAGTAAAAAAAAAAATGTGTGTGTGTGTGTGTGTGTGTGTACACGTGTGTGTGTGTGTGTATATATATATTACTTTGAATGGCCAAAAAAACCACAAAGTTTTATCATCACTTCACGATTACAGTAAAAGGTGATTGAAAAACTGGATTTTTGATGAGTGTTTAAAGTTAAACTCATAAACACAACATCTGAGGTGCAGCCAGATGTGGCAGCTTCATGGCTTGTGACTTTGCTGTGGCAGTGAATGCAACTCTAACATCCATCTATACCTCTCTATTTCTAACCACACGACCAGATGTTCATTTAGGATTCAGAACCGTGACTAGTCACAGCAAGTTATTGAACTCCTGACGGTTGTGAAGTCAGTAATCTTTGCAGTTTCTTATTAGAATAATGAGTGAAATGTAAATCAGGATAATAATCTTTCAGCTCCTTTGGTGTTAATGAATTGATGACAACAATGAGGCAACCCCCAGAACAGGAATCGTTTTACAACTGGAGACCATTGACAATTTTATCTTCCCCATCTTTTTTCTTCTGTATTTTTGACTAATGTCAGTGTCACTACTGGTAGAATGAGGTGATACCTGGACCTTACAGAGGTTGCATAGATAGTCCAACTCAGCAACATCAGCAGGGCTGGTATTTGCTACTTTGTGCAAAATGACCACCAACAGTGTACTGGTTTGAAGGTCTCTGACTAAATAATCAGAAAAAGACTTGGGGTGGCCTGAGTTGCCACTGTACTTTATTGGGCCCTCTGTTCATTATCTGGCACCGTGGAGCCTGACTGGCATTTGCCAAATGAGATTAATTGACATCTGATGTGTTTTTAAAGTGTTCCCTTAGGTTTTTTTTAAACAGCGTTGGAGCAGCATATTAAAGACAGATGTTTACTTTCTGCATGTTGTTCAGGGCCTCCTGTGGAAACAGAGCCTCCTGACATTACAACGGTGAGTTTTAGGAATTACGAGACACCTAAATTTGATTTTAGTTTCATTTGATTTCAATTAACTTTCTTTTGTCCTCCAGGCCAGTCAGCTGTATGAAGAGATCAGAGAGGGGGACAGATTGAGCAATTTACCTCCTGAGGGAGTATTTTCAATTTACACCACTGCCAAATGCCCCCAAGGAAACAGAGTTGAAAGCACAGATGACTACAGCCTTGTCACCTGTCCTCAGAACAAAGTAAGTACTTGATTTTTCAGCTTTCATGCCAGAGTATTTTTGGACTTTATCAGGTAGTGGGAACTGTGAAATCATCCATCAATATAAAGATCATGGTTCCAATTTTTTTTCAATGCACTTCTGACAATCAAGGATTCAGGATGATTTCATAAGAAGCACTTTGTGTTGCTGCAATTTGTTTTTGCATCATTATAGTATCTATTTCTGTTATTTCTACCTTTTCTTTTTCTTCTTTTTCTTTTTTTTTTTTTTTTTTTTTTTTTTTTTTACTAAAGAAGCATGGCTGGGTGTAACCCCCCTTTTTTTTTTTTTTTAAATGATGTAAACTGTGAAAAAAAGAAATGTGAATTTGTGCTATATAAATTTGAATCTTTGTGTATCTGTACAATTTAATTTATATAGAAAATAGTTTCTAAAGACTGATTTTTATCTTCCAGAGTGAAGAGAACTTGAGTAAGATTGCTGCCACTAACAGCGCCCCCTGTGGTCATGCAGATGTTTTGTACTCCACGCCTCATGTACATTTCAGCACAGCCAACCACACCAAAGACGCCTCACCTCCTCTGTATTCTACTGTTGGAAACCATCAGTAGTAATGTTATTACAGGCTTATTGCTATGATAGTTGTAGTTTGTTCAGATCAACTGGTAATACAAACTTTCTTCCATTAATCATGCCATTGTGATTTTATGAGTCAGGAAAACAAGCAACTGCTGAAATAATGCATTTTATAGTGGATCAACAGGGATAACTGATTTGTAGCAACCTGATCATAGTCCATTGGATAATCCACCATTGTATTTAGCTGAGGAGATTATAGGAAGTTAGCCTGTAAACTAACCCCTGTGTTCACAGATGAATATGTAGGGTGACTCGGACAGCTGTCAAGTATCATTGATCATGTCGATAACTACTTAAAAGTAGTTGGTACTAACTTCACACATAACTTTGCACATGAAAAAAAGTTCTGTTTTAGTGCAAAGGAAAAAAATACACGGACAATAATCAATGACCAAAGGTAATGAAGTACATTAGTTCACACAGTGATGATTGACTCAAGTTCTGTGCTTAATAGTGCTCAAAATGATCAAATAATGATTATCAAATAACAAGAAAAACAGTAAAATTATAAATAACATTTCCAGTTGAAGTTTATATTAAAGCCCGTTTTTTTTACATAATCTTTGAGAATTTCTGTATTTTGTTTGCCTTTTTTTTTCTTGGGCTATTACTTGAAATTGCTGCTTGTATACAAATTCAATTCATCTCAATGTCGTCTCCTGCACATCTTATGTAAGCTGTTATTACAAAGCAAAACAGCCGATTTCAGTTCGCAAAATGTAAATATGCAGATTGAGGCACAATTTAAGTTTTATGTTTATGATGGAACTGCAGTCCTTACAGGCAATAAATAAATAATAGGCGGGATTAGTTGATCTCTAGTGACAGTTTCAGCAGATGCTGAATGGAGTGCTGAAAACAAAACATTAGAAATAAATTGATACTTAATCTTTGACTCTGTGACTCTTGTAATCTTTTACTCTTTCTTCACACATTTGTGGTGTTACGTTCTCTAATATGCATCTTATATGATTTGCTCTGGGTAAACTGCACAGAATGTACTGAAAAATGCCAAAGACCACCCAAAAAAATGGACATAACTTTAAACTACGGCTGCAACGACTCATCAATTCAAATAACTTCATTTAAAAAAATTCTTGACAAAATGTATTTTCTTCAATGCGTTTTGTAATGGCTCTGTGGTGCACCGATGTGTTAAACGATGTAAACGCAAGTGTTTCACCCACATTTGCCACAAAAAACATACATGCAATACAAATGTATTTAGGAGCAGCGTATGAATAAACAGTCTGACAACATTAAGCAGATGCAGCCTCAGTTTTAAACATAAAAACTGATAACACTGTTGGCAGCAGTAATGATGACGATTTTATTGTGAAGCCGGATTCTGTTTACACACCGAGAAGAGCAAAGAGGCTGAGCTGTTACCAAGATGGTGAGCTCAGGTAGAGCGAAAGAAAACGTGTTTGTTATCATATCGAGACTAGCTCTCTATTCTGTTACGTATTTCATATATACGGGGATTGCTCCACCCTCCTTGGTCAAGGAGGGGTTTTCAGGGGGTCAGCCCTCAGCTTACGTATAAAACAGGTGTGCAGAGATCAAATTGGTGATTGTTTGATCTCCACTTGGTTGTATGCGTGTACTGTGTGGCAGGGTGTGTCTGTTTACCTTCGTGGTTGGGAGCCTGTCTCGACAACCTCCCAGGATTCCTGTTATAAAAAAATTATTCGATTATTAAAAGCCTAGAAGCTACAGTGAGACTAGTTGCTGGCGCCTTGTCTCACGGTCTTGAGGGTTGCACACTTGGCGTTCGCCTAGGGTCCTACAGCCGGACGTATCCCCTGGCGTATTGCCCACGGTTTTGTGGGTTTACGCAGCCAGCGGGACCTGGCTGTGGCTAACTCGTTAGCTCAGCAAACAAAAGCTTCTCTGGCCTGCTAGAGGAACCCAGCTTGTTCTCGCATTGCAAGTTTCACTCTCAGGTTTCCCAGTTCATAACATGTAACATCAAGCATCTCATTCACACCATAAGATGAACAATAAGAGCAGTGGTGTGGGGATGCTTCGTGTCTTACCCATTGAGACATGAGAAACCCAGTGTGTGTGTTTGTGTGTTGTCTTGTGGTTTCCGTGTTATGGCTGTCTTTGCCCCGTGTGAGTACGGCAGCCTGAATGTCTCATAAACGTGTGGCATGCATCTCTATGCCTCTAGGAGATGGGCATGAAAGATGTATGTTGTATTTTGGTATCTCCTCTTTAATCTCCTGGTTCCTGAGGGGTGCCCAGCAACTTACAATTCACATACCTGGGCCCTGGCTACCCCTTGGTACCTGGACCTGGTCCTCAGTGCCCTTCAGTGCCATCTTTCAAACAGCTTGAGGACACTGACCTGAAATGTCTGTCCCTGAAATTGCCTTCTTGCTGGCTATAATATCTACCAAAAAGATTAGTGAACTCCATGCTCCGTAGGTCCACAGGCATTGCTGCAGGTGGTTGCCGGACAGGAAAGGGGTGATCCTCCAGCCCAACCATGCATTCATGCCGAAGGCTATGAATAACTCCCAATGAGGGCTTGGAGCAGGGATCAGCGCCAGGCTGCCCTGTGCCCTGTGCCCTGTTTGTGTTTTGGATGTGTATGTCAGGCATACCTGGCCAATTAGGAGGAAACACCAGCTCTTTGTGAGCTCCCACTTTAGGATCCTGGGCAGACATCTGTCTAAGTTCCAGATGTCCCGCTGGGTCGTGGAGGCTACTTGGCAGGCATATGTCTCTTCGAGGGTTCCCCTCCCTGCACCGTCTCTTCGTGGGGTGTCTTAAAGAGTTACAGAGTGGAGAGATAGTCTCAACATGATAGAGAATGTATGATTACTTTGTAACGTTGGTTCTATGAGTGAGAGACTATCTCTCCAGCTTCAGGCCGCTCAGAGACACGTCCCTAGCAAACCATCACCAGTTTCACATCTCACAGCTGTTTTAAATGTAAGCTGAGAAGATTAAAACTGAAAGAATATGAAATATTGTATTAATTAAATTGCATATTTGAAAATATAAAAATACAAGCTTTTTTCAAAAGTCAAAATCAATGTACATGGTCCCATTAGCCACACAGGTTGGACACTGAATTATTATTATTAATAATATCTTCTTGATGCATTCTCAATCATCCAGGAAAGTAAATCTCCAAAAGTTGAATCTGTTCATCTGGACGTAGTGTTTTTTTCTGTGGGAGAAACGTTTCGTCACTCATCCAAGTGACTTCTTCAGTCTCGCTACGTCCAGATGAACAGATTCAACTTTTGGAGATATTATTAATAATAGTAATTAATGTCTACACCTTCATAGCATCTGTTTTCAGCAGCACAAAAACCTGCCTCCTGTTAACATCAGAAAGCCATCCAAGAAGACAGAGTAAAGGGAAATTCTTCTGCCTTAGTTTAGATTGTGTACATATTTTATTTGACTTTGACCTTTGAGTCAAAGAACTGTAAGAGCTCTGTTTTTGTTTAAACTTTCTTCCTATTTTTCATATGCTCTTCATCATATTAGTCTAAACATGATCTAATACCTAACACCAGTGTTGGGTGTAACTCAGTACTTTGTAACACTTTGTAATAAATTTTTTAGTAAAGCAGTAATGTAACATGTTACCAACCAAATTCAGTCATGACATTACAGTTACAATTATGTTATTATTTGTCTTATACTTTGTGTTAAGTTATTGGGGTTTTTTTCCCAGCTGTATCCATAAAGGTTGAGTCGAAAGAAAACAAATCAAACAGGCTTTTTTTTGTCCTGTGAACTCCTCCTCAGCTGATTTCTGTTCCTGAGGGAGAGGAAGATAGTGGAGCAGTCTACAGCGGAGATATGGTCATTGTAACTATATATCAACTATATATTTTTAGTAAACTACCTGCCACAAACCTCACGGTAACTCACAGTTTTGTGTCACTCTTTGATGCAGCAATAGTGCTGTGCTCTTCATGCAAACTGATCCCAGGTGATTACAATATGATAGCAATCTGTCTGTGTTTATAAATTAGATGGTGATTAACTGCAAACCTTCACCACCAGGATCGGTTGCCTCATCCCAGGTGACTTGTGGACTTGCCTTGCCACCATAGTAGTCGCCCAGAGGTTGAGTACGCTGCACGCTCAACCTCTGGGAAGCCAGGTGGTTCCTGCAACTACTAGCTGGGTTACAATCAGTCCCAGATAGCAAAAAGGCCTAAATAAAAATTCTTAATCACTGGCTAGAAACCAAAAGGTAGCATGGAGGAGGATTGAGCGGAGTATATGATGCATTTGAAGAAGTGGTCTCACCATTACACGAAGTGAGAAGTTCTCGGTTTGCAAGTGACGAAGGAAGAGAAGCAGCATTAACTCATCAGAGTCTCTACATGAAAGTCTGTCACACTTTGATCTGCTTCATTGTCCTCAATTTTAATTTTTAATTTCTCTAATTTAGTGTTCTCTTTGTTTCTTGTCATTGTTTGTTGAACGTTGATTGTTGAACTATTTCAGTGATTCTTCATTTTCACCTACCATGAAATTTTTTCTGTGGTTATGACATACATGATGGTCAAAGTTGGAAATGGGTCACTCGATCATGCAGCTCATTGAACCTACACGTTTGCCCCTCAGTATATAAAGCTGTCCAACATCCATTTACATAAATGTTTATGTAAATTGCACTTTTATAGTAATTTTCTCTTAGTTTCATCCAAATTTCCTTGTCAAAAATGATTTTTCTCATTTTTGTTGCATCTTTTATTGTTTTTCATCCTTTCCACACATAGCATTGCCAACTGTCTCTCCATCACTCAGTAATTACTTTAATGCTATCCATTCACTTTCACACTAATTGTAATGAACTTCCTGTTCAACATTTTATAAAACGTATTTATTGAAGCCTTCCTTAGTTTACTTCCTTAGGTTCTATTTGAGGAACATGTCCTAAAGCTACATATTTATTTTCTACCCTGAAATGGTTGGAATGAATTGTGTGGTTTACAGGACCTCCTGAGCAAACTCTTTCAGTTTAGTAATGCAGTTCACTTAGGTACAGCTAATTAAAAAAAGTCCAATGATGAATCCTTTGAAGGTTATAATGTTAAATATCAATAAATATATTGTTAAAACTGTATTTTGAGAGATGAAAGACAGTATTTTTAAGAGAATGTTTGATCTCATCTTTTTCTTTCAGGCTCAAGATTACTTCAAAGTCAGTTGATGATGTCTGCTCTGTGCTACAGATACGTGCCAGCATTTCCTCTCACACCATAGATGCGCCGCCTTTTCTGTACTTGACTTCTGAAAAACATCAGTACTAATGCTGTGGTGAACACACTCTCCTTATTTTTATCTTAATTTTACTTCCTATATTTGAAATTTTACCATTTGTTAGGTTTATGTTGGCACGAACCTATTGCTGGAACAGCCGAGACAATTCTACTACAATGGCAAAAGCAAGACGCAAGTCACCAGAGCTCTTTGTGTGATCTCGTGCACAAGGGAGTTGACCGAGACGAGCGCTGTTCCTGCCGCTCGAACCCCAGTCACTCTCAGTCAGCTCCCCCGTAGCACTGCTCTTTATTGAGGTTACATGAATATGCATAGTCTCATTAACATGTGACATATACGTGAACAAAGAGTACCGTCTGTGTGTACGTGTAGGTATGTGTGTGTGTGTATGTATGTGTGTGTGTATGTGGGTCAAATTATGACCCTGTGAATGACTCCCTAAAGCTGGTGCTAGGAGTCCAGCGGACCACCTACACAAAGGGCTCTTATACTTAAACAGATACAGATTAGGTGTCCTCCCATAGTATAAATCAGGAAGAGAAGGTATGACCTCTCTCATAACCTTAGGATGTGTGTGTATGCCAGAGCACTCTGGAACGCACACAGTCTTTGCAGACTACTAAGGATCAGACATTCTATCATATGCAATCGATTATATAACTCTAAGCATATATGATTATATGTTTCTAAGCATAAATGACAATCCAACAATATAACTGCCAATTACAGTTTAACTTATTTTAAACAATAACTAATACCGGGATATTTTGCTGTTAATATTATTATAGTGATTTTATAGAATAGATTGAATGAATCCTGTGTGTGCCGTGCATACTGAAATAGCTTGCAGTGTTCCATACTTCTCCACAGCGTAGCCCATTATTTTGTTTAGGTGTTACGTTTCCAGAAAGCTGATCTGTAAACAGGTATGGGGGGATAAATATACAGGGCTAGCATCCAGGTAGGCTGTTCTTGGACAGAAAGTCATAAAGTAGTTAGCAAACTGGGTGCCACATAACATATAGTTATAAGCTGTTTGCCTGTTCTGTTTACTGTCAGACATAAGATATAGTGCAGGATTTTAAAATGATATATTAGCTCTACTGTGAGTAAACACCAAAGGAAGTGTGGTAGGCTGCATATCAGTGATGGTGTCATGGTGTGCTGAGTGGCAGGAGATTGGACCCAAATGTAGGACTCGCAGGACACAGAGGGATGAACTTAAAACGGCAGCTTTATTGCTGAAAAAACTTGTCATCAGAAATAAACTTCACAAAAACAAACCAAAACCTTGAACATGAAAACTAGAAAACTAAACTGGACTCAAGAAATTAAAAACTAAGAAGCATGAACTAGAAGTTTGCCAGAAACACAAAGGGAGAAAACACAGAGCAAGGAAAACACAGGGCTTACCTGTGTTTTCCACCGGAGTAATCAGGGAATGGGAGACAGGAGGGAAACACAGCTGGGATTAATTAGGCATAACGAGACAAAGGGAAGCAAAAGTAGACACACTGACATAGCACACGACACTGTCAAAGTAAAACAGGAAATACGACACATACTCACAGACACTCAGCAACACGAGCTTCACACTACAACATAACAGACTCGGTAACAGAGGGAACACAGAGACAAGGGTGACTCGATATGAGACGTGGGATCAGGACAATCATCTCTTTTCTTTTTTTTCCTTTTTTTTTTTTGCCTGTCCTGTTTGATTCTTTAGCCATCAGAATTATTGTCTGAAGCCCAAGAAATATGCCCAACGGATTTACTTTACCAAGTGGATCATCACGGCCTTGCCATATTGGTCCAATACTAAATACTAAATATTGAATGTTATTGTGCAGCACGCAGGACCGACAGCACACAATGTGCTTTGAGGTAGCAGCCAAGAAAGGTGTAGTTTGTGTCTGTGAACACCCGTGTGTACACCTGTGTGCACACCTGTGTGCATGAGCGCGCTAGTATTCAACAGGTTTCTCCATGTAATGATCTATTAGAGGGTGTGGGGAGCCATAGCTCTGCCCCCCAGGGCATGAAGCAGGCATGGAGGAGATCCAGGCCCCAGACATCCAGAGACCCCCAGAGTGTGAGAACCCAAGGAGTACCATCGGAGGGGCAACCGTGCCACCCTCCTGGAAAGAGCTGAGGAGAGCCACGGGCACCAGGCCCCGCCAAGCAGCCACCGGGAGTGTGCCGGTACATACCTTAGCGCCCAGCCCCGGACACCAAATATTCATCAAAGAATATTAACCTATTAACCAAAACACAACTATTGGATCGGAGACCCAGTGCCATGACAGATGGGGTTCATAAAATGTATTTTTATCTACTCTCTGCTGCCACCAGCGTGACAATGTTTGGCGGTTGCCAAGTTGTTGTCAATCAGACACAGATGTTTCTGTGTTCATAATTCCATCAACTTTGACAAGATTCCCAACACCACTGGGTGAAATCAGCCCCCAAACTATTACAGAGCCTCCACTGTGTTTAATGGATGGCTATACCTCTTCCTTACACATTGAGAATCAAAACTTTCAAAGACCTGTTACTGCTTATTTTCACTCCAGTTCTGGTGTAATTTGACATACCTCAGCCTTCCCCCGTTTCCCCTAATAATGGGATAACTGTAAGCCTCAAATAAAGGCAGTTTTCAGTTATCTTCACTTTTGGTTCCTCTGTACAACTGATGATAGAGCATTTAGTGTTTTTTTATCTCTTTATTGTTACTGTTTAAGTTCAGTCTATTGTGCATTTGTCAACTCAACACAATCTGAATAAAAACTGAACAGTACACACAACAGAAAAGTCAATTTAGTAGAGTAAAAACTAAACATTGTACAATACAAAATAATGAATAGCTGTTTGAACACCATCAAACTGGGTAAAAGACATTTCCCAGTGTTTCTATAACGTATTTTGTCAGAGAAAGGGGAAACAAGATGTCTCTCGAAACTTCTCACACCACAAATGCATGGTTCACTTCCTTTTTATGCATACATAATTAGCATATCTTAAACACTTTAAACACACAACTTCTGTTTCTGTCCAGGCTCACTTACTGTTACTGGGTGTATTTACTGTATGTCATCATACAGTAAATACATGTTAAAGCTTCTGCTTTTTTCTTTTAGGCATGCTATTAATTTTGCAAAACCAACGAATTTTTTGTTGCTTTGCACAGCTGGCTGCATTCACCAATCTATATAGCTAAGAGGTGAATCCCCTTGGCTAAGAGGTGAGTGGTTAAGAGGTGGCCATTTGGGGGGCAACCTTAGTAGTGTGCTTTGATTTGTGCTTTGATCGCAAGTGGCTACTACTAGTGAGTAGTTTGTGCCTTCTGTTAGTAGAAGTGTTTTTCTTTGGTCTAAACAAATATGTCTGATGCCATAACCATGGTGGTTTCTGACCACATGTATGTCTTTGATTTACTATCTTCTAACATGACTTTCAGGAAAGCAATGCACCGTGTCACAAAGCAAAAGCTGTCTCGGGCTGGTGCCGTAAACATCTCATTGAACACCTTTAAGATTATGATGAAACTGGAACTACAGTAACTTGTAAAACATAGGCCATTGTAAATTTCAACAATTTAAACATGGATCAAAAAAATGCATTAAAAAAAGACATTAAACATGCTGTCACCAAGAAGTTTGTAGAAAGATTTTAGATGGAAATTCTTGTTACGGCCAGCGGTCTATTTCCTGCAAACAAATCACTTTATGCAAGTTGGGTTTGGCTGCTGAAATCCCATCATTACTGATTATGTGTTGCAGATTTTTTTCTCACTCCATTATATTTTATTCTGTCTCTTGTCTGTGTCTATTAACGCTTCACTTTCTCTATGTGTGTACCAGATTACAGTGTGTACCGGAGGAATTCACTGTATTGATGATTTCCTCTGGCAGTCTGTACCCTGTTTGATGCTAAAGAAAAAGAAATGATGATTGACTTTTCATCTATTTGTGACTTAAAAAGAGTTGACAGACAAAAAATCGTCTGTCAACTCTGTGATAGTTTGTGATAATTTAATGTGTATTTCTTTATGGAATTTAACTCCTTGAAACTTCTGAAAATGGACCCATACTGTTGATTCTGTCTCCTGCATCGGAGTATGTAATGAGACTGGGATTTTGTGCAATTCTTGCAAGGTCATAAATTACATATTGTTATAATTCACAAAATCTGTTCCAAACCCTAAACAGTCCCTGACTACTAGGACCTCCAAGCCTGTGGTCAGCTCTTGCATTGGGTGGGGTGCAGAACCGACAGTGTGATGCATTTGAAGGCGTAACTATACACTGCTGAGAGAAGATAGAAGTTTCTGGTTTGCAAGTGAAGACGGAAAAGAGGCAGCATTAAATATGAAAGTCGGTCACACTTTGAGCTGCTTCATCTTCCTCAGTGAGTAAATTTTCCTATTTCTCTGATTTTCTCAGTGTTAGTTGTTTTCTTTTTTATTTGGAGTTCATTGGTACATTTTGCTCATTGTTGAACAGTTTCCATCTCTCTCCTGTGGTTAAGCATGTTGTTCAGATTCATAAATACACTTACACTGCAGTTTACTGAAAGCACGATAACTCCTTAATATAAACCTGTGTGGAATTTACACAAGCATCTTTTAGCACAACCACAGTTTGCAGCTTATTTTTGTTAGTTTCCTCCCACTTTGCTCCCTAGAAATAATCTTTATAATATATGAAGATGTTTTTCTTCCATACTGTTTCAAAAAGTGCAGTTTAACTTGTACAACCACTTAAACTGCACTGTTTCTTCATAACAAACCAGAGAAAATAGTCTTAAAAGAGACCTCGGCTAAGATTTTATAAGCAGTTAAATGATACCATAATTTTCAAAACTACCCAGAAAGTTGGTTCCTCCTTTTTCTTTCGTTTAGAAAATGTTTACAAAGCAACAATCTTTTTTTGCATGCATATTTATCAACATCAAGGGGAATAACATCGCTCAAGTGTTAAACTTAGAACTTGAAGTGCTAACCAACAGTTTAAAAAATGTCATTTGACAAAGAAACACACTAAAAGGAAATTAAGATGTCATCCCAGACCAATAATTTAAATCCATTTTCTCTCTTGCCGGATCTTAACTAAATCTTCCTCAGTAGATGGTTTGTGTACATGTCAGGAAGAATCAGGAAGTCCATCTCTTTTGAATTTAACGAACATAAAACATATTGCTGTATTTTACAGGAATATAGTGAGTCTATAATATTTATCATTTTCACAGGCCTGCATGGAACCATTGGTCTCTCCAACGCAGAAAGTTCCATCCATACAGGTAAGTGAAAACATCACAAGCGAATGCAGATTTGTAATCCCTTGAAGGAGAATGCTCGTCTGTGTCTCTTAAGACTCATTGGACTGCTAGATGACGAAGTGTGATTTGTCACTCCAGAGATCACGTTAATGCTCTAGAGTCCTCCGACGCTGTGCATTGTGCTTGGTGATCATGGAAAACCCATTCCATGAAGCTCTGTACACACTGTTCTTGAGCTAATCTGAAGGCCACATGAAGTTTGGGGGTCTGTAGCCAATGACTGAACAGAAAGTTGGCAAGCTCTGGGCACTATGCACCTCAGCATCTGCTGATCCCACTCGGTGATTTTACCTGGCCTTCCACTTTGTGGCTGAGTTGCTGTTGCTCCTGATAGCTTCCCGTTTGTTATACTAACACTAACAGTTGACTGTGAAATATTTAGTAGTAAAGAAATTTCATGACTGGATTTGTGGCACAGGTGGCATCCTTTCACGATACCATGCTGGAATTCACTGAGCTCCTGAGAGTGACCCTTACTTTCACAAAAGTTTGTAGCAGCAGTCTGTTTGCCTGGGTGCTTAATTTTATATGTCTGTGGCAATGGAACACCTGAATTCAATGATTTGGATGGGTGAGTGAATACTTTTGGGAATATAATGTATATTAATGCCTAATCAGGGAAAACAATAAGCAGGTGGGAACACAGGTAGAATAATCAGGGAACAGGGGACTAAGGAAGAAAAAGTAAATATAGAGCACAAGAGATAGAAGACTACCAAACTAAAAAAGAAAAAATAAATAAACCAAAAAAAAAATGCATATAACACAGAGACAGGGATCCAATAAAAAGAAAACACTAAGGAGAACAAACAAACTAAGAAGCATAGGAGGATATTTAATATAAATTAGTGCTGTCAGCGTTAATCTCGTTAAAATGACGTTAACGCTATAATCGCATTAAGGCGGCAAATCTTCGTTAGCGAGTTAACGGGAATCGCCCTGTGAGAGGGCTGCACGGAGTCAACGCTTTGGGGTGATTAGCTCGTTAATACGTTTACGCCGTGCAGCCCCCAGTGTGTATGTTAGAAAAGTGCTTGAAGCACAGAATAAAGCGCTGTATGAATATGGGTGAATTTGCCTTGCAGTAAAAAGCCTTTGTCTTTTTTGTCTTTCAGGGATGGACTGCAGTAATTCCCAGTGTGTTGACCCCTGTCATAACTACACTGTACTGAATGATGACTGGCGTTCAACGAATAACACAGATATTCAGGTCCTACACTGTGATAAAAACATTGACTGGCAAGGCTGGTATCGCCTGTTTCTGGGGGAATCTGGTGCTCGTATTCCAGAGAGGTGTCTAGACCCCAACAGGTGTGGAACTCATGCTCCACTGTGGATAACACAACCTCATCCCACACAGTCGGGTGAAATTCTAACTCGCACTGTGTGCAGTTCTTGGGAAGGCAACTGCTGCAAATTTGAGTCACACACCATCCATGTCAAACACTGCTATGGAAACTACTATGTTTACAAACTTGTGAAGCCAGCCACATGCCAGCTTGCATACTGTGCAGGTACTGCTCTGCTTTAAATAAGGTTGCACTGTAAAAAATAATATTTTTTTTCTACCTTGTCCTTAAATTCTGCTGTTTATAACAAAAAATGATTTCAACACCAACGCAGTACTATCTTTTTATTTATTGTAAACAGAGGTGAACATAACAGATCCTGGAGTTCCTTTTACCACACCTGCTCCAACACCACAGACCTCGTCACTCTATCAGGTCCATATCCATGTTACAACAGCAGTGGATAACAGCACAGCAGTTGAGGGGGAGGTCCGCCTGGTTAATGGAGGCAATGACTCCTGCTCTGGCAGGGTGGAGATCTTCCATGGTGGACAGTGGGGGGCGGTGTGTGATGATGCCTGGAGCCTGGGGGAAGCGCAGGTGGTGTGTAGACAATTGGGCTGTGGCAGGCTCCTCTCCATACCAACAAATGAAGAATTTGAACAGGGCAAAAGACACATCTGGTTGGATAATATCACATGCTCAGGCAGCGAAACACAGCTCTCTGAGTGCCATCACTCAGGGTTTGGATCTCACAACTGCAGCCACCATGAGGATGCTGGTGTCATCTGTGAAGGTAAATTTGTGCAGCTGGAGGTCTCTGTTTTACGGTCTGTCTATGGTATGTTTAGTCGAGAGGTTTGCAATCACTAACAATTATAGAAATATTATATTTTTGATTTTTACAGTATTATAACCACATTATTTTAACATAAAATATTTTGTCTTTTCATCATGAATTATTAGAAATAAAGTCTATATTTTTAG
The DNA here is from genome assembly GCF_036321145.2 of Pelmatolapia mariae. Lineage (NCBI taxonomy): Eukaryota > Metazoa > Chordata > Actinopteri > Cichliformes > Cichlidae > Pelmatolapia > Pelmatolapia mariae. The sequence continues at coordinate 6,129,320 of NC_086244.1, read as the reverse complement.
TGCCGAATCTAATTTTTCTTTATTTAGTCAATTAATCAATGATCATTTCAATAACTCTTATCTCTTCTTCCTGTGGGGAAACCTCCTGTTCAAGACTCCAGTACCTCACCTGCTCAAGTCTGCCCACCTGTGAATATCGACATGTTATCTCGTTCCACAGCATAATTAAAATAATGACCCCAGAAACATGTGAATTTAAAAATAATCAAATGTATTTTTAACATTGCTCAATAGGTCAGTTAGAATAAAAATGAAATACATAAAAAATGTATTAAGTAATAAAAATTAGTGCTAGTATTTAAATAAAAAATATTGTGCAAATAGGAAATCATTTCTTGTAAGTTCAAATAAAGCTTCAAATTAAATTAAGATTTGATTTTCCAGTCCAAAATAACAAGCTTCCAAAGTTTACAGATGATTCAGTTCATGAATTCACGATTGCAGTGGTCGGATTCAGCTTTGTTTTCTGTGAAATGCTTTCACATTTTTTAAAATCTCTTGTTCCATTTTCTTCCGTCCTCCTGGTCGCACTACATTCTTCTTTGCTAGTATTGAGTGCAGTCTTTGCAGATGACACAGGCGATACTGCCCTGTAACTTCCTGTAATGTATTGCAGATAAAAAACACACTTATGTGCTTTTAGAATATGACGAGTCGACAATAGTGGACACTCTTTGGACTCTTTTGAGATGACGTCCCCAGCTGCTAATAATCACTCTAAAGATGCTCTCTATAATGACTTCAACCGTTTGAGAGGTGCATGAGTCTCTTTTCAGGACAAATTCATTTATATGCATGTGCTTAATACTAGTAAGACAGAACAAAACAGAATTTGAAAAAGACCATTACTAATCACAAATTTGGTTGTATATTATAGTTTCTCCCTTGGTCTTCTCTCAGTGAGCTTCATGATGTAGTCGCCTGAAATGGGTTTCACTTCACAGGTGTTCCTTGTCAGGGTTATTTGTGGAATTTCTTGCCTTCTTAATGTGTTTGAACCCATCAGTTGTGTTGTGCAAAAGTCAAGTTGGTGCAGAGCTGAAGCCCTATTTGACAACTGTTAGAATTCATATTATGGCAAGAACCAATCAGCCAAGTAAAGAGAAACAACAGTCCATCAGTACTGAAGGTTAGTCAGTCTGGAAAATTGCTAAAACTTTAAATGTGTCCACAAGTGCAGTCTCAAAAACCATCAAGCACTATGACAAAACTGGCTCACGTGAGGACCGCCCCAGGAAAGGATGACAAAGAGTCAAGAGTCATCTGAGTCACCAGCCTCAGAAATCACAAGTTAACAGCACCACAGTTTAGAGCCCAGATAAATGCCACACAGAGTTCCAGCATGAAAATGACCCCAAGCACACCTCCAGACTGTGTAGGGACGTGCTGCACCAGATGGCCTGGCCTCCACAGTCACCTGACCTAAACCCAATCAAGATGTTTTGGGATGAGATGGACTGCAAAGTGAAGGCAAAAGGATCAACAAGTGCTCAGCATCTCTGGGAACCCCTTCAAGACTCAATGAAGCTCATGGAGAGAATGTCAAAAGTGTGCAAAGCAGTAATCAACGCACAGGGTGGCTATTTTGAAGAATCTAAAATATTAAACATGTCTTGAGTTATTTGACACCTTTTTATTTACTACATAATTCCCTATGTGTTCATTCATAGTTGTAATGCCTTCAGTGAGAATCTACAATGTAAATGGTTACGGAAATAAAGAAAAAACACTAAATAAGAAGGTGTGTCCAAACTGTTGACTGGTAGTGAGGCTACTCCTGTTTAATGGTTTACTATCACGTTTCTCTCATTAGCTAACAAAACTGAAATTGTGTTTGCTCAGCAAGCATCATCTATTAGATGTTTCCGACAGGTAGGCTAAGATAAACATTACTGTACAAATATTAACATACAATTTACTGTAGAAACATTAAGATAACCATTACTGTACAAACATTAACATAAACAAGGTATCAATGCAACGCACTCTCTAAAACTAATCTATTCAGAGTTGATGTCACAGGTGCTGCCGTGCACTGTAGTAGTGCCGCCGTGGAAGGAAAGCTCCACTTTGTACAGTCTCCATTTAACTTTGTTTGTTTTCTATGAAACACTTTTACATTTTTTTAAAATGTCTTTTTCCAATTTCTTCTGTCCTCCTGGTCGTGCTACGTTCTTCTTGTATTGAGTACAGTCTTGGCAGACGAGAGAGGTGATACTGCCCCGTAGCTTCCTGTAATGTATTACAGTTTCAAAAACACATTTAGGTGGTTTTAAAATATGACGCATCAATAATAAAATTTAACGTCAACGAATTTTTATAGTCAACGTCATTGATTATGTCAACGAATCGTTAGAGCCCTGCCTGCTATGGGTGTAGCCTATTGACCAAGTATTCATACTGATGTAGATGAGACCTTGGTTTCTTTTCTCATAATACAGTATGTATTGAAAAATCGAGACTATGCAACTTAAATTACACCCAGAAAATTAATACAAATTGAGAATACTGCTAACAGGACCTATGCATAAACTCCTAACACCTTATAGCAGTATGCAAATAGTGTTTACTATAAATACACACAGAGTATTTAAACTTAAGAGGGTCAGTTTCCTGATATTAAAATGAAAATAAGAAATATACCAAATTAAAGTCCTTTTTTGTTGCTTAACTGAAAATTCAATGCATTCTTATCAGTTACTGATAACTGTCTTATTATAAGCCGGCAAACCAATATAACAGAAGATAAAAGATGCAGGCCTGAATATGTAGCTGGGGATCGACTTAGCCGTCGCTTCGTGGATTTGGCAGTAGGCAATTTATGGATTTGAGTAATAGTTTTTACCATGACTACTGAAATGTATGTAATTGTTCATTGGGAAGAAGACATTTCACATTTAAAGTATTAATGTTATTATAACACAGCATGTTAAATATTATTGATTATGCATGTCATATAAACAAAGACCGGTTTACAGTTGAGATTATTTCTTTTTTTTTCCTCTCTCTCATCCAGGGTCTCACCCAGATTTCTCCCTGCTTTTGGTTGTTATAATTGTGGTCATGGTAGTACTAATGCTGCTTTCTGTTCTGATGTTGATCTACAAAAGGAGGACCAAGACCTCTTTTGGTGAGTAAACTTCTACCACTATCTGTACCTTTAACAGTTATTCAAATTATTTATCTTCAGACCTTTTATCCAACAGGATAGACACCAACTTCACTCACACTTAATTTAATCTAATGGTGTAAAATATCAATTTTTGTCTTTTTTTTAGATTTGGACAGAAGGAGAAACTCAGACCACAACCAGACTGAGGTGACTCGTCTGTATTTGCTTTACTATTACTCTGTAACAAAACAAAGCACAGTGTGAATTTGTAGTTCAGAAAAAGTCAGGCTTTTGCTTTTTATTTAGTAAATACAGATGTTCTCTCACCTAATGGAACAAATGGTTTTCCACAATTAACATTCAAATTCACTTTCCTAATTGGTGATTTATACCAAGAATGTATCAGATGTATTTGTGTAGTTTGAACATTAACAATCCCTCAGAGGCATATGAATGAAGGATAAGAGGCAGGTCAAGTTTGGAGGAACACCCCATTTAATCAGCATCTACATTTATGACAAAGGATATGGACATGAATCCTCCATTACTCTGAGGATTACTCACAATCCCCTGTAATTGCAGTATGTCAAGAATGGTTATGTCTCTAAATGCATGGAGTGATCTCTGTGGGAAAAGATGGCATCACATCAGAATTAACTAGCTACAGTGCAAATTATTTGATCCCCTGTTAAATTTGTATGTTTGTTCACTTCCAAAGAAATGAACAGTCTCTAAAGTGATTTCATGGTAGTTTCAGTTTATTGAAGATAAATAATCAACCAAAAATCTAGAAAAAACCCTACAAATTACATAAAATCACAACACAATTATAAATACTTATCAGGATGAATTTTGCCCCACTCCCAGTTGATCCCAATTGCCTTCAGTTTATTAACAAACTCATGTGAAGTTTTGGGCTGATACACTATCTTTCTAGTGATTATCCTTACCCCATGAAGCAAGATCTTGCATGGAGCTCCAGACTGAGAATGATTAATGATCATTTTATATTGCTTCCATTTCCAACAGTGCACCAATTGCACCAACAGTGGTGAACTTCTCACCAAGCTTCTTGCTGATGGTCTTGTAGCCATTCCAGTTGTGTTCAGGTCTACCGTGTTATTCCTGACATCCTTTGACAGCTCTTTGGTCTTACCCACAGTGGTGGAGAGATTGGAATGAACAAAAGCATTAAAAATCCACAAAAGCTATTATTTAACAGAGCCAGATGAACTTCTAATTGCATTCATATTTATGTCCATGACACACAAGCACATACCTCTGCATGAATCCCCTGTTACTCTGAAGATTACCCACAGTCCTTTGCAATTCCTAGTCAAAGTAGGGTGACATTTGAGACAGTAGGTGGTAGTATTGGCCCATTAACATTAATCTTTTTTGTGCAACCGCAGACACACGATTCCTTAGTATCTCTTAAAAGGGGCCTTACAGCTGTTATAATTTTTTTTTATAGTTTTTAGTGCTTTTCTTCCCTACCGGAGCACTCAAACCATCAGCTTTGGCAAGGGATATTTGTCATGCAGACTGGAGCAGCCAGGGATTGAACCACCAACCTTCCAATTATTAGACCTGCTCTGTCTTCTGAACTGCAGCCACCCGTGTTATTTTCTATTTTTTCTTTTCTTTTTTTTTTCATTTGAATATTATTTAAATAATTTATTTTGCTTTCTTTTTCCCCAGATTGCCCTCTATGAAAATTTTTGTCCAGTCTCCAGATGTGACGATTCAATCTACCAGAGCCTCGATCCTGCCAGCAGCGACCAAGACCAAACCTACTGCAGTCTCACGCACTCAAAATAGACAGTTTCAGACATGCATTCAGATCATGCCATATGACACAGAAAATGCTTATTTTTATGTGCGTGCACACAAAGTCTGAAGCAGAAATCTTGGCTTTTACAGAGGAAGTTGATAATGTGATACCCGTTATCTCCAAATGAGGTTTTAGTTTTCATCGAGCCAGCTAATTCAAAGAAAGCCTGTCTGTGTTCATAGTGTACCCCTCTGGTCAGACAAAGCTAAACAAGCACTTAACCTAAGGATTTTGCTCATTATCAGTTTAAAAGATGTTGGCTAATTTTTTAAAGTCAGTGTTCCTTTGTACCTTGTAATATGCCCGATGTAGTGAGTTTTTCATGTTCACCTGTAGCTTTGGTAATTCTTCATAACTGAGATCAGACAGTGAGATTCACTGAGCAATTCACACAGCAGCAGTAAACCAAAGTTTATATATTTAGTGAAAAAAGCAAAGTATGTTGTTTAAGGTTAAAATCAATTATTTTTGCAACAGCAAATATGATAGTAAAGGTATCATTTTTAGCGAAAAAAGCGTTTGACATTTTAAAGAAAGTCAATAACATTCAGTAACTTCAAGCAAAATACCTCCTGGTGATGCAAAATGAGCGGGTTGTGAGTTAAACTTCTCATGGCAAGCAACTAAAGCAACTACCAATGAGAGTAGAAATGAAAATATTGATGATTAACCTATGACAGTATAGATTAGGCAACCAGAAGCTGTAATTTCCACTAGGGGCTGAATGTTAGCGGCAAAGTGATGCACAATATGAGTCACTTCCTGTGTGAATGCCCTTTTACTTGTTTTGTAATCACTGCCTACAACAAACTCACAGTTTGAAGTCACCATGCTTCTGCTGCTGATGTTCTCATGGTAGGAGTCTTCTGTGGTCACTGTTTAAGTACCTTGATAACAAAGCAGTCAAGGTTTTATTGCCACATCCTGTCTGACTACTTTTCCTGATGATGTGCGTCAGTTTACCAACTTGTAATGTGACTTCCAGGAGAATAAAGCACCATGCAACAAAGCAAAAGTCATCTTAAACTGGTGTCATTAACACTTTGTTAAGCTTCAATCACCAGAACACTTTAAAGAGTGAAACAGAAATTTCAGTGTGCAGCTGACAAAATCTGAAGAAATTTGATTGCAGGATTCATTATTTTGGTGATTTTCTCTGTGAGAAACATATCTGCTACTCAGAAAAAAGAAAGGATTGAATTTTTCAAGCATTTGTGAATCTTTTTTTTTATTTTTTTTATTTATGTTTTATTGGTTTTTCTTATTTATACAACATGAACAACAATACAACTTAATCACCGTGGGGGGAGGGGAAGAAAAACAACAAACAAACAAAAACAAAACAAAACAACACAAAAATAACACCAGCAAACAGAAACAACAACAAAAAAAAAAAAAAAAAAAAAAAAAAAACACCTACCAACAACCAAAAAATACAATGGGGTTATACAAAATCAGACCTCACATTTTGGATATATTTCATCCATTTGAACCAGTATTCCTCAAATGTGTCCGCCTGCAACTTTAGCCTAAAGGTTGTTCTTTCCATAACAAAAATAGTATATATCACATCAATCCACTCATTTATAGTAGGAGTATCTTCTTTTAACCAATGGCGGGTTATGGCCTTTTTGGCAGCTACCAACAGCACACTACACAAGTATTTATCCGGTTTGCATAGATCAAGACTCTCTAAGTTACCTAGGTACAATACTGCAAAATAGAATTGTATTTTCTTTTGGAAGATTGTTTCCAGGACCTTATGTATTTCCTTCAAAAATGGAACCACTCGAGGACATTCCCAAAAAATGTGGAAATGATTTGCTGCTACATGTCCACACTGCCTCCAGCATGTTGTATTCTGAGAGTAGTTGGATTTTTGCGCCGGAATAATAAAATAACGAATTACATTCTTCCAACTGAATTCCCTCCACAAAGGGGAGCTTGTTACCGACCACTGCTGCCTACAGATCCCATCCCATTCCTCTCTTGTTAAGGATAGATTGCCCTCTATTTCCCATTTTGCTTTAACATATCCTGTATCATGACCCCTTAGGTTGGTCAGTGAACGATATGATTTGGAAATAACTTTTTGATAGGGTGCATCTCTATATGCATTCTCGAATATATAAATAATTTCTTCATTCTCAGTCGATAACTGGGGATGTTTTAACTTTTTATTCAAAAAATCCCTCAGTTGCAAATACCTAAAAAAATCTTGATTTTGCAACCCAAACTTATTCTTAAGATCCTGGAAACTCATCACTTTTCCATCTTTCAACAAAGTACTGTATGTGGTAAGTCCTTTATTAGCCCATGTTTTAAATGTCGAGTCGGTCTTACTCGGCAAAAATTCTGAGTCATATGCAAACCATCTAAGCAATCCGGCCCTCTGTATTAATTGATTCTTTTTAAGTACTCTTTTCCATGTTTTTATTGAGCTTACTATCCAAGGGTTACCCGGGTCTCCCAGGAGTCTTAACTCTGAAGGGTCTCCTATCAGTGCCCTGACAGGGAAATTACCTCCCAAGGAAAATTCCACTTCCTTCCATCTTGAACAGTATCCAGGTTTACACCAGCCCACCAGATTTCTTATTTGAGTTGCCCTATAATAGTCATGTAGGCAAGGGAGGCCTAGTCCTCCTTTATCCTTGGGAAGCTGAAGTGTTTTAAACTTAACTCTTGGCTTTTTACCCGCCCATATAAATCTAGAGAGAATCCTATCCCATTCTACGAAGTATCTATCAGGGTTTTCTATAGAAATAGACTGGAATAAATACAATATCTTTGGGAGCATATTCATTTTTATGATATCTACTCTAGAAGAGATGCTTAAGTAAGGGGTTAATGACCATCTGCTAATATCGACCATGATATTAGCAGATGGCGCGGCCACGTCCAGACTCCTTCCTGACCGCTCCGCTCCGACTATCCACTTTTCTTGTTTTTTACTTATTTTTTGCACTGGTTTACATTCCAAAATCCTCTAGTTTTATAGTCTACAACGGCAGATCACTTGTAAACATTGGTGACAAGGTTGCATATCTAATCTTGGACACTTTTAAACCTGACCCATCCTGGCCGCCAGAGATTCTACGCGGCGCGGAGAACAACAAAGGACGGGCCGCTCATCCGAGGCGTAGAACAAAGAAGCGCCGGGGGAAACGCGCTGGCATTAGGAACAGACTGAGACTGTCAGGGCTCTGTGTGCGGGCAGGCGGAGAGGAGGATCCAAGCGCAGGACTCAGACACTAACTTTAAACTCAAAAACCTCAGCTTTATTGCTGGTACAAAAACAAAACATGAAGTGAACACTGAACATGGAGAACCGGGAACACACAGGCATGATCTGATGGTACGACGCGACACCGAGCATGGGAAAACACAGGGCTTATATACACAGGGTAGTAATGAGGGAATGGACAACAGGAGGGAGACACAGCTGGGAGAGATCAGGGCTGACGAGACTGGGGAACCAAGCTTCACACACTAACATAAGACAAAGACTTTCACAATAAAACAGGAAACATGAATTACCAAACAAGCACGCAGACTTGACACTGAGAGACAGACAGAATGACACATGGAACCTGAACTCACACAAACATGAGAACACAAATCCTAAATATAAATAAACAGAAACATGGAACTCAAATAACAATAATCATCATCATCACCATCACCAAAACACCAAGATAACTGAAACACAGTACCAGAGAAACATAAAGAATAATCCATGATGCAAAAGTAAACCAAAACATCATAAACTCAAAATACTGGGTCCGACGGACCCAGAACCGTGACAGTACCCCCCCTCCAAGGGCTGGCTCCCGACAGCCCTAAACAAAAAGCACAACAGAGCACCAGACCAGGGCGGGTGGAGGGGGTCAAGGACGGAGGGTCCGAAACAAAAAACCAAGGAGCAGAAGAGTCCAGAACACAGGAAAACACATCAAGAAAGGAAACCAAACTAAAGCTCAACAAGAGTCCACGAACAGACCAAAAAACACAAGAACACAGGTCAACACAAAACAAGGCTATTCATGAGTCCACAGTAAAGTCAGGGGGTCGACCCGGAGGTCGACAACACAAGGACCAAGACAGTTCAGGGGGTCGACCCGGAGGTCGGCCATACAGGAACCAAAACAGGTCAGGGGGCCGGCCACGCACACGGCAACGGGCAAACAGTTCAGGGGGCCGACCGTGCACACAGCAACGGCGGCGACGGGCAAACAGTTCTGGTGGCCGACCGTGCACACAGCAACGGCGGCGACGGGCAGACAGTTCTGGGGGCCGGCCACGTGGAAGGCAGTGGCGGCCACTGAGCAGATCCGGAGGTCGGCCGCGATGCCAGCGGCGGCGACGAACTCTTTCTGGAGGCCGTCCTCGACGGCCATGATGCCAACTTAGAGGCCTGGAAAACGGCCGGCAGAGCGGAGGCGGAACAGGACGGACCGGGTCCCATGACGGTGCGGCAACCGCAGGGCCAGACGATGGCAGAGCAGAGGCCGGGCCAGGCGTGGACGAAGGCGGAGCAGAGGCCGGGCCAGGCGTGGACGAAGGCGGAACGGCTGCGGAACCAGAGGGCAGCGAGACGGCTGCGGAACCAGAGGGCAGCGAGACGGCTGCGAAACCAGAGGGCAGCGAGACGGCTGCGGAACCAGAGGGCAGCGAGACGGCTGCGGAACCAGAGGGCAGCGAGACGGCTGCGGAACCAGAGGGCAGCGAGACGGCTGCGGAACCAGAGGGCAGAGAGACGGCTGCGGAACCAGAGGGCAGAGAGACGGCTGCCGGCATGGATGAAGCTGCGGCTGCTGCAGGCGTGGATGAAGCTGCGGCTGCTGCAGGCGTGGATGAAGCTGCGGCTGCTGCAGGCGTGGATGAAGCTGCGGCTGCTGCAGGCGTGGATGAAGCTGCGGCTGCTGCAGGCGGCGATGAAGCTGCGGCTGCTGCAGGCGGCGATGAAGCTGCGGCTGCTGCAGGCGGCGATGAAGCTGCGGCTGCTGCAGGCGGCGATGATGATGATGCTGCAGGCGTGGATGAAGGTGCGGCTGCTGCAGGCGGCGATGATGATGATGCTGCAGGCGGCGATGATGATGATGTGGGTGACGGCTGAACAGCCCTCCCCGGACCGCCAGCAGACGGGAGGATGTGCTGTCTGGGTCCTCCAGGACCCTCAGCTAAAGAGGTGTGGTGCTGGGTGGGCTCCTCGGACCCACCAGCAGACGTGGCATAAGCCTGGACGGGCGACTCCGGCCCTCCAGCTGACGACATTTGAGGCTGGCTGGGTTCTCCCGAACCCCCAGCTGACAACACTTGAGGCTGGCTGGGCTCCTCAGGCCCTCCAGCCGACGAGGCAGGATGCTGTCTGGGTTCACCCGAACCCCCAGCCGACGAGGCAGGATGCTGTCTGGGTTCACCCGAACCCCCAGCTAACGAAACTTGAGGCTGGCTGGGTTCTCCCGAACCCCCAGCTGACGAAACTTGAGGCTGGCTGGGTTCTCCCGAACCCCCAGCTGACGACACTTGAGGCTGGCTGGGTTCTCCCGAACCCCCAGCTGACGACACTTGAGGCTGGCTGGGTTCTCCCGAACCCCCAGCTGACGACACTTGAGGCTGGCTGGGTTCTCCCGAACCCCCAGCTGACGACACTTGAGGCTGGCTGGGTTCTCCCGAACCCCCAGCTGACGACACTTGAGGCTGGCTGGGTTCTCCCGAACCCCCAGCTGACGACACTTGAGGCTGGCTGGGTTCTCCCGAACCCCCAGCTGACGACACTTGAGGCTGGCTGGGTTCTCCCGAACCCCCAGCTGACGACACTTGAGGCTGGACGGGCTCCTCGGACCCTCCAGCTGTTGAGACATGAGGCTGGACGGGCTCCTCGGGCCCTCCAGCTGGAGCAGATGCAGGGCCAGAGGCAATTGGGACCCCTGGCTGAGGGTGAAGATGAGTGGCTGACCGAGCAGTTGACAAAGCTAATGATTCCTTTACTAACTGCGCTACTGACTGGGTTATGGACTGTAACAAAGTTTGTAGTAAGTCTGATTGTGGAAATGACTGAGCTATGGGTAGCGGAGCTGAATGTGGTGGAGGTGGAGACCGAGCTACGGGTGACCGAATTTGAGATGAAAACATTGGTGGAGGTGGAGACCGAGCAACCGGTGGCTGCTGAGCAGGGAACACTGGACACCGAGCAACCGGTGGCTGCTGAGCAGGGAACACTGGACACTGAGCTACAGGTGACTGCTGAGCAGGGAACACTGGACACTGAGCTACAGGTGACTGCTGAGCAGGGAACACTGGACACTGAGCTACAGGTGACTGCTGAGCAGGGAACACTGGACACTGAGCTACAGGTGACTGCTGAGCAGGGAACACTGGACACTGAGCTACAGGTGACTGCTGAGCAGGGAACACTGGACACTGAGCTACAGGTGACTGCTGAGCAGGGAACACTGGACACTGGGCTACAGGTGACTGCTGAGCAGGGAACACTGGACACTGGGCTACAGGTGACTGCTGAGCAGGGAACACTGGACACTGAGCTACAGGTGACTGCTGAGCAGGGAACACTGGACACTGGGCTACAGGTGACTGCTGAGCAGGGAACACTGGACACTGGGCTACAGGTGACTGCTGAGCAGGGAACACTGGACACTGAGCTACAGGTGACTGCTGAGCAGGGAGCACTGGACACTGAGCTACAGGTGACTGCTGAGCAGGGAACACTGGACACTGAGCTACAGGTGACTGCTGATCAGCTAGCTGAGCTGAAGGTGTGGAAATGAAAGCTACACCAGTCCGTACTACAGGAGAGAATGTAAGTGTGGTTGGGTGATGATGGTGAGGGTTGCATTTCTTCTTTAAGGACGGATCAAACGATTTGGCGATAAACCTTGGCAAAAAATGCTGCTGTTGTTGAGAGCACCAAGTTGCGAGGGCCTCCAGGAGAACAACTGAATCCTCTTTCCCTGGGCCGCCCATGCCAAACAGTTCGAAATTTAGCCTCGCTCTTAGAGCTGTTATTATGTGTTTGAGTCCATTTATATTCAGAAAACTGATAGTCGAAGCAGTGGACGACAAAAAATTATCAAAAAATACTACCTCCAACAGCCTCTTCTCGGGGCTCGCTGCGTGGGCTATCCTCCAACAGTAATCCCATAGGTGTGCGAGATTCTCTCCCTTGGAGGCAAAATGTGAGTCCGCTGGATCCATACTGGTCGCGTCGTTCTGTCAGGGCTCTGTGTGCGGGCAGGCGGAGAGGAGGATCCAAGCGCAGGACTCAGACACTAACTTTAAACTCAAAAACCTCAGCTTTATTGCTGGTACAAAAACAAAACATGAAGTGAACACTGAACATGGAGAACCGGGAACACACAGGCATGATCTGATGGTACGACGCGACACCGAGCATGGGAAAACACAGGGCTTATATACACAGGGTAGTAATGAGGGAATGGACAACAGGAGGGAGACACAGCTGGGAGAGATCAGGGCTGACGAGACTGGGGAACCAAGCTTCACACACTAACATAAGACAAAGACTTTCACAATAAAACAGGAAACATGAATTACCAAACAAGCACGCAGACTTGACACTGAGAGACAGACAGAATGACACATGGAACCTGAACTCACACAAACATGAGAACACAAATCCTAAATATAAATAAACAGAAACATGGAACTCAAATAACAATAATCATCATCATCACCATCACCAAAACACCATGTTACGGCCCTAGCAGGGCCGCCTCCTGAATTTGTCTGTGTGGGCGTGTCCCACCACCTCTTCTGCCTGAGGTGCCACCTCTTTTCTTTGACACAGCTGACACTCGTCAGTGATTAAGAGTATTTAAGCACAGGGAAAGGTGAGCTCTGGGCCAGTGTGCCATTAGTGTGGTTACAGCTTGTGAGCTGTGCTGTTGTGGTTTGCAGCTAGTGAGCTGCGTGTCTGTTTGCAGCTAGTGAGCTGAGTGTGTCTTTGCCGTGTTTGCAGTGTTTGCAGCTAGTGAGCTGTTCTCTTTCTTTTTGACTTACTCTTATTTTATTGACCAACGCCTGAGTTTTGTTTGTTCCTTTAAATGGTGATAGCGGCTTGTCCGTCTCTTTTAGTTAGTTTTAATACCAACTTTAATAAAGCTATTTAATTTAACCCTCTTTGCCTTCTTGTCTCCTTTTTCTAACCCGGATACTTTTTGTTACTTCCCCCTCACCGCCTAGACCCCTCAGGGGAACGTAACAAGTGGGGGCTCGTCCGGGATATTTGAAGAGGGAGTTTTGAGTTGGTATGGGTTTTTGATTATCTTGCTTTTTGTCACCTTTAGAGATTCCCAACTTCCCAGTTAAGTTAGGTGAGTGTCCAGCTGAGCTTATTGAGTTCTTCCTTCGGGCACTCTTTTGTTATTTTGCCTTTCTTATTTTTGGAGTAATCCTGGGTGGGGATTAGTTCCCTGTTGGGGGTAGGCAATTCAGGGCTCCGGTCACTGAAGTTCTGCCTTTAAAGTTGCCTCGAGCCCAGCACGCTCCAGAAGATAGGTAGGTATAGTTTGGTGTGCTTAGGAACTGGGTAAGTTATGTGTGTTTAACGTGTGTACTGTATGGGGTAAGTTGGTCAGTTAAAGTAAGTTGTGTAGTTAACTATTACTTGGTTAATTGTTGGGTAGTCTCTAAGTGAGTTGGCAGGTGTGCGGTGCGGTGCGATGGCGTTCAAGTTGAATCAGCTGGAGCTGACGAGCGCTGGGCCTACATCTGTTGGTGAGCAGGTGTCCAGGGGCTCGTTTGTAAGTAATAACATCCACCTGGTTCCAGTTTTCTGTGAAGCCAGTGTTGAGAGCTTCTTCAGTGTATTTGAACGCATAGCAACAGCACTGCAGTGGCCTCAAGACATGTGGGGGGTGATGTTGCTGTGTAAATTCACAGGTAAGGCTCAGGAAGCTTGCTCTGGTCTGTCTAGGCAGGACAGCCTAGTTTATGAAAAGATTAAAAGTGCCGTCCTTCAAGCCTATGAGCTTGTACCTGAGGCCTATAGACAGCATTTCCGAGGTTTGGAGTTGGCACATGGTCAGTGCTACCATGACTTTGCTAGGGAGAAGGCAAAGCTCTTTGATAGGTGGTGCTCTGCAAGCCAGGTTAACAATTTGGGGTCGTTACGTGAGCTTATGCTGGTGGAGGATTTCAAGAACGCGGTGCCTGAGTCTATTGCTTTTTATTTAAGTGAACAGAGGGTTTCCACTTTACAGCAAGCTGCCACCTTGGCAGATGAGTTTAAGCTGACTCATAAAGCCAAGGCTGCAGGACACGATATCCCTTTGTGCCGTAGTACCTCTGGGAGAGGTAAGAGTGGGCCAGCTAACAAGGCTAATGCAGTGGTGGTTTCAAGATCCAGAGCAAAACTGTGTTTCTTCTGCCACAAGCCTGGCCATGTGGTTGCTAATTGTGTGAAACTGGCACTTAAGCGGAAAGCGCATCCAAACGGAAGAAGGCCTGATTTGAAAACAGTCAGTTGTGGTTCCCAAACTGACAAGGTTGTCAGGCCCAGCAAAAGACCACACTTGGGGCATAGTTGTTTAAGGGGCTCCTGTGGTCAGTGTAAGGGGTCAACTAACCCTGAGCTGCCGTTAGTTGACCATTTCTCAGGTCCTCAAAATGACCTGCAGGTGGACAGAGCATGTATAGCACCACCGCTCAGGCCTGCACCCATGACTAACAAACATGCCTGTACCTGTGACCTGAGCAATCGTCTTAAAACTGTTGCAGTAAGGTTTTCTGACTGCCTGCTGTGTTCTCCACAGGTGATGGCTCACAAAAGCCCTGACTATCACACAAGACATTGTTTTGAGGGTCTGGGGCCACTCTCTGTCGATGTTGTGAACCCACTGAGATGGGGGTGGCAGCTTCCGCAGGAAATGCCTAACCGTTGCTATGGGGTTTGGTAGGTGGAAAGCCTGCAATTTGGTGATGAAGCGGTTATGGACTTGTTTTGATTATCGTAATAATTTGACAAACCACGGGTTTGTATTTATGGGAGGGGGTGTTACGGCCCTAGCAGGGCCGCCTCCTGAATTTGTCTGTGTGGGCGTGTCCCACCACCTCTTCTGCCTGAGGTGCCACCTCTTTTCTTTGACACAGCTGACACTCGTCAGTGATTAAGAGTATTTAAGCACAGGGAAAGGTGAGCTCTGGGCCAGTGTGCCATTAGTGTGGTTACAGCTTGTGAGCTGTGCTGTTGTGGTTTGCAGCTAGTGAGCTGCGTGTCTGTTTGCAGCTAGTGAGCTGAGTGTGTCTTTGCCGTGTTTGCAGTGTTTGCAGCTAGTGAGCTGTTCTCTTTCTTTTTGACTTACTCTTATTTTATTGACCAACGCCTGAGTTTTGTTTGTTCCTTTAAATGGTGATAGCGGCTTGTCCGTCTCTTTTAGTTAGTTTTAATACCAACTTTAATAAAGCTATTTAATTTAACCCTCTTTGCCTTCTTGTCTCCTTTTTCTAACCCGGATACTTTTTGTTACTTCCCCCTCACCGCCTAGACCCCTCAGGGGAACGTAACACACCAAGATAACTGAAACACAGTACCAGAGAAACATAAAGAATAATCCATGATGCAAAAGTAAACCAAAACATCATAAACTCAAAATACTGGGTCCGACGGACCCAGAACCGTGACAGTGACAGCAGGCGCATCGCGCACCACTGCCCAGTATCCTACTGGCCAACGTACAATCCATGGAGAACAAGCTCGATGACCTAAGAGCAAGAGTCACCTTCCAACGTGACATGAGGGACTGCAACATTCTGTGCTTCACGGAGACATGGCTGACCCCCACCGTGCCGGACCAGGCCGTAACTCCGTCGGATTCATTCTTTGTGCTCCGCGCAGACAGAACAGCAGAGTCGAACAAAACCAAAGGTGGAGGAGTGTGCTTCATGGTAAACAGAAAGTGGTGTGATGCCAGGAGCATTTCTACTCTTTCCAGCAGCTGCTCGCCACATCTGGAATTCCTGAGCATTAAGTGCCGCCCTTTCTATCTGCCCCGTGAGTTCACCTCGGTCATCGCCACGGTGGTCTACATCCCACCCCAAGCGGACACAGGTATGGCTTTGTCCGAACTACATGATGTGCTGAGTTCGCTTCAAAACAAGGATCCGGGCGCAGCCCTCATTGTAGCAGGAGACTTTAATAAAGCGAACCTCAGACAAGTCATGCCAAACTTTTACCAGCATGTCTCGTGTCCAACGAGGGGGGATCGAATTTTGGATCACTGCTACACGCCATACAAGCAGGGCTACAAAGCTGTCTCACATCCGGCTTTTGGGAAGTCTGACCACAACGCCATCTTCCTCATTCCCCAGTATAAACAAAACATACGGAGGGAAGAAGTAACCACGAGGGAGGTGAAACAGTGGTCTGCCCAATCAGAAGCTACGCTACAGGACGCACTCGACGACGTCGACTGGGACATGTTCAGAGCATGCGCAGTCGACATCAACGAGTTTACGGAAGTAGCAGTATGCTTCGTCAATATGCTAGCGGAGGAGATTATCCCCACTGCGAGAGTCACCACATTCCCAAACCAGAAACTGTGGATGGACAGATCGATCCGCGCTGCAGTAAACGCCAGGACCGCCACCTACAACGCGGGTCTCGCCACTGGCGATATGAGCGCCTACAAAGCGGCCTCATACGGCGTGCGGCGCGCGGTGAGAGATGCTAAACGCCGGTACCGGGAGCGTGTGGAGTCCCGCTTCCTCCAGGGCGACACACGGAGTATGTGGCACGGACTACGCACCATTATGGGCTACAAACCCAGGGACACTGCGTCGATCAACGCCGACTCTGCATTCACCAATGAGCTGAACCAGTTCTACGCCCGTTTCGAGGTTAGCCAGGCGGCTAATGCCATCTACCGCCTGACTACCGAGGACAGTGACGTCATCAGCGAGAGACCGGTGACCAGCATCGCGGAGCATGACGTCCGAGCGGCATTGAGGAGAGTGAACACAAGGAAAGCGGCGGGGCCAGACGGCATCACCGGCCGTCTGCTGCGCTGCTGTGCTGACCAGCTAGCAGGTGTGTTCACTTACATCTTCAACGAGTCCCTGGCGAAGTCTGTGGTCCCCACATGCTTCAAAAGATCCACCATCATCCCTGTGCCCAAGAACAGCAAACCCTCATCCCTGAACGATTACCGGCCAGTTGCGCTGACCTCGGTAGTAATGAAGGTGTTTGAGAGGCTGCTGAAGAACATCATCTCCTCCTCCATCCCAGACACCACAGATCCGCTCCAGTTCGCCTACCGACCCAACAGATCCACTGAGGACGCCATCGCCCACGTCCTGCACACCACCCTCAGCCACGTGGACAAGAAACAGGGTAACTATGTGAGAATGCTGTTTGTTGATTACAGTTCAGCGTTTAACACAATAGTGCCCTGCAGACTGTTCACAAAGCTGAGGGATCTGGGACTCAACAGCCGTCTGTGTGCGTGGGTGTTGGACTTCCTCACTGGCAGAACTCAGGTGGTGAGGGTGGGTAGGTGTGTCTCCGACAGCATCACCATCAACACAGGAGCACCACAGGGATGTGTCCTCTCGCCACTGCTCTACTCCCTCTACACTTCAGACTGTGTGGCCACCCACGGCTCCAACACCATTGTAAACTTTGCTGACGACACAGTGGTGTTGGGTGCCATCTCCAACAGCGATGAGGTGGCCTACATGGACGAAGTGAAGAATCTGGCATCATGGTGCCAGGACAACCACCTCCAGCTGAACGTCGGCAAGACCAAGGAGCTGGTGGTGGACTTCAGAAGGAGTCAGCACAGAGACTACAAGCCCATTAACATTAATGGAGCTCCAGTAGAGAGGGTGCAGTCCTTTAAGTATCTTGGCGTCCACATCTCCTCAGACCTAACATGGGCTGCCCACATTCAGGCCCAGACCAAAAAGGCTAGGCAGCGCCTGTATCACCTACAACAACTGAGGAAGTTCAGGGTCTCTCCAAAGATCCTCAGGATCTTCTATACAGGCGCTGTGGAGAGCATCCTCACACAGAACATGACATCGTGGTTTGGAAACAGCTGTGTGAAGGACCAAAAAGCTCTCCAGAGAGTGATCCGTACAGCAGAACGCTGCTGCAGGATTGCTCTCCCCCCGCTTCAGGACACCTACACCAGGAGATGCCGGACTAGAGCAACGCAGATACTGAAGGACCCGTCCCATCCTGGCAACAAACTGTTCCAACTTCTACAATCTGGTAGAAGGTTCCTCATCATTCGGGTAAGGACAGAGAGACTCAAGAGGAGCTTCTATCCTCAAGCCATCCGGGCCCTAAACCAACCCCCCCCCCCCCACACACACACACACACACACACACACACCCGCCCTCTCACATCATCTATAATTGACTGAGACTCTCCTCCAGACACTCAATTCCTTTAACTTTAAATATGTTTATATTGTCCATTCTGTAAAATAGTCAGATGTCTATTCATATTAATGTACAGAATTCACCTGCTTGCTGTTACTACTGCACATTCACCCAATGTATATACTATATATATATATATTTATAATGTTATTCCTCTACCCCCCCCCCCCCTTTTTGTGCACATGTTGAGGAGCGTGTCAGGATACATTTCACTGTGTGTTATACTTGTATAACTATGCATGTGACAAATAAAGAACCTTGAACCTTGAACCTTGATATCTTTTTTAAGTGGGGAATAGTTGATTTCTTCCAAACTGTTTATATCCATTGATAAGTTGATGCCCAAATATTTGATTGTTTTTTTTATCCCAGCCTAGTTTGTATTTGCTGAGTAAATTTTGAGGGGGGCTATAAAAGCTACTGAGGACTTGTGTTTTTTGTATATTCAATTTATATCCTGAGTAGGACCCATACTCCTTTAACACTGACATAAGCTCCATAAAAGATTCAGTAGGTTGTGATAAATAAACCAAAACATCATCTGCGAACAGGGCCAATTTGTGCTCACTTCCAGCAATTTTAATCCCTTTTATTTTATCATTCTGCCTAATCCTTTGAGCCAAAGGCTCTATAAAAATGGCAAATAATAGTGGACTCAGTGGGCATCCCTGTCTTGTGGACCTTTCGAGCTTAAAAGCATCTGAAAGTTCACCATTGATCTTTATTTTTGCAATTGGACTATTATACAAAGCCCTCAATATTGTAATGACGGACCCATTAAACCCAAATCTATGCATTACTTGGAATAAAAATTCCCATCTCACAGAGTCAAAAGCTTTTTCAGCATCTAGACTCAGTAATATAGCTGATATTTTATTTAAATTAATGTGTCTAATAATTTGCAGAGTTCTCTTAACACTGTCATGGGTTTGGCGCGACCTAACAAATCCAGTTTGATCTAGATTTATTATCCTTGGGATGATCCCTTCAAGTCTCCGTGCTATGATTGACGTAAACAATTTGTAATCTACATTTAATACACTTATTGGCCTATAATTGGAACATTCTAATTTATCTTTACCATCTTTAGGTATAATAGAAATTATGGCTTGTTTCCATGAGGGGGGTGCTTCTCCCTTCATTAGGAACCAATTAAATGTTTTAAGTAAGACCGGTGTCAAAGGTTCCCTTAATTTCGTGTACCACTCCGCAGTAAAACCATCTATACCTGGAGATTTGTTTGCCTTGAGTTTAGCAATTGCCAAGTGAAGTTCTTCCCTTGTAATTTGCTTCACTAACGATTTATTATCTTCTACTGTAAGTTTAGGGAGGTGTAACCTGTCTAACATACTCTCCATTTGATCGTCATTGTTTGTGGGTGGTTGTAAATATAATTTTTCGTAATATCTCTTAAAGCAATACTTAATTTCCTCTATACCCTGCATTTCCATTTTGGTTTCCGGATCCCTTATCCTGTATATTGTTCTGTCTGCTTGTTGCTTCCTTAATCTATATGCCAATTGCTTCATATATTTAGCTCCCCCCTCATAATATCTTTGTTTGGTCCACATTAGTTTCGTTTGTACATCGTGAGTATATATCTCATCAATTAGATTTCTCTTCTTTACCATTTCTGATTTTGTCTTAGTATCAATAGTGTTTTTATGTGTGGCCTCTAATTGTATTGCATTTGTGAATCTTATATACATTATGCCGTGCAAATGGTCCAACCACTGTGTGTCAGTTTGACAGAAACCTTGCAATCTCATCTGTTTTACTGCTTTATGGCAAAAGTTTTGCACGAGAAAAAAACACAAGAGTGTCTGCTTTAAACTTTTGGCATAAACATAATTTCATAAACACAGCATCTCAGATGAGATGCTTTTTAGGCAGAAAATGAAATGAAAATTAGACTATGACACATTTAGAAGAAGGGGAGTACAATAGTGAGTGTACAGTGTGTGTGTGTGTGTGTGTGTGTGTGTGTGTGTGTACAGTGTGTGTGACCTCATTATTGAGAGAAGTTCCTGTTTTGTGAGTTAAGAAGGAAGAGAAACAGCATTTAACCATCAGAGCCTCAAGATGAAAGCCTGTCACACTCTGATCTGCTTCATCATCCTTAGTGAGTAAATCTATTCTTAATTCTCGTGTTCTCTTTCTTTCTTTGTTGTTTGCATCTTTATTTTCTGTTGATTAAAAACAGAAAATGGTGTCTGTTTATTAAAAATTAATCACCAGGTTTGTTTGTTTGTTGGTTGGTTTTTCGTATTGAATCATTGATTTCTGTTGAACCACAAACTGTTTCAATCTTTCTTAATGTTTTTCTCTAACATATTTGTTTTGTGGTGTTTAGAGCTGGAAACATGTAACTTGAACATGCAGGTCACTGAAAATAGAAGTTTTAAAACAATAAAACAAAATCACATAAATAATATTCTTTAAGCTGCATTTTGCTCCTTAGTTCTTGTTAGGTTCATCCTAATCTCATATGCAGAAATGGCTATTCTCATTTTTGTTGTATCTTTTGTGAACGTTGCCCATACTAAAACTCACAGGTGTCTTTTCATGTATAGACAGTCTCACTGTTTTGCCACATACAAATGTATCCAAGCAAAATAGCTAGAAATGTATATTTAGACACAACTAAATTCTACTAGCATTTCCAAAACCCCACATGCACCTGGTTCCTCTTTTTTGAACTAGTGAGGCATCAGTCAGGTTTTTTTTAGGCTCACAAGAAAAAACACAGCATGCGTGTTCAAAAAATGAAAATTTTAATGTTGAGCAACAATTCCAAAACCTTTTCCATGATAGAAACAATGAATATTCAATACACTGTAATAAAAAAAAATATGGAGATGAATACGTCATTAGAAACAAATGACACTCAAGTAACTCTCAGTCAGCAGATGTTTGTGTAGATGTCAGAATCAGGAAGTTTGTTTTTTAAATTTTTGAAATATTTAAATAACAATGCAAAGAATTTAACTGTACACTTAAAGCACACAATGATCCGTCTATATAGGATGATGGTAACTTATGACTGCTAATCTTTTCAGCAGCACAGCAGGATGGTCTTGTCAATGCAGAAACAGCCAGACACAGAAAAATGGAAGGAGAAGACATCACACTTGAATGCAGGTTCTTTATCCGTGGAAGCAGGAAGCTCTTCTGTAAGGAAGAATGTGAAAAGGGAAACATTCTGATTAATACAACTTCTGACACATTTCAGAGTGGCAGATACAGCATTCAATATGTCAAAAAAGGTGTTTCACATACTATGTATGTGAGCATCACACAGCTGAAACAGTCTGACTCAGGACGGTACAAGTGTACTTTGGATCGCACTTTGAAACCAGATTATTTTGAGATAACTGTCACTGAAGGTAAGTCTCTACAAAAATTGTATTCATATTTCTGAAGATGTGGATATATTCACGTCTCACTGGCAGCAACATTTCTTTCAACTGATCTCCATTCAGTCGTTTTTTTGAATATAAGCTTAGCGTTGCCATAAAACACCTGTTAACCCACATTACTCGCATGCAGACATACAAACTGCAGGATTGTTTTTGTACTGATTGTTTCTTTGTTCACAGCTGTAAAAACTTCAACACCAGGCTCTACTCCAAAAGCTTTTTCATCATCAACCTTTCTCCTATCAACCTCAACAACAGCAACAACAACAGCAACAACAGCAGCAACAACAACACAAAGTTTTAACTTCAGTTTAGTAAGCACTACATCTTCATCCTTCTCCACTGAAATCCTGAACCATTCTGAGACACCTGCAGGTCCAGGTACATATTATATGCACATAGATATGGGTTCGTCTGTGTATTTATCAAAAACCTCAACCACATTCATGAGCAGTAGAAACATCGCTCTGACATATTACTGACTACTAAAGTGTAAACATAACGTGTAAACTTTAATTTATTAATGGGTCCTCATCATAACCTTATAATTACTAATGATGCGTTGTCATTTATTTGATTTTGTAATTTTAAGCACAATTTACAAAATGAGTAAAGTTTTCAAACAAATGCAGTGCATAAACCGTGCAAGAGTTACATGAAGAACTCAGGAAATGCACATGAACAGCTGAGTGAGATCACGTTTGACTTCATCAAAGCACCATGACATGAGCTCTAGATGACAGATGTTATAGACTTCCACTTCTGTGTGGTTACCTGTTACTGTGTGGTCATGTCCTAGTGTTTTAAATGTGGTGTCAGGGGATAGAAAAAGGTCAAATGTTATATATATTCTCTCACGTCCATTTTGGAAGTTTCAACATTCTTCTAGGACTTTGCTGACATTTGTGACTCCTTATATTGATCCTATGACTATTATGCCATCAAAAAAGTAGACAAAAATACAGCGAGGAAAAGACAGCACAGAACTGGCCAATCACAATAGCTGTGGGCTACGTCGACCTGACATTGCGTTACATTTCTCACGATGTGCATGCAAGCTTAACGTAAAACATTAAACTTCACAGACATGCACACAGGACAGCTTCATTTGAGGCATGGTTGGTACTGAATGTTTTAACCAGATGGAGGATTCAAGTGCAACAGTAGAAACTGAAACCTTATCTGAAAATAAATTAGGAGGACCTAAAGTAATTTCATACAAATGAAATGTAACTCAGAGTATCTGTGTTTTGTTTGTATAATTTATTGCCTAATATTACGAGTGTGACAGTAAAAAGAAATATGTTCTCTTGAGGTGCAGATAAGCCGCTTTATGTGATTCTGATTCTGGTCATTATGATCACCCTCTTATCAGCCGCTTTGCTGATTTTCTATAAGAAGAGGAAGGTCATTAAACCTAAAGGTGAGTCTGCAGCACAGTGAGAAACCTGTGTTTTTTACCACTTCAGAGCACATCACATCAATGCAAATTTATTTCCTGCAGATTAACCCCAGAGTTAACCTTAATTAAGTTGTTATACTGCACTGCAAAAATTCAAAAACTTACCAAGTATATTTGTCTAATTTCAAGTCAAAAATATCTCATCACAGTTAAAATAAGACACAATCAGCTACACAGTAACATTTCAGTGAGATATATGAACTTGTATTTAGACAGTGCATCTTGGATCTGGAGAATTTTCACTTGTTCCAATTGCAGATTTTTTTCACTTATTTCAAGCAAAAAAAATGTTTCCTTGTATTAAGTGAAAAAATCTGCCCATGGAACAAGTGAAAATTTGGGCGTAGTCAGTGTACAAATTTGATTCAGGTCACAAAGTACAATGTTGTTGTCTACTTTTAGGATCATGGTTAAATGCTTATAGAAAAATAAAATTGTTGTTAAACTGTTTGCTGGCAACAGAAAACAATCAAAAAATAAAGTTGAGTGTAAGAATCTTTATTTCTGATTCACATCAGGCAAACTCAAAGACTTTCAACACAACTGAAAAACATTAGACTCTTATATTCTCTCTGCAGAGGTCTGAGAGAGAGGCTTCTGGAATAATTACAGTATTTTCTGGAGAACTGATTGGTCAGTAGGTGGTGATGTCAAACCTGTTGATTTCTAATCTGGAAAAATCTGCTGTGACAACATCTGATTGTTTGACTGAAAGGTGTTCATCACAGAGTCACATTGACCAGTTTTCATACATTGCTAAACAATCGACTTAGGAAAATTCAAACTCATTAAAAGAAAAATGAAAAATGATGTAGTGACAGAGGTTTTAACTTCAGTAGACCTATCCATGTCTGTGACTCTCAGATGCTTCTAACTAGAAGCTAGAAGTACTAGACTGATACCCACTGGGTTGACTTATTAAGATGTTAGGATATCTGAAAGTTGACAGATGTCCTGGTAAAGCTGGACATGAACCTGGACATTTCAGAAGCACAACATCTGCACAGCTGGAAAAAAAGATGCAAGATGTAGCAGATTACAATAGGCATGAATTAAGTCAAGTGTGACTTGGCTGTGGCACTAAATACGTCTGAAGATTAAGTTGAAAGATATTCAGTTTTCATTCTTCATATTGTTCCCAAGTTTAGTTCCTTTTTTGTAGTTGGTTGTAGTTCCTGGACGGTGTTTAAGGTGTTTGTGTTCTCACCTGCATTTCTCAGGACCTCCTGTGGAAACTGAATACGCCAATATCACACAGGTTAGTTTTAGAAATTATGAGACACACGAGCTTCATTACCTTTTGATTTTTATCATTTGGCCAGTATGTTCTCTTTTTTCCAGAATAACCGATTGTGTGAAGAGATAAGAGACGGCAGTTCGCCTCCTGTGGAAGTGTCTTCAGCTGATGCCTTTCCCAAAACCTGCCAGCGAGCTGGAGTTGAAAACCTTGAACTTTACAGCCTCGTCACCTATTCTCAGAGTAAAGTAAGTAGATGTGTGGTCTGACTGGTCAGAAACCAGAACAAACCTGTTTGAGTAGTGTCATTAGTAATCATTGATAGGATGTTTTCTTTCTGCCAGCTAATAGTAAAAATTAAAAATGTCCAAATTCAGTGAACACACTCTGGTTCAGGGTTATTAGGCTTGGCTAGCTTTTTTTTTAAGTCCAGGACAAATCCTTTGTTCCTAAACGTTATAATTTTCAGCTTCTGTGAGGTGATAATTTAATGCATTAGCTGAGGTTGTAGGTTGTAGTGATTTGTTTAGTTTTAGTAAAGCAAGTTTAGTAAAGCAAACAAGCATTTTGTTCACTCCTGTTTTATCTGCTGGATGGGTTTATTTTTTTAAGTACGTTTAAAATTTAACCTCACTTATCTTTCAGGCTGAAAATCACACAGATGAAGTTGATTACACTGAAGTGGATTTTTCCCACATTTCTGTAACCAACAGCGCCCTCTGTGGTAAATCGGGTGATGTTGTCTACTCCACACCTCAGATACATGCTAGCCCCAGGAACCATGTTAAAGATTCTTCACCTCCTCTGTACTCTATAAAACCGAAACTGAAATAAAATAAAAACTGAAAAGAGGCAACACCTGAAGAGTCTTGCAGTGTCACTGCAAAGAGAATAGAGGTTGCAGAGGGGCGTAACAAAGTGTTTGAGAAGTGTTTTTTTCACAATGATTCAAAGTTTGACTTTGAAGCCACAGCGAATGCAGTGTGAAACAAAAGACTTCACGTGATGTGATGATGGAACAGAATATTTATGTTTTATTTACACTGTGTATGCAGCAAATTTTATCCGACTGGATATTTAGTTTTTTGGAACGAAGCTTGTTCACGGTAAAAGCTGTTTGTTTATGTTGTTTTGCACTGACAGTAGCTGAAAGTACTTTATGAATAGTTATTATAGAGTAAACAAGGATACATTTCTCTTAGCTACTGCATTTGAAAAACGACCTGTACTGTCTTCTTTCAGTTTAGTTCTGTATTCTTATTTCACTGTTCTTATTTCATAGGAAACATATTGTACAGTGGGCTGAATTCAAAAGCCAGTTTATCTGATGGATTATGTTCACTATGTAAAAGATAATCTAAATCTAAAATATGCAGTCATTGTCATCTAAATCTTTCTGTTATAAACCTGTGGTGAGTTATAAATATTTTTAATAACACAGAGTATTGATGTTGACCTTTGTTTCCCTCTGGTGGCTACTTCTTTTAACCTTGCACAGTACACAGTACTTTAATGAATGTTACACTATGTTCCTGAACTTTTGCCTCCTACTAAAGGCCTCTAGTGCAAAAGAGGATTTCCTGTACTACAAAGTTTCTCTTCTTAGCAGGGTATATCACCATGGTAACCGGTATTAAACCTATCCTGCCCTGGAGCAGGTATTCTTCTAGATTGGAGCTGATCAGATATGAAATAATTCCCTAACGACCAGTCAGTTCAACAGATATTGGTTTCACTGTTGCTGAAAGATCCCTCAGACCTCTGTGTGTGGATATTAAAGAGTGTAAAGTTTACCAATACACATTTTTAAATGTCCTCTTTCCCTATAGACTATGCCTTGTTTTATTTCCCCCCCACTGGTTACAAACAATTTTATCTATTTATTTACTTTTTGTTTTTGTGGACTTCAGGGATGTATTGAGAGGTATCCTGTTCTATAAAACAGGAAGCTGATGACTCAGCTAACGTTTGAATTCATAATGGTTGTGACTTTCTCTTTTGATTACTCTGTTATTATTTTTTTTTATTCATATCCATCCATATTTATTTCTACAGCAGCGTGTCACGTTCTTGTGTTGAGCTTGCTAGCCATCTGGCTTGCGGCTTTGTTTAGACTCCAAGCATGTAAATCCAGCCTAATGCAGCTTTAGAAGTGATGAGGCACATTTTTGAAAAGCTAAACCAACACAGAATCCTTCACTCCGCAGTTCAAAAAGTTAAAGCAAAGGGGAGAAGTGTAGAGCTGTATGACATGTATGGGGGAGGGAGTCCATCATTAAGAGAAGTGAGAAGTTCCTGGTTTGTAAGACGAGGAATATTATACGATCAGACGGTCAATATGAAGACAGTATGTGGCACTGTGGTCTGTTTCATCTTTCTCAGTGAGTAAATTTTTGTATTATTTCTCCTTCTTGTATATCATTGCCTTATGTGGTTAAATATGTTTATTGGAACATGAAGTTTGTTAAAAATATGAGGTAACTTCCCCAAATATAAACCATGCAGGAACCTTTTTTAAGCATGGCTCCATTTTTTATTACCTAAGATTATCTTTTTTTCCAAAAGTCTCCAGATTCTCCATTGTAGTTCAATATTTAATAAAATATCCACGTATATACTTTTTTTTTTTTAAAGAGTAGTGTTATAGTTGAGATTTTTTTATGGGGAACAGACAGTTTACAGTATCACTGTTTTGCAACACACTGGAAAACTAAAAAAACTAGGATTAACATTTGGACTTTACAGCTGTTTTTCACCTTTGATGAACAATTGTAAAGTTAAACAGTGTTCTCATAGTGTTTGTGGTTAAACATGTTCAGAGGTGTAAGTGCCTCTGAAAGTACAAGTTAACTTCCTCATTTTTATTTAAACACGACTTCAGTTTATTTTGTTTTTCAATAATTTCACTTCAGTTTTCTTTAAAGAAATTATCCTGATTTTCTTGCATTGTTGTTGAATACACAGCCAAATATCTGCCTATACTTGTTTTTTATTTATTTTATTTTAAGGATGCATTTATAGTTGACAAGTACACACTGTTGTTTCTTCAACCTCACTGCTTTGCAACACAAAGGAAGGAAACAAGGGAAACTGGTCTTAACGTTTGTTTGTGTGTTATTCTAGTCTGTGTGTGTGTGTGTGTGTGTGTGTGTGTGTGTGTGTGTGTGTGTGTGTGTGTGTGTGTGTGTGTGTGTGTGCACGACAGTCAGGGGTAGGACATAACAAATAAATACATGTAGCTTTGCTTAAGTGGCTGCTAATCAGTCAAGATGACAGAAAGATTATCTGTCAGACAACAACTGTGATTTTTAGAAGAAGGAAGATTTGAAGATGATGAAGAAAAAGTAATCCACCTGAAGTCTGGCGTCAAGTCTTTATGACATCAGACTCTGCTGGACCGGTTATATCAGCACTACTTTATTAGAGTCTTACAGCAAGTTTGAAGGTGAAGATGCGATGCCCGTAAACAAGCACGTCAGTAACTGGTAAATACAAAACAATGCATGTCAAAAAACTGAATTTCCTGCTCAAAGAAGGAAGAAACCACTCTGCGTTGCTGCAAACATGGCATAATCAGGGTTAACACAAATGACTGTTACTGTTGTGTAGGACATAAAATCATATTTCTTTTCAACCCAGATGCCACCTATTGGGAAGGGTTCCCTGATCTAATTTTTTTCTTGATAAAGTAGCTACAAAAAGAAGTGCTGCAAAATGTGTGTATCCTTTTCAGTTTGCCTACAGGCCAAACAGAACCACAGACAATGCAATAGTGCTTGCTATGCACACTGCCCATAAGAACACATGTGCGGATGCTGTTTATTGAGCAGAGCTCCACTTTCAACACTATAATTCCATCCAGGTTCATCATGAAGCTTTGGAATCTGTGGTTCAATATGCAACTGGATCCTGGACTTTCTGACAGACAGACCACAGGTGGTACAAATCGGCAGTGCTGCATCATCTCCACTGACGCTCAACACCGATGCCCCACCAGGGATGTGTGCTCAGCCCCCTGCTATACACCTTCATTACCTACAACTGTGCAGACACACACAGCTCCAACACTATCATCTATATCGAAGGGACTGAGGTAGAGAGAGTCAGATGCGTCAGATTCCTGGGGATTAACATCAGTGATGATCTGAGCTGATCACATCATGTGGATGTGATCACAAAAGCAGCAAGACAGCGGCTCCTTTTTCTGCAGTGGTTTGGCATGGACCCCGGAATTCTCACCAACTTGTATCGATGCACCATCGAGAGTATTCTGTCTGGCTATATCATGGTCTGGCAGGCGGTTGTAATGTCCTGGACAGCAAGCTCTATGGAGGGTGGTCAGATAAGCACAACATATAACCAGGTCTAAACTGCCAGCCATCCAGGACTTCTACAGACAGCGTTTTAGGAGAAAGGCCCAGAAGATATTCTCTGATACCAGCTACCCCAGCCATACACATCCATCAGGACCGTTTTTGCCCAGAACCAATCGGGCTACTGAACAGAATAGAATAGAATAGCTCTTAATTGTCATTACACATTGTAGGATTCTGACCCAACACAACGTGTTTGTTTGGTTTGAGCTTTTTATTGAACACACAGTGATCTCCACACTCATCTACCCTCTTGTCTCTGACATCACTGAATAAGGGAAATCCTTGCCAGCCAGCACAATCACATCCACCTGTCCCTCCAGCCTCCCTGGCACCGCCCCTTGAGCTCACTGCACCACCCCTCCCCTGCAGCTGAGCTAAGGATCACACCTCCACCACATACATGTGCAACGAAATTGTGGCTGCTCCACACCAACTGTACAGGTATTAATTGTGTTGTCCTCGGGATTCCCATATACTTGTTTGCCTTTCACCTAGGGACCATTTTTGGCCCGAGGACAACACAAGGGTTACATATAAATAGTAAGACAGCATGAATAAATAACAAACAGACGAAAAATAAAAAAAACAAGATGACACAAATAGAAAAAACATCCGTTAGAGAACAGGTTGCAAAGTGCTTGGAAGTAGAGTCTGTGAGTGAGTGGCCTGAGTGATAAAGGCTACTCAGACCATGGCTCAGACTGGTGCATGGGTGTTAAACCCATGGGTGGGGTGTGTGTGTGTGTGTGTGTGTGTGGGGGGGGTAGTGCTTGTTAACAGTCTGAATGGCCCACGGGAAGAAGCTGTTTGTGAGTGTAGTGTTGTGGGACCTGATTGACCTGAGGCGCCGTCCAAAGGGTAGTGGGTCAAACAGATGGCGGGCAGGCATCAAGGGGTCACCTGTGATGGCCCTGGATTTTGTGAGACAGGAGGAGCTGGCATGGCCTTTAGGGGTGGCGGATGAAAGTTGTCTCTCAGTTGTGGCCCCTATGTAGAGCACGCTCTCCAGACGAGTGTTACAAGGCCAGCAGCAGGACACAAAGAAAGTGCAGCCACTGCTCGGCCTTCTTCACCTGAGCGTTGGTGTTGTGGGTCCAGGTGAGATCCACGGGGATGTGGGTTCCCAGAATGGGGGAGACAGATTCTCCCCATTCAACATTTATAATCAAAGGGAGTGGACCTGTCTGTGCCTCCTGAAGTCCATTCTGAGTTCTTTTGCTGTAAGGAATTACAGCTTCAGGTTATTTTCTGAGCATCAGCAGGAAAAATTCTCTACCTCCACCCTGTTTCATCTCCATTACAGATGAGCCTGTTCATGGTGGTGTCATCAGCATACTTGAAGATGATGTTCATTGGGTGGTTTGATGCACAATTATGTGTGTACAGGGCGTGAATTAGGGGGCTGAGAATACAGCCCTGTGGAGATTTGATGCTGAGTGACATTTGGGGGAATAGGTGGAAGCAGTCTGACTGACTGAGGTCGGTTTGTGAGTAAATCTTTGATTGAGGAGCATTTGGCAAGGGGAACACGAAGGTGGACCAGTTTGGTGGTAAATTATGTTTATCCATTCTTTGTTCGAAGATGATGCAACAGCAATGTTTTATGTTTCATATTTGTTAAATATGAAACATAAAAGGAACAACACTGCGTGAGTGTTGACATCCTTAAGTCTCTGAATGTTCAGCAACACATCTTCATTTTACGTGTGAAGGTTGGAAAAGCGGATGGAGATGGATTCTGAAACAAGTAAAACTCAAGATGATTTTCTACCTTTTACACAAAACTTTAACTCCGAGTCTTCTTCAGCTGATGATTTGTGTAGATACTAGGAAAAAACATGATATTTGCTGTTTATAAAATTAGTTTACTTCACAAGTAAAGTAAGAATTTAGTGAATTCAACTAAACATTTATGGCTTTTCACATAAAGTGAATAAATTCAATTAAATTAAATGTACAAAAATATATTTTTGAAAACATATTACAGGGTACATATTAACTATTGATTGTTCTTCATTTCTACAGTACTGCACAATGGAAGTTCTGGTAAAGTCAATAAAGGAATTCCCACCTATAGAAGAATGGAAGGAGAAAACATCAGAGTTGAATGCAAATTTCCTTACTCTGGAACCAACAAGTTCTTCTGTAAGGGAAAATGTGAAAAACAAAATATCCTAATTGAAACAACAGAGAATGTAGCTAAAAATGGCAGATACAGCATTCAGTATGTAAAAAAAGGTTTTCTGTCATCTGATATTCTGTATGTGAGCATCGCAAAGCTGAAAAGGTCGGACACGGGAACATACATGTGTCATTTGACCAAAACTTGGGATGGAAATCTGAGCCATGAGTTTTACATTCTTGTCACAGAAGGTGAGTTCCAGCAAAAATAATTTTTTATGTCATTGCTTTACATAAACTTCATGGTCTAAAATTTAGTTTTTATAAATTATGCTGATGACCACAAACTAAACCTTACATGCAAACACTGAATCTGCTTTAAGCATAATTATTAAGATTTAATCTCATTGTTTCATTGTTCATGTTGTTTGTATACTTCAACTTTAACATTTCTGTCATCAGGCTCAACAACAAAAATAGAAACAGCAACAACAACAGCAACAACAACAACAACAGCAACAACAACAACAACAGAGACTTCAGTCTTCAGTTCAGAAAGTGCTGGAGTTTCATCAGTGTCCATTGAAACCTCAAAACAGCCCGAGAGATCGCCTGCAAGTTCAGGTACATTATACATTTTATGTTTAATATGTAATATGTCGATGTAGCTATGATCTTGGTTATTCAGACCCTTTTCCATTAGTACCTGCACAGACTGACTTGTTACGGTTCGTTTACCAGTTACTAAAATAGTACCTGTTCGGCCGGGTTTCCAAGAGATCCGAACTTGGCATCACCCGATGAGTCATGACAGCACCTTGTTCACAAAAATCAAAACCACCATTTTTGAAACCCGACATTGAGGGAAATGGCTTCAAAAAATGACGCCGTGTTCCCCGAGTCTGGCAAAAAGCCACAGACCAAGCAGCAGGTGTGTCGATGTCCAATGTTGCTTCATGTTGCATAATTACCTCATAGGATGCTCGTGTCACGTTGCTATAACTGCACATTAGGCAGTACTTGATTGTAATGGAAAACCAGTCAATCTGAGTCAAGTTTTTGCAAGACATTCTGAGTCAATCCGAGTAGATAATGAAAACATCGTTAGATTCTCTGAGTAAAACAAATGTGTTCTTTTAAGCTACTGCAGGTATGCTTCCTTATGTGGGTCTGTTTCTGGCCATTATGATCATCCTCTTCTCGGCAGCTTTGCTGATTTTCTGCAAGAAGAAGAGGGCCAGTAAACACAAAGGTGCACACACACACACACACACACACACACACACACACACACACACACACACACACACACACACACACACACACACACACACACACACACACAGAAAACTGTGTTTTGGAAGTTACTGAAAAACATGCATTATTTATCTACCTCGGAGATGTCTGTGTGTGGAAGAAAGAAAAAAAGTTTTTAAAAGCGAAAATGAATAAAAATAACAGAGTTTCTGGTTTAATTCTTCAGATGTGGCTTATTTTTTGACCTGCATGTTTTTCAGGACCTTTGGAAAATGAAAATGGTGACATCACACAGGTGAATTACAGGAATTCTGAGATACCTGAGCTTCATTACTGCTTGATTTGTATGAATAAGATGGGTTCTTCTTTCTCTACAGGTGAACCAGCTCTATGAAGAGATCAGAGAAAGGGACAATTTACCTCCCATAGGTGTGTCCTCAGCTTGCATGTACCCCAAATATTCCCAATCACATGGATTTGAAAACATAGACCTCCGCAGCCTCAGCACCCCTCCTCAGAACACAGTAAGTAAAATTATGGTCTGATTTTAAGCTTTGAGGTCAGAAATCTGGATCTTTATAAGATAGGATAAGATAAGATAAGATAAAACTTAAGATAAGATAATATTTATATTAAATTTGATAACAGTTTGACTAATAAAGCAATGAGGACCTCAGGTTATGGCTGGGCAAGTACAGTGATAACCATCAAATTAGAAATATAATGTGATGGGAGGCTACAAGGGCCTTGGAAAATCCACTATAAAATCATTAAGTCAAATCTCAAATTAACACGTCACCAGTGAAGAGAAGCTAAAACAGGGTTCATGTGTTCTCTATTTTTGGTTTTAGTAAGAAGTCTGACTGTTGCATTTAGGATCAGCTGTAGTTTCTGTAAACTTTTTTCGCCATTTAATGTCTTTAAATGGGTCATTCACTGCACTGAGTTTAAGAATGTCAGTGGGAAAGAGATGTGCAGCTGATGAAACCTTCACTGATGAAATTATGTTCACTATTTGTTCAAAATGTATTTCGAGAGATGATGAATCAATTTTACAAAGATTTTAGAGGAAGTAGTTAGTGTTCCTGTTGATTTGTTTTGCATCAGTAAAGTAGCTATAGCTTGTTTTGTACACTCCTTTTTTATATATTCAACAAGGTCGAGAATAACTGAGGATGTTAGAAAGATTTGGGACACAAAATGTGGATTTTTAATAAATTTGTAATCTCTCTGGATATAGCTCTATAAAAAATTATTTTATTTAAAAAAATACTTTTAAGAGACTAAAGTTTGTTCTCACTTTTCTTTCAGGCTGAAGACAACTCAAATAATCTTCATTACTCTGAAGTCGATTTTTCCCACATTCCTGCCACCAACAGCGCTCCATCTCGTAATGCAACTGATGTTGTTTACTCCACACCTGTGGTACATACCAGCCCTTTCAACCACACCAAAGATTCTTCATCTCCTCTGTACTCTGTAGTTAAAAAACGGTATTAATGCTGCCGATGGCACCTTCCCTCTCACAAAGATCAACAGGTGATCGTAATTCATACAAAATGAGGTTCTTTTCTGCTTATTTAAGCGAACTGAATGTTCAAACTATTAGCCTCAGATTAATTTATTTAATTATTTAGTTATATCTACTTTAACTTAACAGATAACTGGTTGCATGCATACATTTTGCAAACTGGAGTATTTTCCATTAACAAATACAGGAAAACCCAACTGACTTGGAACATCCATTGCTGTATGAGAGCATGCAGTGGTCTCAGGTCAGTCAGCAGGTTTTTCTTGGAGGGACATCTATGAATTGAGTTAGCGAAATGTGTTACGGTCCTGGGTCGGTTCGACCCAGCATTTTGAGTTCCTTAGGTTTTGGTTTATCTCTGCATTATGGATTAGTTCTTATTCTCGGGTGATGCTGTTTTGATTGTGATTGTATTCTGTTTCTTTAAGCTATCTGGGGATGATGATGATTATTTCTGGTTTGGGTTTCGTTATCCTGCCCTCATGTTTAGTTTAGGTTGCCTGTGCTTAGTCTTCTCTGTCTGTCCATGATGTCCTTATGCCTGCTTATGAGTCTGCGTCTGTGTCTCTGTCTGTCGTGTGCTTCCTGTTTTATTCTGTAGGTCTGTGTCCTATGTCAGTGCGTTCAGCTTTGTGCTCTCCCTGTCTCGTCAGTGTAATCAGCGTCAGCCGTGTCTCCCAGCTGTTTCCTCTTCGCTCCGTTCACCTCTTGTATTTAGTGTCTGTGTCTTCCCCTACTCGGTGTCGCGTCGTCAACGTCTACTCACCCTCAGTTTCTGCTGTGTGTCCTGTTACCTGTTTTTGCCTGCCTGTTAGTTTATATTTTCCAGTTTAGTTAGTCTTCTGTTTGGTAAGCAGCCTGCAATAAAGCAGTTCATTCTGAGTTACTTTCGCTTCCGTGAGTCCTGCGTTTTGGGTCCTTCCTCTCTGCCTGCCTGCACACAGCCATGACAGAACGACGCGACCAGTACACGGACCCAGCGGACTCACGGTGGAAGCGCAGCTCCCGTTTTGACGGGACCCGGCTAGCGCTTGGAGGGCCTCCGTGCTGCCTTTCCTCGCTAGCAGCCTACACTTCGGCCCGCTCATCTGCTTCCTCCCCTCGGACGCCCCGGTCTCGCAGAAAACGCTCTAGCCGGTCCCGGGAGGATTACTACGAGCCCGCAAGCAACCAGCTTACGCCGGCTCAGGCATTCTATAAGATGTTAGGGATTATTATTGTGCCACCCGACTCACCCAGCGTTTCCACATCACAGCAGGAGCAGCCTCAGCCGAGTCATCCCTCGTCGCATTCTGCCAGCGCTGCTCCCTCTTCTACGAGTAAGCGGCGAACGCGCCGCCAGCACTCACCGCTCCAGCAGGAGCCTGGGACTCTTTTCGAACAACCGCCTAGGGTGAGTGACAAAGTCTCGCTACATTCGCCTTCTGTGTCAAGGGATAAACACACTGTTTCCCCCAAGGCCGCTAACGTCGGCTTCATGAACTCTGGGACTCGTGTTTCTCCTGTTGGGGAAAATGAAAGTATTCGTTTTGAGAGTGATCGTTTTCCTGTTGAGTCAAAAGACTGTGCGCCTAAAGCTCCTTCGGACCCAGGAGTTAAGACTGGAGGTATTTATCCTGGGGCTATGGCTGTTCAGTTAGCCGCCCGGCCCGAAACTCAGTTAGCCGCCCGGCCCGAAACTCAGTTAGCCGCCCGGCCCGAAACTCAGTTAGCCGCCCGGCCCGAAACTCAGTTAGCCGCCCGGCCCGAAACTCAGTTAGCCGCCCGGCCCGAAACTCAGTTAGCCGCCCGGCCCGAAACTCAGTCGCCACCTCCACCACATTCAGCCTCATTACCCATAGCACAGTCACAACCACAGCTAGACTCACTACAAGCCTTATTACAATCCATAACCCAGTCAGTAGCTCGGTTAGCAGAAGAGTCACTAGCCTTATCATCCGGTCAGTCTCCAGTGTCCTCATTACCTGTTGTTCAACCATCTTCTCCACCGCTAGTTTCATCCTCTCCTCATCCGATACTTCAGCCTGTAGCAGCCCAGTCCCCTGTAGCTCAGTCATTCTCTCAATCACCAGTTCCACCTTTACCACAACCACCACTACAACCTGTTCTTCAGTCAGTTCAGTCTCGTCCTGTTCTCCAGTCTGTTCAGTCGAGTTCAGTGCACTCTCTTGTATTGCCAGCACCTCAGCCATTAGCACTGCCCGCTCCTCAGCCACCATCTCCACCCACTCAGTTGCAGGAGGAGGATAGCCCCACACCGACTTTTGCTGCTCCTCAAGACCTGGCTAAATCAGAGACTTTTACTCTTTCCAGGGCCTCCCCAGAGGTTAAATATCAGCGTTCAGTTAACTCTGGCCCCCTGGACATAAAGAAGCCAGCTGAGGACTGCAAGCGGCAGTCACTACCTGAGCGGAATCAATGCTCCGTGCAGCTGCAGTCTGCTGTGTGTTTGCCAGAGGCCCGTGTGCCTGCTGGTTCTGTTCCGTCCCTGCCAGAGGCCCGTGTGCCTGCTGGTTCTGTTCCGTCCCTGCCAGAGGCCCGTGTGCCTGCTGGTTCTGTTCCGTCCCTGCCAGAGGCCCGTGTGCCTGCTGGTTCTGTTCCGTCCCTGCCAGAGGCCCCCGCGCCTGCTGGTTCTGTTCTGTGCCTGCCAGAGGTCCCCGCGCCTGCTGGTTCCGTTCTGTCCCTGCCAGGGGCCCCTGTGCCCGCTGGTTTTGTGACTGTCTCCGCTGGAGGGCCCGAGGAGCCCGTCCAGCCTCCTGTCTCCGCTGGAGGGCCCGAGGAGCCCGTCCAGCCTCCTGTCTCCGCTGGGGGGCCCGAGGAGCCCGTCCAGCCTCCTGTCTCCGCTGGGGGGCCCGAGGAGCCCGTCCAGCCTCCTGTCTCCGCTGGGGGGCCCGAGGAGCCCGTCCAGCCTCCTGCCTCGTCAGCTGGGGGGCCCGAGGAGCCCGTCCAGCCACCTGCCTCGTCAGCTGGGGGGCCCGAGGAGCCCGTCCAGCCACCTGCCTCGTCAGCTGGGGGGCCCGAGGAGCCCGTCCAGCCACCTGCCTCGTCAGCTGGGGGGCCCGAGGAGCCCGTCCAGCCACCTGCCTCGTCAGCTGGGGGGCCCGAGGAGCCCGTCCAGCCACCTGCCTCGTCAGCTGGGGGGCCCGAGGAGCCCGTCCAGCCACCTGCCTCGTCAGCTGGGGGGCCCGAGGAGCCCGTCCAGCCACCTGCCTCGTCAGCTGGGGGGCCCGAGGAGCCCGTCCAGCCACCTGCCTCGTCAGCTGGGGGGCCCGAGGAGCCCGTCCAGCCACCTGCCTCATTCACGCCGCCTGCAGCGGCCTCCTCATCTGCTTCAGCGCCGCCGGCGGCAGCAGCCACATCGGCGTCACCTGCTGCAGCGCCTCCGTCTCCGGCTTCCACGCCGCCACCAGCTGCAGCCTCAGAGTCTCCACCCTCGCCAGCTGCAGCCTCCTCATCACCTGCATCACCCACGCCGTCGTCTGGTCCAGCTCCAGCTTCACCCACGCCGTCGCCTGGTCCAGCCTCCGAGTCTGCGTCGCCGTCGCCTGGTCCAGCCTCCGAGTCTGCGTCGCCGTCGCCTGGTCCAGCCTCCGAGTCTGCGTCGCCGTCGCCTGGTCCAGCCTCCGAGTCTGCGTCGCCATCGCCTGGTCCAGCCTCCGAGTCTGCGTCGCCATCGCCTGGTCCAGCTGCGGCCTCATCCTCATCTGCAGCGCCACCGTCTCCGGCTTCCACGCCGTCGCCTGCAGCGCCACCGTCTCCGGCTTCCACGCCGTCGCCTGCAGCGCCACCGTCTCCGGCTTCCACGCCGTCGCCTGCAGCGCCATTCTCGTCTGGTCCAGGCTCCGAGCCTCCGGCTTCGCCTGGCCCAGATTCAGCATCAGCTCCAGCGTCGCCTGCAGCAGCAGCCTCCTCGTCGCCAGCTCCAGCGTCGCCAGCACCAGCACCTGCTTCGGCTTCGGCTACGGCTTCGTCCTCGCCTGGTCCAGCCTCTGCTTCGGCTTCAGCTTCTCCTGTCCGGCCGCTTTCCAGGCCTATGACTGGACGTCCTTGCCGTCGTGGACGGTCCCCTTCCGGGCCGATGGTTGGGCGTCGCCGCCACTGCTTTCCGCGTGGCCGGCCTCCAGACTGCCTTCGTTTGCCTCGCCGCCGTTGCCGCCAGCACGGTCGGCCTCCTGAACTGATTTCTCGCCGCCGCCGTTGCCGTCCGCACGGTCGGCCCCCTGAACTGTCTCCTCGCCACTGCCTACTGCGTGGCTCACCTTCGGACCTGCCCCGCTACCGCTGCTTTTCGCATGGTCGGCCTCCGGAACTGAACTGTTTTGGCCTCCGGTGCTGTCGGCCTCCGGGTCGGCCCCTTGAACTTGGCCGTCTGGGCCTTTTGGACTCTGTCCCTCCGTCCTGGACCCCCACCGCCCGCCCTGGTCGGGTCGTTTTCTGTTTTTTGGGTTTTGGGGTTGAATTCTGTTTTGTGGTCGGGTTTTGTGTTTCTGTTGGGCTGTCTGGGGCCAGCCCTTGAGGGGGGGGTACTGTTACGGTCCTGGGTCGGTTCGACCCAGCATTTTGAGTTCCTTAGGTTTTGGTTTATCTCTGCATTATGGATTAGTTCTTATTCTCGGGTGATGCTGTTTTGATTGTGATTGTATTCTGTTTCTTTAAGCTATCTGGGGATGATGATGATTATTTCTGGTTTGGGTTTCGTTATCCTGCCCTCATGTTTAGTTTAGGTTGCCTGTGCTTAGTCTTCTCTGTCTGTCCATGATGTCCTTATGCCTGCTTATGAGTCTGCGTCTGTGTCTCTGTCTGTCGTGTGCTTCCTGTTTTATTCTGTAGGTCTGTGTCCTATGTCAGTGCGTTCAGCTTTGTGCTCTCCCTGTCTCGTCAGTGTAATCAGCGTCAGCCGTGTCTCCCAGCTGTTTCCTCTTCGCTCCGTTCACCTCTTGTATTTAGTGTCTGTGTCTTCCCCTACTCGGTGTCGCGTCGTCAACGTCTACTCACCCTCAGTTTCTGCTGTGTGTCCTGTTACCTGTTTTTGCCTGCCTGATTAGTTTATATTTTCCAGTTTAGTTAGTCTTCTGTTTGGTAAGCAGCCTGCAATAAAGCAGTTCATTCTGAGTTACTTTCGCTTCCGTGAGTCCTGCGTTTTGGGTCCTTCCTCTCTGCCTGCCTGCACACAGCCATGACAGAAATGGCTTCTTTCACATGTAGAAATTTACCTCAAGTGGTTTCTTTCTTGCCCAAACTTAACAAAACTGAGACTGAAAAGTGAATAATGGCATGAAAAGCTGCAGAAAACTCAAAAACATTCTGTCAGAAAACCCTAAAGACAAGTTCCACTAGAGACAGTTTCCATATACTTTCTGTTGGCAATGTAAACAAGCAAAAAAAATAAATAAATAAATGGGCACAACACCAAATTGAATTATAGGCCCCTAGCATTGCTCACAAACCTGCTTGTTTGTGTAATTTTGTACTAACACAGACACTGAAAGTACTGTGTTAATTGTTTTTATAATCTTAACAATATCACAGTTCTGTGGGTTATTGGATTTGCACAAGGATCTTTATGTTCTTATTTTAGTTTGCTTCATTGTGCTCAACCTGATTTTTAAATCTTAATTAAAATAAACATGAACATCGACAGATTTAACTGTATGGTCTTGATTGTTGGCAAAATATTTTTATAAATAAAGGCAGATGGACTGGTTCTTATATTGCAATTTTCTACTCTATTTGAACACTCAAAGTGCTTTATACAACATGCCTCGTTCACCCATTCACAGACATTCATTCTTTTTTCTACATTTAAATGGTTTCCATCCAACATTTACACACATTTATACTTATGCATGTTTCTGCTATTAATTCACTGAGATACAAACTGTCCTCTCGTGCAAATGTAGTAGTACATGTCCTGTTGTGCCTGATGATTTTCCCCTCTGCAGCTGTACTGTAACACATGGTAAAGTTTTTATTGCTATTGTAAGCTTATTTATGGTATAGCGTCTGGTTCTGTGTTAAGTCAGATGGAAGAGGACTGTGCAGTGTTGTACTGCAAGACCTCCCTGTTCTATGTGGTGATGACCCAGCTATAAACCTTACCAGCATCTACAACGCTGGTATTTTTCCCAGTGAGGAAGCACTACATCATAGTCGACTGATCAAAAACTGATCAAGTCAAAGGCACTACCTAGTGGCGATGTATGAGAACTCAGAAACTGTGGTGTCGTAAAACAAATTTTCACTTCCATCTTTATTCATGAATGGATGCAAACACACCTTTGCTGCATTCATAATTTTAACATAAAATGAACTGTCTGCACCACAAGTTTGACTGAACGAGACCAGCAAAGTTGGAAAAGAGAATATGTGTTTGGTGCAGGTAATCTAATTTCTAAAATCAAAAAGAGGAGGGAAAAAAATCAAGCTTTCAAATTTGCGTAGAAAAAACAAGAGAAAAAAAAAGGTTTGCCTTCAAATGTCAAACTACAAACTGCATCACAAAGCCACAGCACTGTCTAATAATAGTACAGACAACAAGACAGTAAAAATAATTATAAACTGTGTTGTTTGCAATGACTTTTATACTTGAGTAATTTTGTTCACATAAGTTTGTGACTTTAATATCAGAGAATTTCTGTTTTGTTCCACATATTTTTCGTTTTTCCTTAGAGTAATATTTTCACTTCATGCAAATTTTTAGATGACTGCTTATTCAAACTTCCTGCAATTGTTTTTATGCAACTTTCCTTGTGAAATCCAATGAAAATATAGTTATATCAACATAAGAAGAATGTGACAACTCGAAGGCAAAAAAGCCTTTTTGATAAAAAGGTTACATTTGGTTTTGACTTTTATCAGATTCTATCATGATGTTTTTTTTATTTTTTTTATTTTAAGTAACGCTTCATCTGGTGAACAAAACAAAAGCTCACTGGCACTAAAATAAGTTTCTCTGAAACCCAACGATTAATTTGTGAAGCAGGATTTCATCTCATCCAGGTTAGCCCTGGGTTCACTTTTCAGAAAAGCAAATTATTGATGAGAGCTAAGGACTAATCAAAGCTCACCGTCGCATCGCTACTTTTTTGTACTACAGCGTAATCAGCTGATTCTGTGCTATTTCCACCTAGTCACGTTTATCTTCACAACCACATCAGTCCTTCCATTGTTAACTTATTTTTCTTTAGAATTTTTAACTTAATAGTTTAAAAATTTTTCACCATTTACTTAACTACATTTGTTTTTGTCATTGCACTATTTTCATCTACATTTGACACACAAACTACCCTGTGTAGTGTCTTTAAGTGTCCATGATATTTCCATGAGATGACACATAAGCCAAGGGACGTAACATTGTGCATTGGCCTCAATATACAGAAACAGAGATGTATTTTTGAATAGCAAAATGCACACAAATGAAGGGTTTGTATTTTTCTAAAATATCACTGATGACATTTGTTTCCTATGGATATAATTACCATTATAGTTAAAACAGTAATATGTACTCTGTACTGTACATATACAGTCAATTTCTAGTTTTCAGCACTCAGGTACATGTGTGATTTTGGATGAGGATAACAACGTGAGATCTTTTCAGGGGATAGAAACATGAGATACAATATAAATAAATAAGTAGAAATGTAGAGCTGAAGAATGGGCCTCATCATTAAGAGAAGAGAAAGGTTCCTGGTTTACAAGTGAAGAAGGAAGACAACAGCATTAAACCATCAGAACCTCGACATGAGAGCCTGTCACTTTTTGTTCTGCTTCATCGCTGTCTGTGAGTAAATTCATGTCTTGTAATTTTGTGCTTTCTGGGTGTTACTTGTCTTTGTTTTCTTTTAATTAATCATTAAGTTTTCCATGGTTGATGAAACATTTTAATGGTAAACTGTTTTAATATATTTCTTATATAGTTTTAAATACATTATTATATATTCTGTTTCTTATATATATTGTTATTTCTGTGGTTCACGTTAAGCCACTCAAACATGCAGTTGATTGATAGTTCAAATTAACTTCCCCAAATAAAAACCATGATAAATATTTTAGTTTCAGCATGACCTTCACCTCAGGTTTAGCTCGTTTTTCTGCTGAGAAATGGTCAACTTGTTGTTGAATATCCAATGAAATATCCACCCCTGTACTTGGCTTTTTGTTCCACTGAAATACAGACCTTAGAAACTAGTCTTAAAAACAAGGATTAAAATAGATTTAGAAAATATATTTAAAGAAACTAAATGTTAATGTCATTTGCTCAGTTTGTCAAACCGGTTCCTGCTTGGAGCTGATGCAGCAACAATGTTACTTTTTTTAAAATGTGAATGATAATGAGAGAAATAGCACTGCATAGATGTTGACACACTGAAGTCTCTAAATATTAAGCAACACATCCTCATTTCACATGCAAAGCTCTGCTGTAAAACACACATTACCTCCCATTGCTCTCA
Source organism: Pelmatolapia mariae (assembly GCF_036321145.2). Taxonomy (NCBI): domain Eukaryota; kingdom Metazoa; phylum Chordata; class Actinopteri; order Cichliformes; family Cichlidae; genus Pelmatolapia; species Pelmatolapia mariae. The sequence goes on along the minus strand of NC_086244.1, from coordinate 6,087,095 downwards.
TGTAGACACACAAAGATAATGACAAAGATGATATTTTCTTTGTTCACAGCTTCAATCATTTCGACATCAAACAACACTTCGCAACTTTTTCAACATCAGTATTTCTGTTTTCAGTCTCCACAACAACAACAACACAGAATTTGAACTTCCATGACTCAACCATGACAGAGAGTCGTTCATCAGGCTCAGGTAGTTAGGTGTGATGTGAGCGTGGATCCATCCACGTGTTTATCAAAGCAACTTGTCCCTGTCCACCTTCAAAGTAAAGTAAGAAATTGTGAATTCAACTGAACTAATTTGAACAAGTTATGACTTTTCACATAAAGTGAATTAATTGTACACAAAAGGGTACATATTAACTATTGATTGTTCATCATTTCTACAGCACTGCACAGTGGAAACTTTGGTCAAGTCAATAGAGGAATTCCCACTTATAGAATAATGGAAGGAGAAAACAGAGTTAAATGCAAATTTTCTTATTCTGGAACCAACAAGTTCTCCTGTAAGAGAAAATGTGAAAAACGAAATATCCTAATTGCAACAACAGAGAGAACACAGCTAAAAATGGCAGATACAGCATTCAGTATGTAAAAAAAATGTATTCTGTCATCTGATATTCTGTATGTGAGGATCGCACAGCTGAAAAAGTCTGACACGGGACCATACATGTGTCATTTGAGACAGACTGCAGGCTATAATATATGTACACAATAACCTCACTAATATTTGGTAGGATTGAGGTCAGGGTCATTTGAGAAGCGTAATGTTAGCTTGGTTTTTTCCAAAACTTGTTTTGAATTGTGTTGGGGATCACGGTCCTGATTCACCCCAGTTTAATCTAAGTTTAAACTGTCAAGCTGTTGATTTGGGGTGAAGCTGAAATATTTGGATGTAGTCATTCGTCTTCATTATTCGATCCACTTTGTGCGATGTATAGTACCACAGCAAAACAGCCCCAGACAATGATGCTACTTGGCAAAGTGCTGACACATCCAAATAACTTTTACTTACATACAGTTATTTGAACTGATGATCTTGGAATCTGCAGTTGTTTAGGAATGGTTCCAAGAGATCTTCCCAGTTTGTCTAAATGTACATTTCTCCTTCTTGGATCTTTACTGAGTATTGGTCAGTCCAGTCAGTGCTCTCAAACGAACCCTTTTTAATGGTGGCAAAAAGAGGAATTAACTGTTGAAGTCAGTCATGATCACCAACTAGAAATTAATAGGCTTTGTCCTTGTGTAGTCAAAAAACACTGTAGATCCTCCAGAACCACTTGGTAAAAAATTAAAGTCAGTGTAAGTATATATTTGAGTCTGTATGTATACTTTTGATGTTGTGTAGAAAATCCAGAATAAATTCAAACTTGTTTACCCGGTTCTATTTTCTTTCTTTCCTGTATGAAGGCAGTAATTTCTTTTCTCAGATTTAACTGGATATTCTGTTCATGTCCAATGATTCCAAATAACTGCCCAAATTGCCCAAACTGCCCATCTAAGTACCCAGATATGTTTCAGTATGGCTGCCGAGTAAAAGGGCTTTCTCCTGGAGAAACCTCTGAAATTTGAATGTAAATACTGATCCATAAGAACGTAAAGTTCCTGCCACAAAGTTGTGCTACTGAGTAAATGAGGAAAGTTCTCAAGCAGAAGTGTCACAAAAGAAGGAAGTGTCCTTATTCTTACCTGCTGCATGCAGTTAAATCAGGGTAAGCCAACACATGTTGCTCAAAGTTCTGTTAAAAAATAAAAGTAGTGTAATTTGCACAGCTCCACAGTGTCGGCCTAATCTCTGGCTGGTACGGGCAGCAGTCAAGAGGCTGCTGCTGGTAGTGTTGCAGTTGTGGGAAGGTTGGCCTACTTGCTTAAGTCATGGTTTTAATGTCACAGCCTGTCTTAGTATTCTTCTTGACCACATGCATGCCTGTCTGCCTGTGGTGCACCGTGTCGCAAAGCAAGTCATCTCAAACTAGCAATAAGTTTTGCAATAAGGAAATTCATATCTTGAACAAACAAAGAATTTCGTTAAAACTATATCAGAGGTAATTTTCTCTGTGCAGAACCCTTTGCTTCTAAGAAATGTTTGACTGAATTGAAATCCATTAGTGCTGAACAGTATAAATATCAGAATTTTATATCCTACAGCACAGTTCAGGAACTGTGTGTTGAGACTCACAGAAATCCAGCTGAGAACGGCTTTAGAATAACTTTGATTGTAGAGTGAAAACAGATGCTAGGCAGTGTTTGCAGTTTGATGGGTTTGTGTTCATTGTTTGACCCGATGAAACTACAATACTGCCATCCAGTAAATTAATACATGTAATTTAATTAAACCCAAACAGCTTGTGTCAGTAGAAACTAAATAAAGCTATGTAACCCAATAGGATAAATAAATGGATTCTGTAGGACCACATTTTTTTAAATGAAGAAGGGAAGAGTGTGTATCTGTGTGTGATGTGTTTGAAGGAGGAGTGTCATTATTTTAGAAAAACCCAAAAAACACAAGTTCCTGTTTGTGAGTGAAAAAGGAAGAGAAGCAGCATGAACCCACCAAAGCCTCGATATGAAAGTCTGTCAAACTTTGGTTTGTTTCATCTTCCTCTGTGAGTAAATTAACCTCACATTTCTCTCATTTCTCTGTTCTCGCCGTGCTGGTCTTTATCTTTGTTTTTTAGGCGATCATCTGTAAGTTTTGTTCCTCATAAACCGTTTTGTTCACATACTGTTTCATCACTCACACGTTTGTTTCAATGTTTCAACGTGGTGTTTAAACATCCTCCTGAGATCCAGAAGAAAAAATGTTTTGATATTTTGATTTTAAAAAATGTAAGCATTGTGTATTTCTTCTCAAAATCATTATTTATCTATTTATTTATTATTTTCTGTCCCTTGAAGTGGAGATCAGGTGTTGTTTGATCACACAGTGATATGATGGCTCTGAAGTGTGCAAGTGGAGTAATACTATCCGGAGATGAAGAGAACTGTGCTTGGACAGTAGAGCAAGAAGTTTAGACGGAGGACATATCAGCTTTTAAGGGGTCTGAGAAGGAGCAAAACAACAACACCCAACATCCATTATGAATAAGAAGTATTGTATAAACTAAGGCTCTGAAACTGTGGGCTTTCATATCTGAACTGCCATACAGGACACTAACCTATGAAGGGAAACATCTTTCCAAGGCAGCCTTGTTGAATTCTGTTAAATTTTTCTTCTTGTTATTTCTCTGGACTGCCCAATCTTGAAGAACCTGTCTCAACTCATTGAATTGGCTATAAATAGGAACCAGTGGACTCAGATCCTAGTCTCTCTAAGGCCACAGATATGTTGAAGAATGTTATTGTTCCAGAATGTTTTCACTTGTAATGCTGACTTCAGAAATAACCATCTCCCTCTTATTTGTGTACTGATTTTGTTTTCTAAAACCTGGTTGCCTGTTTTCTTTTTGGCGTAGTGAGAGGACCACCTGTTCTGCAGTTGCAGGCAGCTTTGTTCTGTTTTCATATTTCATCCTGAAAATAAGTTCAAGCCAGTTGCAGCATGGTTACAAATGAAATAATAAAGGCAAGAGGCACACAGTTTAATGCACTTTTAGCATATATATTATGAATAACGTAAATGATCATTCAAATTAAAGTGGACTTAAAACAGAATTTTTAAATAACTAAATGCTAAAAGTATTTTACAGAACTTCAAAGTTTTTTGAACGACTCACCATTTAGAGCATATGAAGCCTTAAAAAAATTCATGTTTTTTTAAGTCAATGTGTCAACAATTTTTTCAAGCTAAAGAGGAACAGCACAGCCTAAGTGCTGACAAACTGAAAACTTTACAACATGTGTTAAACAACAATTTCAAAAACCTCATCTGATAGACAAATACACAAAAAGCAAATAAAGAAGTCATCACAAACAGTTTAAAATATTTATTCAGACTGCAGGTAACTGTTCATATTTTCAACAGACCTGCAGGATGGAAATACTGGACTTGCCAGCGCTGAAACTCTCCTGTATGAAGGAGTGGAAGGAGGAAACATCACAGTTGAATGCAAATTTGTGATACTTGGAAGAAAAACATTGTTCTGCAAAGACAAATGTGAAAAAGGAGACGTTCTCATTGAAACAGCTGATTACACAGCTCAGAGCGGCAGATACAGCATTAAATATGAAAAAAATTATTTCTCAAAGGATATTGTGCATGTGAGCATCACACAGCTGAACAAGTCTGACTCAGGATGGTACAGATGCACACTGGACACAAGTTTACAACCATGTGATTTTCAGCTTGTCATCACAGGAGGTGAGTCTCTACCAAAAAATCTTCTTCATGTTTCTGAACCAACATTTACTTCTCAATAGTAGATTGTTTTCTATTTAAATAAACTCCATATCTCATATTTAATGTTCAGTTTAATGAGTTCTGCTGTAAAACTGCCATTACCCCATTATTACTCGCATGCAGACAAACAAACAAGGAAAAAATCAGACAAAAAACTTGCTTGTTCACAGCTTCAATCATTTCAACAACAAACATAACTTCACAACTTTCTTCAACATCAGCATTTCTCTTTTCAGGCTCCACAAAAACAAGAAAGAATTTGAACTTCCACGACACAACCACAATGCAGTGAAACTAGTCTTAAAAATGAGGATTAAAATAGATTTACAAAATATATTTAAACAAACTAAATTTAAACATTGTTTTCTCAGCATTTTTAAAATATCTGTGATAATAAGAGAGCTGCATGGATGTTGACACACTGAAGTCTCTGAATGTTAAGCAACACATCCTCATTTCACATGCAAAGCTCTGCTGCAAAACACACATTAACCCCCATTACTCTCATGCAAAACTCTTCAAGCAGGAATCTTATGGTTCTGATTGTTTCTGTGTTTGCAGCTTTAATCACTTCACCATCAAACAACACTTCACCACCTTTTCCAACCTCAGTATTTCTCTTTTCAGTCTCCATGACAACAACAAGAACAACAACAACACAGAATTTTAACTTCCATGACACAACCGTGATAGAGTCTCATTCAGCTGGCTCAGGTACGTCATGTGTGCATGTCTGTGTGAATGGAGTGGGCATCCATCCATATGTCTGTCAAATAACCTCATCCATGTTCATGAATGAAACATCAACAGCTGTGTAAGATAAGATAAGATAAGGTAACCTTTATTAGTCCCACACGTGGGAAATTTGTTAGCACTGGTCTGATTTATTACTGAAAGTGCAGAAATACACAACTTTGTTAGAAGAAAAAAAAAAGAAACTATTGGCACTAAAACAGAATGATCAAAGTAAAAATATAATTTATTTCATAAACATTATATTTTTTGGATTTTAACTTTAACGTCTGTTAACTGTAAAATGGGCTTACTACTAATTTTATAGGATATATCATTGTGGGATTAAGTTACATTTTGTAAGATTAAGCTGAAACTATAGAAGAAGAAAAGTTATGACATAGATGTAATGAAGTGAACAGCACAACAGTTAAATGAAATGTCAACAGCTTTGAGGGACTTTCTCAGAGCATCACTACATGTGGTCTTGATAAAAGATAAAGATTAATTTAATCTTTATACATGTTTCACTACAACAGTCACAGACAAAGGAAAAGCTCAAGTGAGTGAGTGTGGGTCTGAGTCCTGTCAAGGCTATATGGATCTACAGCTAGAAAATCTTCTTGTATTGTGGCAATTTCTATCATGCTGTTGGTGTTGAAACAGTGACTATACTTAATTTATTTTTGGCTGTATTTTCAAGCATGAACCCAAAAGCAGAAGAGAATTTGAAGCATCATCCTGCTGATAGACAGCACCACTTTCAAGCACAACTGCTTCTTATACACATGAAAATGTATTTTGAAGTTTAGATACAGTTACTTATTTGGTTTCTTTGTTTTTTATGGTTTTGTTTTGGGGGGGTTTTTTTTGTTTGTTTTTTTTGCAAAAGCTGCCTTCAGAGGAATCATATTCTGTCACAAATCCTTAGAAGGTTTTCTTTGTAGATAAAACTAAAGCATATAAGTGCCATTTTATTTCACTTCAACTCATATTGATACTGAATTTGCAAAAACCTAAAATAAAATGTGGTCTTTCTGTTTTGTTTTGTTCTTTAAATCTAGACTCTACTATAAAAAAAAATACTTTAGCTGTTTACATGGATTTACTCCTACTGAATTGCAGCACTTGATTACGCTCTGCCTCTCATACATCTAGCTGGGTGAGGATTCAGAACATTTATTCTGATTAGCGCTCAGTTCTAAAACATGAAAGTGTCAAGAAAGAGCTCTTTTTGTACACCGAAAATTCACCGAACTTCAATGATAGTATTTCAACATGAAAAATCATTTGTGTCTACAAACATGTGTCAAACACGAAAAGTTCACGAGCTTCTGTAGGACTGTGTTGCAGTTTATATTTTATAGATTCTTTCCTGTAGTGTATTTCTGTTTCCTAGCGGTAACCTGCACCGAACATGCTTCACCTCAGTGACTTCATTCTATTCCTAAGAAATGCCAAAAGAATTCAAGACATATAGCAGCAATTTATTTGCTTGACAGATGATCCATACACAGAACAATAAACGTTTGTACTGAACTGTGCTCTTCCTTAAAAAGAGTAAAAGGAAAGTAAATTTCTCTAACAGAAGCTCTTAACCAGTAAACATGAGGCCTCTCACTTCTACCAGTCTGCAACAGCTTATGATCAGTGTGTACAATTTACTATTTACAAAGACTGTTTATAATAACATCACTGCTAGCAGCAAGGAGAGGGGAGAGGTAGTCATCCATCCAAAAACACCAACGCAGCATCAAATGCACACACACACAAATGCTACACATGTGATCAGGGATGATAGTATTTCACTTTATATTTCACCAGGATTTACCAGGATCTGTGCATCTCCACCTGTCTTGTCTTTCATCCAGGTTTCCCCTTGCATTTGGTTATATGTATAACTGTGGTGGTGGTTCTGCTGCCTGTTGTTCTGCTGCTCATCTATAGAAAAAAGGCTGGTGGCTGTTTCGGTGAGTTACCTTCCAACATTACCTGCATATTTGATATTCATTAATTCAAAATATTTCTTTTGGCACTGATTGGTTGCTGACACACTCAGGTCACGTCACAGTTTATATCCAACAGGCAAAAGCACTCACATAACACTTTGCTGAAAATGTTTTAGACTCTGAAAAAACATGTAAGAATTCAGAATTCAGTGAATAAAGTTAATAGTAACTTTCTGTCTTTTCTACAGGTCTAAACAGCAGGAGACACTCAGAACAAGGCCAGCCTGAGGTGACTTATCTATTACTTGTTTACTCTCTTTGTCATCTTTAAAAGAAACTGTACTATTGAGCTGGAAAGAAACAAAAGTTCAGGATTTCCAATTTATGTTCATGTGCTGATCTAATGGGAAACTTAAGTAATATTGCACTTCAGCATGTGCCTAACATGCATTAACATTATACGACACTAAAAAACTGTTTGTTTGTAATTTGAACATTAATAATCCAAAAGAATCATCACCTGATTTTTTAAATCCCGCTCAGTTTATCTCGGTCTTTTGTGCCTTGCAGCTTAGTGTTTTAGTCACAATGTTGCTGTTTCCATCAACCCAAGTAAGAAATCAGACAGCAACCGCACACTACAAGAAAGTCAAATATTTAGTAGTTTCAGAAGCAGATGTGTTTTTTCTGGATATGTATGAAACTAAACTCAAGATAAAAACAGAGAAATTAAGACTTCACTGTTTTTCACTACTTACATTTTTGGTTGTATAAATATTTGTCCACCACAGGGGCAGCAGTGATCAGCTTTCATTCAAATAGTGACATTTTCCATCTTATACTTTTACATTTGAAATAGATTTTTTTGGTCTGGTTGGTAAAACAAAAGCAGCGTTTCAATGACTCTGCTGTGTTACAATAAATTCATTTTATGAAGCTGAGCAAACTGAGAAACTGCTAATAAATAAATAAATAAATAACTCCACTTACACCACTTCTCTTTACACTCAGCAAGTATAAAACACACAGCTTCTGTTTCCATCGTGACACTAAAAACCTGTAGTATGTCATCAACTTTAGATCTGTTGTGTCACTGCTATTGTTGTGTTTCTGTCTTTTCTTCTCAGTTCAGTTAATTTATTGTTTTGTTTTCCCAGATTGGTCTCAGTGAACTCTATCATCCAGTCTCCTCATGTGAAGACTCGATCTACCAAAGCCTCAATATAGCCAGCAGAGATCACGACCAAATCTACTCTACACTCAGACACAATAAGCAGTTTTCAGACATGAGCTCCTGTCAGACTGAATGACTGCATGAAATATGGCAATAGTACTTCTATTGTTTACATTACCAAGCTCAGTGACGTGGATTTTGTCGTCAGACTTTGAGCTCAAGGTTTTGTGCAGATGTCCACGTGCCTGCCAACTTTTAATGATGGCAGATATGAGTCATTTGCAGAGGACAGGAAACTCCTCTACAGTGCACCAACTATGAGTTCAAGGAAATGTATCGTGATAGTGTCAGAGTCTATCTTGGTTTATTTTCATACACTTGATTTATTCCTAGTTTTTTAAGGATGTACCTGCAGCCTTAGCCTGCATTCCAAATGTTTTCTATTTAAAATCCGGGTAACTTTCCTCCAGATAGAAAAACATAAACATAATGGACAAATCTGAACCTCAAGGGAGTGACTTTATACTCTCTAATATCAAAAAGGACAAAGATATTGAAAATGAAATAACATAAAATAAAACATGTAATATCATGAAAATTTTGGATGTAATTCATTCATTGGTTCTAGGATGCTGGAGCCTCGCATCTCCCACAGGGTGAGAGGTGGGTAAAACCTGGACAGGTCACTATGGGCGTTTATCAATATGCGTACTTGTGCGTACTTGCGTTCTCGTGTACTCGTGATACGTCATCAGTCGGAGACCAAGTACTGTTCCAATTCGAAGTATGCATCAAGCCGAGAACGCGAAAAAGTCCCGGATGTGTTCTCGATCCGCCCGTTTTATCGAGCATGCATCGGTGTGGACTTGGGACAGCTATATATCCCAGAATGCATTTCGTCCAAAACTCAACAGCGGACTGCCGGCACATCGGCTGTGTCCCAATTCAGGGTCTGCACGCTTGAAGTACGCACACTACGCGTACTACGGACGGTGCGTACTATAAGTACGGGAAGTGCGGAAGTGAGAGGCTTGTGAAATGGGACGGTCTAGCCTTCGTCGCGCTGTTCAGGTTGCCTAGCAACCATGATACTAACCGCGAGAAACGTGTCATACAGCTTTGTGTGACAGAAATGAAGGAGAAAAAATGTTCTGTCGGTCCTACATTTTTGTCATGACATCACTTTGATTAGTTGAGTATCTGAGGCTGAGACCACGGGACTGTAAAACATGATAGTTGGGCTTCATTTCTGTACTGAAGTCATTTCAATATTAGTTAGTAAATAACAATCAGCTAATGTTGTTCATAAGACTAAAATCATCTCACTGTGGTAATGTAAATATAATATGGCCAATATTACACACACATATATATATATACATATATATATATTACAGGATATATTACAGCAGTGAGCTTGATCTCTGGGTCAAAGATTAAAGTTGCAGTTATTTATATTTCCTATCACCTTAAATCTTCACTCAAAGACAAGTATCTTTGACAGTGTATATATAGGTGTATTATATATAAGAGACAAATATTGTTCGTTTAATATGTTGGCATTATTACATTTGGCTCAATGCTTACATATATGTGTAAAAACAAAATGTACGAGCTGTGATAACTGTTGCTGATAGAATGAAGAGTAGACTGATATATTAAATATTCCTTTATTGGGTGAGAAAATCAGACCATGTCATAACTGCTTTAAGTCATACAGAATAGATATCAGAGCCTTAAACAGGCTGACTTCTGCTAAATGGGTCAAACTGGGCAGAAAGTATACAAACACATAACATCCTTATAGAATATGATGTAACACTATAGATCAACTTACCTCAGAATATATAAAGCATATAAACAATTACAGCAATATGATGCAACAAACACAGCAGTACTACTAATCCAAAATACTCAAAGCTTCATAGAACTGAAACAAACATTTATTTTTAGCTCCATTCTGCTGCTGATACATACTTTAGGTTTCTGAATATTAAACTTGTTGCTGCCTTTCATAGTGTGTAACTTGAAGGCCCTGAGTACTTTCTCCCACACTGAAAACACTGGAATGATAACATTATTTGAATATTACCTAATAAGACTGATTCAGGACAGACAATTAGTTATTTAAAAATTTCCTAGCAGTCCTTCACAAACAGGGAACCGTCTGTCTATTCTCTCCATCTGTCAGCTGCTGCTGGCTCTTCCTCCTCCTCTTCCTCACACACTGCTGAGTTTGTCCTGGTGGATCATCAGGGGTGCAAAGCCTCACAGATGATGTGCAGCAGTGGGTCCCTCAGTCTGTCCTCACTCTGGACACTTGCAGTTGTCACACATGGAAATCAAATGTGTGATAAGCTGCAGGATTCAAACACAAGTGTAACTTATAAATACATGTTCATACTTTTATTCCACAATCAGAGAGAAAGAAAAAGAGAGAGAGTGCAGGACAGACAGACAGGTGACAGTCTCAGGTGTATACACTGCTACAAAACAGCACAAGAGAAGGAGGATTTAGTGTTTGTGTTATTACGAGTGCTAAACAAGAAGAGTTCCCAGATGGTACAGTGGACACATGTGTGACTCCTGTGATTAAAGCATCTTTCTTTCAGCTTAACGAGTGAACCATCAGCTCGTTCAAACACACGTTAAAGTCCGTTTGGCTCGACACCACCGAACAGAGGCAGCAATATAACATAGCTAACATTAACAGTGCAGTGAATCCTGCTTGTGCCGTGATATTCAGGACTGCAAACCGAGCAGCATCACTGACTTTCAGCTTGTTGTGTTTGTGGATATATGACTGACTTTAATTATCCATAAAATCATCACATTCTCTGTAAGATTAAGGTCGACTATTGAATGGCGTATATTTGAAAGTAAAGACTTTAAAACAGTCTTTCTTTTCTTTTTTGTGTATGACGTCAGTTAGAGGGGATATTTTAGATGTTGCAATCTTTGACACACAGCTCTGGAAGCTCCACCCACCTCCTTTTGGTAGAGACAAAAAGGAGCTCTAAAGACCAAAAGAGTAATTTTTTGGAGGACAACTTAAATGGAAACAGACACTTATCATGTCTCTGTGGTAGAAAAACTGCAGACAGGAGGAGTGTTTATTTTAAGGAAGGGGCACATTAATAAGAGAAGTGACAAGTTCCTAGTTTGTAAATAGAGAAGGAAGAGAATCAGCTTGAACTCTTCAGAGCCTCAATATGAAGGTTTGTCACATTTTGTTCTGCGTCATCTTCCTCTGTAAGTAAATTTTCTTCTTCTTCATATTTAATTTTCTCTCTTCTCAGTGTTTATTTGGTTGCTTCCTTATAAATGAAAGTTGACCCATAAATTTTGTTCCCTGTTGAACCGTTTTAACCACAAACTATTTCTGTCTTTCTGTGTTCCTGTGGTTAATGATAGTGTAAGATCACTCAAATTTTGTTTCTTCTCACTGCCTTGCCCAGAAATGTTTTATCTCACTTTGTTTCCAGTCAAATGTTTCTTCTATAATGTCTAAAAAAAAATTAACTTAAGCTTGCCTTTTCTCGCACAGACAGTTAAAATGCAGACTGTAGTCTTAGAATAATATATCTGTATGAAAGTAAATAGTGCCGCTTCCTTCTTTCTGAATTATTCAGAGCTTGTAATGCAACAATCATTTTTCCATGACGTTTTTATTAAGCTAGTTAAGAACAACAGGGCAACACTTACGCAGCATTGTCAAAATGCCATAAACTCACAAACAAATAAAAGGTTGGTTTTCAAGAGATTAATTCTGAGTCTTTCTCAGCAGATGGTCTGTGTAAATGTGTACAAATTCTAATGACAAGTAAAAATGTGATTTAACTGATGTACTTTTAAATGTTGCACTCAAATAAAGTGTATAACTATCTGTTTCCAGTTTTATTTAATAAAATATTTTATCATTGGACTGCAGTGTTTTACATGAAGGTAAGAACTGATTCTTTTGTTTTCTACAGACCTGCAGGATGGAAACACTGGACTTGCCAGCGCTGAAACTCTCGTCTATGAAGGAGTGGAAGGAGGAAACATAACATTTGAATGCAAATTTGTGATCCTTGGAGGAAAGACATTGTTCTGTAAAGACAAATGTGAAAAAGGAAACGTTCTCATTGAAACAGCTGATTACACAGCTCAGAGCGGCAGATACAGCATTAAATATGAAAAAAATTATTTCTCAAAGGATATTGTGCATGCGAGCATCACACAGCTGAAAAAGTCAGATTCAGGATGGTACAGCTGCACACTGGACACAAGTTTACAACCATGTGATTTTCAGCTCGTCATCACAGGAGGTGAGTAAAAAAAATCTTCTTAATGTCCCTAAAGATGTGAACTTCTCAATGATCACAGTTGCATATCTTTCAAATAACCTACATGTGTCATATTTACACCACACGTTTAGTTTCATGAGTTGTGCTGTAAACACACATTAACACCTATTATTAACGTGCAGACAGAAAACCTGCTTCAAGCAGGATTGTTATTATTCTGATTGTTTCTTTGTTCACAGCTTCAGACACTCCAACATCTCATGAGCCTTTATCAACATCAACATTTCTCTTATCAGCTTCCACAATAACAACAACAACACACTTCAGTTCAGGAAGCGTCACACCTTCATCAACCTCTCCTGAAACACCGTCATCAGGCTCAGGTACATCATATATGCATGTGTGAATGTGTGAGTGTGAATCAGTCTCGTGTTTATCAAACAACCTTCATCCATGTTCATTAATGACACATCAGCAGGAGTGGAAGAAGCACTTTGATTTATTCCTGAAGTATAATTAAAAACAGTCACGGTGCAGAAATACACAACTCTGTTAGAAGTTGTTGCGTTCCCCTAAAAGGGTCAAGGCAATGAGGGAAAGTAACAAAAAGTGTCCGGGTCAGAGAAAGGAGACAAGGAGGCAAAAGGATTAAATTAAAGAGTTTATTTAAAGTAGCTAAATTAAAAGAGACGGACAAGCTGCTATCACCATTTAACAAAACAAACAAAACTCAAGCGTTGATCAATAAACTAAAAAGTAAGTCAAAAAAGAGCAGCTCATTAGCTGCAACCACACAAACACACAGCTCACTAGCTGCAACCACACAAATGGCACGCTGGCCCAGAGCTCACTTTTCCCTGGGCTTAAATACTTTTATTTACTGATGTGAGTCAGCTGTGTAAAAGAGAAAGGTGGCACCTCAGGCAGAAGAGATTGTAGGACACGCCCACACAGGCACCTTCAGGAGGAAGCCCTGCTGCTAGGGCCGTAACAGAAGTAAAAGAAAAAAAAATTCACATTAAAGTAGAATTAAAGTACCGAAAGTAAAGTACAAGAGTCATTTTATTTCAAGCTAAACTTCAAAGTTATCAAATAAAAGTAGTGCAGTATGGCACAACATCTGAATGAAGAACTCAAGAAGTTTAAAAGCTGAGTGAGAACATGCCTGACTTCATTAAAGTTTTACTACATGAGTTCTTAATGGCAGACAAAGATGTGATTGGTCTATCAGTCAGCAGTTTCTCAGATTTCTTTCCATGAATTTATACAAGTATCAGTGCAACAGTCACACATACAGTAAAGCTTCATGTAGGTTTTTTACCAAATATTTTAAAAACAATGAGAAGGCACTCGAGTATTACAAGTGAGTACTACAAAGATCTTTGTTTCAAAAACAAAACACTTCATATACTACTTCACATTTTAATGAACTTCCTTGAATTACAACATCATAGAGATAATTTTGCACAAACTGAATTTTAAGTCAAAGTGTTTTGTTTTGTTTAGTTTGTGTGTCTTTAGTTGCATCAGTTAACCTTTATTGCTAAAATGTATTTATTACATATCACATATTAAGAGAGTAACAGTAAAAATCTGTTGTGTTGAGGTGCAGATAAGCTGCTTTACATGATTCTGACTCTGGTTCTTATGATCATCATCTTATCAGCAACTTTGCTGATTTTCTACAAGAACAGGAAGGCCATTAAACCCAAAGGTGAGCCTACAATAAACACACAGCAGTGATTCATCTTTACAGCGCACATCATACTGATGTACATTAATTTCCTGGAGTTTAACCCGACATTACAGTTATTCTAAACTTATGCTGCAGACCTAGTCATCAGGTATGAACTCACCACCCACTGATCTCTGCTGCTGACGGAATAAAAACTAAAATTGACTCATGTACATTTTGTTGAAATTTATTGTGTCTTAACTGTGATACTCAGTAAATTATCTTACAAAGTCAGTAGTTTTCCAGCCTGGTGTTAAACGGGTTTGACTATCAATTATGTTAAATGATGTTTATTTTATGACCTGCATTTTCAGGACCTCCTGTGGAAACAGAGTATGCCAACATTACACGGGTGAGTTTTAGGAACTGTGAGACACCTGAGCTTCATTATCGCTTTATTTGTATCAACCAGCTGGTTTATTCTCCTTCTGCAGGCCAAGCAAGAAATAAGAGAGGGGGCCCCACAGAGGAAGGTGGAAATGTCTTCAATTTATACCACTTCAAAAGGCCCCCAACCAGATCGAGCTGAAAACATCGACCTCTACAACCTCACCACCTGTTCTCAGAACAAAGTACTTACAACTCTGGTCTAACTTTAAGCTCTGATGTCCAAATCCAGGACAAACCAGTCTGAGTAATGAAGTAATTCATCAGTAATCATGGATGGATATTATACTATTATTATGCCCTGTGGATATAACATTACAAAGCTGTGGTTTGTAGTTTGAATGCAATAGTATAACAGATACTTCTTTTATTCTGTTGTAGTTTTTCAAAAGGCTGAGTGTTATGTTTTTAAAGATTTCACACTCAAAATGTGGGTACAGTTTATGTGTACAAGAATGATGTCTCAGGCTGTAGCTCCATAAACCTTTATTTAAATTACAAACACATTTTTAAGGGTCTGAAGGTTGATCTCACTTTTCTTTCAGGCTGAAGACGACATGAATAAAGTTTATTACACTGAAGTGGATTTTTCCCACTTTCCTGCCACCAACAGCGCCTCCTGTGGTAAAACGGATGAAGTTGTCTACTCCACACCTCTGGTACATACCAGCCCTTCCAACCACACCACAGATGCTTCACCTCCTCTGTACTCTGCAGTTAAGAAACAGTATTAATGCTGTTGATGGCACTTTACCTCTCACAAAGATCAACAGGTGATCATAATTCAGACAAAACTGAATGTTGTTTTCTGTTTATTGCAACTATTAATGTGCTTTCAATTAGTTAATCTCAGATTAAAGATGTTTCTTTATCACAGCCGTTGATAGTTTAGTTTAACTTAACATAAAACTAATCCTGCTATTCCCATTAATATTTCTATAGAAACTCTGTAGGACAGATTTAATGAAACAGTTGCATAAAGCTCTGCAAACTGACTAGTAACACTCTATACCTGTCCCTTGAGTAGTACATTGCATTTAGCTGTTGGATTTCCAGATATTAATCCTATAACCAATCCTGTGTCTGTAATTATGCAGCGTTATTAGAGATCCCTTATTGTAGTTATCAAGAAGGCCATTTTTATTGTGGCTAACACTCTGAATAGAGGTTAACCTCAAGACCATTCTGCCTCAACTCATGCTCCATAACTCTGGCTAACGGTGTGCATGGTTGATCATTTTAAAAGCAATAGTCGTTTGTTTGTTTTTTAATAGACCTGAAAAAAATCTGATACTAAAAAGAAACAAATTAAGGAAGCTGCAAAACAAAACAAAAAACAAAGAAACTGTTATTATATTATGTTATTATTCCAGTTTACTCTCACCAAAGCCATCCTGGTCCTAAACAACTTTTACCTGTATATAAAATCACAGCAGAAATAAACCGTGACCTGCTACAAGCAGGTGGTTAACAAGCTGTCATGGTGGCTACATCCATCTTTCATATACATTCTTTAACCTCCTAGGACCTGGCATCCACTTAAGTGGACAATACATTTTGGGTTGTCGACACCAAAATACCCAATTTTGCTCTACAAGGGCCAGAGACCCACTTATGAGGACATTATACTGCCATTGTTCTATCAAAATTTAAAACGAATGTCCTCTTATGTGGATCTCATTTTTCTCAGAAACAAAAATCAGGTATAAAAAAAAAAATCAGGCAATTCTTTGTTTTTACATTCATCAGGTCCCAATCAGTCCAAATAAGTCTCACATATCATTCACTCATTTGTATACTGAGGGTAACTAAATATGTATTACTATATAATCTTAATAATATTACATTATTATTTTGCTGAGATATTTCATTTGCACAAATTTGTTCTTATTTAAAATTGGTTTTATATTTATGTTTTATTGAACAATGTTAATGTATTTTTACAGTGTTGCTGTAAAATAATATTTCCCTAGAAGGATTATACTATTTAAATAAATATAATCTAAGAATATTTTGATGTGTTTCAAGGAAATGAACAGTCAAAAGAAGTACATAACACGTGTTTTCTCAATAATAATACTCCAAGTCTGGAAACACATTTTTTCATTGTCTGCACTAAAAGGCAATTTATTCTCCGATGTAGCTGTTGGAACTACAGGACCTGTTATCATACTGTAGAACTACAATACAACACAAGTGTGTGTGTGTGTGTGTGTGTGTGTGTGTGTGTGTGTGTGTGTGTGTGTGTGTTTATCACATTTGTATGGCATGCAAGTATTGTTTAACCCAACATGTTAAATAAAAACTTTGATAAAAAAAAGTTTCTATGTTGACCGCTCTATTGACCTGTTGCAACATTTCTAGACAGAGAACAAGAAGAAAACCAAATATGGAAAATAGTCTTCAGTTGGATTTGCAGTTTTTAAAAAAATGGTGGATGATGAGATGTTCTCAGGGCAGAAATTTTGAGGTAATCCCTCCAGTGGAATTTAGGTCTATACCGGGTTCTGCTCCAAGTTTGGTGTGCCTAGAAAGTCTCCAAAGCAGAAATGGGCAATTCATTTTTCCAATGGGCCACATGAGAAACTGGGACTGCTGTGGAGGATCCCACCAATATCCAAAGGAGTTTGCAAAGAAAAGCGACTGGACTTCTTTAAGTTGCTTGAAGACGTTTCACCTCTCATCCGAGAAGCTTCTTCAGTTCTAAGGTCAAATGGCCGAGAGTCCCAGATTTAAACCCAGTGGGAGTATATCCCCCCAAAGAGGGACAAAGGACCTCCTGGTGATCCTCTAATCACATGAGCCAAGGTGTGAAAACGGGTGTGGGACTACAAGCAACTTAAACTTCTTCAAGCAACTTAAAGAAGTCCAGTCGCTTTTCTTTGCAAACTCCTTTGACTACTCCTTTGACTGAGAACCTTCACAGACATCCCACCAATATGTTGAACTCAATTCTGCTCAATATTAATGTGTCTCTTTATAGCCCTATGAGCTCACACTGGCTACACCTTGAGATCCCATCAAAAAGAGGATCAGAGACAAGAGGCAACCCTGGCAAAGTCCAACATCTAACTTTGTCAAGGTCAAGGTCAAAATTTACCTTAAAACAGTGGTTCCCAAAGTGGAGTGCATGCCCTCTAGGGGGCCACAGAGCATTTGCAGGGGGGGCACGGTATGAATAAATAAACGAATGCTTGGACTCTAGCATAATGGACGAGTTTTTTTGACGGGGCTCCCACATAAACGCAAAGCAGAAGATGAAGCGTCGCCAAATATGCTTCCAAACACCTTTCTTTCTAGAAACTATGATGAAGCATCTCTTGACTTTGGCTCCACCTGCAGGAAGGTGGTGCCAAGTAGGGGTGGATTTCAATAATCGATTTTCCGATCGACTTATTAAATCCTGAATAGATTTTTAGATATAAATGTATTTTGCAAGAAACGCCAGGATCTCAGGTTAAAGCTCACAAAACTATTTCAACAACCATCAAACAGCTAAAACAGTAAATGAGAGCAGATAAATGGATTCCACCCACAGAAGTAAACACAAAGCGTGGACCTGACGCATCACACGCATCTGTGAGATGTCGGCTTTCTCACCCGACGGCGTATCTGTGTACATGGTGTCGGGTGACAAAGCCGACATCTCACAGATGCGTGTGATGAGTCAGGTCCACGCATGTAATCACACTTCCAGCACAGCTCCCTCTCTCTCTCCCAGTGAAGAACAGTTTCCAATCTAAAAATCTCTGGTTTTTGCATTATTTGTTCTCTTATTATGAACAATTCATGTACAGGAATTAATCAGAGGTCAGTACTGCAGAAATTTAAACTGTTTTTAAATTATGCCAAATTGCAAAACGCTTAGCTGTGTCTCTAATAAAGCCTCTCTAACTTTGCTCTGCTTCACTTCAGCAGCATCAGGTAATGTTCATGTGTTATAATGACCAACTACTCCTGACATTTTGGAGATGTTAGCTTCTTATACAGTGTAGTTACTGTAGGATGCAAATAATATCAGGCAGATCCTCTCGCAATTTGTTCCCCCTGTCCAAATCACAGACAAACAGTATCCCACGGTTGTTTATGTTTTTAAACCCATTTTGCACAGAGAGACATCTTTTAAAATAGAATTGATAGCAATGTTGAATATTATTATATAGTAAAAAAAAACCTACACATATAATAATTACACTATAAAGATGGTTTGTTTTTGTTATTCACAAGAGATAGTAGTTTTTTTTTATTGCAACCTGTAATTTATTGCAGTTTACTTTTATTTGTTTTATTGTTAACAAAAGGTTTGAGGTGTGAAATAAACTGCAATGGAGTTTGAAAACAAATCAAAACCACTGTTTAGCCACAGTGTAAATAAAGGATGTACATGGATGTGCAGTCTGCCCAAGTCACGTATTAGAAGGTCTGTTTTTTAATTGAAATAAAAGCAATTTCAAAGTTTCTAATTTTTTTTGGAAACTCACTCGTCTCATTCTTTGTTTAAAAGATGTTGTCATGTCACATTTGTGTGTTAGGAAGAGCTTGGACCCAAATGCAGGACTCAGCAGAAAGATTAAAACTCAAAACACAGCCTATTAGCTAACAAATGGCAAACTTAACAACACATAAAGCTGAGTAAAACAGAGGCGAACAGACTGAAAACTAAAATTGACAGAGAGAAGGGAGAACACTAAAGGCTTAAATACACAGGAGGTGATCAGGGAGATGGAACTCACTGAAACACAGGTCAATTAAATCTGACTAACAAAACAGAGGAAGCAAAACTGAATGTACAGGCAGGAGACGGGGGACTAACAAAAAAAAAACATGAGGGAACACACTGAGACTGAGACATGACACTTGGACTGGGGATAAACAGACATGGAGACATGACAGACTGGAGACACAAAAGGATGAAACACAGAGATGAAGATGGGAACAGGGAAAAAACAGTGACCAGGACTTTAGATATATTAACTAACGAAGACAGGGAACACAGGCACAAAAAAAGGAACAAAAGAGACCAAACAGACATGAACACAATGGGGAGACCAGAGGTAAACCAAAACAGAGATACTGAAGACTCAACACGGGGAGGAAACTAACAGACTGGACACAAAACGACAGGAAATCAAGAAATATAAATAACAAACTCATAGACAGAGTGTAACATATTCAGGAATTAGAACCTAAATTAATGTATAACTTTCAAAGACACATAATTACATAATTTTCTTAGGGATTAATAAAGTATTCTGATTCTGTAATAAATAAGTCCAGAATAAAACTGAAAATATTGGATCAAAGACTCGGGACCATGACAGATGTAGGCTATTTTTTTTCATTGTCAGTATCTAGCTCTGTTCATTTGCATGTATCTGATGTATTTTTTGAGTTTGCACCATACAGCCTCAACACACACTTCCAAATGTTTTGTTGTTTACAGTCTGGATAACTTTCTCCAAAGTTGAAAAGATAAACAACTTGCAGGACAATTTCTGACGAGAGCGAAAAGAATTAAGGCACTAGACAGGTGTACTTAATCATGTGGCAGGTGAGTGAACACAGCTTTGTATTAAACGTTTTTTTATTTCAATAGGAAGCCCCTCACTGCTGAGCTTTGTGTTAGTGTCACTGCTCCTTTAGTAGGTGAGTTGCAGACGGATCTCACAGGTTCACACGAAGAAACTGCAGCCAGTGAAATAAGATTAATTAACTCCAAATGTTCTGCTTTAGGAAGCAACAAAAAAACTTTCAAGAAAATTTTGATTTCAAAATTGAAATTCAAGAAAATATAAACAAAAAACATAAATAAACGAACACTTAATTTGTTACCCTCGTAGAAAACAACTCTCAAAGCAGAGGAGTGTGGGTTTGAGGGAGGGACAGCGAAGTTAGAAGTTCCTGGTTTGCAAACAGAGAAGGAAGAGAAGCAGCATTAAACATTAAGCCGTCAGAACCTCGAGATGAAACTCTGTCACATTTTGTTCTGCTCCATCTTCCTCTGTGAGTAAATTCTTCTTATTTCTTATTCATAAAGATGTTTGAAGTTTTTACACTACATCAGAAATAGTGCTGAAAGCAAAAGCAGCGGCTACCTGTGAGTAAATGTCAACCACTGTTCTAACGGAGCAGATAAAAGGACGCATCGAAACTAATAACAGTTCAACATCCGCCGTATTTTACAGAATTGCCTAACCTTACCCACAGTATGTCTTTATTGAAATGAAGACATACCCCACCTCCTCGAGTTTTCCGGGTCACTTCTGGCTTGGCTTTGTGTTCAGAGTGCTTCTTCCTTCTTTTTCAAACCACTAAACCACATTTAGAACTTATAAGGCGTATTTATTATTATTTATTATTAAGTTCAGGAGGAACAGCACAGCTTAAATGTTAACAGACTGAAAACTCTGAATATTAAATAACTATTTCAAAAACCAAGATCTTATCACAAACAAATAAAAGGTCAATTTTCAAGCTTTTAACTGAGCTGTTCTTCAGCAGATGGCTTGTGTTGATATCAGGAAGAACCAGGATGATTCTTGATCAAATGAAGAATACAAAGAGAGTGAATTTAAATGAACTACTTTTAATTGTTGTGTTCAATTAGAGAATATAATCATCTGTTTCAGTTTAATTTAATAAAATATTTAATATCAAATGCAGTGTTTATTGGAAGTTGGTAAATGATTGTTCATATTTTCTACAGACCTGCAGGATGGAAACACTGGACTTGCCAACGCTGAAACTCTCGTCTATGAAGGAGTGGAAGGAGGAAACATCACATTTGAATGCAAATTTGTGATCCTTGGAGGAAAGACATTGTTCTGTAAAGACAAATGTGAAAAAGGAAACGTTCTCATTGAAACAGCTGATTACACAGCTCAGAGCGGCAGATACAGCATTAAATATGAAAAAAATTATTTCTCAAAGGACATTGTGCATGCGAGCATCACACAGCTGAACAAGTCTGATTCAGGATGGTACAGCTGCATACTGGACACAAGTTTACAACCATGTGATTTTCAGCTTGTCATCACAGAAGGTGAGTAAAAATCTTATTCATGTCCCTGAAGATGTGAACTTCTCACTGAGTTACTTTTCTTTCAAATAACCTACATGTGTCATATTTACACTACAGGTTAGTTCAATGAGTTGCTGTAAACACACATTAACACCTATTACTCACATGCAGACAGAAAACCTGCTCCAAGCAGGATTGTGATTATTCTGATTGTTTCCTTGTTCACAGCTTCAAAGGCTCCAACATCTCATGAGCCTTTATCAACATCAACATTTCTCCTGTTGACCTCCACAACAACAACATACTTCACTTCAGCAAGCTTCACACCTTCAGCCTCCTCTGAAGTCTCCAGACAGCCTCAAACAGCTGCAGGTTCAGGTGCATCATATATGCATGAGTGTTGATATGAGTGTGGATCTGTCATTGTGTTTATCGCAAAAATAAAAACCTCATTCATGTCTATTAATGACACATCAGCAGATGTGGAAGAAGCAGTCTGATTAATTCCTGAAGTATAAGTAGAAACAGCCACAGTGTAGAAATACACATAAAAAAGTATTGACATGAAAATAGAATTAAAGTATCAATAGTAAAATTCTCAGAGTTGTTTCATGATGAGGTTGTGTTTGATGATTTTAACTCTAATATTTTAATTGTTCTTAATGGCAACCTTTTCATAATTTAAACTGAATTATGTAATCGATGTAATAGAGAGCTGAGTGTCAAAGCAAAGCTCTGAATTTACCGATGATCCACCTCCCTATCCTCACCTATGGTCACGAGCTGTGGGTAGTGATTGAAAGAACAAGATCACAGATACAAACAGCGGAAATGAGCTCTGTCCAAGGATGGCTGGTGTTTCCCTTAGAGATAGGGTGAGGAGTTCGGTCATTCGGGAGGGGCTCAGAGTAGAGCTGCTGCTCCTCCACATCGTAAGGAGCCAGTTGAGGTGGTTTGGGCATCTGATATGGACGCCTCCGGGGAACCTCCCGGGTGAGGTTTTCCGAGCATGTCCCACCAGGAGGCCCTGAAGCAGACCCAGGACACGCTGAAGATATTATATCTCTCGGCTGGCCTGGGATCCCCTTGGTGTTCCCCCAGACAAGCTGGAAGAAGTGCCTTGGGAGAGGGAAGGCTGGGCTTCTCTGCTTAGGTTGCTGCCCCCGCGACCCAGATAAGTGGAAGAAGAGTCAAGGATTATATTTTTGCAAAATTAATATAAACGAATATAAAAGAAATGAAGTTATGAGATAAATCTAGGACTGTAAAGAGCACAACGTCTAAATGAAGCACTTAAAAACTCACCACTGCACATAAAAGCTGGTTGAGAACTTGGCTGACTTCTTCAGTGTCACTACATGAGGTCTTGATGGCAGACAAAGATGTGATTAGTCAATATTTGACTTCAATGGTTTCTCAGATTTCTTTCTATGAATTTATATAAGCATCAGTGTAACAGTCACACAAGAAAGTTGCGTGTAGGTTAGTTTTTAATGAATATTTTAAGCAGAATGATGAGGCGTTCAAGTCTTACCAGAAAGCATTACAGTAGATACACATGACAAAAACATTAGTTTAAAAAAACAAAGCACCCACTTCAGATTTTATGAGTTCATGTTCTTTAATATTTTGGTGAATTTCCATGACTTCCTTAAAAAAATCATGTAAAAACAAATTAAACTTTGAATATTTGTGTTTAGTTGTATGTGTGCAACTTTATTGATAAAATATGTTTATGACATATTTCAATTGTAACAGTTAAATCTGTTCTGTTAATCAATTTTCTGATTTTCTTCATGAAGATGAGGCTCGTTAAATCCAAATCTTTTGGACTCGCTCTGTCATAATGTTCAGAAACTGTGTGCATGCTTAGTAGGAGTGAGACTTATGGGAAAAAAACATTTAAAGTCTTATTTCAAAAGTTTGGGGTAAAGTCGCAGAACATTTGAATATGATGAACTGGATGAGACCACAGATTCTATTCGCTGAGTTTTTAATGTCCCAGTGACCATGCACTGTAAAATGTAATATTGTGTTTAATTAAAAATATTAAATAGGCTGAACTCAATTTTTATCAATTTGTTATTAGAACTCAATTTAAATAAGTTACCAGTACTTTTTATGCAAAAACGCTGATAAACTCGATTAATTTGAGTTGTCCTAACTTAGAAAAACTAAGTAAGCTGGAAGTTTTGCTTCTCAGGGCGGAAGGATGAAAGATGTGTTTTGAAAATGCCACGTGACTACCGTCCTCCTCCCTCGCGGATCAGTCCGCATGTTCACGGTGCATTTGTTATGGAATATGTTGAGCAAACCTGGAGAAGCGTCAGCTCAAGAGACTATTGTTGTCATTACTGTGGATCTTTACCTGATACACTGACTTGGTGAGTAAATGTTTACTCTTATTCAAACTGATTTTGTGGCTTCTCTTAGTTTAGCACCAGGTTTAAAATCTTGCTAGCTAGTTACTGTTAGCCTAGCATTGCTGCTGCCGCTGGGCTCATGTTACTTAAAAATTAACACCACAGCCTTAAAAACCTTACATAAAACTATGTCGGTGAAATTTTCTGTTGATCGTTTGAAATAAATAAGTGAGATAAGAGCCCAGACAAAATTCTTTGGGAGGTGCAGCCGTTAGGAGTGGGATAGGTGTGGGGGGTGGATAACAGAGCTCTCCGAAAACGTGGAAGCACTTTTGCAAATATGTGATATTTTGATAAATTAAGTAGATATTTGAGCATTACATAGCTACATTCTCGCCTGAAAATATCTTAAAAGGTTATTTTGTGACCCAGAAAGGGTAATCTGGGGAAAAGGAGGATCGCATTTGTCGGCCACGGTTGTCGGAGCCTGTGCGCACTTGTAAGCGCGGCAATGGCGGAGGAGGGCGGCTAAAAAACTTATTACTTTTTCTGGGTCACAAAATAAACTTTTAAGATATTTTCAGGCGAGAATGTAGCTGTTTAAAGTTCAAATATCTGCTCGATTTATCAAGACATCACATATTTGCAAAAATTCTCCGACGTTTTCGGAGACGTCCATTTTTTTTATGCTTTGTGGCAGCTTTAGAACATCTGTGGCATCTATTAATGCCAAATCTAGCCTTTATTTAACAAAATAAGCAAACTCTATGTTACAGTGATTGCACAGCCATTAAGGATCAAATCAGTTTCTGAAATATGTTCTGTTTTTTTCTCC
Source organism: Pelmatolapia mariae (assembly GCF_036321145.2). Taxonomy (NCBI): domain Eukaryota; kingdom Metazoa; phylum Chordata; class Actinopteri; order Cichliformes; family Cichlidae; genus Pelmatolapia; species Pelmatolapia mariae. Next base: position 6,062,275 of record NC_086244.1, on the reverse strand, counting down.
CTCTGCTTGCTTCTTTCTGTCTTTGAGGCTCGGGACCAGCACTCCTGTTGTTGGACAGAAAGACATCAACTCAGTGGTAAGTATTTTGGTTTTCCAATATATTAGCAACTGTCAGTGACATTTATATTAATCAGGCTGAACTTTAATCATACTTTAGATCAGCCTGTTTTACTTATTGTTTTGTTTGTGCTTTGGTTTGGGGAAGTTGTTTCTTTACTGATCTTTTCCTGTCTTCTGTTATTAGACTTGAGATATGACTGCACTATGCTGTTGCTGGTGACTCCAGTTAATTCTACAAGACATGCTGTGTAAGTAAACAAACAACAACAGTTTGGTCTGCATTTCTTCAAACTTAGTTTAGAGGGTCTACACTGTATATAGTGAAGTCTGCAAGTTTTCGAACAGCAAAATTTGTTTTGTGCCCAAATCATTTTGCACATCATTAGAATGAAAGTTATTGCCCATGTTTGCATAGCCCTTTTTAAAATGATGCTTTCATGACATTACTGTATGTTGGGTGGTGGTCAGGGCTATCCAGACTGACAATTGGGACATTGAATGTCACCTCTCCGGTGGGGAGGGAGCCTGAGATTGTCTAAATTGGAGTCTGTTTTATACCAAATGCAGAAAAAATGTTTTAAGAAAGCAATTAAGTTCATGTTCCAAAAATATGATTGTTTGCTTGCAGGACACCAGGAGAGATGAGTCCTCCGTCACAGATGGTGTGGTCAGTGAAGATGGTCGCCTGCAGGTTCAAGCTCATTGCATCTCCAACCCACATCCACTGCCACTGTACTTAAGGGAAGTTAAAGACTTTCTTCTGCACCTACATTTGGATCACCTCGATCCATGACAGTCATTCAGGCAGTAATGCCTGGACTGGAAACAAGCCATCCTTAAAATATTACAACATTCCAGCTCATGTGTTGGAATGGAAAACAAATGTGTTGTTTAAATTAGAGACTGCACTTGTGACAGAACAACAAATATTTTATTTTGATTATATAAGTAACGTAAGCACAAAACAAACTTGTGGTAGGCCTAAACTTATTTTCAGAATAATTACATCTGAGACTTTGTTTCATTGTAAGATTATAACAGTGATGGCAATATAACTGTTTGTTGTTCAGCAGAACAGTGTCCAGTATGTTGGCTGTTGTACTTTGTTGTGTTTGAAAATAAAAGTTGGGCTCATTTTAACATCATTACAAAAATTGTTGTTTATTATTTTTAATCATATTCAGGCTACCACAAATTGTTTTTTCATTTAGTTGAACTTGAAATGTTTGTCAGCAGGTAAACAATTAATATTGTCAACAAGTCAGAAATATCAAGTTATTCTTAATACTGCAGACTTGCAATGTATAAGCTGTCCTAACAGTCATCTTAAGTAAGCTTTACTTAGTTTTTTTGAGGCAACGAGTTTCCATAATTTTTTTGAGTTCTGGGAACTAACAAGGCTGTACAGTGTACTCAAAATGAGTAAGTTGCCCTAACTTGGTCATCTTACGTAAACTTGATCCAATTTTTTTGAGTTCTGGGAACAAATGAGCTTGTACAGAGTACTCAAAATAAATAAGTTGTCCTAACTTAGTCATTTTTAGCTAAGCTTTACTCAATTTTTTTGAGGCAACGAGTTTCCATAATTTTTTTGAGTTCTGGGAACTAATTAGATTTTACAGTGTGGAAATGGAAATGAAAGTGATGGTTCTCTCCCAGTTTGTTTAGATGGATGGGGATTCAAAATAATTACCTAGATTTGACTCAAGCTGCTGAGCTGAATGTCTGCCTTCCAGAGGTACGTTGACTGAAGCTCAGTCTCATGGCAAAACATGAAAGAATGACAAAAAGCTGTTTGTGTACACAGAAAACTGCCCTCTGTGTTCATTACAGTAAGTGTAATTTCAATAATGTCACGGCCGTGCGGCCAGAAACGAAGGAGTGGACTCAATTGCAAACAAAACTCGGAGACTCGAAGGTGCAGTATTAAGTGAAGTTTATTGCAGGAGATCAAGTGTGACAAATTGTGACAAACAAAAACAAAACACTCGTAGCGAGTGAAACATGCAGTAAAGGCGAGAGCCTAAAAACTGGCTCTGAGAAAAATCAAAATTTACTAGGTAACACGTCACTTTGCATGAAATGAAAAAAAAAATCACTAGAAGTTACCTACAATCTATGAAACTATGCTGTGAGTTACTATGAGTAGCACTAAGGGAAATGCTATGAACAGTACTATGAGAAAGTCACAATAATATATGAAATAGTACTATGAGCTACTACCAGCAGAACTAACGAAAATGATATGAACATTTCTATGAGCTACTATCACATGAAGAGAACAAAGAATCACCGCATGAGCTTGGGCTCAAAGTCACAAGGGGGAAGTGGGGAGTCCTATGAGGGAATCTTAAGGCTGTCAAGAATGAGGAATGGGGAACTAGGCACTGCGTAATATTCAGAGTAAGAGCCTTGAATCTTATGGCAGGTGAAGGTATGAGGCAGAGACCCGAGAGTCACTGTGACAGGGAGACCAAGTGTTAACCGCGGGGCTAGATGAGGTTTCAGTGAATATACAACAGCCTTACTTATCGCGGGTGGAGGTGAAGCTTAGAAGGGAAGATGGTCCGGGTGAGGTGAGCTGGGCAAATCCAAAAATAGATCTGTAACAGGCTGAGAGCTGGGCAGGAAGGCAGGCAGGTGAGTAGCAGTAAAACTGTGAGCAGACCAGCGGCTGAATCAGCAACGGCGGCGCGGGAAGCCAATGTCCAAAAGTTTACTGTGAGCAGAGAAAAATACTGTCAACACTAACATATCGATAACAAAAGATCTAATAGATTAAATAAAATTAACATTTCAGGATCTTCTGTGAGACTGTGCTGCAGTTTATGTTTTATAAATGATTTGCTGTCGTGCATGTCTGTTTCCTAAGATCCTACTGGTAACCTACACAGATCATGCTTTACGTTCAGCCACTCTTCACATTTCCAAGACAAGTCCAGCAGCACAGAATGATTCAAGACACTGAGCAGCAGTTTATTTAGTTGACAAATGATCCATACCCAGAACAACAACTAATACCTCACAAACAGAAACAAGTTACAATTCTCCAACAAGAGCGAAACTCAAAACCAAGAAACATGAGAAAAAAGTCTTCAGTACAACAATTAGCCTCTCACTTCTACCAGTCTGCAGTGAGTGTATGATCAGTGTGTACAATTTACTATTTACAAAGACTGTTCACAAGAAGCTCACAGCTAGAGGGGAGAGGTGTCCGTCCATCCAGTGGTTCAATCCAATAACACCAACCCCATTGAATTTACCAGTCACCACACTTCATCTGTCTTTTTCTGAGAATCTCGTGAAAAGCAGTATTTGAAGTTTTATTTCTGTGTGTCTGTCATCCAGGTTTGTCCTTGGAGCTGGTTATACGTTTATCTGTGGTGGTGGTTCTGCTGCCTGTTGTTCTGCTGCTCATCTACAGAATCACGGCCGAGGGCTCTAACGGTGAGTTACCTTCAAACATTATTTAAAAAATTTAAGATTAAGATTAAGAAGAGAGATATTATAGTTTTGTATTTTCTATTTGATTATTATTGCATGTTCATTGTTTGTTTTTAATTTGGTTTATTTCAGTTAATTTCCAGAGTGGATTTTCATGTTTCAGTTTAAGTTTTATTGTTGGAAAATGTTTAAAGTTTTATTACTTTCCGTATTAGTTTTAGTTTTTTCAATTAGTATCCTGAGGAGGGCATATGTCTGAGGCAAGATTTGGGAAAAGTAGTACAGTTATTACAATAAAAACTGTATTAGCGACACACCTTTGATAGACCTGCCAGGGTGTACCCCGACTCTTGCCCTGTGACAGCTGGCATAGGCTTCAAGACCCCCACAACCCTGATAAGGAGAAGTGGATGGATTTAATTTAAATTAGTTAAATAAAAAACATTCTTTGATATCTGATTTTAGTTTTTAGATGTAATTTTCTTTAACTGTAATGACCTTGATTCAAAATATTTCTCTTGGCACTGATTGGTTGCTGACATGCTCAGTGTATCACAGGACATACAAACACAGACTGGACACACAAAATGTTGTTTAAAATGTATCACACATTTTCAGAATAAGTGAGTAAAGCTAATGAAACTTATTACCTGTCTTTTCTACAGGTTTGAACAGCAGGACACACTCAGCATATGACCACACTGAGGTGACTTATCTCTGTTTGTTTTCTCTCTATGTGATCTTTTAAAAATCTGTACGAGGCTGGAAAGAAAAACAAACAAACTGGGATTTCATGGTTTCCAAAAAGTTCAGGATTCTGAATTTAAAGTGGTAAATGCTGACCTAATACGAAAATGTTAAAACAATATTTCACTTCAGTTTCAATCATGTGATTTATTTTCCTTTAAATCTGCACTAGTCTCTGTTTTATATTAAAAGATGCAAGCGGCACTAAAATGAACCAAAGTTCAAAATCTACTTTTTCCTCTTCTCTGTATACTAAGAATAAAACACACAGCTTCTGTTTCCATCCTAAAAACCTGCTGCACATCATCTTCTGCTTTAATATGTGATTGCTGTCATTGTGTTTCTGTCTTTTCTCCTCAATTCAGTCGGTTTGTTATTTTTATTTTTATTTTCCCAGATTGGTCTCAGTGAAATCGATCATCCAGTCTCCTCATGTGAAGACTCGACCTATCAAAGTCTCAATACAGCGAGCAGAGATCACGACCAAATCTACTCTACACTCAGACACAATAACCAGTTTTCAGACATGAACTCCTGTCAAACTGAATGATTGCATGAGCATACCAGTCATTTTCCCATTAAACCAACTTACCAGGGTCAGTGATGAAGATTTCATCATCAAAGAGCAGTAAAAGCAGGAACGAGATCATGGACCTCTTAGAATCCACATGTCAATCTCATCCATGTCACCTTCTCCCATTGCTTCCATCCTTCCAACCCAGTATCACGACCAAACATGTAATAGACACACTGGTCCACTGTGTCCATTACACACTTTGCCCCTTTGAAACCGTGAAATGTACAAGCATGCAGAAGTTGCAGTAACAGCAGAGGGAGATTATACTTTAAGCATAATAATCATGGGAGAGCCTTTAAATGGATGCTATTAACACATTTACATGTATATACATATTAGCCGCCTAGCTTAACTGTTTCTGATTATTAAGGATGAATGTACTTTATATGTTTGTCCTCGATACTGACTTCATGTCTTCAGATATATTACTCCCCCTCTCTGTTCTCAGTGTTACTTGGTTGCTTTCTTATAGTTGGAAGTTGACCTCTAAGTTTTGTTCCTTGTTGAACCGTTATAACCACAAACTGTTTCTGTCTTTGTGTGTTCCTGTTGTTAATGATAGTGTAAGATCACTTGAATTTTGTTTCTTCTCACTGCCTTGCCCAGAAATGTTTTATCTCAATCTGTTTCCAGTCAAATGTTTCTTCTATAATGTCTAAAAAGATTAACTTAAGCTTGCCTTTTCTTGTACAGACAGTTAAAGTGCAGACTGTAGTCTTAGAATAATATATCTGTAAGGAACTCAATAGTGCTGCTTCCTTCTTTTTTGAACCTTTCAGAGCTTGTAATGCAACAATCATTTTTCTTGATGTTTTTATTAAGCCAATTAAGAATGACAGCCTAGCAGTATTAGACTGAAAAATCTGAACACTTAAGCAGGTGGTCTGAGTAGATGTGTACAAATTCTAATGAAAAGTAAAAATGTAATTTAACTGATAAACCTTTAAATGTTGCACTCGAATAAAGTGTATAACTATCTGTTTCAAGTTTTATTTATTTATATTTTAAATAAAATATTTTATCATTGGACTGCAGTGTTTTACATGATAGTAATAAGTGATTTTTCGTGTTTTCACAGACCTGCAGGATGGAAACACTGGACTTGAAACTCTCATCCATAAAGGAGCCTACAATAAACATACACACACACACACACACAGCAGTGATTCATCTTTACAGCGCACATCATACTGATGTACATTAATTTCCTGGAGTTTAACCCTACATTACAGTTAATTTAAACTTATGCTGCAGACCTAGTCAGACGTGAACTCACCACCCACTAATCTCTGCTGCTGACCGAATAAAAACTAAACTAAAACCTGCATTTTCAGGACCTCCTGTGGAAACAGAGTATGCCAACATTACACGGGTGAGTTTTAGGAACTGTGAGACACCTGAGCTTCATTATCGCTTTATTTGTATCAACCAGCTGGTTTATTCTCCTTCTGCAGGCCAAGCAAGAAATAAGAGAGGGGGCCCCACAGAGGAAAATGGAAGTGCCTTCAATTTACACCACTGCCAAAGGCCCCCAACCAGTTGAAGCTGAAAACATTGACCTCTACAACCTCACCACCTGTTCTCAGAACAAAGTACTTACAACTCTGGTCTAATTTTAAACTCTGATGTCCAAATCCAGGACAAACCAGTCTGAGTAACGAAGTAATTCATCAGTAATCATGGGTTCTCTGCGGCCTGCTGGAGCAGGGGGGCTAGGAGGAGGAGTTGGCCGTCCGACTGGGGTCTGGTGTATGGGGCCTCCCTGCTGCTGCGGAGTCGGGGCGGTCTGCTTCTCCCCACCGCAGGGAAAAGGGTTACACCACCTGAGTCTGGGTGCAGTTTCCCCCTCCAGGGGCAAGGGTACCTAGACTCGGGGCTTAGAGTACGCTTGGGGAGTGTGATTGTGTGTACAGCGTCTCTCTATGTCTGTCTCCACGTTGGGTGAGTGTTGAGCAATTGTATATGAGAGCATGAGGGTGGGAATAGATGTTTGTATCTGTGTGTGCCTGTTTGTCTGTGTCTATATGTCAGGTTGGGTATCAGACGCCACCTCTCTGAGGACATCTCAGGCCCTCCAAGGTTTGGAGGCCCATCTCCCCCCACCACTTCCCCTGCCGGTGGCGGACGCCCTCAGACATCGGTGCGTTGGTGGTTCTCTGTCTCCGGGGGTGGGCGCCCAGGTACCCACCGGCTCACTCCTTGGCGGCTGCTTATTGGGGCCTGGAGCCTGGGGCTCGCTCGGGCCACTTTGGGGATGGGGTGCCCTCGGCCTCACGGCCCGGGGCTCGGCCACTCAGGCACAGCTGGCTGCCGGCGGAGCTCACGGGCACGTCACTGCAACCCCCCCTGGCTTCTGCTCCGCGGCTGCTGAGTGACCCCTCATCTGGGACTCTCCTCAGCTCTTTCTGGGATAGTGGCGCGGCTGCCCCTCTGTTGGTCTTCCTTGGTCTCTTGTGTTCTGGGGGCCTCTGGATGTCTGGAGTCTTGATCTCCTCCATACCTGCTTCATGCCCTGGAGGTCGGGGCAGTGGCCCCCCACACCCTCTAGCAGATCATTACATGAAGGAACCTTTTAAAAACAAGCGCGTTCATGCTCACAGGTGTACACACGGGTGATCACACACACAAATTACACCCTTTTTGGCTCCTACCTCAAAGCACACTGTGCGCTGTCGATCTCACGTGCTGCACAATAATGTTTAATATTTAGTATTTACTGTCATATTCTCATATATCATTGTGATCTTGTTTATTACTCTCGTTTTCTTCTGCTTGCTTTCTTTTTTCTTTCTCAACAGGTGATCCAGGTGATCGATATATGTATTTTTTGTCTGCTTATTCTGTTGGTTTTTGTTTTTTGCCCTTTTTCCCCGTCCCTCTTCTCAGGTTTTTTTCTTTCCCTCTTTCTTTCTCCACATTCTCTCCTCCAGTCAAGTCTGTCCCGTATTCAGCAAGTAAAAAAAAAAAAAAAAAAGTAATCATGGGTGGATATTATAAATTTCTTCCTGCCAGCTAATAGCAATGACTAAAAATGGCCAAATTCAATGCACAAGATTGGGGTCCAGTTTATTAGGTACAGCTACATAAAAACACTTCAGTTTTATTCATGAGAGTTTTGTTTACTTTTTGTTTAGATATAATTTAAAGAGTAATTCAGAAAACATTACAAAGCTGTGGTTTGTAGTTTGAATGCAATAGTACAACAGATACTTCTTTTATTCTGTTGTAGTTTTTTAAAAGGCTGAGGGTTATGTTTTTAAAGATTTCACACAAAATGTGGGTACAGTTTATGTGTACAAGAAAGAATGATGTCTCAGGCTGTAGCTCCACAAACCTTTATTTAATTACAAACACATTTTTAAGGGTCTGAAGGTTGATCTCACTTTTCTTTCAGGCTGAAGACGACATGAATAAAGTTTATTACACTGAAGTGGATTTTTCCCACATTGCTGCCACCAACAGCGCCTCCTGTGGTAAAATGGATGAAGTTGTCTACTCCACACCTCTGGTACATACCAGCCCTTCCAGCCTCACCACAGATGCTTCACCTCCTCTGTACTCTGCAGTTAAGAAACAGTATTAATGCTGCTGATGGCACCTTCGCTCTCATAAAAATCAACAGGTGATCATAATTCAGACAAAACTTATGTTCTTTTCTGTTTATTGTAAATATTAATGTGCTTTCAAACAGTTAATCTCAGGTTCAAGATGCTTGGGTCAGTAGTTAGAGTGGTTGCCCCATGATTGGAAGGTTGGGGGTTGGAATCCACTGAACAGCTACCCTGAGGTACCCCTGAGCAAAGTACTTAGACTGCTAGCATAATGGATGGTTTTTTGATGGGGCTCGCACAGAAATGCAAAGCAGAAGATGAAATATCGTCAAATATGCTTCCAAACACCTTTCTTCCATGCCAAAGACTAGAAACTATGATGAAGCATATGTTGACTTTGGTTTCACCTGCAGGAAGGTGGTGTCAAGTAGGGGTGGATTTCAATAATTGATTTTCAAATCGATTTATTAAATCCTGAATAGATTTTTAGATATAAATGTATTTTGCCAGAAACGCCAGGATCTCAGGTTAAAGCTCGCAAAACTATTTCAACAACCATCAAACAGCTAAAACAGTAAATGAGAGCAGGTAAACGGAACCCACAGAAGTAAACACAAAGCGCATCACACGCATCTGTGAGATGTCGGCTTTCTCACCCGACGGCACGTACACTGACACGCCATTGGAGCTGAAAGCCGACATCTCACAGCTTCTGAAGCTGCCAGTTTTGTCACTCTCTGATCAAATATACTGAACCAGCAGCAAAAAGATCAGAACTACACTTCATGTTTGATAAATATTGTCATTAATTCCCTCTTACTTTGGCTGTTTTGCTTCCACCACAATATAATCACACTTCCTGCACAGCTCTCTCTCTCTCTCTCTCTCTCTCTCTCTCTCTCTCTCTCTCGGTCTCTCAGTGTATTTCAAGAACAATTTCTAATCTAAAAATCTCTGGTTTTTGCATTATTTGTTCTCTTATTATGCACAAGTCATGTACAGCGCTGTCAGCCACTTTTTTCTCCCCAAAATGATCTCTGACAAGAAAGCCTCATTTCTGTTGTTCAGTACTGCAGAAATTTAAACTTTTTTTAAATTATGCCAAATTGCAAAATGCTTAGCTGTGTCTCTAATAAAACCTCTCTAACTTTGCTCTGCTTCACTCAGCATCAGGTAATGTTCATGTGTTATAATGACCAACTACTCCTGTAATTTTGGAGATGTTAGTTCCTTATACAGTGTAGTTACAGTGGGATGCAAATAATATCAGGCAGATCCTCTCGCAATTTGTTCCCCCTGTCTAAATCACGGACAAACAGTATCCCACGGTTGTTTATGTTTTTAAACCCGTTTTGCACAAAGAGGTATTTTTTGAAAAATGTATTGATAGCAATGTTGAATATTATTACACAGTAAAAAAAACAAAAAAAAAAAACAACTACACATACAATCTAAGGAGCTTGGAAAGAAAAGCGTCTGGACTTCTTAAAGTTGCTTGAAGACGTTTCACCTCTCATCCGAGAAGCTTCTTCAGTTCTAAGGTCAAATGGCCGAGAGTCCCAGATTTAAACCCAGTGGGAGCTTCCCCCCAAAGAGGGACAAAAGGACCCCCTGGTGATCCTCTAATCACATGAGCCAAGGTGTGAAAGCGGGTGTGGGTCCTAATCAGCCAGGGTTTCGGGTGTGCTCATTGTGAAACCTGGCCCCACCCTATCATGTGATTTACTGAGGTCAGATGGCCCAGGATGTGAGTGGGCATTAAGGCGTCTGGGGAGGGATCTCAAAACTGGATTATAGATGGCAGACAGTTGGTGTCGTAAACCACCGCCTCTGTTCAAAGATGGTCGCTCACAGTGGACATAGATGGCTTCTTTCACTCCTCTTTCAAACCATCTGTCCTCTCTGTCCAAAATGTGAACATTAGCATCCTCAAAAGAGTGACCTTTGTCCTTAAGATGCAGATGGACTGCTGAGTCTTGTCCTGTGGAGGTGGCTCTTCTAGTTTGTTCCATGCGCTTGTGAAGTGGCTGTTTGGTCTCTCCAATGTAGAGGTCTGGGCATTCCTCGCTGCACTGTACAGCATACACCACGTTGTTAAGTTTGTGTTTTGGAGTTTTGTCTTCGGGGTGAACCAGTTTTTGTCTGAATGTGTTGCTGGGTCTGAAGTGCACTGGGATGTCGTGCTTGGAGAAAACGCTCCTGAGTTTCTCTGATACACCGGCTACATAGGGGATGACAACGATGTTGCGTCTGTCTTTCTTATCCTCCCTAGCTGGTGTCTGATCTTCTTTTCTGTGCATCTTTGCTGACTTTATAAACGCCCAATTAGGATAACCACATGTTTTAAGTGCTTCCTTTACATGTGTGTATTATCTGGGACTCTCCACCATTTGACCTTAGAACTGAAGAAGCTTCTCGGATGAGAGGTGAAACGTCTTCAAGCAACTCAAAGAAGTCCAGACGCTTTTCTTTCCAAGCTCCTTAGACTACGATGACCTGGATGACTGAGGACCTTCACAGACATGCACATAAAATATTTACACCATAAAGATGATTTGTTTTCGTTATTCAAAAGAGACAGAAGTTTATTGTATTGCAATCTGTAATTTATTGCAGTTTACTTTTATTTGTTTTATTGTTTAAAAAATGTTTGAGGTGTAAAATAAACTGCAATGGAGCTTGAAAACAAAATATGGGTGTGTGTGGTTGGAAGATATGTTTCTGCAGGGGGGCGCAAAGATTTTCTTGTAAAACAAAGGGGGGCCTCGCAAAAAAAGTTTGGGAACCACTGCCTTAAAACAACAGAGTGGAACAATCCTAAATTTTAATTGGTCAGATATGATTTAAATCATGTCAGAACCATTGTCTTTGATTCTGACTTCATGTTCTAGATGAGATAAAAGGATCTTTTGGTGAAGTGTCAAGCAGCAGGTCTAGAAGCTGTAAAACTGCAGGGACTACAAAAATCAGCAGTGATGATTTTCAGCAAGATGCAACAATATTTCTTTACCAACCTTTATCAACAAAAGGAAAATTGACAATAAAAACCTCCAGTTTAACCCTACCTGGGCTGGCCTGACCTGCAAAGTTTAAGGTGTGGACTGCACAGCTTTCCCCACAAGGTAGCGCTGGTGAGTCAGATAAGTTCTCATGCAGAAATGGCATTAGAAGAAAAGTGTTTGATTTTCGCTTGCAGCTGATGTTGCACAATGTAGCAAAACACTAGTAGCAGTCTGTAAGCCAACACATGTTGCTTCAAATTCTCTTATAAAAACTGGAAATTAAAATTAGTTTAAACAGCACATTTTCCATCTAATCACAGCAGAGGTAGTGAAGGTAGATGGGTTTCAAAACCTTGGATAAATCCTCCAAAGCAACACAGTGAAAAAGAGAGGAGAATGCTGGATGGGTTGAGCTGGTGTGGACAAGTTTCAGGGGTGACAGTAGGATAGCAGGAGTAGTGAAAGGTACCGAAAATGGCAGAGACTTGCTATGATGTACAGTAGCACTGAAAAAGACAGGCCAAACTGGAGGTGGCAGAGTTAATGATGATAAGACTTTTACTGAGAGGGTCCAGAATGGACAATATTAAAAATGAGTACATCAGAGAGCCAGCTCAGGTTGAGCATTTTGAAGACACTTAGAAAAGCAAGACTCAGATAGTTTGAAGCTTCCAGCCAGGTGGAAAAGACGAAAACTACAGAGAACATCACAGATGCGGTGAATTGGACTGGACTTGGGGGCAAAAATGGAAAAGTTTTCCAAAATCTGACACTCAGTCTTGGGAAAGAGCCTGAGCTAGTGCGTGAGGTGGAAGGAACCAGCTAGATATAGTTGGCCTCACCTCACCTCAGGCTCTGGAACCAGTCTCCTGGAGAGGGGTTGGACTATGTCCCAGTCTGGTGTTGCCTTTAGTCAGAGACAGCGGGCTGGGGTGGGTATCCCAGTATCCCCTTGGCTTGCTACCTATACGTTGGTGTTTCTCCCTGTAGACGAGAGGGTTTGTTCCCTGAAACCTCTGGTCAGGTAATGGCCGGGCTTCTTGGAGGCCCAGGGTGGGGTGCTCCACCTGGGGATTCCCATCGTTCTGGGAGACTTCAGTGCTAATGTAGGCAATAACAACGTGACCTGGAGGGACACAAATGAGAGGAACAGTGTGTTCTGTTACTGAATTTCTGTGCAAACCACAGTTTATCAATAACAAAGACCATGTTTGATCATAAGGGTGTCCACTATAGGCCAGAAGGTCAATGATTTTACAATTGTATCAGCAGATCTGCGGCTGTATGTTCTGGACTGGTGAAGAGAGGGGCTGAGTGTGAAGCGGCGTGAATAAGAATCAGCACCTCCAAGTCTTAGGACACCTCAGTCAGAAGTGGGTGCCCACCCTGGGTCAGAAACAAGTTATCGCCCCAAGTGGAGGAGTTTAGGTATCTTGGGGTCTTGTTCACAAGTGAAGACAGACGATAGCAGGACATCCACTGACAGATTGGTGTTGCGGCTGCAGTGATGCCAACGCCATACTGGTTCATCATGGTGAAGAGAAACCTGAGTGTAAAGACGAAGCTCTTGATCTACATCCCTACCCTCACCTATGGTCACGAGCTCTGGGTAGTGTATGAAAAAAAGAGATCGCAGACACAAGCAGCAGAAAAGTGGCTGGTCTCTCCCTTAGAGATAGGGTTAGGAGCTCGGCTATTGGGAGGGGCTCCAAGTAGAGCCGCTACTGCCCCACATCAAAAGGAACCAGATAAGGTGGTTCAGGATTCTGACAAGGATGATTATTATTATTATAACTTTATTTCAGACATATACAACCTCCTGGGTGAGGTGTTCTGGGCATGTCCCACTGGGAGGAGGCCCCGAAGCAGACCCAGGACATGCTGGAGAGATTATGTCTGTCAGCCTGCCTTGGAACGCCTTGGTGTTCCCCCATATAGGAGGTAGCTGGGGAGATCTGGGGTTCTTTGCTTAGGCTACTGCCCCCATGACCCAGATAAGTGGAATTAGTTTTGCTGTCACTGAAGTTTAAAATAATTAAGGCCATTCAGGCTTTGATTTCACTGAAACATTCTAACAGAGCCTTTAATGAGATGCCATACATTTGTATGTATGACCTGTGTATCTCTTGACCTCTGATGGAGGAATTCAGACAGTCAGGTGATTCAAACAGCAACATCAGTTACAATGTTTTTCCTCAGTACACTTTAAAATCAAGTGGGTTGTACGAGCCATTTATAAATAAGGGCGTTATATCTCAAACAAGTGACAATTTTCTTACAGAAAAGATGAACAAAAAATGTGCGTTTGAACTTCACAAAGCACACCCCACATAGCTCACTTCTCCTTAATGCGCGTTCACTTTCTATATCTTAATTACTCTAAAATACAACTTCTGCTTCTACCCTGAAACTCAAACTTTACAACAGGTCATGGCCGCAAAGTATTCTGTAATTCATTCCCTCACATATGAGAAGGTGAAACTGCAATTTTTTTGACCTGTTCTACTTTTTCTTATTTTCTGTCAGACGCACATTCTTATAATACTCACATTCAATATGGCCAACTGAGAACCTACCTGATTATTTTTGCTGACCATGTCCATCCCTTTATGATCATAATGTACCTACCTTCTTATGGTTCCTTAAAGTAAATAAGGTGCAGTGTTGAGAAACTCAAATGACTTCAAACTTGTTTACTGAAGATGAAAGTGAGTTAACTGTACTCAGATGATCTTCACGATCACCCAATCTCAGTACAATTGAGCAGCTTTGGGATGTGATGGAGTAGGTGATTCACATCTGGATGTGTATCTGACAAATCTGCAGAAACTGTGTGATGCTATCATAACACTATGGACCAAGATCTCTCAGGATCTTTTCCAGTACAGTTCTGAAGGCAAAAGGGGGTCCAACCCAGTACTAGCAAAGTGTACCTAATAAAGTGGCAAGTGAGTGAATAGATTTTTGTTTGAAATTTTCTATTTTGATGTCTCAAAACTTCCTCTCTGTCAGTGTCAAAGCTTTTTTAGTAGTCGAGTTGCTTTTAGATGATGCAGTGTTTTTGGTTTCACACGAAACTGGAGTACAGCCAGACAGATAAATTAAAATTTATTTGATCAAGTCTGAAAAGTCTGCTTTGTTAGACGCAGGTCAGTCTTCCAGAAACTAAAAGAATCAACTTCTGAAGGACAATTTAAAAGGAACCCATAAATAAATGGACACTTAATCTTTGACTCTGTAGTAGAAAAAGAAACTATCAAAGCAGAGGAGTGTGAATTTGAAGGAGGGACCGCGAGGATAAGAGAAGTTAGAAGTTCCTTGTTTCCAAACAGAGAAGTAAGAGAAGCAGCATTAAGCATTAAGCCATCAGAACCTCGAGATGAAACTCTGTCACATTTTCTTCTGCTCCATTTTCCTCTGTAAGTTAATTCTTATTATTTCTTATTTATGAAGATATTTGCAGGTTTTGCACTACATCAAAAATAGTGCTGAAAGCAGAAGCAGAGGTTGTCTGTGAGTGAATGTCCACAACTGGATGAATCGTTATTGAACCGCAGTCATGACATCCACACTTAAAAAAAAAAGTTTGTGCACCTTCAGCGTTTTGTACGCTACAATATGGGCTCGCTATTCATGGTGGCTTTAGGTGCACCTCGTAAACTCAGCAATCTATACTCCCGAACACAAGAATATTTAAAAGGCTGGTTCAGTTTAATTTTGCTTTCTTCGGATAAATATCTGTAATCACTTTGTTGTTCTTTTTGATGCAGTGTTTTATATAATTCAGGCTAACATCATGACTGTAAGGAAGCTTTTGAAAAGATTTTATGTCAAAACAAGTTCAATTTTTCATCAGCAAATTCTACAAAATATAATCTAATTTCTTTATCTGTGGATTTTCAAATACCTCACTACACACACGTCAGTGGGATAATATTGTGATTTTGATGCAGCAGTAACAGAATTACAGTATACTTTGTTTGAATGAGGACATACCCCCACCACTTCGAGTTTTCCAGGTCACTTCTGGCTTTCAGTAAAGAATAAAAGGTCCTGGTCTTGGCCAGTAAGCCACGTTTCTGTGAAAGCTAAACTGCAGCAATCTAACTGTGGGCAAAAGACAACAACGTTATTTGTGCCTTTTTACTAAGTTCAAGAGGAACAGCACAGCTTAAATGTTAACAGATTGAAAACTGAATATTAAGCAACTATTTCAAAAACCTCAAAGCAGATTAAGATCTTATCACAAACAAATAAAAGGTCCATTTTTAAACTTTTAACTCTGAGCTGAGCTGTTCATCAGCAGATGGCTTGTGTCGATTTCAGGAAGAAGCAGGATGATTTTAGTTCAAATGAAAAAATACAAAGAGAGTGAATTTAAATGAATTACTTTAAAATGTTGTGCTCAATTACAGTCAAAAATCATCTGTTTTAATTTAATAAAATATCATCAAACTGCAGTGTTTACAGGAAGTTGGTAATAATTGATTGTTCGTATTTTCTACAGACCTGCAGGATGGAAACACTGGACTTGCCAACGCTGAAACTCTCGTCTATGAAGGAGTGGAAGGAGGAAACATCACAGTTACATGCAAATTTTTTATCCCTGGAAGTAAGACATTGTTCTGCAAAGACAAATGTAAAAAAGGAAACGTTCTCATTGAAACAGCTGATTACACAGCTCAGAGCGGCAGATACAGCATTAAATATGAAAAAGATGATTTCTTAACTCCTATTGTGTATGTGAGCATCACACAGCTGAAAAAGTCTGACTCAGGACGGTACAGCTGCACACTGGACAGAAGTTTTCAACCATGTGATTTTCAGCTTGACATCACAGGAGGTGAGTAAAAAAAATCTTATTCATATACCTGAAGATGTGAACTTCTCACTGAGTTACTTTTCTTTCAAATAACCTACATGTGTCATATTTACACTACAGGTTAGTTCAATGAGTTGCTGTAAACACACATTAACACCTATTACTCACATGCAGACAGAAAACCTGCTCCAAGCAGGATTGTTATTATTCTGATTGTTTCCTTGTTCACAGCTTCAAAGGCTCCAACATCTCATGAGCCTTTATCAACATCAACATTTCTCCTGTTGACCTCCACAACAACAACATACTTCACTTCAGCAAGCTTCACACCTTCAGCCTCCTCTGAAGTCTCCAGACAGCCTCAAACAGCTGCAGGTTCAGGTGCATCATATATGCATGAGTGTTGATATGAGTGTGGATCTGTCATTGTGTTTATCGCAAAAATAAAAACCTCATTCATGTCTATTAATGACACATCAGCAGATGTGGAAGAAGCAGTCTGATTAATTCCTGAAGTATAAGTAGAAACAGCCACAGTGTAGAAATACACATAAAAAAGTATTGACATGAAAATAGAATTAAAGTATCAATAGTAAAATTCTCAGAGTTGTTTCATGATGAGGTTGTGTTTGATGATTTTAACTCTAATATTTTAATTGTTCTTAATGGCAACCTTTTCATAATTTAAACTGAATTATGTATTTGATGTAATAGAGAGCTGAGAGTCAAACCAAAGCTCTGAATTTACCGATGATCCACCTCCCTATCCTCACCTATGGTCACGAGCTGTGGGTAGTGATTGAAAGAACAAGATCACAGATACAAACAGCGGAAATGAGCTCCGTCCAAGGATGGCTGGTGTTTCCCTTAGAGATAGGGTGAGGAGTTCGGTCATTCGGGAGGGGCTCAGAGTAGAGCTGCTGCTCCTCCACATCGTAAGGAGGACCACAGTTACATATTTTTGAAATAACGTACATGTATCATATTCACGCAACAAATTTAGTTCAATGACTTGTGCTGTAAACACACATTAACCCTTATTACTCACAAGCAAACAGAAAACATGATTATTATTATTTTGATTGTTTCCTCATTCACAGCTTCAAACACTTCAAGACCCCATCAGCCTTTTTCAGTATCAACACTTCTTTTGTCGGCCTCCACACCAGAAGCAGTCTAATTTATTCCTGCACTATAAGTAGAAACAGCCACAGTGTAGAAATACACAATTTTCATATAAGTAAAAAAAACAAAAAAAGCAAAAAGGTATTGACATTAAGTATAACAGGTGAAATTAATCTGAACTTATAAAAAAGTGAAGTCATCAAATAAATGTAGTGCTGTAAAGGGCATCAGAGTGAGGTCTTGATGGCAGATAAAGATGTGATCAGTCAATATTTGAGTTCAGTGGTTTCTCAGATTTCTCCCTATGAATTTATATAAGCATCAGTGTAACAGTCACACAGGAAAGTTGCTTGTAGGTTAGTTTTTATTGAATATTTTAAGCAGAATGATGAGGCGTTCAAGTCTTACCAGCAAGCATTACAGCAGATACACATGACAAAAACATTTTTTAAACTAGTTTTTTTTAAAAAGCACCCACTTCAGATGTTATCAATTCATTGCTGTTTCATGTTTTGGTGAATCTCCATGACTTCATTAAAAAAACAAAAATAAATTAAACTTTGAATATTTGCATTTAGTTGTATGTGCGAACTTTATTGCTAAAATGTGTTTATTACATATTTTGATTGTAACAGTTAAATCTGTTCTGTTAATCAGTTTTTCTGGTTTTCTTCATGAAGATGAGGCTCATCCAACTCAAATCTTCTGGACTTGCTCTGTCATAATGTTCAGAAACTGTGTGCATGCTTAGGAGTGTAGTTTATGGGGAAAAACATTTGAAGTCTTATTTTCAAAAGTTTGGGGTAAAGCTGCAGAACATTTGAATCTGATGAACTGGATGAGACCACAGATTCTATTCACCGAGTTTTTAATGTCCCAGTGACCATGGAAATGGAAATGAAAGTGATGGTTCTCTCCCAGTTTGTTTAGATGGATGGGGATTCAAAATAATTACCTAGATTTGACTCAAGCTGCTGAGCTAAAAGGCTGCCTTCCAGAAGTACTTTGACTGAAGCTCAGTCTCATGGCAAAACATGAAAAACTGACAAAAACACAGAAAACTGCCCTCTGTTTTCATTACAGTCATGTGACTCAATAATAGCATTTCAACAGGAAGAATGATTCGAGTCCACAAACTCGAACTAATAGATGAAATTCAATTAACATTTCAGGATCTTCTGTGAGACTGTGCTGCAGTTTATGTTTTAAAAATTATTTCCTGTGGTGCATGTCTGTTTCCTAAGAACCTCGTGTTAACATACGCAGATCATGCTTTACGTTCAGCCACTCTTCACATTTCCAAGACGAAAGTCCAGCAGCACAGAATGATTCAAGACACTGAGCAGCAGTTTATTTAGTTGACAAATGATCCATACCCAGAACAACAACTATTCCCTCACAAAGAGAAACAAGTTACAATTCTCCAACAAGAGCGAAGCTCAAAACCAAGAAACATGAGAAAAAAGTCTTCAACACAACAATTAGCCTCTCACTTCTACCAGTCTGCAGTGAGTGTATGATCAGTGTGTACAATTTACTATTTACAAAGACTGTTCACAAGAAGCTCACAGCTAGAGGCGAGAGGTGTCCGTCCATCCAGTGGTTCAATCCAAAAACACCAACCCCATTGAATTTATTAGTCACCACACTTCATCTGTCTTTTTCTAAAAACTCGTGAAAAGCAGTATTTGAAGTTTTATTTCTGTGTGTCTGTCATCCAGGTTTGTCCTTGGAGCTGGTTATACGTTTATCTGTGGTGGCGGTTCTGCTGCCTGTTGTTCTGCTGCTCATCTACAGAATCAAGGCCGAGGGCTCTAACGGTGAGTTACCTTCAAACATTATTTAAAACCTTTAAGATTCATTAATTGACAACAGAGTTATTATACTTTTGCATTTTGATGTCTTGTTTTCAATTCAGTTTATTTTCAGTTAATTTCCAAAGTGGATTTTCATATTTCAGTTTAAGTTTTATTAGTTTCAATTATTATTCTGAGGAGGGCATATGTCAGAGGCAAGATTTAAGATAAGTAGTACAGGTATTACAATAAAAACTGTATTAGCGACACACCTGCGTTAGACCTGTTCAGGGTGTACCATAACTCTTGCCCTGTGACAGCTGAGATAGGCTTCAGCATCCCCACAACCTTAATAAGGAGATGTGGATTTAATTTAAATAAATTGCATTTTGTTTTTATTCTTTCACATCTCATTTTTGTTTTTAATGTATTTTAACTGTAATAACCTTTATTCAAAATATTTCTTGTGGCACTGATTGGTTGCTGACATACTCAGTGTATCACAGGACAGGCACACACACTGGACACACAACACTTTGTTAAAATTGTATTACATGTTTTCAGGATAAGTGAGTAAAGCTAATGAAACTTATTACCTGTCTTTTCTACAGGTTTGAACAGCAGGAGACACTCAGCATATGACCACACTGAGGTGACTTATCTCAGTTTGTTTTTTCTCTCTGTCATCTTTTAAAAATCTGTACGAGACTGGAAAGAAAATGGCATGGTCCTGGGTCATTTTGGCCCAGCGGTTTAAGTTTCCTGTGCTTTTTGTCATTTTTTGCATTACGTTAAGGTTAGGTTTCCTACGTCACTCTGTTCAGTATTCTCCCTGTGTTGTTGCCTTCTGTGTCTCCCCCTGGGTGTCTGCATTTATATGGTTGTGTGAGTTCTTGTGACATCTTGTTTATCCCAGCCTATCATGTCTGCCTCTCTCCCTCATGCTCCTCATGTTCTCTCTCCCTCTAGTTTAGTTTATATTTTCCCAGTATAGTTTTGTATCGTTTTCCCTCGAGTCAGCAATGAAGCTGCATTTTGAGTTCACCGCCATGTGTTGCAAATCCTGCATTTTGGGTCCAATCTCCTGCCTGCCACAGAGCAATTCATGACAGAAAAGAAAAAGAAAAAGTGATTTCATGGTTTACAAAAAGTTCATGATTTTCAATTTAAATTGGTAAATGCTGACCTAATAGGAAAATGTTAAAACAATATTTCATTCCAGTTTCAATCATATCGAGGCGATCGTGGCTCAAAGAGTTGGCAGTTCGTCTTGTAACCGGAAGGTTGCCGGTTCGAGCCCCGGCTCGGACAGTCTCGGTCGTTGTGTCGTTGGGCAAGACACTTCACCTACCGCCTCCTGGTGATGGCCAGAGGGGCCGATGGCGCGATATGGCAGCCTCACTTCTGTCAGTCTGCCCCAGGGCAGCTGTGGCTACAACTGTAGCTTGTCTTCACCAGTGTGTGAGAGTGAATGAATAGTGGAATTGTAAAGCGCTTTAAGGGCCCGAAAAGCGCTATATAAATGCAATCCATTATTATTATATGATTCATTTTCATTTAAATCTACACTAGTCTCTGTTTTATATTAAAAGATGCAAGCGGCACCGAAATTAACCAGAGTTCAAAATCTACTTTTTCACTTCTCTGTGTACTATAAATAGAACACACAGCTTCTGTTTCCATCCTGAAACTAAAAACCTGCTGTGCATCATCATCTTCTGCTTTAATATGTGATTGCTGTCATTGTGTTTTTGTCTTTTCTCCTCAATTCAGTCAATTTGTTATTTTTATTTTCCCAGATTGGTCTCAGTGAAATCGATCGTCCAGTCTCCTCATGTGAAGACTCGACCTACCAAAGCCTCAATACAGCGAGCAGACCAAACCTACTCTAAACTCAGACAAAATAACCAGTTTTCAGACATGAACTCCTGTCAAACTGAATGACTGCATGAGCATACCAGTCATTTTTCTCCCATTGCTTCCATCTTTTAACCCAGTATCGTGACAAAACATGTAATAGACATGCTGGTCCACCATGTACATTTTACACTTTGCCCCTTACAAAACATGAAATGGACACACATGCAGAAGTTGCAGTAACAGCAGAGGGAGATTTATTTCAAGCCAACATGAAAATAATCATCGGAAAGCCTTTAAATAAATGTTATTAACACATTTACATGTATATACATATTAGCCACCTAGCTTAACTGTTTCTGATGATTAAGGACGAATGTACTTTGTCCTCACTACCGACTTCATGGCTTTACATATATTACTCCCCCTGCTGGTAATGCAACTTCTGCATTCATGTCCATTTCATTTGTTGAAGAGGTAAAGCGTGCTATGGACACTGTCGACTGACGTGTCTGTTACACGTTTTGCCGTGATATCAGTTTGATCCTTTAGCCACAGTGTCAATGAATGACGTACATGGATCTACAGTCTGCCCAAGTCACCTATTAGAAGGTCTACTTTTTAATTAAAATAAAAGTCATTTCAAAGTTTCTGAACTATTTGGAATCACTCGTCTCATTCTTTGTTTAAAACATGTTGTCATGACACATTTGTGTGTTAGGACAACTGTGGACCCAAATGCAGGACTCAGCAGACAGACTTAAACTCAAAACACAGCATTATTAGCAAACAAATGGCAAACTTAACAACACATACAGCTGAGTAAAACAGGAGCAAACAGACTGAAAACTAACACTGACAGAGAGAAGGGAGAAGACACAACATGAGGGGAGATCACAACAAGGGAGTGAAGGAAACTAAAGGCTTAAATACACAAGAGGTGATCAGGGAGATGGAACTCACAGGAACACAGGTGAACTAAATCTGACAAACAAGACAGAGGATGCAAAACTGAATGTACGGGCAGGAGACGGGGGACTAACAAAATAAAACAGGAAGGAACACGCTGAGACTGAGACATGGCATTTGGACTGGGGATAAACAGACATGGAGACATGACAGACTGGGGAGACAAAAGGATGAAACACAGAGATGAATGTCTTGAGATATATTAACTACAGAAGACAGGGAACACAGATAGGCACAAAAAATAAACAAAAAGAGACCACACAGACATGAACACAATGGGGAGACCAGAGGTAAAACAAAACAGAGACACTGGAGACATAAGACAGGGACGAAACTAACAGACTGGACACAAAAGGACAAGAAATCAAGAAATATAAATAACAAACTCATAGACAACAGCGTGTAACATATTCAGGAAGTAGAAGCTAAATTAACTTATAACTTTCAAAGATACATAATTACATAATTTCCTTAGGTACTAATAAAGCATTCTCATTCTGATTCTGATATAAATAAGTCCAGAATAAAACTGAAAATATTGAATCAAAGACTCGGGACCATGACAGGTGTAGGCTAATTTTTTTTTTCATTGTCAGTATCTAGCTCTTTTCATTTCCATGTATCTGATGTATTGCTACTTTTTGAGTTTGCACCTACACCCTCAGCACACACTTCCAAATGTCTTGTTGTTTACAGTTTGGATAACTTTCTCAATAAAAAAATAGGTACCCACCTTGTGTCAAAATTTGATTGATGACCCTAGCCTTGACCTTTTGACCCCACCGGAAGTACTCCGGAAGTGTGTAATATGATCCCTAAGCGTGACGAATTGCATCCGGAGAGGGGAGGGGGGAACTCCGGAAGTGTGTAATATGATCCATAAGGGCGACACCTGTTGCGAGAAAAAAAAGTTTTTCCCCTTAGAGGGAGGGGGGGTCTGTGGAGGGAGGAGAATAAAAACAGAGAGGGCAGCGCACTATGCACAGACACAAGATGGATCCTTTCATTCTGCAGCCCTGCGTTCCTCTGTACTTGGACGGGGAAGAGATCTGCTCTCCCGAGGCCGTAAGCATGGGAGGCAGCAGCGGCGAGTGGTTTTCGTCGATTATCAGCGACACCCCCGTCACCGTCTACAGTAACAGATCAGAAGCAACCGATGCTCCGCGGAAAGAAGGGAGAAATAAGAACATCTTCATGTTCCGCAGCCAGATACCGGCTCCGAGGAGCTTGCGGGGAGAATGGACTCTGCCTATTGAGGGCTGTGGAAAGTGGGGCTACGTCTTCAAATACGAGCTGGGAGAGCTTTGGCTCTATCAGCTTAATGAAGGAGAAAACTTGATGGAATCGAGCAACCTTGTGAAGCTGACTTCCGGTGACTGGGCCGTGCTGAAGCTGCTGGTTGCGCTGACTATCGGAGAGGCTAACGAGGATTTTCCTATTCCAGAAGAGGAAAATGTTACTCCTAAAAGACGCCGGAGAGAGGTGGATAATCCCCCTCCCCCTCCTCCTCCTTCTGACTCAGCGGGAGAATCCTCTGCAGAGGATGGTGAGAATGATGAAATAGAGGTTGATCCTCCTGCTGCTGCTGCTGCTGAGAATGATGGGGATTCCACCGTTGAAATAGAGGTTGATCCCCCTGCCGCTGCTGAGAATGATGAGGATGAAATAGAGGTTGATCCTCCTCTTCCTCGCCTCCCTGTTGAAAAAACTCCAGAAAAATATGTCCCCGTTGAAATGCCTGATTCCTCCTCGGATGAGGACGATGATTCTTCATCTGATGAGGATGATAATCCGATAATCTGAGCTTTTGAAAATCCCCGCCCATCTGGACCACGCCCCCCTTCCTTTTGTTTTAAAAAGGAAGCCCGCGGTCGTTCAAAAAGCCTTTTTTAGCTCGGAGTTTTTTTCACCGCTACGGCGTCTCTCCAGCAGCGGCAGGTTTGAAAAAGAATTGTAATATCCTTCCTCACTTGCAGCATCCTTACGATCCACTCTTTGGCGGGTAAAACCATCATGCTGCGAAATAAACCGCAGTCGGGGTTGAATTTCTCCATGACGAAAATGTCAGGCGCATCAGACTCATCCGTTGAGCGCAGGCTGGCCCGCAGTCTCCATCTCCCCGTGGCTGTGGTTCCTGAAGACCAGACGGTTGACAAGATTATTTTAGTCTTGGCTAGTTCTCCGTCCTTGAAGCGCATGCCCCCGTTCCGGGGAGGAGGAATATCCTCTTCTTCTTCTTCTTCCAAAGCCTTTTCTGGAGCTGGGGGGATGTTTTCTTTATTCCCATCCACTGAAGCAGGGGGATCGTCTCCTTTCTCCTCTTTTTCTGGAGCTGGGGGGACATCCTCTTCTTCATCTTCTGAAAGGTTTTCAGCCAGGGGCTGATCTTCTTCTTCGGTAATGATGTGGAGAGGATTATCATCCTCATCGGATGAAGAATCATTGTCCTCATCCCAGGAGGAATCAGGCATTTCAACGGGGACATATTTTTCTGGAGTTTTTTCAACAGGGAGGCGAGGAAGAGGAGGATCAACCTCTATTTCATCCTCATCATTCTCAGCAGCGGCAGGGGGATCAACCTCTATTTCAACGGTGGAATCCCCATCATTCTCAGCAGCAGCAGCAGCAGGAGGATCAACCTCTATTTCATCATTCTCACCATCCTCTGCAGAGGATTCTCCCGCTGAGTCAGAAGGAGAAGGAGGAGGGGGAGGGGGATTATCCACCTCTCTCCGGCGTCTTTTAGGAGTAACATTTTCCTCTTCTGGAATAGGAAAATCCTCGTTAGCCTCTCCGATAGTCAGCGCAACCAGCAGCTTCAGCATGGCCCAGTCACCGGAAGTCAGCTTCACAAGGTTGCTCGATTCCATCAAGTTTTCTCCTTCATTAAGCTGATAGAGCCAAAGCTCTCCCAGCTCGTATTTGAAGACGTAGCCCCACTTTCCACAGCCCTCAATAGGCAGAGTCCATTCTCCCCGCAAGCTCCTCGGAGCCGGTATCTGGCTGCGGAACATGAAGATGTTCTTATTTCTCCCTTCTTTCCGCGGAGCATCGGTTGCTTCTGATCTGTTACTGTAGACGGTGACGGGGGTGTCGCTGATAATCGACGAAAACCACTCGCCGCTGCTGCCTCCCATGCTTACGGCCTCGGGAGAGCAGATCTCTTCCCCGTCCAAGTACAGAGGAACGCAGGGCTGCAGAATGAAAGGATCCATCTTGTGTCTGTGCATAGTGCGCTGCCCTCTCTGTTTTTATTCTCCTCCCTCCACAGACCCCCCCTCCCTCTAAGGGGGAAAACTTTTTTTTCTCACAACAGGTGTCGCAACAGGTGTCGCCCTTATAGATCATATTACACACTTCCGGAGTTCCCCCCTCCCCTCTCCGGATGCAATTCGTCACGCTTAGGGATCATATTACACACTTCCGGAGTACTTCCGGTGGGGTCAAAAGGTCAAGGCTAGGGTCATCAATCAAATTTTGACACAAGGTGGGTACCTATTTTTTTTTCTCAATATTGAAAAGATAAACGACGTGCCGGACATTTTCTGATGAGAGCGAAAAGAATCAAACAATTAAGTCACTAGATAGGTGTACTTAATCATGTGGCAGGTGAACACAGCTTTGTATTAAACTTTTTTTTTTTGACAGGAAGCCCCTCAGTGATGAGCTTTCTGTCAGTGTCACTGCTCCTTCAGTAGGTGAGTTGCAGATGGATCTCACTGCTTTATACAATGAAACTGCAGCCAGTTAAATAAGATTAATTAACTCCAAACTCTGTTTTGGAAGACAAAAAAAAAGTTTCAAGAAAACTAAACCATAAATAAATGGACAAAAAAAAAAAAACCCTGTGAAAGCAGAGGAGTGTGGGTTTGAGGGAGGGACCACAACAAGAAGCGAAAGTTAGAAGTTCCTGGTTTGCAAACGCAGAAGAAAGAGAAGCAGCATTAACCATTAAGCCGTCAGAACCTCGAGATGAAACTCTGTCACATTTTGATCTGCTTCATCTTCCTCTGTGAGTAAAATCTTATTTCTTATTCATAAAGATGTTTGAAGCTTTTACACTACATCAGAAATAGTGCTGAAAGCAGAAGCCAAGGTTGTCTGTGAGTCAATGTCCACCACTGTTCTCACAGAGCAGATAAAAGCCTGCATTCATACTGGTAAAGGTTTAACATTCAATGGAAATGACAGAATTATAGTGTAGTTTGTTGAGATGAAGACATACCCCGCCCCCTCGAGTTGACAGGTGTGCCAAGGCAGGTATCCCCGACAGAATTAGTTTCCCTTACGTCGGAGCATTCGGTGTGGACGGAGAGCGGATCCAATTGACTCCGCCTCCATTACATTACCGTTTAGTTTGTTGGATGATTTCAATAAACCAAGGATATTTTGACTGATAATTATTTGTATCCTTCTCTAACTGTACTGTATAAAGACCTAAAATGTCCAAAATTTCAGAAGTAATAAGTCATTATTAAAGGTGTTTGTGATCTAAAAGCCCAGTGCGCACTCCCGACGCAGGGGAAACAAATTCTGTCGGGGGTACCGACCTTGACACGTCACCTGGTTAGCAGCTGCTTTCAGACCGACAGCAGCTCGTTTGTGTTCAGAGTGCTGCTTCCTTCTTTTCCAAACCACTAAACCACATTTAGAGCTTGTAAGGAAACAACCTTATCATTGAGTTCAGGAGGAACAGTACAGCTTTAATGTTAACGAAATGAAAACTCTGAATATTAAGTAACTATTTCAAAAACCTCCAAGCAGATCAAGATCTTAATACAAACAAATAAGATGTCAGTTTTCAGGCTTTTAACTGAGCTGTTCTTCAGCAGATGGCTTGTACCGATGTCAGGAAGAACCAGGATGATTTTGTTCAAATGAAAAATACAAAGAGAGTGAATTTAAATGAACTACTTTTAATTGTTTTGTTCAATTAGAGAGAATAATCATCTGTTTCAGTTTAATTTAATACAATATTTAAAATCAAATGCAGTGTTTATAGGAAGTTGGTAACTGATTGTTCATATTTTCTACAGACCAGCAGGATGGAAACACTGGACTTGCCAACGCTGAAACTCTCGTCTATGAAGGAGTGGAAGGAGGAAACATCACAGTCGAATGTAAATTTTATTTCCCAGGAAGTAAGACATTGTTCTGCAAAGACAAATGTGAAAAAGGAAACGTTCTCATTGAAACAGCTGATTACACAGCTCAGAGCGGCAGATACAGCATCAAATTTGTAAAAAAGAATGTACTGTCAAAGGATATTGTGTACGTGAGCATCACACAGCTGAACAAGTCTGATTCAGGATGGTACAGGTGCACACTGGACAGAAGTTTACAACCATGTGATTTTCAGCTTGTCATCACAGGAGGTGAGTAAAAAAATCTTATTCATGTCTCTGAAGATGTGAACTTCTCACTGAGTTACTTTTCTTTCAAATAACCTACATGTGTCATATTTACACTACAAGTTTAGTTTAATTAGTTCTGCTGTAAACACACATTAACCCCTATTACTGACATGCAGACAGAAAACCTGCTTCAAGTAGGATTGTGATTATTCCGATTTTTCCTTGTTCACAGCTTCAAACATTTCAACACCTCATCAGCCTTTATCAACATCAACGTTTCTCCTGTTGACCTCCACAACAACAACAACAACAACACAGCATTTGAACTTCAGTTCAGGAAGCTTCACAGCTTCATCAGCCTCCTCTGAAGTCTCCAGACAGCCTCAAACAGCTGCAGGTTCAGGTACATCGTATATGCATGTGTGTGTGGGTGTGAGTGTGGATCCGTCACTGTGTTTATCAAAAAAATACAAACCTCATTCATATTTATTAATGACACATCAGCAGATGTGGAAGAAGCAGTCTGATTTATTCCTATAACAGCCACATTGGAGAAATACACAACTCAGAAGTAAAAGATAAAAGTATTTAAATTAAAATAGATTTAAAGTATCAAAAGTGAAATTTCCAGATTCACTGCATGATGAGGTATATTATTTTTGTTTATTTAAACATTTTTCTTGTTATTCAATCTTATTGTACCCTCATTATAGTTTAAATGAAATTTATATAATTCTTTAATTGAGTATGTTTTGTAATATTAAGCTACGGAAGTGAAGTTATAAAATAAATGTACTGCAGTAAAGATCAGACAGAGGAGGCCATTTACATAAAAAGGGAAAGACCAACTCTGAATTGAGGAGGGGGCCTAAGGGTACATCTGTCACCATCTTACAATGCTGTGATTGCAGCCATTCCCCAAATCTCTGTGAATGGTACTCATGGCCATTGATCAGTGGTTGTTGATCAATGGTCAATGGGATTTTATCAATGGGTATTCAGTGGGCTGGTTTCAGTCATTGTGCAAATGTACTGTTTATAAC
The DNA here is from genome assembly GCF_036321145.2 of Pelmatolapia mariae. Taxonomy (NCBI): domain Eukaryota; kingdom Metazoa; phylum Chordata; class Actinopteri; order Cichliformes; family Cichlidae; genus Pelmatolapia; species Pelmatolapia mariae. The sequence continues at coordinate 6,033,928 of NC_086244.1, read as the reverse complement.
ATTGGGGAAACCTGCAGTCAGCTGAGACTGAAGAAGTCAATTGGATGAGTGACGAAACTAAAACACTAAAAAAACTACGTCCAGATGAACAGAATTAACCTCTGGGGATTTACTTAAAAACTTACCACCAATGCACACTAAAACTGAGTGAAACATGGCTGACTTCTTCGGAGTGTCACTACATGAGGTCTTGATGACAGACAAACATGTGATCAATCAGTATTTGAGTTCAGTTGTTTCTCAGGTTTCTTTCTATTAATTTATGTAAGAATCATTGTAACAGTCACACAGGATCAAGTAAATATTTCAGCTCTGTGGTCTCAGACATTATTGTGTAAATTCCTACAAGTAACAGTAAAACAGATACAGGGAAGCGTCATGTGAGTTAGTTTTTATTGAATATTTTAACAAAAATGCAGATACACGTGACAAAAACCTTTGTTTAAAAAATGTTTCACGTCATGTTGGATCGCCATAAAAATAATTTTATTCAAAAGGAAATGTAACTCACAGTATCTCTGTTTTTGTCGTACTTCTGTCTTGTGGCTCAAGAGTTGGGAGTTCGCCTTGTAATCGGAAGGTTGCCGGTTCGAGCCCCGGCTTGGACAGTCTCGGTCGTTGTGTCCTTGGGCAAGACACTTCACCTGTTGCCTACTGGTGGTGGTCAGAGGGCCCGGTGGCGCCAGTGTCCGGCAGCCTCGCCTCTGTCAATGCGCCCCAGGGCAGCTGTGGCTACAATGTAGCTTACCATCACCTGTGTGTGAATGGGTGGATGACTGGTTGTGTAAAGCGCTTTGGGGTCCTTAGGGACTAGTAAAGCGCTATACAAATACAGGCCATTTACTATTTTTTTTTTATCTGTGGTTGGTTGAATGACTGAGACTTTATTTCAAAAATGCATTTATTACATATCACATATTTAGAGTGTAACAGTATAAAATCTGTTCTATTACATTGCAGATAAGCTGCTTCATGTGATTCTGATTCTGGTCGCTATGATCACCATCTTATCAGCAGCTTTGCTCATTTTCTACAAGAACAGGAAGAATAAACCAAAAGGTGAGCCTGTAGTAAACAAATTCATTTCTTCAGTCCACAACATGACCGGGATGCAGGTTCATTTCCTGGAGATTAACTCTAAACTTAATGTTAAGCCAAACCTTTATAATATATTGTGTAATATTTATTATGGGGACTTTTTATTGCAAAATGTGAAAGTGTAAATAACTTTATGCTTTAATAATAAAAGTAACAGGAAAATCTGAAAGGAATCGAAAGCACTGTGACACGGTTATTGGTTGCAGTTTATTTCAAATCAATCATTGTTTAATCTCTTCACTACTTTTTCCTCATACTGTTCAGTTCTTTGAGTTCTGTTACTGTGTGACTTAATGTAACATAAATACAGATGTTTAATTTGTGCATGTTTGCATGTTTTTCAGGACCTCCTATGATGACTGAACATGCTGATATCACACAGGTGGGTATTAGGAGTTATGAGTGACCTGAGCTTCATTACTACTTGATTAGGATCAATCAGCCAGTTTGTTCTCTTTCTCCAGGCCAACTGGCTTTATGGAAACATCACAGGGGATGAAACTCAGAACAGTGTAACTCCTGTGCGGGTGTTTTCAGTTTATGACTACCCCGAAGGCTCGCAACCAGATGGAGTTGAAAACCAAGAGCTCTACAGCCTCGTCACCGCTCCTCAGAACACAGTAAATAAAATCATGGTTTGATTTTAAACTCTGGCATCAGAAACAATGATCGGTGCAGCATTTTGGGCAGTAAAGTAATTCACTAGTTGTCTGGATCCATCTGTTATACTCTCTCTTATATTATAATGATTTACTGTTTGCAAAAAGTTGCTGGTTTGATTCCAGGCAGAAACAGAAATTGCTTCAGGAAGAGCAGCAGATGTAAAACTAAATCGGAACTCTAAAAAACTCTAAATCAAACCATGCAGAGCTGCCAGCTGTGGTGAAGCCTTGTGACAAATCAGCAGCATAAATGACCAATGACAGTTAAAACAGTGCAGTGATGAATCCTTTGTTAAAACAGCAGAGTGGTGATGGTATCAATTTCTTTAGTATAAGTAAAATGGATTTCTATGTTTTAATCACTCCTACTTTATCAACAAGATGAAGGTAAACTTTTTTTTTAAAGTTCAGAAACAAAATTAGTCTATTTTTTTAATCTACATGTACAAATATTATCTTCTTTCTGGTAGTAGCTCTAAATGTTCATGTAATTACAAATTCATTTTAAGATTCTGAAGCTTGATGTCACCTTTTTATTCCAGGCTAAAGATGACATGAATGATGCTGATTACACTGAAGTGGATTTTCCCCAAATTCCTTCCTCCAACAGCGCCCCCTGTGGTAATATATGTGACACTGTCTACTGTACACCTGCGATTTATGCCAATCACACCAACGTTGGTTCACCTCCTCTGTACTCTACTGTTGAAATACATTAGTTCTAATGCTGTGGATGGCACCTCAGTAGTCAGCAGGTGAACATAATTAGCCTTGGATAATTGCCATTTTTACGATAGCTACTCATTATTTAGCTTAAAAGATAACTAATTCACTTTTTTTCAAACTATAGTATTTCCCAATAATGTTATTGTCATAATTGATAGACAATTACATAAAATCATAATGAAATAAACTGCAGCATCCCGTAAATGTCTGTTGGATGGTTAGGCATGGCATTTAGCTTTTCAGTTTTCAGCAGTTAGCCTGTTAGGAAAAAGCTGTGCAGAATGATAGATTAACCAGCAAGCAGGCTCTCCATTATGGAACGCCAGGACTGCCATATATGGAACGCAGTCCTGGCGTTCCATATCCATACTCCATGGAGGGAAGTTGCTAAATGTAGTTAGCAACTAACCAGGTGGCTAATTTCACATGTAAGTTTAACTGGTTAGATTTTAACCTAACTAAGTAGACCTTTTTTCTGAAAGCAAACAAAACTAAAACTGACAAGTGAAATAATATGAAAGACTTTTAAATGTCTTTTAAATGTGCTATACAAATAAAGCTGAGTTGACTTGACATGAAGAAAAAGTTATGAAGCTTTGGAAAGCTTGAAAATGTCTAAAGATGCTTACTAATAGCATTAATCTCACTACAAAGTGAATTTTCTTTTACCAGCATAGCTAACTAGTGCTAGCTAGCATTAGCCAGTACCATTCCGGCCACCTTTTTGTTCAAATATGGCCACTTGTGTTTACAGAAAAGAGAATAATGCATCATTAAAGACCTCAAAAAGCTGGTCCAACTTTTTATTTAAAAATATACTCTCTGTGAAGTTTTCTCTGTCTGTTACTCGATATAATCCAGAAATGTTTGCCAACAGTCTATACTGAGAAGGATATTCTAACAACTTTACTGAATGCAGTGTGATATCCCATATGGTAAAGATATATATAAATCTTCTAAAGTTTGTATCTGTCTTGTGTGAAACTTGTATGAAAAGCATACAAGAGTGAAAACAGATATAAGATCCCTTGAGAAATTATATAAATGAAACTTGTATGTTTTGGATACTTACTAAAACAATATATAAAAGTAATGAGAAAGTGGACACTTTCATGAGTAAATCATATAAGTTTTTACTATTTCTTTTCCATATGGGATGAAACTAAGTCCAGCTCATTTCCTCTGATCTCTTCAGTCACAGATCATTTTATTGCAGGTTCACACAAAAAATTGAGGGATGAATTTAAATGTCATGTTATGTTGTGTTTTTCCACATGTATCCCATGTATGGATAAATGTCAGTGATGGATGTCTCTTATAATAGCAGCAGTAGTTCTGAGAAGATCTCTTTAAGACCTTTAAGACCTTTAATATAAAATGAAATGAGAGCTGGTTGGAATGAAATTCTACAAACTGTTTAATAGATACTGGCCACAAATATAAGGTCCCAACAGTGTAACCATAAAACTTCTTATTTATGTCATTTTAAATTGAAAATCATGAATGTACTGAAGTTACTGTATTTAACAAATTTTATTTTGTTAAATTAAAAACAATATTATTATATTCATTTAAGCTATTGCATTTGCATATATATGTATATGTTTTATATCTGTTATTTATGTTTCACTGTGCTCAGCATTACAGTATTTTTTAGGATGCAGTAAACTGTAAAACAATAATACTGTTTAAATAACTGAACTGTAATAAATCAACTTTGTCTTGTGATCTGAGGTCGACAGAGATTGAAGTTTACTGCCTCTACATCACAGCTAAGAGCTTTAACAGTTTTAATATCCAACCTTATGTGATTAAAAATGATCAGAGGAAACTGTTTCCTGATAATAAACCATTTCTATTCTTAATCAAAGCTAAATCAAAATATAAATTTGATCAATATGTAAATGAGAAATGTAGTTTAAGTCGTAGAAATGAGTGTTATAATCTCTGAGAATTGTGTCACCGACTCTTTAGAAAAGTTATTAAGTATTGTCATTGTTAAACACAGAACCATGATTTATATGTGGTTTTACTGATAGTTAACACAGTCAGACAGAGAGAAGGGATAAGGTGTGGGTGGATAATTAAATGTCAGCACCTTGATTGGATGGCTAAAATGTGAAGATGTGACATCCAGTGAAGTAAGGGGGAGAAAGGGTGAGCAGGTATAAAAGTGGGATGAAGAAGAGATTCTGAGTTCTTCCCTTTTGTCTTCTGTGAGATGAGCAGTTCAGATGATTGGATCTAAGAAGTTCACAGTTCAAATTCCAGCAGCGATGCTCGAGGGGAAACTGCAGTCCAACCTGTAAATGTAGTTTTGTATTTTTTGGCTTTTCATCTGCTCATTTTTGCCTATTTAGTTGATTCAAAATGGATTTTCACTGCCCAGCGGCTTTCCTGTTGGGTGATTATTATCAACTCAGAACATGAGGATAAGTGCATCTTCAGATCCAGGTGTGCTCATCCTTTCTCCAACCTCTCCTCACCAAAGATAAGAGCAAAATCAGCATTAGCTCAGGTAGATAAGTGAGTAGTAAGATAGTAAAAATCATCAATTAAACTATTAGATTTCTTTTTTGCTCTTGCCAAATTTCTTGAATAAAACTTCTTGCAATTAATGTCTAAATTGTGGGCATTCACTTTCTAACCTTTTATGAAAAAGTAAAGGTAGAAATCTGAGTATTATTCATTATTAGCTCACACAGCTCTTACAGGTTACCAGGTCAAGACTTTATAATCAAAGAACAGAACCAGACTACCTGTATAGGAGTTTTTTGTGCCACACAGTTGGCACCCGACGTGCTGGGTCATTGAACCCAAGTCAATAGTTGGCACCTGGACAGTTTTTGGACACTGAATCTGTGATCCTGAAGATCCACATTTGGATTAGAGAAGAACATTTTGGACATTGACGATCTTCCTGGGCTCTAACTGATTAACCCATAAAGCTCATACTCAGAGACATGTTTTTTTAGTGAAAAAAAAACATGAAGATTGGCAAGTTTAACATTCTAGATCTAGATGCAGTAACTATCATCGAAGTAAATATTAGAAATAACAGACTAAATACAACATGTGACAGGTTTAAAGAAATAATGAGACACTGCAAGTAAACAGAGAGAGGATGAAGGTCAGGTGACAGCATAAAAGCTGCACAAAGTCAGTATCACACAGAAGATGATTTAGGAAGCTCATGTGTTGTTTCTTCTCTCAAGCCGAGTGTTATTTTCACTTTGTTGAAGTGTTTGAACATATTTCTGACTCCCTCAGTTCTGCTGTTTGCTGCAAAGCTTTACTTCCTTTTATGTAGATACAGTTTAAATATATGACTCTGCTGAGAAGTATCTCAGTACAAATTGTTCCTTCTTCACCATATTTCCAAAAACAAGAAAAGAAATTTCCCTTTAAAGCAATAACAGGAAGTTTTCTTTTTTTTTTTTATTTATCTACAGACATCATAAGAAATACATCTATAAAGAGCAGGACAAAGTTTTATTGCTTTATCTGCAAATTATGAAATTTTTTGCTAATCAAAATGTTGCCGGTTATTAGTGCAGTCAGTCAAAGTGAACATCAGGTCCATTACATTGTACATGGTGCTGTAGGTATAGCCCAGACCAGGGGCATCGAACTCCAGGCCTTGAGGGCCAGTGTCCTGCAGGTTTTAGATCTCACCCTGGATAAACACACCTGAATCAAATGATTAGTTCCTTGCCAGGCCTCTGGAGAACTTCAAGACATGTTGAGGAGGTAATTTAACCATTTAAATGAGCTGTGTTGGATCATGGACACGTCTAAAACCTGCAGGACACCGGCCCTCGAGGCCTGGAGTTCGACACCTGTGGCCCAGACTGATAGGTACAGTAATTTATGATGTAAAATAAATGTAGACTTGACCCTGACTTTAGTATATATGTACATATATGTATGTGTATATATATATATATATATATATATATATATATATATATATATATATATATATATATATATATATATATATATATACACTACTCAAGTACTAGTTTACATCCTGTATATAGTGCAGAACCAGCTGAGCTCAGTGAGTATGAAGTGTTTCTGCAGCCTCCTGTCATTGAAGGCTATAAAAATAATACACCCACAAGAAATACTCTGCTATAAATCTTCCACTGGTGTGCTGACATCAGACTTTACCACAGTGACAAACACCCTGTTTGAGCCTCAGTTTGGTTAAATATCTGTAGCTTTGTGATACAGTGAAAACAAAAACATTAAGTGAAATGTGTTTCTAAGGTAGTTCATAAGCCAAAAGTTTCAGGAGCTGTGATGTTAATAGTGCAGAAAAAGAAAAGAGGAAGTCCGTAGCCACAGCGAGTTTCTTCTGTGAACGTGGGAAATGCATTTGCGCTTTGTCTAAACGAGAAGGCCGTGGTTTAGTGCCCAGAAATGAGTCATCACCGGGCTGTGCTAAGTGTTAAAAGTTGAAGTGATGACTATTAAAGAACTCTAACAAAACTGTAACTAAAGACAATATTTTTGTGGTTTAATAATGCAGTCTATAAAGTATCAGAAGCTATCCTGTGTTTAACACCAAACAGTCAAATACTGATATTCACTCTATAAACTGCAGTGTTAGATCTTCATTTCTGTTCCTGTTATTAACCAGGTCAGTCTGGTCTGTGGTTTGCAGCCTAAGAACAGGCAGAGTTTCCTTTGTAAAAACTGAAAAACTGTCTTCCTTTCTGAGACGACCCTAAAGGGAAAAGAGTGTGTAATTAGAACAACTGCAATAAGACAGGGTTGAATTCCTCAGGGTGAGACGATATTTAACTGCAGACCATTACATTGTCTTGGGACACAGTGTTGATGTTTCTTAAAGTAGCAAACTAACTGCAGAAGGAAAGTAATTTAACTGGATGTCACAGCAGCAGAGACAGTCACACCAGTGTTTGTCTCATCTACTTTAGAGGGTTTGGTGTACTAACAATAACCCCCATCGCAGCTTTGTTCAAGAGGATCTCTGCTCTCTCTGAACGGCATGAAATGAGGGCAGAGAATTCAAAATACAGAAAACGGGTTTGAAGCACGATACATGATGTGACGGGCGAGGCAAATTTTACCACAATGTGGTGTAACTTACATCAATGAGATGTTTGACTTCCTGTTTCTTTATGTCACCGCTGATCAGCTAATATGATACATACAGCTGAAACCAACACCAATAATGTAACATCTGTCTGCTGAGTGACTATTGTAATTTGGTCACCACAATTTTCTCATAGAGCCTTCATAAAACAATATATAAAACACTGTGTGTAATACATGAAAGAATCAGATGTGCTCCACAGAGGTTAGCCGTTTATTGTTTTATATATTGTAGGTCGGTGGTTTAATAATGACCAGCACAAGGTGATAAAACTTGTTGGCTCTGATTTCGAACTTTTCAACCACAGCGAGGAAATATTTTAATAAAACATTTATCAGCTACAGCTCATCTTACAAACAGGAAACACAGACTTGATTTTGATCACATTGTGGCATTCATTAGAAAAGAAAAACAGCATTTACCCAAATCTTCTTCTTCATTTTACTACTCACTTAAAAATCACTAAAATATCTCTTGACACCCCTGGTGCCACCCTCCACCATTCAAAAATGGTGCAGCTCATAGCGCAGAGCTGCTTTATTCCTTGTTTTCAATAGTGATGGATGCCTGTGATTGTGCCAGAGCACATTATGAATCAACACCATGGACATTTAGATTTCAGCACAGTTGATTGTTCCACTCTGAAAATGGAATTAAGGCGAGTGTTATTAACTCTCTGTGGTTGACGGACGTCGCACCTCCAAAGCACGACAGATATAAGCTGACATAGCAACAGGCTGCTTTCTGAAGCTTGTATTGAAAAAGGGTTCGTTACTCGAAGGTTTTCGACACAGTCCTCTTTGGTGACATCCGGTGGCCAAAAATATGAAGCGCAGAGCAAATTAAAATGAACTGCTTTATTGTGACTGTCCATTCTACCTGAGCTGATATCGGAATATCGCTGTGGTGCTTTGAACATGTATTTTTGGGGTGTAAAAAATAATGTTATGTCTATTTGTTTAATAAATAATTTTAATGAATAAACCTGTGACATGACGTGTTCTCCCTTTGCTTGTGACTTCTTGACATTTGTGGACATAATAGATAAAAATACATCATATATAATAATGTGCAACCACAGGTGGGAAGTAACAAAGTACAAATACTTTGTTACTGTAGTTAAGTACAATTTTCAGTTATTTTTATTACTTTGACTCCCTAAGTTTTCAAAACAGGTTTTTCACTTTTGGTTTAAGACATTTGGGTCAAAGTATTATTTTGTTACTGCCAGCTTTCAAACATCAAATCAATTTGAGCCTGAACAGAAGCGTGAAAGGTAATCTTGTTCGATGTTGCACAAAAAGAAATGATGTGTGCAAAGTCAGGGGTTAAAAGTAGGAAGGTATTTTGTTGTTGTTGTTTTTTTGTTCTGTTTTTGTTTTGGCCTCAACACTGGAACGACTGCAGATGTCCATAGGTTGCGGTTAAGGTATTTCAGCATCTGACTAGCGTTACAAAAGAGGAGCGAGCATAAAGGGAGTGACTTTTTTTTAAGTGTCACAGTGTCAGGTAATTTCAAATGCAGTGTTTCAGTCAGCTCAACAAACATCAGCAAACACACAAACTGTTTGTGGAGTTTGTCTCACAGTGTGTTGCTAGCTAAAGGTCCAGCTGCTGTATTTCACATGTAGAAAAACTAAAGAGCTAACTTCACTCAGAGATGAAGAAAGATAAGAAAGACAGGAGAGGAAGAAGAGAACTTAGTTTTAAAGGGAAGGACTCCTCATATAAAGCTTACATGTAAGTCCTCATGTTTTTAAATGTTGGGTCTGTGCATGTGACATTATGTTTTTTCAATATATATATTATGGTGCAAAACAAACTGAGGTAGATTAACTGTGTTATTTAAAGGCTGAATGAAAATCCTCAGTAGGTTAGTGCAGGATCTGTACTGTGATGGACTTAAAGAACAGTGTGTGATTGGTGCACAGTGGCTGTGGTTTCATGGTCAGAGTAAGGTTGTATCAAGTTTAGCAGAGATGAATTTGAAGTTAAGCTCATAATGCGTAGATTCATCCACTGAGTTCCAGTTTCATACAAACTTTATACCATCTAAAAAAATACAGGATAAACAGTGTAGAGGATGCAAATTAGGCAGGACAACTCATGAAACATCTGCTCACATCCACAAAGAGCAGCAGGTCGGCTGATCACAGCCTGTGCACTAAGAAAATCCTTCTTTCAGTAGAAATGATTGTGAGTTATGACTCTTTTCCTCTCACTGAGCCATTACAACCAATTTTAGGGTTCCCCACCTGCTGAATCCACTTTAACCCCTGACTACATGTAACTGCCCCTAAAAGTTTATGTTTGGTGTAGAATAAAGAGCCATGCTCCAGCTGATGTTTAACCAGTAATTTAATCCCATCTTCACCAGCAAACACAGATAATGTGTCAGCAAAATTAAATTACAACCCAAATAAAAACATACACACAAAGTAAAATACACAAACATGCCGCATGCGCCTTTCTACCACACATTCAGGAGCAATTGCAGTCCATGTTGTCTTTCTCCACAAGTTACAGCTGACAATAAAGCTAAAAATAAAGCTGACTTTGACTTTGACTGGCTTGTTTTCTGGCTTGAGACATGTGTGTCTTAATTGAACATCTGTCCAAACCATGCGCACCTGAAAGCGCAATACTCAGGCCCACCAGAAGGTGGCAACAATACAACATAGGAATGACAATAAATACCTAGTTTTGAACAACATAATCACATCTTACTGGGAGCGCTACATATTTTCCTGTTTAGAGGAGTCACCCTCTACAATGAAGGCAACAGAAAATGGATATATAGCCTTTATTTTCCTTCTTTTTCGTCAGATTCAAGCTGAGTATAATTATGTCTGTGAAGGTTCTCATCCAGGTCATCGTAGTCAAAGGAGTTAGCAAAGAAAAGCGTCTGGACTTCTTAAAGTTGCTTGAAGACGTTTCACCTCTCATCCGAGAAGCTTCTTCAGTTCTAAGGTCAAATGGCCGAGAGTCCCAGATTTAAACCCAGTGGGAGTATCCCCCCAAAGAGGGACAAAGGACCCCCTGGTGATCCTCTAATCACATGAGCCAAGGTGTGAAAGCGGGTGTGGGACCTAATCAGCCAGGGTTTCGGGTGAGCTCATTGTGAAACCTGGCCCCACCTTGTCGTGTGAATTCCTGAGGTCAGATGGCCCAGGATGTGAGTGGGCATTAGACTGAGTGGGACAGACTTAACAACGTGGTGTATGCTGTACAGTGCAGCGAGGAATGCCCAGACCTCTACATTGGAGAGACCAAACAGCCACTTCACAAGCGCATGGCACAACATAGAAGAGCCACCTCCACAGGACAAGACTCAGCAGTCCATCTGCATCTTAAGGATAAAGGTCACTCTTTCGAGGATGCCAATGTTCACATTTTGGACAGAGAGGACAGATGGTTTGAAAGAGGAGTGAAAGAGGCCATCTATGTCCACTATGAGCGACCATCTTTGAACAGAGGCGGTGGTTTACGACACCAACTGTCTGCCATCTATAATCCAGTTTTGAGTTCCCTTCCCAGACGCCTTAATGCCCACTCACATCCTGGGCCATCTGACCTCAGGAATTCACACGACAAGGTGGGGCCAGGTTTCACAATGAGCTCACCCGAAACCCTGGCTGATTAGGTCCCACACACGCTTTCACACCTTGGCTCATGTGATTAGAGGATCACCAGGGGGTCCTTTGTCCCTCTTTGGGGGGATACTCCCACTGGGTTTAAATCTGGGACTCTCGGCCATTTGACCTTAGAACTGAAGAAGCTTCTCGGATGAGAGGTGAAACGTCTTCAAGCAACTTTAAGAAGTCCAGACGCTTTTCTTTGCTAACTCCTTTGACTGAGTATAATTAGAATTTCAAAAAGTTAGACTAAAGTTGTCGGGGGCTTGGTCTGTGATCCAGCATTTTGAGTTTATTTTGTATTTTGCATGTTTTATTGGAAATATGTTAAGTTCTTGTGTTGTTATTATTAGTTAGGATTTAGCTGAGTTTTATTCTAGTTTTGTTTCATCTGTCTCCTGATTTATGGATCTTTTCTTGTCCTCCATGTAGTCTGTCTTGTCTCAGTGTTTTACTTTCAGTTTTTCCCGTGTGTTAGTCTCTCCCCATGTTTCATGTTCTAGTTGTCAAGCCTGTGCTGTCATGTCTAAGTCTCTCTGTGTATCCGGTTTTATTTTGAAGAGTATGCTGTTTCAATCTTCAACTTGTGGCGTCACTATTATTTGTGTCAGCTGTGTCTCCCCAGCTGTTTCTACTTCCCTCATTACCCTCCTGTGTATTTCACCTGTGCTTGTGTTTTTTTTTTCTTTTCTTTGTTTGTATCAGCCGTAATAAAGGCTCGCTTTTTGTTTGATCAACAGTTCATTTCTCCTGTGTCTGCTTTTGGGTCTGCCCCACAAACATACCGGTGTTTGCCGCCGTGACAAAAGTTTGTGTTCCCATCTAGTAATATTATTTTATCATTATGCTATTATATCACAAGGTTCAGTTAGCTTTGCACCAAAACAGAAACATCCTCCAAATGCTGTACTTTTGCAAACCTTGTGTACAACACACTCTTATAATACAATGGGAGTATGCTTGTGCTTTGAGATCCCTGCCTCCACGTGGTTATGTAAATTGGCCAGTGTACAGGTAAACACACACACACACACATACATATATATATATATATATATATATATATATATATATATATATATATGTCTATTTCAACCTTTTTTGCGCCACAGACTGGATTTTGTCCGACAGTATTTTCATGGACCGGCCTTTAAGGTGTCACAACAAAATAAAACCAGTGACGGTACCAAAACAAAAAACATTTATTCATAACGTGCAGGAAAAGACCCAGGGGGACCGAGTTAAGGATAAAAACAAGGCCCAATTCTCGTGGCCCGGTACCGCTCCATGACCCAGGGGTTGGGGGCTACTGGTCTATTTCTTTTGTATGTTTTTGACCTGGGGGTAGAATTGCTTATAAATGGGTAAAATAAAAATAGAACATATATAAGGTTATTCTGTTTGGTCAGAGTTTTTTCAGATAAAAACAACACAATATGAAAAATAAATTAGCTTAAAATAATCTAAAAAGAATAAATAAAAAATAAACGCCTGGTAAATATTTCCTTTTCCTGCATTACTGTGTTTAAGTTTGGACAGAGACTTGATGAACTTCTGAACATTAAAAGATTCAGTTTGTGACACACAACTTAAAATAGAAGTCTTAAATAAATAGACATTTTAATCTGCATCGTCTGATAAATGAAATACTAAAAATTATTCTGTTTGATCTGATGAAATTCGAGGACAGACAACATTAGTCAACTAGTCTAGTTATAAAATAGTCTAGTTTATATCCTATAATTGTAGTTTAATAAACCTCATACAGTTGGTTTCTTTAGAACCTGAATGAATCTCTGAAAATCAAAAAAATTAAGTTATGAGAGGAAACAGGAAACTTAAATAAAGAAACATTATTGCAATAAAAAAAAGTATTTGTGTGTGCGTGTGTGTGAGTTTTGAAGGCGTGACCTCATCATTAAGAGAAGTAAGAAGTTCCTGGTTTGCAGTAAAGAAGAAGAGAAGCAGCATTAAACCATCAGAGCTCTGAGATGAAACACACTTTGGTCTGCTTCATCTTCCTCAGTGAGTAAATTCTCTTCTTATTTCTGTCACTTTCTCTCTTCTAAGTCTTATTTACCTCCACTTTATTGTCATTTGTATGTAATCAGCTGGCTTTACAACTTGCTTCACTTCTTTGTTCTCTCTCATACAAATTATTTCTTTCTGTGGTTAAACTGAGTGTTTGGGAAAGAGTCACTTAAACATGCAGCTCATAGAAAGGACACTTTTTAATATTTATAAAAAGATAAAACCCTGAAATATAAACATGCGTCAAATTTAAATGTTTACACAAACTTCTGCTTTTGCATGACTGCATTGTGCAAATCACCTTTAGTCTCACACCACTTCGATCGCCAGAAATGACTTTTTGAATTTTATTGTACATTTAATGTGCAATCAAATATTTTTTTTCTCTATCCTTCTGAACTACTTAGTAGAGCTCCTGAAACAACACTGAATTATTGTTTATTTCATATACTAAAGAGGAAAAACACAGTGACAACCATCTGTCTTAGTTTAACATATAAGAAGATGGTAACTTATGATTGTTCATCCTTTCAGCAGCACTTCAGGATGGAAACACTGGTTTGGTCAAAGCACAAACTCTCACCCACAGAGCAGAGGAAGGAGGAAACATCACAGTTGCATGCAACTTTTATTTCTCAGGAAGCAGGAAACTCTTCTGTAAGGAAAAATGTGAAAAAGGAAACATTCTTGTGGAAACATCTGATGATGCAGCTCAGAACGGCAGATACAGCATTAAATATGTAAAAACAGACACTCTGTCATATATTATGTATGTGAGCATCACACAGCTGAATCAGTCTGACTCAGGACGGTACAGGTGCTCTTTGGACAGAGTCTTGTTGACAGATGGAAACGATGATTTTGAGCTGATTGTCACAGAAGGTGAGTTTCTGCTAACAGTCGTGTTTGTCTTTGAAGGTGTGACAGAAGTTTCACGTCTCAAAGGCAGCTACTTTTCTTTCAAATCACCTACAGATGTTATATTTATCTGAAACATCAAGTTTCATCAGTTCTGCTGTCAAACAGCCCAGAACCACGTCAGTCACATGCAGATATATAAACTGCTTCAAGTGGTCTTATTATGACTCTGATGCTTTCATTGTTCACAGCTTCAACCACTTCAACACCAAACGGGACTCTGAGACCTTTTTCAGCTTCAGTGTTTCTCTCATCAGCCTCCACACCACCAACAACACAGAGTTTAAGCTCAACTTCAGGAATCCCCACACCTTCATCAACGACGATGTCACCAAAAATGGAAATAACACAGAGTTTAAGCTCAAGTTCAGGAAGTTTCACATCTTCATCAGCCTCCACTGAAACCAAACATGCAAGATCAGGTACAATATATTGGGTTGCTGTCACTCAGGAGGTAGAGCAATGTCATCTACTAATTGGAAGGCCAGTCATTTGATCTCAAATTCCAGTGTGTTTATCAGAGTGTCACTGTTGGATAGAAAGCACAAAAGTGTTTGTCTAACAGGATGAATAAGGCAGGTCATATGAGTGCTCGAGTAAAAAAGGGCTTTGGGTTCATTCATGTGTTTTTATCACAGAACTACACAAGAATGACACATTAAAAGCTGTGGAAGGAGCACTCGGATAATTTAATGAATAATTAGAAGCAATAAATTGTTCTGTCATTCTTGATAAACAGTTTGTCAGGTAATGTTTGAGAAACTGTTTTCAGTCCAAAGATACGTTACTCTGTATGTACACAACTTTACTGCTAAATGAACAGACCTGGAGGCCACATGTTTACACTGTGAGTAAAAGAAATCTTCTCTGTTAAACTCCTGCAGATGTGCTGATTTATGTGGGTCTGATTCTGGTCGTTATGATCGTCGTCTTATCAGCAGCTCTGCTGATTTTCTACATGAAGAGGAGGACCACTAAACCCAGAGGTGAGGCTACAGGAAACACAGTTCACCATACTGATCCACATCCATTTCCTTGAGACTAAACCTAAACCTAATATAAGACTTTCTTGTCTTTTCTTTTTAACTAAAATGAAATAAAAAAAAGCACTTGCAACTGCTATAAATTACTTTTTTCATGTATGAATTTGTTTGTAAAAAGAGCACCGAATGTTTATTTATGACTCACAACAAAATCTGACTGACATGATTTTGATTCTTTATCAGTCATGTGTCTTATCTAACTGTAGTTCATTTGTAGTTCCTCATATTGTTCCTGAGTTTAGTTCCTCAGGTTCTTCTTCCTGTAATGTGCCTTAAAGACAGACGTTTATTGTCTGACCTGGATGTTTTTCAGGACCTCCTGTGGAAACAGACACACAGGTGGGTTTTAGGACCTGTGACACACATCAGCTTCATTATTGTTTGGTTTGTATCTGTCAGCTGGTTTGTTCTCCTCCTGCAGGTCGACAGGTTGTATGAAGATATTAGAAAGTGTGACATACCGAGCAGGTCACCTCCTGTAGAAGTGTCTTCAGTTTATGCCACCTCCAAAGACCCCCGTTCAGATGGAGTTGAAAATATAGACCTCTACAGCCTCGTCACCTCTCCTCAGAACAATGTAAGTAAAACTGTGGTCTTATTCTAAGCTGAGGTCATAAACCAGGTAACTGTTTGTGTAGTGAAGTAATTCATCTGTTTTCAGACACAAAGAGCCATGTTCCACTGAAGACTGAAGAAATACAAGTTCTTCCTCTGTGTTTGGAGCAGATAAAATCTTTTAAATTGAGAAAAAGATTCAAAAGAATCCCTTCTATATTGAAATTTGTATTTTTGAATAAATATCAGCTTCATACTCAGTGTGATTTAAAAAAAACACCTTCCTGGTGGAAAACAAGTCTATCAAAAGTTAAGGTTAATTAATCTGTATTTAATACAACTGTAAAACACTGTCCAGTAAAGAAAAAAGAAAAAGAAAAAAAAGCAGTCTAGTAAGTCCTTCGTTTGTGAACATTGTCATGTTCAGATTTTGTTACAAAGGTATTTTGAAAGGTGACTTCAGAGACTTTATGACAAAAATGTATTCTTGATTTTTGTTTTTTTCAGATGTGGGTTTTTTCAATTCAAATATTCAACATTATTTAATTTTAACAGTCTAATGTCTAATGTTTGATCTCACCTCTTTATCTCTTTAAGGCAGATAACCTCTGCTACACTGAAGTGCATTTTCCCCACATTCCTGTCACCAGCAGCGCCCCCTGTGGTGAAGCAACTGATGTTGTCTACTCGATGCCTCAGACCTGAGTACTGCCATCCACACCAGAGATGCTTCACCTCCTGTGTACTCTACTGTTTCCTCACTATGAATACATTAGTACTTTTTTTAAACCTGTCCTGTCCAGCAGCTGTAACAAGCGTAATGGTCTGAATGCTTTGTTGTGCCAAACATATTTGCTTTCCCAAGAGGGGCACTGTAGACTCTCTGTAGGCTCCTCTTTTTATGTTTTTGTTTTATCTATTTATTTTATTTTATTATTCATATTATTCTGTGTGTGGATATTATGTTGGAGCGGACAGGGTGTGAAGGTTGGATTGGCAAAAGATAGGTGAAGAAATTTAGAGGAATAGAAGAAGAAAAACGACAGAAAAACAAGAGAAAAATATGAGGGTGGGGGAAAAATTGAGGATGAAACAAGCAGACATGCTGGGTCTCCAACTGCTGCAGCTGTGACAAAGTACACAAACAATAGGCAACACCTGAAAGACAAAGCACATCGTGTGTGTGTGAGAGAGAGAACCAGAGAGAGAGAAGATGGGAGTGTGTATGATTGTTTGTCATGAAACGTACTGAAAAATACTTGAAAAATGAGGGTGAAGGCCAGGGAAAGACCCAAGAGACCCCAGCTATCTATAGCTCCCAAGAGATCTGAAGATCTGAATCCCAACAACCATACGTTCTATAGCCGAGGGAAGACAGAGGTCCCGGACGGAGTTCCTATAGCCAGCAGGCAACCAACCCCGCTGGCCACCCCAGCACAAGCCAAAGGCGAGACTCAATAACTACCCAACACCCAGCGGAGCCCCCACCGCATGACGAAGAGGCCCAAGCTAGCCCCGGACACACACAGCCATCCCCACACTCAGAAGTGTGGATGGACAGGTGCCTTCCCATAGCCAGCAGTGATCCCGGGACGCAGTCAACCAGTCCCCCAATCACCAGCCAGCCTCGGCATCAGGCAGGGTGTAGAAAATTACATGAGTACTTAAGGTATGGGTGAAACCTCAACTATCTCAGCGGGCAACAGCTCAGTACAAATGATGCTAAAGTTAGTTTATCTTTATTTATTTATTTACTTTTGACATATTTATAGCTTAACTGCACAGTTATATAGCCTCAGGTTAAAGTTCATTACAGCTGCTTATAATTTAGCTCAACAGATACAAAAAATGTTGCTATTATGATTTTGTAGGATAGATTCAGTGAAACCATTGCAGGAAACAGACTGCTATAATTTAAGGACATGTCATATAAGGAAGACAAAAAGTGAAGAGATGCAGTAATCTACACATTTTTAATGAAAATAAACATGAACATTGGCAGTTTTAACAGTGTATGGTTTTTATTTTCTTTTATAAAATATAAATATACAAATATTAAAATACACACATTTCCTTAACTTCTGCAGTGGAAGTATTTCGACTCAGCTTCTTCTAACAAAGGATATTGAAACAGAAAGCAACTGGACTTCTTTTGAAGCTCAGCAATGTTTTGAAGATGCTTCATTCAGGAGGCTTCTTCACTTCTAAAAACCAAGAGGTGGAGAATCCCAGGTGTTTGAATCCTAGTGGTCACTGGCCCACTATTGATCATGTGCCTCATCACATGAGCCAAGCTGTGAAAAAACATTTAGGGTGAAGACACTGTGATATATCATATGACCCACTGAGGTCACCTGAAGCAAGGTGTCTCAAAACTGCTTAGTAGGTGATGTCATCAATCACCCTCTCTGTTCAATGATGGCCATTCACATGGCCGGCAGGCAGGACCAGACGAGGCAGGATCAGACGTAGCAGGACCAGGCGAGGCAGGATCAGACAGCGCACTAACCTCTGGCGGAGACGCAACTGGACTAGATGGCAGCGTGGCGGTTGCAAGTGGTTCAGCTGGTGGTGGCATGGCAGCTGTGGATGGTTGAGCTGGTGGTTGAGCTAGCAGTTGAGTAGGCAGTGGCATGGACGCTATGCGTGGTGGAGGCACAGGTGACGGTGTGACAGCCGCAGACAGTGGTGCTGGCAGCTAGATGGACTCTCCTGAGCCACCAGCGAGAACAGGCAGCAGCGTGGAAGCCATGGACAACCGGACGTACTCTCTAGACGGACTCCCCAGAGCTTCCAGCAGAGAGAGACGGTGGCGTGGAAACCGCAGACTGCTGGATGGACTCCTCAGAGCCCCCAGCAGAAACAGAGGGTGGCGTGGAAGCCATGGACGGCTGGAGCGGCTCTCCTGAGCGGCCAGCAGGAACAGAAACTGAACCAGATGGTGCGAAAACCTTTGGCAGAACAGAAACATGGCAGCTCAGTTGAGCTCTCAGGAGAAACAGTCTTTAAATCTTCAGAGGAGTTCACAGTCTGTGTAATAAATGTCCCAGGCTCAGAAAGAGCATGGAGGGAACAGTTCTTAAAATCCATTAAGTCGGATTTCCTTGGAATGAACAGTCACTCAGGGCTGACTACAGAAACAGAGGGGGGGGGGGGGGGGGGGGGGGATCTACTTATTCACAGGATTAATATGCAAGTCTTCAAAATGGACAGTGCCCATGGTTATAATCCTTGGCTCAGAAGAAGCACTAGAAAAACGGGCTTCATTGCTCCCCAGATAAAACACTGTCCCAGAGCAAACAGTAAATTTTTTAGTAGGTGACTAGAAAATATCTGTGTTACTCACCACAGCCGGTTGTTCAGAAGTCCCGGAATCCGGCTGTGGTGAGGAGCGTCGCGGCATGGATGCCACTTCCTCTTTGAAGAGGGAGCAGGGATGATGGAGGAGACCAGTGATGGTGGAGGGCTAGAGACCTACTCCTCATCCCCAACCACATCACTGCTTTTAAGCGTTTCTAGCAGTCATTCACAAAGTTCTATTATCTCCATCTGTCAGCTGGTTTTGGCTCTTCCTCCTCCTCTTCCCCACGCACCCCTGATGATCATCAGGGGTGCAAAGTCTTACAGATTATGAGCAGCAGTGGGTTCCTCAGTCTGCCCTCACTCTGGGGACTTGCAGTTCTCACACATGAAAATCAAATGTGTGATAACCTACAGCAGGGGTGCCCAATCCCAGTCCTCGAGAGCTACCGTCCTGCAGCTTTTAGATGGATCCTTGTTCCGACACACCTGAATCAAATGAATGGCTTGTTATCAGGCATTTGCCAAACTTGATGGCATGCTGAAGAGGCAATCAAACCATTTGATTCAGCTGTGTTGGAGTAGGGATGCATCTAAAAGCTGCAGGACAGTAGCTCTCGAGGACTGGGATTGGGCACCCCTGACCTACAGGATTGAAACACAAGTTTAACTTATAAATACATGTTCATACTTTTATTTAACAATCAGAGTGAAAGAAAAAGAGAGAGAGTGCAGGACAGACAAAAAGGGTGTGAAATTTATGGTTTTCAGGGGTTTTATCGTTAACTCGGTTTCCATGGGTCTTTTCCTGTGTTGTAGTTGTGTATCTTATTTTGAAAGAAATATTTATGCATTACCATAGCGACCAGAGAGCATTAAGGGGCAGAGAGGAGGATGCTACTCTAAATGTTGTTGGAGCAGTTCAGGAGGACGCTGCTAATAAAGTTACACAATTGCACTGTGAATTCACGTTTATTATTATATTTACAAAATACCAGTTTTTGTCTTGGTCATATCATTTTATTTTGTTGTATTTATCCACGACACCTTACAGGCCGGTCTGTGAAAATATTGTCTGACATTAAACCGCTCCGGACATTAAAAGGTTGGGGACCGCTGGTACACACTACTACACAAAACAGTGAAAGAGAAGGAGTATTTTCTGTTTGTGTTATTACGAGTACTAAATAAGAAGAGTTCCCAGATGGTACAGTGGCCACATGTTTGACTCCTATAAAGCACTTTTTCTTTAGCTTAACGAGTGAACTGTTCTGCTCGTTAAATCAAACGTCAAAGTCTGTTTGGCTTTAACCACTGAACAGAGGCAGCAAAATAGCCGAGCTAACATTAACAGTGCAGTGAATCCTGCTTGTGCCGTGATATTTGAGACTAAACACGGCAGCCTTCACAGACTATGAGCTTGTTCTGTTTGTGTATTTATTACTGAGTTAATTATCCACAAAATCATCACATTCGCTGTAAGATTAAGGTCAACAATTGAACGGCGTATACCGCCGCATAAATATGTGACATAAAAGTCAGTACTTTTAAAAGTTTACTCTTAAGCCGGCCCGCTTAAGCCGTCCGCCATTAAAAAAAATTATCCACAGCAACCGCTGCGCTATGAATCCTGGGATAGGTTGGGCCACGAAGGATACACCCGACCCATCCTTCATATCCAGGGAAAAGGAGGACGCATTTGTGCGCCCCATTTCGAGCAGCCTTCGAATTGGGACAGCCATTGTTGCCTGGCTGTGACATTATCGGCTTTTAAATGCGGCCTCCGAAGGATGCAGCCTATGAATTGGGACACAGCTAATGAGAGGATGGGGAACAAATGTGAACAAAGCTGTTATAAGACAAGGACTATCAAAGGAAAACAGGAAGCCAGAGACATTTGCAAAGACACAAACTCAGATACACAGACTTGACACTGAGACATGACTGACTGGATATGCAACATGGAACACAAGGAAGACACTGTGACCCAAACTAGGAGCTAGAACTATAAAGATAATATAAACAGAAAAGCACCAAGAAAACCAAAGCCATGAATAACAAATAATCAAGGAATATAACTTAAACACTAAATGCTGGGTCACAGAACCAGTACCGTGACACTGTGGGTATTAAAGGTACTGTGCTGCACTGGCTTGAATCATATCTAACAGACTCCAGTTTGTTCATGTAAATAGGGAGTCCTCTTTCAACACAAAGGTTAATTATGGAGTTCCACAGGGTGCAGCCCTAAAACCCTTAGAAATATGGTGTCTAGCTAGTCCTTCGATGCGCACATTCAACAAATATGTAAGACTGCTCTCTTTCATTTTCACAATATCTCCAAAATTAGAAGCATCCTGTTTCACAGTAATGTTGAAATATGTGTTCATGCATGTTGTGATAAAATAAAGTCTGAGGGCAGTAACACCAAAACGCGAAGTGCAAAACAACTGCGGCTCAGTAGGAAGTGTTTCTGCAACCTCCTACCATCAGAGGCTAGAAACGAAAAATACAAACCTGCAGTATTTTCGATCTTCCACTGGTGTCCTGACACAAGACTTCTTAGCAGTGTCAAACATTCTGTTGGAGACCTCAGTTTGGTTAACTATCTGTCCCATTATGATACAATGAAAAAAGAAAAACAGTGAAATGTGGTTCAAAGCTGGATCACAAGCAGAATTTTTTCTCAGGAACTTTGATGTTAACAACGCAGAAAAAGAAATGAGGAACTCACAGTGAGTTCCTTCTTTTAACATCTAACTTTATACACGAGTCCAGTCTGGTCTGCGTTTTTTTTTTTGTTGTTGTTGTTGTTTTGCTGCTTCTTTCAGTTAATGCAGCCCATGAACATGCAGCATGTCCTTTGCAGAAAGGTAAAATAGAAATTAAGAGAAACTGTGTAAAATTGGGGTGGAACCCTCCATGCCTTGTCTTGATGTCAGTGGCTTCTATCTCCTCCTTTGGGGAGCTTATCATCCCACCAGGGTATCTGAAGAAGACGTTGCTAGTCATGTTACAGATCTGGTTAGGGTGTTCAAGCCTATGTAGAACAGCAATGGGCATCTACTTGCTAAATCCTGCACCTAATGGTAGCTTGTGCAATTGGCTTGAAGTTGGCTTCTAGTGCCAACTCCTTTTCTAGTGTGCTCCACTCATGTATTGAGTCATGTGCTTGTTCATCTTGGCCCCTATAATGCCTGACAGGAGCTTCCACATTGTGCTGAGGAAGGTTGTTGGCTGGTAGTTGAATGGGACCCATCCCTTCTGGAGTCCTGGGATCAGGACTGTCTGGCCGTGTCTTAGCCATTCTGGGTTTGTCTCATCCATTAGCAGCCTGTTCATTTGTAGAGCTAGCTTCTTTAGCTTGGTGTGAAACATCCCAGGACCTTGTGCTTCAATTTTTCATGTTCGATTGACTCACAAACACCCTGAGCAAGAGGAACATGATCTGACTGACAAGGGCAAATTTTACTACTGTATGTTTGCATTACTTACATCAATGGCATGTTTGACTTCCTGTTTGTTGAGGTCGCAGCTGGTCTTATCAGATAGTACAAGGCAGGCAACTAAAACCAATTTCCTGTGAACAACAAGAGCAATAATGTTAGTGGCAGGACATCGGTCCACAGAGTGAAGGCAGAGTGACATTCGTACTTTGTCATCACAATTTTCTCATAGAGCCCTTCTTAAAATGATGCAAAAAATACTGTGATGCATCAGTCTGTGTGTGAAAGGACGTGAATTGCTCCACATAGGTGTTTACTGTAATACTATACATATTATTACAGTATAATAATACTGTATTAAAACTAAAAGGATTTCACTAATGTTGTATTGGAGTGACTTTCAACATTTTGAATTTGACAATTTGTAGTTTTGATGTTTGATTTCTAATAATGACCAACAGAAAGTGATGAAATGTGTTCAACCACAGTGAGGAAATATTGTAATAAAACATTTTAAAAATGAGTAAATGAGGCTTGGTTTCAACCACATTGTGGGCTTCATTAGAAGTAAACATGATTTTTTAAAAATGCTTCCAGGACAGATGCCCCTATACTTACCTCTAAGCTCATTAAAACTTTAGTGTATGATAATTACTGATATGCAGATAATAGAGTTGGATGTCTCAAGACCGGTTACGTGTTGTTGGTCTTGTCTTAGTCTCGATGGACTTTGGTCTTGGTCTTGTCTTGGTCTCGGATCCCTCGGTCTTGTCTTGGTCTCGGATCCCTCGGTCTTGTCTTGGTCTCGGATCCCTCGGTCTTGTCTTGGTCTCGCTGTCTCGGTCTTGCTGTCTCAGATCCACATAGTGGTCGGGAGATTTGGAGTCAACAGTATTCATGACACACAACGTAACGTTCGATAATGTGTCATGCGCAAAAGCATCAGCTCTAAGAGCCGTGCTTAGAGAGTGCTTTGTAGTGAATCAGAGGAGTCGAATCCCATTGAGCGAGAGCCGGCTCCTCACTTAATTTCCTTTTGCTGCTCAGCTCTTACACAGTGGCTCAGCTATGCTCCAATCCCTCCCTATTGTGGCCAATCACATGCGAAGATATAGGATATATCATTATGTGAAAAACAGAGAGGGTGAGAGACGCGACAGTCAAGTGGAGCGTGCGTCTGTCCTCTCAGTAAGTGAGTGAGACAGTAGACAGCGGTGAGGAGGGCTGTGCGAGTGCATCGCAAAAACACATAAATATGCCTGACACCCAGGGGCGGACTGGCCATCTGTGATTCTCCAGAATCACAGTACGGCCGGTACTCCAGGAAGGCCAGCGGGCTGGCCCACCACTCTCCACGCATGCTTTCAACACCTGATTTTTTCCCCCACTAATCTCTTTCACACTCCAGTATTCTAGGGGGCAGCACTGTACCTCTAAGTTGGCGGCAAAGACGGTGGAAAGAAACGATGCAAAACGCGGCTGCAAGTAAAAAAAGGAAAGAAAAGGGTGGGGCTGAGAAGGCAAGAGAAAAAAAATTGCGGGCATTAGATGCTGAAGCCTCTAAATATCACAGACTAACCCTGTACTGCTTAATATGTCGGCCTGTGACACAGGTAGCATGTGAGAGAAGTTTCTCTGTTCTCAAACACATAAAAAGTAGAATAAGAAGCACACAGTCGCAAGAACACCTGGAAGCATCCATGCTTATGACTACAGAGAAAGACATCCTCATGTCCCTTGACAATGACTTGGTCATAGACAGAGTTGCAGAAAAAAGCGACCTGTTGAAGAAAATACTTATCCCCCAACATTGAGTAAGGTGAGTATTCAAGTTAACCTGCATACTAAAACCTAAATACTTTGTGATTTATCATAAATCATACAGTACTATGTGTTGTGTGTTTCAGATAACTGTTTTGTATTGGTTCAGCCAGAGGGACTGCAGTATGTTGAGACCTCCATTTCTATGTGAGTATTCAAGTTAATCTAGAATAATATACTTTTAATACAACATCTAGTCAACATCAGCACTGTTGCTATAATTTTGATGGTTTGATAGCATAAGCCACAATTAAGGTCTTTTAACTTGCCAAGCATTATTGTTGCTGAGTTTCCGCACGCTGATTACTTTGGGCCGGGCCCAGTCAAAGTCCAGGGCTGTTTTTTAGTCCCACTCCGTCCCGGCTGACACCCGTAAACGAAGCAGCATCTGGCTTCAGTTTAAAGACTTTTTGTCTCGGTCTTGGTCTCGTCTCGACTTTGTCCTGGTCTGGACTCGGTCTGTCATGGTCTTGGTCTTGTCTTGGTCTCGATACCCTCTGGTCTTGGTATTGTCTTGGTCTTGGTTTAGGAGGTCTTGACTACAAATCTAGCAGATAATATGTCCAACTGATGTGTTTGTATCTCAGGAATTTTACTGAATCTTTCGATCTGTTAGCTGCTTCCTTTAGGAGTCACCAGTGCAAATCATCTGCCTCCTTCTCACCTTATCTCTAGCATCCTCCTCTCTCACACCCAAATTCTACATGTCTTTGTTCGCTACATCCATGAATCTTCTCTGTGGTATTCTCCCTTTCTTCCTGCCTTATGGCTCTTTTGTCCAGTATATCCACTAGTACCCTTACTTCATTCATAGTCCTCACAAGTTTTCCACCATCTATCCTCCTCTGTCTCGCTCTCTGTTTTCATTAGTTTCTCACTTCATTTCCATCTCTATCCACAATCACTCTAACCTGCTGAAAATTCTTTCCAGCTTTATGTCTCTGCACAGCCAATCAATACAAGTCCTTTTTTCTTTCCTTAATGTCCAGCCTCACATACAACTCACTAGTGTTTTTTTTGTCACATCTCCCTGTGTATGCATAGCCTCACAGTACTCCTGTATACTTTTCTCCTTGTCTTTTTAAATCTTTATCCAGAGGAAATATCAAACTCCTGCTGGGCAGTTTCCCTAAGCACTACAGCTGTATATTGTCAGTCATCTCTTGTTGAAGCGTGTTCACTACAGCCGTTGCCATCATTTTTGCACCATTAACAACCATGTGCCCTTTGTGCATTTCCCTCCTTTACATCGTACTTACCCCACACTTCCTCTTGGCCTCTGTTCCCTTGAAGTCTGTCCATTGTCCACTTAAGTCTCCTTCAGTGGTCACTCTCTCCCCCCAGTGGCACTCTCTAACACTTAATCCAACTTACTGCAGAATTTCTCTTTTTTTCTAACTGACATCCAACCTGTGGGGGAAACTCACTGACAACATTCAACATCACAGCTTCAATATCCAGCTTTAATTTCATGATCCTGTCTGGCACTCTCTCCACCTCCACAACACTGTTTATATACTCTTTCTTGCATATATAACCTCTACTTCATGTTACGTCCTATCTACATCATGGTATAGCAGATTGAAACAATGGTTTCAAGTGAACAAGTATTTGATTTACACAAGACATGAAGCCCTATTGTAACATTAAAACACATTACCCTGGGTTAAGCTCAGCCAGCAGTCCATGCAGATCAGCTGAAGCTCATCTAAACATGCTGTTGCAGAGAATTAAGAGGAAGTGGCAGTGAATTGTTGAAATAGTCAATATTAGCCAATCATGTAGCCTCAACACGTGTATGTGGTTCTTACATGTACATGTATACAGAAGTTTGCAGCTCTTTAGAAGTTGTGTTGTGAAACTTTGTGTATGCACAGCAGAAGTACCATGGCACATTTCACAGATGAAAAAACACTTTGGATGTGGTTGTATGAGCTCAAATTGTGGTTATAAATATTTTGTACTTGTAAATCAAATGCGTAGTTGTGGACTGAGTTTTGTTACCTTGTAAACCAAAATATATGAAAATTTTACGTTTGTGCAATGATAGATGAGAATTTGTGTGTGTGTAAAAAAAGATTTGTGTTTGTAAAAAAAAATATTTACACAAGTTACACATTTTCTGTTAAGGTCTGGCTACAAATACAAAGCAAAAAACTACATGTAAAACTCTGCACTTGTGTGTGAGTTGCATAAAGTGCCCCTCTGACAGCCAAACCCATCTGTTCTCTGATTGGATTTTTACATTTGTGAGTGACATGACATTGACCAATCAGCTGAAAGGAAGAAAAATCGTGTCAAAATTCGTACTCGTAAGTTGAAACTCACACACAAGTAAGGGAACTTGAGCGCAGAGTTTTACACATAGTTTTTTGCTTTGTATCTGTAACCAGAACTTAACAAAAAATGTGTAACTTGTGTAAATATTTTTTACAAAAAATGTTTTCTTTTTTTTTTTTTTTAACACACACACACACACACACACACACACACACACACACACACACACACACAAATTCTCACCTATACGTAGCCTGGGAAATGAGTATTTGCACAGGACACAATTGCTGGGGTTCTTAATGTGCAGTGTTTTATTGTTGGTGAAGACAGAATAAACAAAAATGTCTTTTTTCCCCTTTACTTTCATCCAACAACAACCATATGGACTTGTACTGAACTTTGACAGCATGAGAGGAAATGTGGCAAGGTAACATAATAAAAGATAAAAAGATCAATACGAGGAATAGAGGAAATAAAATAAAATAAAAAGGACAAAATATGGCAGTGGCCTCTGACTGTACAGAACTAAATACAAAGAGCTTAATTACACCAGGCTCCTTTAAAAATGTGTGGAAACGTTACATGCATTTTATATAAACACTTATATTCCACAGCAATATCTTAGCTCACTCGGGATATTGGAGCACACTT
The DNA here is from genome assembly GCF_036321145.2 of Pelmatolapia mariae. Lineage (NCBI taxonomy): Eukaryota > Metazoa > Chordata > Actinopteri > Cichliformes > Cichlidae > Pelmatolapia > Pelmatolapia mariae. The sequence continues at coordinate 6,006,634 of NC_086244.1, read as the reverse complement.
ATCCCCTACATGCAGAAAATGGCCACCTTGCGCTGCACATGAGGTCCTTTGCATCATTTCAAAAATACATCATCTTGTTAAAATACTGACTATTTACCACTGCAGTACAATTATACCAACGTGTTTCAACAAGTTATGTGCATATTTACCGATTTCTTACCAACAATATCACTTCTTCGCAACAATCCGGTTCCACATCCAAGCATAAAAGGAAACAGGAAGTCCCAAGATGCATTTGGGAAAACTGTGATTAACTCCTAAGCACTGCCCCCTGGGGACTACAATATGCAACTACACAAACCAATAAAATAACAGCTTCAAATGCACACAACATGCAGACAGGGCTGGACTGTGATGCACACTGTCTTCCTGGTATATATGTATCAATCCAATAAACTTAAACCTACACCATCCTTCCTATTCTGGTATTCTGGATTTATCTGCCTTGTAGTAGGATCACATCACTCACCCCGACTAGTTAGAGAGCAGGAGTGTGTGTGTGTGTGTGTGTGTGTGTGTGTGTGTGTGTGTGTGTGTGTGTGTGTGTGTGTGTGTTTGTGTGTGTGTGTGTGTGTGAGTGGTTTGAAGGCGTGACCTCATCATTAAGAGAAGTAAGAAGTTCCTGGTTTGAAGTGAGAAAGAACAGAAGCAGCATTAAACCATCAAAGCTCTGAGATGAAACACACTTTGGTCTGCTTCATCTTCCTCAGTGAGTATTTTCTTTTTTTATTTCTGTCACTTCTCTGTTCGTTTTGCGACTCACTTCTTCATTTCTTTGTTCTCTCTCATAATTACTGGTTTCTGTGGTTAAACATAGTGTGAAGTTTGGAAATGAGTGGAATTTAAATGTTTCCACAAACCTTTTTTTGCACTTTGCAAATTATTTTTAGTTTCACAACAGTTTGATCCCCTTTAATTTCTACTTTTTTATTGTACATGGAATCTATAATCAAATACTTTTCATCTACTCTGCTTTGAGAAACAAACTTATAATACTAGAGCTGATGAAACAACAATCTGTGTTTCATTTCTTCTTTTAAGCTGAAAAGCAACAGCACAGTGAGCGGTGACAAAGTGAAAACTGGCAGTACATCGAAAACTTTCAATTCACATGCAAACATATAAACAGCTGATAGTGATGATGATTATGATGATGATGATGATGATGATGATGATGTCATCAAAGAGAAATTAAAGTCAAAACTCATTTTTGTATCTTTTTCACATCTTTAAACTCTGAATCTTCCACATCAGATGCTTTGTGTTTGTGTATAAAACAGGAAGTTTGCTGTTTGCAAATAAAAACAGAAAAATGAAGTTAACTGAACTTCTGTGATCAGTTCAAATTAATAATCACCTGTCACATTTAATCTATAGTAAGATTGTAACTAATGATTGTTCATCCTTTCAGCAGCACTTCAGGATGGAAACACTGGTTTGGTCAAAGCACAAACTCTCACCCACAGAGCAGAGGAAGCAGGAAACATCACAGTTGGGTGCAGCTTTTATTTCTCTGGAAGCAGGAAACTCTTCTGTAAGGAAAAATGTGAAAATGGAAACATTCTTGTTGAAACATCTGATGATGCAGCTCAGAACGGCAGATACAGCATTAAATATGAAAACAAAGGTGTTACCTCATCTGATATTATGTATGTGAGCATCACACAGCTGAAACAGTCTGACTCAGGACGGTACAGGTGCTCTTTGAAGAGAACGTTTGATACTGGGGAAGATGATTTTGAGCTGATTGTCACAGAAGGTGAGTTTCTGCTAACAGTCGTGTTTGTCTTTGAAGGTGTGACAGAAGTTTCACGTCTCAAAGGCAGCTACTTTTCTTTCAAATCACCTACAGATGTTATATTTATCTGAAACATCAAGTTTCATCAGTTCTGCTGTCAAACAACCCAGAACCACGTCAGTCACATGCAGATATATAAACTGCTTCAAGTGGTCTTATTATGACTCTGATGGTTTCATTGCTCACAGCTTCAACCACTTCAACACCAAACGGGACTCTGAGACCTTTTTCAGCTTCAGTGTTTCTCTCATCAGCCTCCACACCACCAACAACACAGAGTTTAAGCTCAACTTCAGGAAGCTCCACACCTTCATCAGCCTCCTCTGGAAGTTCAGGTACGTTATAGATTTTTATATGTATGCAGATTTACATGTGGTGAAGATCCATTAATGAGTGAACTATCTAGGAGTGACACACTGTGAGAAGTGGAAGAAGAACATTTCTAAAATGTACTTCTTCTTTCCTCGGTGTTGATGTACATGTACAATGACAATAAATGGCTATTCTATTCTGAGTAAAAGATAAAAATGTGTTGAAACCAATTAAAGTACAAACATATTGTCATAAAAGTAGACTTAAAGTTAAAACAGTTAAATGTATGTAGCATGTGTTTGATTGTAAACTGATCATTGTAGTGAGTTCAGTATAAAGCACAACAGCTAAATAAATAAGTTTCCACCACAGCAGGTCAGCAGCTGAGAGAGAACATGGCTGACTTCCTCAGAGCAGCACTACATGAGATCTGTGCTAGATGACAGATATAGACTGTGATTAGTCACTGTTTGGTTTCAGAGCTTTTTCATATTTCTGCCTTCTGCAGCAAGTGTCAGTGTAACAGACACAGACAGAGGAAAGCATTGTGGGAGCTGTAGTTGTTACTGAGTGAAGCAGAAAAGTTTTTGCAGAAAGTACAACAGCAGGTTCTTAGTACAGAAAACGCGGTTAAAGTATAAATACTTTCTATGATACTTCATTAAATCATTTCATGCTGAAGGAAATTGAACTAATTTCTTCTGGTTTTTCTGTCATGCATGATAAACAGTTTGTCACATAAATGTCTGAGTAACTGTGTTCAGTCAAAAAATACATGTTATACTGTATGTGTACAACTTTACTGCTAAATGAACCGACCTTGATTCATGTTTACACTGTGAGTAAAAGAAATCTTCTCTGTTAAAATCCTGCAGATGTGCTGATTTATGTGCGTCTGATTCTGGTCGTTATCATCACCTTCTTTTTAGCAACTTCGTTGATTTTCTACATGATGAGGAGGACCGCTAAACCCAGAGGTGAGGCTACAGGAAACATGCACAATGGTGTTTTTAACTCTTTAGTTGCCCTGGGTGTGTCCTGCTGTTTCTCCTGCCACATTTTTTTGTACAGCTGACTCCCATCAGCAATTAAAAGCACTTAAGGCCAAAGAAAGGTGAGTTCTGGTGCCAGAGAGCCATGTTGATGGTTGCAGCTAGTGAACTGTGTTTGGTGATTGTTTGCTCCTGCTCGGTGGAGAGGAGTGTTTGGTGACTAATCCTTTTTTTTACTTTTTTACTCTTTTTTTTACTCTACTTTTTCAGTTTACTGACTGATGCCTGAGTTTTGGTTTGTTTCTTTAAATGGTGATAGCGGCTTAACCGTGTCTTTTAGTTCAATTACTAACAGAAGCATTAATAAAACTCTTTAATAAAACATTTTGCCTCCCTGTCTCCTTTTTTCGACCCAGACACTTTTTATCACTTTCCCTCATCACCTGGACCTTTTTAGGGAAATGTAACAAAGAGTCATCCCATTAAACCCTTTAAAAACTTAAACACAGTAAAATTTAGAAATACATATATGATGGACAGAGTCTCCCACCCCATGCATGTAAATGTTGCTGAACTGCAGAGCTCCTTCAGTGACAGACTGCTGCATCCTAGATGCATGAAGGAGCGTTTCCACAGGTCCTTCCTCCCTGCAGCTGTCAGACTGTACAATCAGAACTGCTCCCAACAAACATAGATGTTTACATCAGCACTGTAACTGCAATAAGTTAATCAACCGATTCGCACTACAACCTGGTTTGCCTCTTATCTGTTGTTATTTTTATTTAATTTAATAACTGTACAGTACTCTCTGTTTATAATAATTTTGTCCTTAATGTAAATATGTAAGAAAAAATGTGTTTGTTTCTGTTCTGTGTCCTGTGTACTGTTTATTTGTATATGTGTCTTTTTGTCTGCTGTTACAACCAAATTTCCCCTTGTGGGACAATTAAAGGATTATTCTATTCTATTCTATATCATAGGGAACTGGTTTCTGTCTAGAAAATATTAATGTCCTGACAACATGAGTAACTCAAGGAAAATGACAATTAAAAGCCTGAAATGAGCTTCTAACTGTGGCTCAAATATTCTCAAATTCAGTCTGTCAGAACTTCTAAAATGATGCAGTTTGTTTACTGGGAAAATAAAATTTTCGTCACATTATGAACACAAACTCTAAATAGAACACATAAATTATATCAAATGTTTAAACTGAGAAAATGTACCATTTTCAGAAAACTATTAGCTCATTCTGAATTTGATGGCGCACCGTGTAGCGTCCCCTCATCTTTTAACAACAGTCTGGAAACATCTGGAGACTGAGGAGACTAGCTGTTAGGAATGTCGTCCTGTTCTTGTCTGTTAGAGGATTCTTGCTGCTCAGCAGTCCTGGGTCTTCTCTGTCATGTTTTTGGTTTCATGATGCTCCAAATGTTTTCAGCTGGTCAAAGGTCTGGACTGCAGGCAGTGAAGCCAGGCTGTTGTAGTAGATACAGAATGCAGTTTAATATTGTGTTGATGAAATATGCCTATATATAAGAGCTTCCCCTAAAAAGACATCTGGATGGGAGGATATGTTGCTGTAAAACCTGCGCACACCTTCCAGTATTGATGGCGCCTTTTGAGGTGTTTAAGCTTCCAATTCCACAGATACTGATGCTCCCCCGTACCATCAGAGACGCAGGCTTTTGACCTGAGCACTGATAATAAACGGAAAAGTCTTTCTCTTTAGTCCAGTAGATGCAACATCCAAGAGAATTTCAGCTTTTAATTGATCTCACTACAGAACAGTTTTCCACTTTGCTTCAGTCAATGTAAATTGATCTTTAGCTGAGAGAAGACTCCTTTACTTCTTTGAAACTTTACCTCTTTAAGATGCTCTTTTTATACCGAGTTACTGACCTGTTACGAAAGAGTTATTCTTCCAGCTGTTTGTGTTTAGCAATGCTTCTTGTTCTTGCCTTCTGTTCCCCCATACAAACTTTTGTGAGGCATTTTTTCTGACATCAAATTCAAAATGAGCTACTGTGTTTCATGACATTGTAAAAAAAAAAAGCCTCATTTTAAAAAAGTGATTTTTTTTTTTGATTTTCTAGTGAATAAAATATCAGTTTAAGAGATTTGGGAATCATTGTATTGTTTTTATTTATATTTAACACATGCCCAACATTCTTGATATTATTTTTGAAAACTAAATTGAAAGTAACATTTAAAACAGAGTCTATCCAGTCTAATCAGTCTACCCTTCCCTCTTTGTCAACACCATCAGTTCTTCATTTGGGACTAAGAACAATGACTGGTTAAAAGAAATTGTCATTATTGATAGACATGCTCCTTTTTCTTTAGTATTAATCCCTCATTGGTCCTCTTTGTCTGATCCTTTCAGTTCTTCAGATGCAGTTCCTCTGGTTAAAGACAGATGTTTATCTGCTGATCTGCATGTTTTTCAGGACCTCCTGTGGAATCTGAGCGTGCTGACATCACACAGGTGAGTTTTAGGAACTGTGACACCTGAGCTTCATCACAGCTTGAGTTGTATCAATCAGCTGGTTTGTTCTCCTTCTGCAGGGCAACAACGTATATGAAGAGATCAGAGAGGTGGACAGACAGAGCAGCTCACCTCCTGCAGGAGTTTCCTCAACAGATGCTACACAAAACGCCTCCAACCAGATGGAGATGAAAACAATAGACCTCTACAGCCTCTCCACCTCTCCTCACAACAAAGTAAGTAAAACTGTGGTCTGATTTTAAGCTCTGAGGTCAGAAACTAGGATCTAGATCACAGTTTGTGCATTAAAGTAATTTATCAAATATCATTGATAGATATTTTATACGATTGCCAGTATTAATGCTTAAAAATGCTGCTTTTTAGTTTTTGGGGGGTTTTTTGCATTTAACAGAAATTGCATTTTTTTTTTGTTCATTCTTCTTTTATTAACAAGCTGATGGCAACTGTTTTTTAAGATTTCATACATAAATATTTCTTGTACACATATTTTATCTTCTCTCAGAGTTTATCTGTATGAATTTTTATTCATTTACATCATATTTTCAGAGACTGAAGTTTGATTCCTTTAGGACTGAAGATGACATGAATGCAGTTGATTACACTGAAGTGGATTTCTCCCACTATCGTGCCACCAACAGCGCCCCCTGTGGTAATGCAATTTATGTTTGTACTTCATCCCCAGGTACATGCCAGCCCTGCCGACCACACCACAGATGCTTCACCTCCTCATCTGTCCAAAAACATCAGTAGTGATGCTGCTGATGAAACCTCGGTGGCTAACAGATGAACAGAATCCATACAACAGTATATTTTTCTGTTTATGACCATCTTTATAACTTGCTGTCAAACAATTACCCTGAAAGTTTTATTACAGCTACTTTTAGTTTAGTTTAACAGATGGCAATGATGGTATGACTGGCAGGCTGTTCCTGGAGCTAAAAGGCTCCAGGGGGCTAACTTCATCAATTTTATGTTAGTGTGTATTTTACCAAACCACTGGAACTCAGATAAACTGCTGTGTCATCTGTTACTGTTGTCATCAGTCAGACTGAAACAAACACAATAAAAAGACAGAAACAAAATTCTAATGTAAATTTTGTTTTTTAAAGACTTAAACTTGTTTATATTTAACTTTTCAGCATAACAGTGCTCAAGTTTCAGTTGAGACTGGATCAAGGGTCTGAAGTGTCTCCTTTTTTTAATTTGTTCTCTAAATAGTGTCAGAAACGTTAGCTGATGTAGCATAAATATGGAGAGAAATTTGCATCAAGGTTCGTAAATGTGTGCGATATGATCCACAACCGTAAAGTAAGATTTACAAATGTGCACAATGATTGGTGTGTAACTTTGAGGACTCACAAGTATGATTTGTTTAGTGCATGTTTTGTACAATCAATGTACAAAACATGTACAGTGGTCCCTCGTTTATCGGAGTTACATTCTACATTTTCACACTTTTCTCTCTTGTTTATACACTCTCAAAGTTCAAACCTTCATAGAAAAATAAGGCCAGTTGTTACGTTCCCACGAAGAGGTCTAGGGGTGTGAGTGTGGGGACCGGTAACAAATGGGTCAGGAATAGAATGAAAAGGAAACCAGACAGAGGTGTTCAGTATGTAAAATTGTTTTATTACAAATAATCTTAACTTAAAGAGCCGGCAAAGCCGTTTTACCAGTAATGCCCAAAACAAAAACAAAGGAAAAAACTACCAAACAAATAAAGGAGGCACTTCCCGCTTCTCACACTTCTTAACTCCTCACCACGGGGAGACACTCCTGGGGCCCACAAGCCCGTCTACTCACTACCCAACGTAACTCCTCACCACAGGCATGACAAACACGCAAAGGAGCCTTTCCAACACCTAGAAGAAATGGTGTAGAGCCACAGGGGAAAAACCACCTCACACACAGTTCATCCCCAGCTTATATAACCTCAGAGAGGTGATTACTGACTGGGCCCAGGTGGTAAACGAGGCCAGTGAACAGCAGCTGTGCCCTGGGGAGAGAGAAGGGTGAAAGAGACAGAGGGGTAGGAGTGGCAAGAGAGAAGGAGGCGGAGAGAGCAGGCAAACACCCCACCCACACACTGTAACATGTAACACCAGTGTTATAGAATGAATCCAAAGGCACCCGCAGGTGACATTTGTTGGGGAGAAAACTTACAAACATACAGTACAGCACACAGTCACACTGCTAGCGATCAAAGGTTTATGTAAATTTGACAAGCTGAACGCATTCTGTACTGTACAGGAGACACGGCACGAGATTGATTGACAATGGTCTACAGCCAATCAGGACGCAGAACACAATGCGCTGTAAATAAAAAAACAAAACAAAAAAGCATGCAAATTTGCACACACACAAAAAAATCTGCGAAACAGCTCTGTCACGGCCAGCAGGGGCAGACCGTGTGGAGAGTGTGTGTGGTGGACCCAGGCGCGAACACAGTTGAGGAGACGGGAGTGAACTTAAACTGAAAGCGAGCCTTTATTCGGGCTGATGCAGAGGGGAGTGGACAAAACATAACAGGGACAGAGACTGCAACTAACCAAAAACCTAAACTGGAGAAACACTAACCTGACTGAAAGGAATAACTATGATCACTGTGAACAGAATGCTGTGCAGATGCATGGAAACTGTGAACCAAATGGCGTGACGAAACAGACATGAACATGACCTGCACGGAACCTCATCGTGCGGCTGCATGAAAAACAACATAAACCAAATGGCAAACATGAACGGCACAGAATCCTGAAAAACACTTAACTTGAACAGAGGGGAGGTACACAGACAACGCGACGACGAACAAAGGAAGACTGAGGACTTAAATACACACATGAGGTGATCAGGGGAAGTGGAGACACATGAGAACACAGCTGACTAGAATGAATTTCTCTGTTCTAAGTCTTATTTGTCTTCATTTTATTTTTATTTGTAGGTAATCACTCAGTTTTACAACTCACTTCTTCATTTGTTTGTTCTCTCCCACAGTTACTGGTTTCTGTGGTTAAACATAGTGTGAAGTTTGGAAATGAGTGGAATTTAAATGCTTCCGCAAACTTGTTTCTGCAGTTTGCAAATTATTTTAAGATTCAAACCAGTTTGATCAGAAATTTTTTCCTACTTTTTATTGTACATTGAATCTGTAATCAAATATTTTTCTTCTACTCTTCTTTGAAAGACAAACTTACAATAGTAGAGCTGACGAAACAACACTCTGTGTTTTATTTCTTCTTTTAATGAGCTGAAGACCAACAGCACAGGCAACGGTGACAAACTTAAAGCTTTGGATGTTTAGCAGTCCTACCACTAAAACGCACATTTCACATGCAAACATAGACACACCAAAAATTAATAATCACCTGTCACATTTAATTTATAGTAAGATTGTAACTAACAATTCTTCATCCTTTCAGCAGCACTTCAGGATGGAAACACTGGTTTGGTCAAAGCACAAACTCTCACCCACAGAGCAGAGGAAGGAGGAAACATCACACTTACATGACTCTGAGACCTTTTTCAGCTTTTGTATGCAGATTTACATGTGATACATTAATGAGTGAACTATCTGGGACCGACAAATTGCGAACTTTAGAAGAAGCTCTGATATCTTTCCTTAATTTTGATGTACATGTACAATGACAATAAATGGCTATTTTGTTCTAAGTAAAAGATAAAAATGTGTTGAAATAAATTAAAATACAAAAATATTGCAATCAATGTAAAATTAAATTCAAAACAGTCAAATGTATGTAACATGTGTTTGATTGTAAACTGATCATTGTAGTGAGTTCAGTATAAAGCACAACAGCTAAATAAATAAGTTTCCACCACAGCAGGTCAGCAGCTGAGAGAGAACATGGCTGACTTCCTCACAGCAGCACTACATGAGATCTGTGCTAGATGACAGATATAGACTGTGATTAGTCACTGTTTGGTTTCAGAGCGTTTTCACATGTCTGCCTTCTGTAGCAAGTGTCAGTGTAACAGACACAGACAGAGGAAAGCATTGTGGGAGCTGTAGTTGTTGCTGAGTGAAGCAGAATGAGGAGCTGCTCAACTTTTACCAAAAAGTACAACAGCAGGTACTCAATACAGAAAACTCTCTAGATGAAGCTTTTTCTTCATCTAGAGACAATATTGTGATTTCACTGTTTTTATTGAATGAGTAGTCTATTAAATTAAGTAATCTATGTGTGTTTGTTGATGAGTGCCTACCTTTTATGAAGCCGGTTTGGTCAGGGTGAATTAAGAGGGGGGTTATCTTCTCTAATCGCTTTGAGAGAGCTTTGCAGATTATTTTGAGATCTACATTAATAAGGGATATTGGACGATAGCTTCTGGGAAATATAGGGTCTTTGCTTGGTTTTAGCAGGAGACTAATATTGGCAGAATTCATATTTGGTGGAAGTCTGGCATTTTCCTTACTTTCTTGGAACATTCTGTGGAATACAGGTGCCACAATTGTCCAGAATTCTTTGTAGAATTCTGCTGGACCTGGAGCCTTATTATTGGGCATACTTATCAGAGCTTCCTGGAGTTCACCTGGTGTCAGTGGCGAATCCAGTGCCATTGCTCAAAATTACTGTCTAGTAATTTTGGAAGGGTTACATTATCAAGAAACTGATCAATTTCATTTGTAGATTGTTTATTTGTGGTGAGTATAAAGTTTCATAGAAATCCCCAAAATTGTTGTTTATTCTTTTAGGGTCATATATTATTTTCCCAGATACATCTTCAACAGCACATATAGGTGTTTTTTTCTTTATCTATTTTTAACTGGTTAGCTAAGAATCAACGGATTTGTTACCGTGTTCAAAATTTTGCAAGCAAAGTCTGTGTACTAAGAACTGTGTTTTTTTATTAATGATTTAATTTAATTCTAGGGTTTTGTTCAGTATTTCCTGATCTTGGTGGGACACGTAGGCTTCTTCTAAGGATTTGATGATTTTTTCTAATTCCTGAATATTTTTGTTTTTTTCTTCTGTTTTATGTGATGAAAAAGAAATTATTTTACCTCTCATCACAGCTTTTCCTGCTTCCCATAGAACAGATGCTGATGTTCCAGGAGTGTCATTATAGTTTAAATATGGAGTCCACTCTTTTTTAAAATATTTCATAAATTCTTCATCTTTGAGCAGTGATGTATTAAAGTTTCTACTTGGTGTAGTATTATTCTTGTGTATTAATGTTAAAGATATAGGAGCATGATGGCTGACAGCTATAGGGTGAATCTCAGTGTCTGAAATGTCACTCAACGGTGAGCTGCTGACTAGGAAATAATTCAGGCGAGAGTAGGAGTGATGAACATGTGAGAAGAAAGTATATTCCTTACTGTTGGGGTGAAAGCAGCGCCATGCATTGCAAAGACCGAAGTCGCTCATATACTGTTTAATTATATTTGTGGACTGCCAATTACGCTGAGTTCCTGCTGTGTTGAGCCTGTGCAATCCTTCATTTAGTCCCAGGTTGAGGTTGCCCCCAAAAACAAGTGCGCAATCTAGGTGTTGTTGTGGAAATTTGTTAACAAAGCCTGAAGACACGATGAGCAGTTGAAACCCAACACTTTTATTTCCCATGCATGAGGAGAGACGTCAGTCAGGGGGCACTGAGAGTTGTCTCTGACAATGAACAGTTCAGGTCCCTTTTAAACACAGTCACGGAACAAAAGGCCTTTACAGTTGCAGTTCACACCTTGGCTCTAAACAGAAAAACCTCCATCACCTGTAAGAATCTCCCCAACTCTGGGGTCAAACTTTCCCTTGTGAACTTCCCTTTCTTGGGAGACACTCACCAGGCTCCCACCATCTGTTTCCCAGCATGAATAAGGTGTGAACCAGACACACTAAAACTAAGTGACATCAAAAGCATCTTCATCAATACAATACATTAAAGAGAAATCCCACTACAGTGTTCAGAGAGTGCACTAAAAAAACTATGAAAGAATCATCTGGACGTAGCGTTTTCAGTGGGAGAAACGTTTCGTCACTCGTCCAAGTGACTTCTTCAATCTCAGCTGACTGCAGGTTTCCCCAATCTTATAAACAGGACATTTGCATAATGACTGAAACCAGCCCAGTGAATGAACAATGGGCTGTGAGGTCAGTTTCTTGATCATTAATATGCAAATTCTCATGACCACTGATCAAAGCCCACTGATCAATGGTCATGAGTACCATCCACAGAGAGTTGGGGAATGGCTGCAATCACAGCATTGTAAGATGGTGACAGAGGTACCCTTAGGCCACCTCCTCGATTCAGAGATGGTCTTTCCCTTTTCACGTAAATGGCCTCCTTGACTCCGCGCTCAAACCAGCGTTCCTCCCTGTCCAGGACGTGTACATCCTCATCCTTGAAAGAGTGTCCACTGGCCTGTAGGTGCTGGCACCAAAAATTGGTCCACCCCAAGCAAAGTAACATAGTGTACGCCGTTAAGTGCCAGTAGGATTCCCCGATTTATACATCGAAGAAACCAAACAACCTCTAACGAAGCGGATAACACAACACTGAACAGCTAACTCGTCAGGACAAAAACTTCAGGATTCTGAATTTAAACAGGGAAATTCTGACCTAATAGGAAAATGTCAAAACAATATTTCATTTCAATTCAATCATATGATTCATTTTCATTTAAATCTGCACTAGTCTCTGTTTTATATTGAAAGATGCAAGCGGCACCGATATTAACCAAAGTTCAAAATCTACTTTTTCCACTTCTCTGTATACTAAGAATAAAACACACAGCTTCTGTTTTAGAATAGAATAGAATAATCCTTTAATTATCCCACAATTATCCCACATTATTCCTGACACTAAAAACCTGCTGCGCATCATCATCTTCTGCTTTAATATGTAATTGCTGTCATTGTGTTTCTGTCTTTTCTCCTCAATTCAGTCAATTTGTTATTTTTATTTTCCCAGATTGGTCTCAGTGAAATCAATCGTCCAGTCTCCTCATGTGAAGACTCGACCTACCAAAGCCTCAATACAGCGAGCAGAGATCACGACCAAACCTACTCTACACTCAGACACAATAACCAGTTTTCAGACATGAACTCCTGTCAAACTGAATGACTGCATGAGCATACCAGTCATTTTTCCATTAAACCAAGTTACCAGGGTCAGTGATGAAGATTTCATCATCAAAGAGCAGTAAAAGCAGGAATGAGATTATGGACCTCTTAGAATCCACATGTCAATCTCATCCATGTCACCTTCTCCCATTGCTTCATCCTTTTCAACCCAGTATCACGGCAAAACATCTAATAGACACGCTGGTCCAGCATGTCCATTTCACACTTGGCCCCTTTCAAAACATGAAATGTACATACATGCAGAAGTTGCAGTAACAGCAGAGGAAGATTTTACTTCAAGTCAACATGAAAATAATCACTGGAAAGCCTTTAAACAGGCATTATTAACACATTTACATGTATATACATATTAGCCACCCGTGGGGAGACCCAAACAGACGTGGAGAAGATCTGTCGAGAGCGAAGCGAAGGCCGCCAGAATGACGTGGACCCAGCTAAAAAGAACAGCCCAGAACAGACTCCGTTGGCGTGGTGTTATTGCGGACCTATGCTCCACCAGGAGTCTACAGGAAAATTTAATTGACATATTAGCCACCTAGCTTAACTGTTTTCTGATGATTAAGGATGAATGTACTTCATACGTTTGTCCTCGCTACCGACTTCGAGTCTTTACATATATTACTCCCCCTGCTGGTAATGCAACTTCTGCATGCGTGTCCCTTTCAAATTTTGGAGAGGCAAAGTGTGAAATGGACACAGTGGACCAGTGTGTCTATTCCATGTTTTGACGTGATATTGGTTTTATCTTTTAGCCACAGTGTAAATAAATGGTAAATGGTCTGTATTTGTATAGCGCTTTTACTTGGTCCCTAAGGACCCCAAAGCACTTTACACATTCAGTCATCCACACATACTGGTGATGGCAAGCTACATTGTAGCCACAGCCACCCTGGGGTGCACTGACAGAGGCGAGGCTGCCAGACACTAGCGCCACCGGGCCCTCTGACCACCACCAGTAGGTAACGGGTGAAGTGTCTTGCCTAAGGACACAATGACCGAGACTATCAGGGCTCGAACCGGCAACCTTCCGATTACAAGACAAACTGCCAACTCTTGAGCCACGACCGCCCCTGACGTACATGGTTTTACAGTCTGCCCAAGTCACCTATTAGAAGGTCTGTTTTTAATTAAAATAAAATTCATTTCAAAGTTTCTAAACTTTTTGGAATCACACGTCTCATTCTTTGTGTAAAATATGTTGTCATGTGACATTTATGTGTTAGGAAGAGCATGGACCCAAATGCAGGACTCAGCAGACAGACTTAAACTCAAAACACAGCGTTATTAGCTAGTAAATGTCAAACTTAACAACACATACAGCTGAGTAAAACAGGAGTGAACAGACTTAAAACTAACACTGACAGCGAGAAGGGAGAACACACAACATGAGGGGAGACAACAACAAGGGAGTGAAGGAAACTAAAGGCTTAAATAGACACGAGGTGATCAGGGAGATGAAACTCACAGGAACACAGGTGAACTAAATCTGACTAACAAGACAGAGGACACAAAACTCAATGTAGGGAGACAGGGGACTAACAATATAAAACAGGAAGGAACACACTGAGACTGAGACATGACACTGGCGATAAACAGACATGGAGACATGACAGACTGGGGACACCAAAGGATGAAACACAGAGATGAAGATGGGAACAGGGAAAAAACAAACCCACAGAAGTTTAGATAACTAAAACAGACAGCAAATCAGACGGCCACAGAAAGGGAACAAAGACACACCACACAGACATGAACGCGACTGGGGAGACCGGAGGTAAACCAACACAGAGACTAAACTAACAGACTGGACACAAAAGGACAAGAAGTTTAGAACTAGAAATATTAAACTCAGAGTCAAAAGAGCATAGCATATTCATATTCAGGAAGTGAACTTATAACTTTCAAAGAAATAATAAAACTCAAAATATTGGATCAATCCTAACATGACAGATGTAGGATATTTTTTTCAGTGACCCTATCTAGCTCTGTTCATTTGCATGTATCTGATGTATTCCTACTTTTTGTGTTTGCACCCACAGCCTCAGGACACACTTAATGTTTTATTGTTTACACTCTGGATCAGGGGTTCCCAATTCCAGTCCTCGAGAGCTACCGTCCTGCAGCTTTTAGATGCATCCTTGTTCCGACACACCTGAATCAAATGAATGGCTTGTTATCAGGCCTTTGCCAAACTTGACTGCATGCCGAAGAGGTAGTCAAACCATTTGATCTGGTCTGGATGCACTGAGTATTTCCTTTTCAGTCACCTTTCTCACTCAGCATGTGTTAATAGACCTCTCTGCTGAATCACGCTTGTTATTAATCTCTGGCTCTCTTCCACTGCTTGTCTTTATCCTGTCTTCCTTCTCTCACCCCAACCGGTCGCAGCAGATGGCCCCGCCCCTCCCTGAGCCTGGTTCAGCCGGAGTTTTTCCTTCCCACTGTCGTTGTGATTTGGCGATATATAAATAAAAATAAGTTGAATTGAATTGGATGGGATAACTTTCTCCAAAATTGAAAAGATAAACGACGTGCTGGACAATTTCTGATGAGAGCAAATAGAATCAAATAATTAAGGCACTAGACAGGTGTACTTAATCTTGTGGCAGGTGACTGAATACAGCTTTGTAATGAATGTAAAAAAAGAAAAAAAAAATTCGTTGGGAAGCCGCTCAGTGTTGAGCTTTGTGTCAGTGTCACTGCAAATTTAGTAGGTGAGTTGCAGACGGATTTTATAGGTTCACACGACGAAACTGCAGGCAGGTAAATAAGATTCATTAACTCCAAACGCTCTGTTTTAGGAAACAACAACAAAATGTTTCAAGAAATGTTTAATTTCGAATTTGAAAATTCAAGAAAACGTAAACAAAAGAAAAAAAACCATAAACGGATACTTGATTTTTGACTCTCGTAGAAAACAACTCTCAAAGCAGAGGAGTGTGTGTTTGAAGGAGGGACCACGAAGTTAGAAGTTCCTGGTTTGCAAACAGAGAAGGAAGAGAAGCCGCATTAAACATTAAGCCGTCAGAACCTCGAGATGAAATTCTGTCACATTTTGTTCTGCTTCATCTTCCTCTGTGAGTAAATTCTTCTTATTCATAAAGATGTTTGAAGTTTTTACACTACATCAGAAAAATGTGCGTAAAGCAGAAGCAGCGGTTGTCTGTGAGTGAATGTCCACCACTGTTTTCACCGAGCAGATAAAAGTACGCATTCATACTGATAAAAGCTCAACATTCGCCGTATTTCATAGAATTACCTAACCTTACCCACAGTATGTTTTCATTCCTCGAGTCACTTCTGGCTTTCGGTCCAGAAAAAAATGTAATCCAAATACTCTGATTTAAAAAAAGCTCCTGGTCTTGGCTTGTCAGCCACGTCTCTGTGGAAGTTAAACTTCAGCGGTCTCCTCCTGGAGTTGAATGTTCCTCCGAAGCTCATCCACTTTTTTCCGACTGGACGGTGTCCATGGTAACCGAGGGCAGGGAAGCCGGTGGTTAGCAGCTGCGTTCAGACGGACAGCAGCTCGTTTGTGTTCAGAGCGCTGCTTCCTTCTTTTCCAAACCACTAAACCACATTTAGAACTTGTAAGGCAACAACCTTATTTATGTATTTTATTACGTTCAGGAGGAACAGCACAGCTTAAATGTTAACAGACTGAAAACTTTGAATATTAAGAAACTATTTCAAAAGCCTCAAAGCAGATCAAGATCTTATCATAACAAATAAAAGGTCAATTTTCCTTCAACAGATGGCTTGTGTGATGGCAGGAAAAACCAGGATGTTTTTGTTTAAAGGAAAATACAAAGAGATTGGATTTAAACAAACTACTTTCAAATGACATCTCTTCAATAAAAGAGAATAATTATCTGTTTCATTTAAATTTATTAAAATATTTAACATCAAACTGCAGTGTTTAGAGGAAGTTGGTAATACAGTAATTGATTGTTCCTGTTTTCAACAGACCTGCAGGATGGAAACACTGGACTTGCCAACGCTGAAACTCCCGTCTATGAAGGAGTGGAAGGAGGAAACATCACAGCTGAATGCCGGATTTATTTCTCTGGAAGCACGATGTCACTCTGCAAGGAAAAGTGTGAAACAGGAAACGTTCTCATTGAAACAACTGATTACACAGCTCAGAGCGGCAGATACAGCATTAAATTAGAAAAAAAATATTTTTCAACAAATATTGTGTATGTGAGCATCACACAGCTACAGAAGTCTGACTCAGGACAGTACATGTGTACTTTGGGCTCAAAATCAGACAATTTTAACATTGTTGTCACAGAAGGTGAGTCTCTGCTAAAAAAGTCCCTGAAGATGTGAACTTCTCACTGACCACACCCACTTTTCTTTCAAATAACCTACATGTGTCATATTTACACTACAAGTTTAGTTTAATGAGTTGCTGTAAACACACATTAAACCCTGTTACTCACATGCAGACAGGAAACTGCTCCAAGCAGGATTGTTATTATTCTGATTTTTCCTTGTTCACAGCTTCAAACACTTCAACACCTCATCAGCCTTTATCAGCATCAACATTTCTCCTGTTGGCCTCCACAACAACAACAACAACAACACAGCATTTGAACTTCAGTTCAGGAAGCTTCACAGCTTCATCAGCCTCCTCTGAAGTCTCCAGACAGCCTCAAACAGCTGCAGGTTCAGGTACATCGTATGTGTGTGTGTGTGTGTGTGTGTGGATCCGTCACTGTGTTTATCAAAAAAATACAAACCTCATTCATATTTATTAATGACACATCAGCAGATGTGGAAGAAGCAGTCTGATTTATTCCTGAAGTATAAGTAGAAACAGCCACAGTGTAGAAATACGCACAAAAAAGTATTGACATGAAAATAGAATTAAAGTTTCAAAAGTAAAATTACCAGTGTCGTTTTATGATGAGGTTGTGTTTGTGGATTTTAACTCTAATATGTTAATTGTTCTTAATGGCAACCTTTTCATAATTTAAAATGAATTATGTATTTGATGTAAGAGAGAACTGTGTGTAAAAGCGAAGCTCTAAATTTACCGATCGATCTACATCCCTATCCTCACCTATGGTCACGAGCTGTGGGTAGTGACCAAAAGAATGAGATTGCAGATACAAACAGTGGAAATGAGCTCCCTGAGCTGGCCTGAGAATGCCTTGGTGTTCCCCCGGACAAGCTGGAGGAGGTGGACGAGGAGAGGGAAGGCTGGGTTTCTCTGCTTACGCTGCTGCCCCAGCAACCCGGATAAGCAGAAGAAGATGGAGGGATTATATTTCATAAAATTAATATAAAGTTATGAAAGAAGTGAAGTTATCACATAAATCTAGGACTGTAAAGAGCACAACGTCTAAATGAAGCACTTAAAAACTTACTACCACTGCACATAAAAGCTGGTTGAGAACATGGCTGACTTCTTCAGAGTGTCACTAAATGAGGTCTTGATGGCAGACAAAGATTTCTTTCTATGAATTTATATGAGCATCAGTGTAACAGTCACACAGGAAAGTTGTGTGTAGGTTAGTTTTTATTCAATATTTTCAGCAGATACACATGACAAAAACTTTAGTTTAAAAAACAAACAAACAAAGAACCCACTTCAGATGTTATCAGTCCATGCTATTCCATGTTTTGGTGGAAAAAAACTGCAATAAGAAATTAAATGTGCAACTTTATTGCTAAAATGCATTTATTACATATTTATCACACATAATCTAACAATTAAAACTATTCTGTTAATCGGTTTTTCTGATTTTTTTCATGAAGACGAGGCTCATTAAATCCAAAGATCCTGGACTTGCTCTGTCATAACGTTCAGAAACTATGTGCATGCTTAGTAGGTGGGCAGCTTATGGGAAGAAAAACTTTTTAAATCTTATTTTCAAAACTTTGAGGTAAAGTTGCGGAATGGGTCTCTCCCAGTTTGTTTAGATGGATGGGGATTCAAAATAATTACCTAGATTTGAGTCAAGCTGCTGCGCTCAAAGGCTGCCTTCCAGAAGTACCTTGACTGAAGTTCAGGCAAAACATGAAAAGCTGACAAAAAGCTGTTTGTGTACACAGAAAACTGCCCTCTGTTTTCATTACAGTCATGTGACTTCAATAATAGCATTTCAACAGGAAGAACGATTTGAGTCCAGAAATATGAACTAATAGATTAAATAAAATTAACATTTCAGGTTCTTCTGTGAGACTGTGCTGCAGTTTATAGTTCACTGAGGCAAGGCTGTGTTCCGTCTTATTTTAAACATGCTGAGGTAACTCCTCTGTTAAAAAAACAGAATCTTGATCCTAGCTCTGCTAGTAATTACCGACCTATTTCAAAATTGCCATTTTTAAGTAAATTACTTGAAAAAATTGTTGAAAATCAGTTCAGGTCTCTATTATGTAAATTACACATTCTTGACCCTTTTCAGTCTGGCTTTCAAAAGCAGCACTCTACAGAGACCGCTCTCTTAAAAGTCTATAATGATCTATTAATGGCATCTGATTTGCTCATTTTGCTTGATCTTAGCGCTGCCTTTGACACCATCGACCACAAAATCCTACTTAACAGGCTCAAGGTTTTGGCTGGTGTATCTGGCTCTGCCCTAGACTGGTTTTCTTCCTATTTATCAGATAGGACCTTTTCTGTTAGGACTGACAGGTTCACCTCTAACATTGCTGCCCTGACCTGTGGGGTCCCACAGGGTTCAGTTTTAGGTCCATTATTATCTTCTTTTTATATGCTTCCTTTAGCTGGTATCATTCAATCTTTTAGCGACCTGTCTTATCATTTTTATGCTGATGACATTCAGCTCCATATGTCCTTTAAGCCTCATCAGCTGGATAGGCTGTCCACCCTAGTCCAGTGCTTAACCCAGGTTTCTGATTGGCTTTCAAGCAACTACCTCGTTCTAAATACTAACAAGACCGAGACCATGATCATAGCTCCTCCTGAGCTACATTCTAAAATCAGTCAGGTTCTTGCCTCTTTCTGTCCATCTGTCAAGTCAAATATTCGAAATCTTGGAGTAATATTTGACTCTTCTCTGGGCCTTGACTCTCATGTAAAATCTTTGTCTCGTTCCTGTTTCTATCATTTAAGAAACATCTCTAAACTGCAACATATGGTTTCTTCAGCTGAACTGGAAAAACTAATTCATGCATTTGTGTCATCACGCTTAGATTACTGTAATGCCCTGTTTACTAGCTTGGATAAATCATCTTTCTCTCGCCTCCAGGCAATACAAAACGCAGCAGCCAGACTACTAACTCGTTCTACCAAGCGTGTTCACATCAATCCTATCTTATATTCTTTACATTGGCTCCCAATAGAGTTTAGAATTCGCTTTAAAATTCTTGTTTTAACATACAGAGCACTAAATGGCCAGGCTCCAGATTATTTATCCAAGCTTCTTATAAAATACACTGCTGCTCGTCATCTCCGCTCACAGACTCAGAGTCTGTTGGTTGTTCCCCGTACACGACTGAAGACAAAAGGGGACAGAGCCTTTCAGTCTGTTGCACCAAGGCTGTGGAACAGTTTACCACTACAATTACGTTTGCTTGACTCTGTGGATTCTTTTAAAAAGCAGTTAAAAACTTTTCTGTTCAAACAAGCCTTTTGTTGATCTACATATTTTATATTTTTTACATTATTTACATTTGATCTTTTACATTGTGTATAATGTCTATTGATTGTATTGTTTATTTAAATATTTGTATACAGCACTTTGTGACTGTTTGTCTGTGAAAAGTGCTTAATAAATAAATTTTACTTACTTACTTACTTACTTTATGTTTTATAAATGATTTGCTGTGGTGCATGTCTGTTTCCTAAGATCCTCCTGTTAATCTACACAGATCATGATTTACGTTCACCTACTCTTCACATTTCCAAGACAAGTCCAGCAGCACAGAATGATTCAAGACACTGAGCAGCAGTTTATTTGCTTGACAAATGATCCATACCCAGAACAACAACTATTCCCTCACAAACAGAATCATGTTACAATTCTCCAACAAGAGTGAAGCTCAAAACCAAGAAACATGAGAAAAAAGTCTTCAACACAACAATGAGCCTCTCACTTCTACCAGTCTGCAGTGAGTGTATGATCAGTGTGTACAATTTACTGTTTACAAAGACTGTTCACAAGTACCTCACAGCTAACAGCAAGGAGAGGCGAGAGGTGTCCGTCCATCCAGTGGTTCAATCCAAAAACACCAACCCCATTGAATTTATTAGTCACCACACTTCATCTGTCTTTTTCTAAAAACTCGTGAAAAGCAGTATTTGAAGTTTTATTTCTGTGTGTCTGTCATCCAGGTTTGTCCTTGGAGCTGGTTATACGTTTATCTGTGGTGGTGGTTCTGCTGCCTGTTGTTCTGCTGCTCATCTACAGAATCAAGGCCGAGGGCTCTAACGGTGAGTTACCTTCAAACATTATTTAAAAGCTTTAAGATTAATTTATTCAAAACAGAGTTATTGTACTTTTGCATTTTCAAGTAGTTTATTATTCATTTTCTGTTTCTTTTTAATTCAGGTTATTTTCAATTAATTTCCAGAGTGGATTTTCATGTTTTAGTTTAAGTTTTATTAGTTTCAGTATTAACTTTAGTCTTTTCAAATTTTGTCCTGAGCAGGGCATTTGTCAGAGGCAAGATTTAGGAAAAGTAGTACAGGTATTACAATAAAAACTGTGTCAGCGATACACCTTTGATAGACCTGTCCAGGGTGTACCCTGACTTTTGCCTTGTGACAGCTGGGATAGGCTTCAGCATTCCCAGGACAAGGAGAAGTGGATGAATGGATTTGATTTAAATAAATTAAATTAAAAAACATTTTTAACATCTGATTTTAGTTTTTAATATAGTTTGATTTTATTGTAATAACCTTTATTCAAAATATTTCTCTTGGCACTGATTGGTTGCTGACATGCTCAGAGTGTATCACAGGACAGGCACACACACTGGACACACAACACTTTATTGAAATTGTATTACACATTTTCAGAATAAGTGAGTAAAGCTAATGAAACTTATTACCTGTCGTTTCTACAGGTTTGAACAGCAGGAGACACTCAGCATATGACCACACTGAGGTGACTTATCTCTGTTTGTTTTCTCTCTATGTCATCTTTTAAAAATCTGTACGAGGCTGGAAAGACAAAAAAAACAAACTGTGATTTCAGGGTTTACAAAAAGTTCAGGATTCTGAATTTAAACTGGTAATTGCTGACCTAAAACCAATGTTTCATTTCAGTTTCAATTAGGGATGCAACGATACCAGTTTTTTCAAACCGAGACAATGCCGATACTTTGATCTGAGTATTTGCCAATACCTAGTACAAAAACCGATACTTCTACCACACACACAAAAAATGCAATGAATTGGAAGACAGGTTTTATTCTATTCTCTGTCGATAAAAAATAAAATATTAATAAAAATAACCACAAAAATAAACACTTCTGTTAAATTATTGCAGAGTGTCCACATTGCAAACAAACAAACAAAATAACTAAAGTATTTTGCACTGTCTCCAGCTTTCAGAGAGACATAACATTAATGAACCTATTGCAGAGTATCCACATTGTAATAAAAAAAATAACAGTGAACTATTTGGGACTCTCTCCAGCTTTCAGATTGAAAGATAAACACTTCTGTTCAGAATAAAATAAATAAAAATTAGGTTTCAGCATAAAATAAACACTTTTGTTAAATTATTGCAGAATGTCCACATTATATCCAAACAAAATAACAGTGAACTATTTGGCACTGTCTACAGCTTTCAGATTCACTTAACATTAATGAACCACCTATTTCAGAGTGTCCACATTTTAATCAAACAAAAAAACTTCAGTCAGCAAGCAATGGTGTGACCTCTGAACTAAGCTGTTTTTGGAAAGTGAGAGGCAAGATCTTTTGGATGAAAAGAATCATCTCTGCATGATCAGCTTTGAGCCTGTTTCTGCTTTCATTCACAATGTGTGACACTGAGCTGAACAGCCTTTCACTATCAACACTTGTGCAAGGTGCTGAAAGGTATCTGCCCGCTAGTTTAGCCAGGTTTGGGAACCAGACTTTATTAACCATCCAGTATTGTAGTGGTTTGTCTTCTCGTAAATTGCAGCCTCTTCAAGATATGTCTCTAACTCTACACTAGAACCTACTGCATCTCTGCCTGCCGATGCTGATGCGTGCTCATCTGCAATTTCATCAAACATGCTGTCCAGACTAGTAGTGGGCTGGTCACTGCATGCTTTTCTTGAAGGTGGTTCATTCGTTCATCCTCCTGCTTGTCTCCGGGCAACCTTAGCAGCTCAAGTTTGAGCATCTCTTTGGCATTTGCAGCAGTTGTGGTGATGGAGAAAAACGATTTTTATATCTAAAACAGAGAATGAAAAAAGTTAGCTGACAATAGGTTTGCTTACCATTTTTTTGCAGTCACACAGTTACATACACAGTCATATTCACTCATACAGTCACAGACACACACAGGCACACACTCACCTGGGATCGAGTAGCGTGGCGATGCTATACAGTGGGTCTTCCTCCACATCAGTGAACCGTGTCCTGACAGCTGCAGCCAAGGTTCCCTTCATTGCTTTGATCCCATGGTCCTCATCAGTCTCCCTTGTTAGAAATCTGTGTTGCACAGTGACTGCTGGAATGACATCTGCAGCCATGGCATCTGAAGAGCTGACTTTTCGAGTTAACTCCTCGAATGGACCCAGAACAGATATCACCTTCTCCAGCAGTGTCCACTGGTGAGCCATGAGCGTATCAGGGAGTCCATATTCAGACACGAATATTCACAGAGCCCGTTTCTGCTTGATCAATGACAGTATCACATAAAAGGTGCTGTTCCAGCTGGTCTGAACGTCTTGCTGGAGCCGCTTCGCAGGCTGGTTGATCTGTAATTGAATGTCCTCGAGACGGGAGCTGGCCAGAGCAGAATGTTTAAAATGTCCAACTATTTTGCGGCCAACTGCCACCGCATCAGCAACACTCCTCTGTGACAGAAGGCCCTCATGATCAACCAGCTGGAGAGTGTGAGCAGTGCAAGGTAGGCTGGGCAGCTCAGCACCACTCATGGCCTTTATCATATTTCTTGCGTTGTCCCAGAGCACTACGTGGACGGACGTCTTCGGTATATCCCAGGTCTGAAGCATGCTATCGAAAGCAGCTGCGAGGGTTTGGCTGGTCTGCGAGCCCCTGAACGACTTTGCATGTAGTGTGACTTGATGACGAACAAACTCCTCATCAATCCACTGCTCCGTTAAACTGAGGAGTGACATCGGGCACACACTGCTTGTCCAAATGTCTGTATTCAAACTTAAGGCTGAAACCTCCTGCATGAGGTTATGCACATGTTTTTTTACCTCTTCAAAAAGTTTTGGCACCATTATGTCTGTGATGTATGGGCGGCTGTGAATCTCATATCGTGGCTCGAGTATGGTGAGAAGACGGTGAGATCCTACGTTTTCCATGACCGACAGTGGCTGGTCATCCAGAGCGATAAAATGAGTCAGAGCCTCTGTTATTTTAACTGCCCGTGGATTTTCTCTTGACATTTTTCGTTGCTTTTCCAAAACCCAAGTTAAAGGTGGCTGTTCTCATCTTGCGTTTGCTAAGGCTAACGCAAGACGTTTGTTTTATTAAATTGCTTGTATTGAACGATGTACTCTCCTTCCCTCCCCTGGACACCTTACCAGTACACAGTTATCTGCACTAGTCTCTGTTTTATATTAAAAGATGCAAGCTGCACCAAAATTAACAAAAGTTCAAAATTTATTTCGTCCACTTCTCTGTATACTAGACACAACTTCTGTTTCCATCCTGACACTAAAAACCTGCTGCGCATCATCATCTTCTGCTTTAATATGTGATTGCTGTCATTGTGTTTCTGTCTTTTCTCCTCAATTCAGTCAATTTGTTATTTTTATTTTTATTTTCCCAGATTGTTCTCAGTGAAATCGATCGTCCAGTCTCCTCATGTGAAGACTCGACCTACCAAAGTCTCAATACAGCGAGCAGAGATCACGACCAAACCTACTCTACACTCAGACACAATAACCAGTTTTCAGACATGAACTCCTGTCAAACTGAATGACTGCATGAGCATACCAGTCATTTTCCCATTAAACCAAGTTACCAGGGTCAGTGATGAAGATTTGATCATCAAAGAGGAGTAATAGCAGGAACGAGATTATGGACCTCTTAGAATCCACATGACAAGCTCATCCATGTCATCTTCTCCATCTTCACAACCAAACATGTAACAGTCATGCCGCCCTCAGGCCCTCCCAGGTGTGGGGGCCTAAATACCCTCACCACACTCCCTGCGGGGTGGCTGATGCCCTCGGACCTTGGTGCGCTGGTGATTCTGGGTGTCTGGGGCTGGGTGCTCAGGTATGTACCAGGAGTGGGGGGGGCCGTCGTACCTGGCCTTCTAGGCTCAGTCCACTCTGGCGCGGCTAGCTGCCAGCGAAGCCCGCAGGCACGTCACTACAGCCCCCTGCCTCCTCCATGACTGCTTCATGCCCTGGGGGACGGGGCTATGGCTCCCCACACCCTCTAGCAGATCGTTACATGGAGAAACTATATCTTTCTTTGCTGCTACCTCAAAGCACATTGTGCGCTGTCGGTCATGCGTGCTACACAATAACATTCAATATTTAGAGTTACCTACAGTTATCCAAGTTATTGCTGTGATGTCATGTTTATTGTGTTGCTCTCTTTTTGCTTGTTTTCTTTTTCTTTTTTTGTTCTCTCTCAACAGGTGATCCAGCGGATTTTTTTACATTTTTTTTTTTACCGTCTTCTCTCACTGTCCCTCTTCCCCGCTGTTTTTCTTTCCCTCCCTTTCTTTCTATCGCCTTTTCCTATTCCCAATTCTGTCCTGTCTGTAATAACTTAAAATAAAATAAAATAATTAAAAAAATAAATAAAATAAAATAAATACATTAAATAGAAAGTAATAGACACGCCGCTCCACTGGGTCCATTTCGCGTTTTGCGTCTCCAAAACATGAAGTGTACAAACACGCAGAAGTTGCAGTAACAGCAGAGGGAGATTTTGTTTGAAACCAACATGAAAATAATCACGCGAAACCCTTTAAACAGACGCTATTAACATATTTACATGTATATGCATATTAGCCTAATATACTAATGGATTTACATATATTACTCCCCTTGCTGGTAATGCAACTTCTGCATGCGTGTCCATTTCACATTTTGAAGAGGCAAAGCGTGAAATGGGCACAGTGGATTACACATTTTACCATGATATCGGTTTGATCCTTTAGACACAGTGTAAATAAATGACGTACATGGATGTGGACTCTGCCCAAGTCATCTATTAAAAGGTCTATTTTTATTTAAAATAAAAGTCATTTCAAAGTTTCTAAACTTTTTGGAATCACTCGTCTCGTAACTCCAACGCTCTGTTTTAGGAACCAACAAAAAAACGTTTCAAGGAAATTTTGATTTCGAATTTGAAAATTCAAGAAAATATAAACAAAACAAAAAAAAAACATGAATAATCGGACACTTAATTTTTGACTCTCGTAGAAAACAACTCTCAAAGCAGAGGAGTGTGTGTTTGAAGGAGGGACCACGAAGTTAGAAGTTCCTGGTTTGCAAACAGAGAAGGAAGAGAAGCCGCATTAAACATTAAGCCGTCAGAACCTCGAGATGAAATTCTGTCACATTTTGTTCTGCTTCATCTTCCTCTGTGAGTAAATTCTTCTTATTTCTTATTCATAAAGATGTTTGAAGTTTTTACACTACATCAGAAAAATGTGCGTAAAGCAGAAGTAGCGGTTGCCTGTAAGTGAATGTCCACCACTGTTTTCATCGAGCAGATAAAAGGACGCATTCATACTGATAAAAGCTCAACATTCGCCGTATTTCATAGAATTACCTAACCTTACCCACAGTATGTTTTCATTCCTCGAGTCACTTCTGGCTTTCGGTCCAGAAAAAAATGTAATCCAAATACTCTGATTAAAAAAAAAAAGCTCCTGGTCTTGGCTTGTCAGCCACGTCTCTGTGGAAGTTAAACTGCAGCGGTCTCCTCCTGGAGGTGAATGTTCCTCCGAAGCTGGACGGTGTCCATGGTAACCGAGGGCAGGGAAGCCGGTGGTTAGCAGCTGCGTTCAGACGGACAGCAGCTCGTTTGTGTTCAGAGCGCTGCTTCCTTCTTTTCCAAACCACTAAACCACATTTAGAACTTGTAAGGCAACAACCTTATTTATGTCTTTTTATTAAGTTCAAGAGGAACAGCACAGCTTAAATGTTAACAGACTGAAAACTTTGAATATTAAGAAAGTATTCCAAAAGCCTCAAAGCAGATCAAGATCTTATAACAAATAAAAGGTCAATTTTCCTTCAACAGATGGTTTGTGTGATGGCAGGAAGAACCAGGATGTTTTTGTTTAAAGGAAAAATACAAATAGATTGGATTTAAACAAACTACTTTCAAATGATATCTCTTCAATTAGAGAGAAAAATTATCCGTTTCAGTTTAATCTATTAAAATATTTAACATCAAACTGCAGTGTTTAGAGGAAGTTGGTAATACAGTAATTGATTGTTCCTGTTTTCAACAGACCTGCAGGATGGAAACACTGGACTTGCCAACGCTGAAACTCCCGTCTATGAAGGAGTGGAAGGAGGAAACATCACAGCTGAATGCCGGATTTATTTTTCTGGAAGCACGATGTCACTCTGCAAGGAAAAGTGTGAAACTGGAAACGTTCTCATTGAAACAACTGATTACACAGCTCAGAGCGGCAGATACAGCATTAAATTTGAAAAAAATTATTTTTTAGCAAATATTGTGTATGTGAGCATCACACAGCTACAGAAGTCTGACTCAGGACAGTACATGTGTACTTTGGGCTCAAAATCAGACAATTTTAACATTGTTGTCACAGAAGGTGAGTCTCTGCTAAAAAAGTCCCTGAAGATGTGAACTTCTCACTGACCACACCCACTTTTCTTTCAAATAACCTACATGTGTCATATTTACACTACAAGTTTAGTTTAATGAGTTGCTGTAAACACACATTAAACCCTGTTACTCACATGCAGACAGGAAACTGCTCCAAGCAGGATTGTTATTATTCTGATTTTTCCTTGTTCACAGCTTCAAACACTTCAACACCTCATCAGCCTTTATCAACATCGACATTTCTCCTTTTGGCCTCCACAACAACAACAACAACACAGCATTTGAACTTCAGTTCAGGAAGCTTCACAGCTTCATCAGCCTCCTCTGAAGTCTCCAGACAGCCTCAGACAGCTGCAGATTCAGGTACATCGTATGTGTGTGTGTGTGTGTGTGTGTGTGTGTGTGGATATGAGTGTGGATCCGTCACTGTTTATCAAAATAATAAATAAATTAATCACACATCAGAAGGTTTGGAACAAGCAGTCTGATTTATTGCTAAAAGTATAAGTAGAAGTGTTCTACACTGTGGCTGCTCATACACAGCTCTGTTAAAAGTAAAATAGAAATAGTATTTAAATTTAAATAGAATCAAAATATCCAAAGTGAAATTTCCAGAGTCGCTTCATGATGAGGTATATTATATTTGTATATTTAACCTTTTTGTATTCCTTCTATTAATTTGATATTTATTTGACTATTTTTTGTAATATTCTGCTGAATTAGTGAAGTTATAAAATAAATGTACTGCAGTGAATATCAGACAGAGTGTGAATGAAGCACTTAAAAACTTACCACCAATGCACACTAAAACTGACTGAAACATGGCCGACTTCTTCAGAGTGTCACTACATGAGGTCTTGATGACAGACAAACATGTGATCAATCAGTATTTGAGTTCACAGTGGTTTCTCAGATTTCTTTCCATGTATTTATGTAAGAATCATTGTAACAGTCACACAGGATCAAGTAAATATTTCAGCTCTGTGGTCTCAGACTTTATTTTATAAGTTCCTACAAGTAACAGTAAAACAGATACAGGAAAGCGTCATGTGAGTTAGTTTTTATTGAATATTTTAACAAGAATGCAGATACACATGACAAAAACCTTTGTTTAAAAATGTTTCTCATCATGTTGGACCCCCATAACTTAAATATTTGTATTATATTTTATTTTAAATAATATGTGGTCGGTTGTATGACTGAGACTTTACTGTAAAAATGTATTTATTACATATCACATATTTAGAGTGTAACAGTATAAAATCTGTTCTATTACGTTGCAGATAAGCTTCTTCATGTGATTCTGATTCTGGTCGCTATGATCACCATCTTATCAGCAGCTTTGCTCATTTTCTACAAGAACAGGAAGAATAAACCAAAAGGTGAGCCTGTAGTAAACAAATTCATCCCTTCAGTCCACAACATGACCGGGATGCAGGTTCATTTCCTGGAGATTAACCCTAAACTTAATGTTAAGCCAAACCTTTATAATAAAATTGTGTAATATTTATTATGGGGACTTTTTTTTTTTAACTGCACATTGTGTTAACGTACATATGGTTTAATAATACAAGTAACAGGAAAATTTGACCTAGAAAGCTCTGTGACACGGTCATTGGTTTCAGTTTACTTCAAATCAATCATTGTTTAATCTTTTCAGTTCTTTTTCCTCATACTGTTTAGTTCTTTGGGTTCTGTTTCTGTGTGACTTAATGTGACTTAAATACAGATGTTTAATTTTTGCATGTTTGCATGTTTTTCAGGACCTCCTATGAAAACTGATCATGCTGACATCACACAGGTGGGTTTTAGACGTTATGAGTGACTTGAGCTTCGTTACTACTTGATTAGGATCAATCAGCCAGTTTGTTCTCTTCCTCCAGGCCAACTGGCTTTATGGAAACATCACAGAGGATGAAACTCAGAACAGTGTAACTCCTGTGCGGGTGTCTTCAGTTTATGACTACCCCGAAGGCTCGCAACCAGATGGAGTTGAAAACCAAGAGCTCTACAGCCTCGTCACTGCTCCTCAGAACACGGTAAATAGGCCGACGGCTTGAACGTCTTTACAAGAAAACTGGCCTTACTATTTATAAGGATATGTTTAATAATCATGTTCTGTTGTATCAGGAATATATCAGCCAAACCAAATCTGCCTGTTATTCTACCATTATCTGTTCATGTGAGGACTCCACCAAGATCCTATTCTCATTATTCAACTCCTTTTACAGGCCACCTGATTCTCTGCCCGCTCATCTCTACTCATCTAACTTCTGCGACTCTCTAATGCTATTCTTCACTAAAAAAAATTCATAAAATACATCTAGACTTGGTCCCTAATGCTCAATGTAGCTCCCCCGTCTTAATTCCACCCCCTTCTCACTTCTTTTCTGTTTTTCAACTTCCGTCTTTAACTGATATCGCTGATCTCATCCACAAATCAAAGCCTTCCACCTACCAGCTTGATCCTATCCCCACTGTCCTTGTCAAAGCCTGTCTACCCCGTCTCCTTCCCCTCATATCTGCTATTATTCACTCTTCGCTCACCACTGGAACTGCTCGTGCTTCTTTCAAAGTTGCCACCATCACCCCAATCCTGAAAAAAACAGGTCTAGATCCCAACAACTTTAACAATTTTCGTCCGATCTCCAACCTACCATTCCTCTCAAAAATTCTTGAAAAAATAGTTGCTTCACAAGTCCATCTACACCTAACTGATAATAACCTTTACGAACAGTTCCAGTCTGGTTTCCGTCCTCTGCATAGCACCGAAACTGCTCTTATAAAAGTAACAAACGATCTTCTTATGGCAGCTGATTCTGGTCTCCTCTCCATCCTTATTCTCCTTGATCTGAGTGCAGCCTTTGACACCATCTCTCATCCCATTCTCCTTAGCAGATTAGCTTCTATTGGCCTCTCTCATACTCCATTAGCCTGGTTTAAATCATACCTGTCTGACCGCACTCAGTTCATTCAATTAAAATCCTTCACTTCTCAGCCTTCTCCTCTATCTACTGGGGTGCCCCAGGGATCTGTCCTCGGGCCCCTCCTTTTCATCATTTACCTTCTTCCACTCGGACACATTTTTCGTAAATATAACATTCAGTTCCACTGCTATGCCGATGACACCCAGCTTTACCTCTCTACCAAACCCGATTCTACTCTTCCTCCACCCTCCCTCACCCTCTGCTTAGCTGAACTCAATTCCTGGTTCTCCTCCAACTTCCTTAAACTCAACAGCAATAAATCAGAACTTCTCCTGGTCGGCACTAAACTATCACTTTCCAGAATTAACGATTTTTCTCTCACAATCAATAATTCGTTGGTTCCTATCTCTCCCTCTGTGAAAAGCTTGGGTGTCATTCTCGACAGCACATTATCCTTTAATTCACATATCAATAATGTCACACGTGCAGCATATTTTCAACTCTGTAACATCAATCGCCTCTGCCCTTTCCTCACTCAACATGCCACTGCCATTCTCGTCCATAATCTTGTCATCTCTCGAATTGATTACTGTAATTCACTATTATTTGGCCTTACACAAAAATCCATTAACAAGCTCCAACGTGTCCAGAACTCTGCTGCCTGTATTATTACTAGGACTTCCTCTACCCACCACATCTCCCCAATCCTGAAGCAGCTTCACTGGCTCCCGGTTAAATTTCGCATTCATTTTAAAATAATCCTTTATACATTTAAGGCTATTCATTCTCTCTCTCCACCATACCTTTCTGATTTAGTACAGATGAACTTCCCATCCCGGTGCCTCAGATCTTCATCTTCTCTTTCTCTCTCTGTTCCTTCCGCTCGTCTTATTACAATGGGGGGCAGGGCTTTTAGTTGCTCTGCCCCTCGACTTTGGAATTCCTTACCCCCTGACCTCAGAAACATTACTTCATTTTTTTAAGTCCACCCTCAAAACTCACCTGTTTAAAATTGCTTATGTCTAAACCTCTGCATCCTTTTAACTTTTATCTGTTACTCTTATTATTGTGTATATTGTGTATTTGTTGTACAGTGTCCTTGGGTGCTCTGAAAGGCGCTATTTTTAAATAAAATTACTATTATTATTATAATTAAATAAAATCATGGTTTGATTTTAAACTCTGAGGTCAGAAACAATGATCGGTGCAGCATTTTGGGCAGTAAAGTAATTCACTAGTTGTCTGGATGGATCTGTTATACTCTCTCTCATATTATAGTGATTTACTGTTTGCAAAAAGTTGCTTTTTGATTCCAGGCAGAAACAGAAACTGCTTCAGGAAGAGCAGCAGATGTAAAACTCTAAATCAAACCATGCAGAGCTGCCAGCTGTGGTGAAGCCTTGTGACAAGCGAGCAGCAGAAATGACCAATGACAGTTAAAACAGCAGAGTGGTGCTGATATCAATTTCTTTAGCATAAGTAAAATGGATTTCTATTTTTTAATCACTCTTACTTTATCAACTTTTTTTTTTAAAGTTCAGACACAAAATTAGTCTAAATTTTAACCCACATGTACAAAAATTGTCTTCTTTCTTTGAGTAGCTCTAAATGTTCATGTGATTACAAATTCATTTTAAGATTCTGAAGCTTGATGTCACCTTTTTTATTTCAGGCTAAAGATGACATGAATGATGCTGATTACACTGAAGTGGATTTTTCCCACATTCCTTCCTCCAACGGCGCCCCCTGTGGTAATATATGTGACACTGTCTACTGTACACCTGAGGTTTATGCCAGTCACACCAACGTTGGTTCACCTCCTCTGTACTCTACTGTTGAAATACATTAGTTCTAATGCTGTGGATGGCACCTCAGTAGTCAGCAGGTGAACATAATTAGCCTGTATATTGTATATTTCCCAATAATGTTATTGTCATAATTCATAAACAATTACATAAAATCATAATGAAATAAACTGCAGCATCCCATAAATGTCTATTGGATGGTTAGGCTTTGCATTTAGTTTTTACGTTTTTCAGCAGTTAGCCTGTTTGGGAGCAGCTGTGCAGAGTGATAGATTGACCAACAAGCAGGCTGTTCATGGAGGGAAGTTGCTAAATGTAGTTAGCAACTAACCAGGTGGCTAATTTCACATGTAATTATAACTGGTTAGATTTTAACCTAACCAAGTAGTCCTGTTTTTCTGAAAGCAAACAAAACTGAAACTGACAACTGAAATAACATGAAAGACTTCAGCACGTTGGCCGACACTTGATGTATTTTAAATGTGCTATACATATGCTGCTTTCCTGTTAGATGATTATGATCAACTCAGAACACGAGGATAAGTACCTCTCCTCACCAAAGATAAGAGCACAATCAGCATTAGCTCAGGTAGATAAGTGAGTAGTAACATAGTAAAAAATATCAATTAAACTATTAGATTTCTTTTTTGCTCTTGCTAAATTTCTTGAATAAAATTTCTTGCAATTAAAGTCTAAATTGTGGGCATTCACTTTCTAACCTTTTATGAAAAAGTAAAGGTAGAAATCCGAGTATTATTCTTTATTAGCTCACACAGCTCTTACAGGTTACCAGGTCAAGACTTTATAATCAGAGAGCACAACCAGACTACCTGTATAGGAGTTTTTTGTGGCCATACTCGACAGTTGGCACCCGACATGCTGGTTCATTGAACCCAAGACCCGGAAAAGTCGATAGTTGGCACCTGGACAGTTTTTGGACACTGAATCTGTGACCCTGAAGATCTACATTTGGTTTAGAGAAGAACGTTTTGGACGATCTTTCTGGGCTCTAACTGATTAACCCAAAAAGCTCAGACCCAAAGACATGGGGGGTTTCTTTGGGTGAAAAAAACATGAAGATTGGCAGGTTGAACATTCTAGATCTAGATTCAATAACTATCATCGCAGTAAATATTAGAAATAACAAACTAAATACAACATGTGACAGGTTTAAAGAAATAATGAGACACTGCAAGTAAACAGAGAGAGAATGAAGGTCAGGTGACAGCATAAAAGCTGCACAGAGTCAATATCACACAGAAGATGATTTAGGAAGCTCGTGTGTTGTTTCTACTCTCAAGCCGAGTGTTCAGTCAGTCAAAGTGAACATCAGGTCCGTTACATGGTACATGCTGCTGTAGCTTTAGCCCAGACTGACAGGTACGGTAATTTATGATATAAAAGAAATGTAGACTTGACCCTCACTTTATTATATACTACTCAAGTACTAGTTTACATCCTGTATATAGTGCAGAAACAGCTGAGGTCAGTGAGTATGAAGTGTTTCTGCAGCCTCCTGTCACTGAAGGCTATAAAAATAATACACCCACAAGAAATACTCTGCTATAAATCTTTCTCTGGTGTGCTGACATCAGACTTTACCACAGTGACAAACACCCTGTTTGAGCCTCAGTTTGGTGAAATATCTGTCACTTTGTGATACAGTGAAAACAAAAACATTGAGTGAAATGTGTTTCTAAGGTACACTCAAAAAAATGAACTCAGCCTATCTCTGCTTTTACTAAAGTAGATTTTGTTGTTTGTTCTTAATAAACTCGATTTTGCAAAAATTCTTAAAGTGTTTGTGCAAATTTAATGAAATGTTGTTACTTTTTGTTGTTACACAAAGTCATTGAACTGTGTCAACGTAACATTGTTGAGTAAATTCACAGGTTTGTCCCTCTGCACATACTGCTGCGTGCAGAGCCCGCCTAAGTAAGGGCCAGTGCGCATGCGCACCACCCTCTTTCTCAAGCTTGCTTTTTCTTCGCCATGTGGACTGGTTCAGCCGCATTTTTGTCCAAAAATCAGGTAAGAAGTCATTTTTCTTGTAAAGCCCGTCTACATATATATGTTCAC
The DNA here is from genome assembly GCF_036321145.2 of Pelmatolapia mariae. Classification (NCBI taxonomy): domain Eukaryota; kingdom Metazoa; phylum Chordata; class Actinopteri; order Cichliformes; family Cichlidae; genus Pelmatolapia; species Pelmatolapia mariae. The sequence continues at coordinate 5,972,183 of NC_086244.1, read as the reverse complement.
ACGTCAGTTAATGTCGCAAGTGCTACTAAGAAAAGAGTACAGGCAGGGTTTTGCCCGGTAAAGGTTTGCTAACGTGGACTTGCTGCACGTGAGTTTCCAAATGATTTTGGAGGGGACTCCATTGCAATAGCAAAGCTCTGTTTTCAGCCCAAATGTAGTGTAGCGCTGGCGTCGGTATGCGTCGGTATGCGTCGGTACAGGCAGCGCATTCGGTCCGGCACGCACTTTCGCGCCGAGTTTATACTCGGACGCCTGACTGCGTTGCACTTTAGCCAACAACAGTGGAGAAGCGCTCCTCGCTAGCAGACAGGTTAGGGTGTATTTTCTGTCTAATATTTCAGCTTACGTTTTGATGTAGCTTGCAGAAAGCATTTAGTAAGCTGGTGTAAGATGAACTGCATTAATGTTGTACAATGTCCATGGGATTTCTCACTCGACTTTTAATGTCAGATTACACACACATTTACACAATATGCAGTGGTGATGATGTAGATCAATAAATTCATTGTTGTAGCATACAATATTAAAAATAAAACTGATTAATATGAAACATTAACAATGTGCAAATTATTTAGTTTTTTCAGGGACAGTGTAATGAAAATGTCTTTTGTGCTTCTCCCCCAGATACGTTGATGTGGCAGTGCAAATTGTGCAAAAAAGTGGTGTCATCACGAGCTCTGTTATTAAAACACTACAGGTTAGTTCATAGTAGACAGCAGTATCCATGTGCCTATTCTGATTGTGTCTGTGTTTTCAAAACATGGAATGCTCTACATAGCCACATAAGCAGATCACATACCCAAAGAACTCTAGACAAGTCTGTGAGTTTGGTAACATTTAACTGCCATTTGTGTTCCTGCTGCAACATAGCTTCAGAGCAGGAGTATTTTTCTCACATTAACAACCATCTAAAATGTAACAAGACTGTGCATTGCATGTTTGAGGGTTGTTCTTTCAAAACAAATATCTATGGTACATTCAAGTCTCATCGAAATAGGAAACACAATCCTTATACCTTAAAAGACTTTAAAATCGGTATTGCTAACACTATTGTAGGCCAAACATCAGCTGATGACAGTACAGACACTATTGTAGAAGAGGACATAAGTGCAAATATTGATCACGATACAACTACAAGTGAGACTGAAGATTTGGCAAATGTAATAGAACTTAATTTTGCATCTCTAACCCTAAAACCAAAGCTCAAGTCTGACATTTTAGAGAGCTTGTCTTCAGAAATTATGAAGTACAAAGCTTACCCTTCAGACAGCAATCTTAGTGATGTTTGCCAAGCTTTGGTTGTAAAGCATCCATGCTTGAAAGAGAAGGGTTCAGAAACTGGATTTTCTGCATGGAAGATCAGTTTGAAGTATAAAATGTCAAACTATCGTGGAAAACTGAAGAACTTAGGGTGTAGTGAGTTGGTCATCAATTCTCTCAAAAGAAGAGGGAACAGTAATGTGCATCCCAACCAAGTCAAGAAACCCAGGAGAGCGGAGGTGAATTTCTGCCCTGATTATCCAGCTGGAGAAACCCGAGAGAGTCAGGAAGAAGAAAGGTTGGTGCTGCTTTCAGAGTTCAAGAAGAAGAACAACGATGAAACCATCAAAGCAAAAATGGCCCAAACCTTTCCTCACCGGAGGCAAGAAATTCTTCAGGACATGCCCTTCGTAGCTGACTTTAAAAGCCGATGGCCAGCTCTTTTTTCTCCACGTGAGGTAACTGAATCAGTTGATCTGCAAATGCACTCCACATGCAATATTTTAAACCCATCATGCTAAACATTTGTTTATTTTACAGATAAATGCTGAATTCCAGCGCATCACTACGGTCAGCTAACATCCACATTTATGGCACAGCTGGACAACAACACAACCAAACTGACCAAAGTCTTCAGAAACAAGGGAGGAACATCTGGACGCAAGATCACAGAAATCATGGCTGCAATTGATGAGGTTTGGAATTAATTTTTTTGAATGCTTCATTCCCTCTTTTAATACATATGATTTTGTTGTCTCCTTCTATTGTAAGGTAAAGTTCAATGTTGGTATTATGGGATTGTTTATTCTTTGTCCTTTTCATGATAGTGTTGTCACAGTAATAAAGTTTTAAGTTGATTTGGATACTTCATAAAAAAAATTGCCAGAATTAAAAGCTGTTTTTACAGGACCGTAGCGTTTCCAAAACGGGATTTGCCGCGGCTCCCTGGGGAGAATTTTGGCATTTACAGTAGAAAAGCTGAAGCTAGAATAAACTGCCATCAGGCACCTTTCAAACCAAGACGGGATAAAGGGAGGTCTCTGAGCGCCCCCCCCGCATGTGACGTACAGGGTCACGCATTCAGCGTCAATTGCAGCGACCATGGTAAACAGACAGTAGTTTTAGCTTGGAGCTCACCTGTTGTCTCTCCCGCTCCACGCTCCGCTCTGCGAGTGTTTTTACCACTCAATTGAACCGCTGGCTGTCTCTCACTGTCCCTAAACAGACGAGCGATCTGTCTTCTTAACGGCCAAAAGAACGTAGTATCACTGCGTCCGTCCAGTTGATCATAAAGAAGCTGAGCAGCCCATGGTCTGCCTGTGTTATTTACTTCTGCTGTCAACCGAGGCAGCGCGCTGCTCTGGCTCCACTACGGGGGACTTCCCTCTGTGACAAGAACGCTTGATGTGCGTTCAGCGTATCAGAATCGAGTTTTATCACTTTTCACCTTTGCGCCTTGCCGCATTTACGTGGCTCACAGATTCGGATTTATCACTCTGTAATGATGCGATGGTCTGTCTTATAAAATCAGCTCAAAAGTAAAGCTATTGCACCAACATGCTTTACCTTACAAACAGTTTTGAATCTGGTACTTGTTGGTGTTGTCTGTAATATTCAGATTGTGGTCCTGGATGTCCTCTGCTGTTGGTTGTTTTGTGCCGGGATCACACCGTGCGTTTTTTCGGCCGTCGCACACGGCTGCCCATGCCACACTCTTAGGACTCTAGAGACGTGACACACTGTGCAACACACGAGTTCAGTGACCCAAACTCAAGCAGAGACATGGAAAACATGCAGAACAGTGGGCCCTGAGGACCAGGGTTATGGGAAACCCTGGCTTAGTACTACAACTGTTTTTTCATTTGTCCTTGCAAAACCTCCTGTTCAAGTCCTCCAAACACACCCACGTCACCCCGCTTCTCTTCCAGCGTCACTGGCTGCTGGTTAACTTCAAGGTTCATTTCAAGATCCTGGTTCTGGTCCTTAGGGCCTTACATGGACAAGCACCATCATACAATGGAGATCTTCTCAGTCCCAACACCCCCAGCAGGTCCCTGAGGTCCAGTGATCAAAGCCTGGTAGTGCACAACAGTCTAAAGACCAAAAGTGACAGATCATTGCTGCTGTGCCCCCAAACTCTGGAACTCTCCTCCTAAGCCTTAGATCAGTGGACTCAGTGGTTTACTTTAAAAAAAAATCCTCTGTTCAGGCTGGCTTTGGTGTGACCTCTTGTTCATCCTCTTCCTCACTGGATTCTTCATGCTGCTGTTTTTGGTCGGGTTTCTGTTTTTTTTGGGATCCTGTGGTTACCTTTTTTTGCTCGTCACATTTTTTCAAATGATAATGTTCCTTCTTTCCTTAATTTTTTTTATTTTAAATTTTGTTGTTCTTCTGTAGTGTGTCATGGACTTTTTTTCTCAAAGCATTATATACATTTATTTTGCTGAGAAGAGTGTGTACGCTGAAAGGACTTGCAGTCTACCTCAATGAAGATCCGAACAGCTTGATCAAAGAATATCAGGCAAGTAATCAAATAGAAACAATTTCCAGTAATAAAAATTTAACTGACGGTAATTTTTCCTCACACACATTCACTAGATTATAACAAAAAGTTAAAATTAGAACATTATTGGAGATATAAAAGCACAAGCTTATGCGGGAGTGACCCTTGCCATTACAGTTGGGGTGTAATGTGGGCTGAGTGTACTGTCTTTCTGCTTTGTTGTTCTGCCGTGTAATCTAGATGATGGACCAACACCTCTCATCTCGCTCTGAGCTGTCTACTGTTTTGCAGCTTAAAGGGATATTCCACCCCAAAGTGAAAATTGGTCTATTACCATATTACCCAGAGTAAGATAAGTGAGAAAAAATAATTTTGTAACCAGTGCAATAATTCTCCTGATCCGGCAGCAGTCTATTTGCTTTTGCCTAGCATTTAAAAAATGGAGTGAATGGGAACTATAAGCATTTTGGTTGCAAATGACTCTTTAATGGTACGAATTATTCCTGGTGAGCTCAATAATCATGTCGACTTTAAATGAAAAGTAATAAGTAACTTGAAGGATTTGGAGGAGTAGATTTAGACTTGGGAATACATTATGGTTACCACTTTTAAGAAACTTTGCTATTTTGTATGGAAGTGACCAGTGTAAATGATTTATATGTAATTGTATTGAACAGTATTGAGTTCAAACTAAGTAACAACATTTCTTAAAAGTTACTTAAAGCAGTTGTGTGGAACCACTTGACATAACTTTTTTAAGTAAATCTAATGTTTTATTTTTTTGAGTGTAGTTCATAAGCTGAAACTTTCAGGAGCTGTGATGTTAATAGTGCAGAAAAAGAAAAGAGGAAGTCCGTAGCCACAGCGAGTTTCTTCTGTTAACGTGGGAAATGCGTTTGCGCTTTGTCTAAACCAGATAGTCACGGTTTAATGCCCAGAAATGAGTCATCTCCGGGGTGTGCTAAGTGTTAAAAGTTGAAGTGATGACTATTAAAGAACTCTAACAAAACTGTAACTAAACGTTTGTGGTTGAATAATGCCATCTATAAAGTATCAGGAGCTATTAAAGTCCTGTCCACAGAAGGAAAGTAATTTTCCTGGATGTCACTGTGGCAGAGAAAATCGCACCAGGGAGAAGTGCAGAGCAAATTAATATGAACTGCTTTATCTGTTTTAGAGGGCTCGGTGTACTAACAATAACCCCCATCACAGCTTTGTGTAAGAGGATCTCTGCTCTCTCTGAACGGCATGAAATGAGGGCAGAGAATTCAAAATACAGAAAACGGGTTTGAAGCACGATATATGATGTGACTGGCAAGGCAAATTTTACCACAATGTGGTGTTTGACTTCCTGTTTCTTTATGTCACCGCTGATCAGCTAATATGATACATACAGATGAAACCAACACCAATAATGTAACATCTGTCTGCTGAGTGACTATTGTAATTTGGTCACCACAATTTTCTCATAGAGCCTTCGTAAAACAATATATAAAACACTGTGTGTTATACATGAAAGAATCAGATGTGCTCCACAGAGGTCGGTGGTTTAATAATGACCAGCACAAGGTGATAAAACTTGTTGGCTCTGATTTCAAACTTTTCACAAACAGCAAGGAAATATTTTAATAAAACATTTATCAGCTACAGCTCAAGGATCTTACAAATAGGAAACATAGACTTGGTTTTGATCAAGTGGCATTCATTAGAACAGAAAAACAGCATTTACCTAAATCTTCTTTATTTTGCTACTCACTTAAAAATCACTAAAATAATCTCTTTACACCCACCCTAGTTTTGCATATGATAATGTTGTTTATTAAAATAAGCCAACGTGAACGCTTTGAGCCTATAACTTTGAACATAAATTCTAAAACTGAATATGTTGCACAGTGTTACCCCGCCCACCATTCAAAAATGGTGCAGCTCAAAGCGCAGAGCGGCTTAATTCATTCTTTTCAATAGTGATGGATGCCTGTGATTGTGTCAGAGCACATTATGAATCAACACCATGGACATTTCAGAATTCAACACAGTTGGCTGATTGTTCCACTCTGAAAATGGAATTAAGGTGAGTGTTATTAACTCTCTGGGGTTGACAGACGTCGCACCTCCAAATCACATGACCGATATAAGCTGACATAGCAACAGGCTGCTTTCTGAAGCTTGTATTGAAAAAGGGTTCGTTACTTGAAGGTTTTCGACACAGTCCTCTTTGGTGACATCTGGTGGCCAAAAATATGAAGCGCAGAGCAAATTAATATGAACTGCTTCATTGTGATTACCCGACCTGAGCTAACAGCTTCTGTTTAATATCATGTGACAATTCTGTGTGATATCGGAATATCGCTGTGGTGCTTTGAACATGTATTTTTGAAGGGTGAAAAAAATAATGTTATATCTATTTGATTAATAAATCATTCTAATGAATAAATATGTGACATGATCTGTTCTCCCTTTGTTTTTGACTTCTTGACATTTGTAGACATAATAGATAAACAAAAAATAAAATACATTATATATAATAATGTTCTACTACAGGTGGGAAGTAACAAAGTAGAAATACCTTTGTACTTGGTAAAAAAAAAAAAAAAGGGTCCAGCTGCTGTATTTCACAAGGAGAGAAAAGAAAGAGAGCTAACTTCACTCAGAGATGGAGAAAGATAAGAAAGACAGGAGAGGAAGAAGAGAGGTTAGATTTAAAGGTAAGGACTCCTCATTTAAAGCTTACATGCAAGTCCTCATGTTTTAAAATCAGATGTGTCTGAACGTGTGACATGATTTTTTTCATATTAAGAAACATGCTGCTAAACAAACTGAGGTAGACTGTGTTATTTAAAGGCTGCAGTAAAATCCTCTGTAGGTTAGAGCAGGATCTGTACTGTGATGGACTTAAAGTAAAAAACAGTGTGTGACTGGTGCACAGTGGCTGTGGTCATGGTCAGTTAGGTTACATCAAATTTAGCAGAGATGAATCTGAAGTTAAGCTCATGATGCTGAGATTCATTCACTGAATTCCACCTTTATATCGACTATATACCATCTAGAAAACAGACAGCATAAACAGTGTAGAGGATGGAAATCAGGCAGGACAACTCGTGAAATATCTCTTGACATCTGTTTGAATTAAGTTGTGTACATTCACAAAGAGCAGCAGGTCGGCTGATCACAGCCTGTGCACTAAGAAAATCTACTGAAACTCTAAATAGCAATTATTGTGAGTTATGATTCTTTTCCTCACACTGAGCCATTACAACCAGTTTTAGGGTTCCCCACCTGCTAAATCTCACTTTAACCCAGTGGTTCTCAGACTTCTTGCATCATTCCCCACATGGCAGGAAGAAATATTTTCACGCCCCATCTAAACAAAACAATGACAGACAAGCCTAGCTTCAACTTTATTTAGATAATAAAGTCATTCACAGTGAATCCTTCAGTAATTTTTCAGTTTTAAATAAACAACTTTCATTTCAAATAACTATTTGTAACTTTTGTCACTAGACTGCTTCATTAGTCTGCACCACTTCTTCAAAACAGCAACAAGTTCAACAAAATGTGAATATTTCCAAACATGGAAAAATAAAGTTCAGTCTTTGTCTTATAAAAAAAGAAATCCAGAAACTTGTGAACAGAGATGAAAAATACATAATTTAGGGAGAGTTTAATACTATTCACTCTTAGTGGCTGCAGCGAGCCTGTTTTTGACTGCAGAGCTGTGGCGGGGCGCGGTCTGCAGCGCGGCTGCGGGGGAGGCGGACGCACCTGAGCAGCATCCGCAATCACGCCTCTCCGGCTTAAAACAGAATGAGCTAGGCCTGTTGTTGTTGTTGATGATGATATGTGTAGGCTGTAGCCGAGTGTGTAAGTCGACAGCCGCAATAAAGAAGTGTACTGAAAAGTGTGAACATGTCGGGTCTCCCGTGCCCCAATCCTGGGTTTTGGCACCACTGTGAATGATGCGCGACAGACCCGACCACATATTCGCACTTTGAGAACCACTGCGTTAACCCCTGACTATATGTAACCGCTCCCGAAGGTTATTTTTTAATGTTTAGTATAGAATAAAGAGCCATGCTCCAACTGATGTTTAACCAGTATTTTAACCTCCTCTTCACCAGCAAACACAGATATTGTGTCAGCAAAATAAAATTACCACCCAAACAAAGACGTACCGTGTGCGCCTTTCTACCAAACATTCAGGAGCAATTGCTTGATTCTTCACCTACCGGCGGCATGTATGCTGGGCTTATGCCGGGCTCACACTGTGCGATTTTTGGCCCATTTTGAGCCGATTTTTGAGTCGTGCGACCGTTTTGGCGATCGGCCCGATTTTGGCCTTCATCGTGCGTCGTGCATCGTGTAGTATACGTGGGGTAACGAGAGGCGATTAACACCTCACGACCAGCTCCCGATCATCAATCGCTTGGTCTCGAGGGTGTCACCGCAGCTTCTCGCACTGCGCACGCGCAAACACAAATGTCAGCGAAAAAGACGGCGCAGCACGGGAGTGCAGCGTGTGATCTGGACACAAGCGATGGAGGCACAACTTGTAGAACTATGGCAAGCTCACCCGAGCCTTTTCGATGTGGCCTCACAAAATTATCACGACCACAACAACCGTGAAAATAGTTGGATTTACATTGCTGCTCAATCACAGCTGCCTGATCAATGTTTTTAATTAGCAATTTAGCAAAGTTGATGGTGGTGGTGTGCGTGTCTGTGTGAGTGAAAGACAGAGAGGGAGAGCGAGCGACAGATTTTCTGTTATAACCTTCATTTTATGGACGCACAGTGTGAGCACTCAGGTCGCATCAGAGCATCGGGCCGTATAGTGTGAGACCCTGCATGGTGACCTACGAACTTCTAACTCCTGCGAGTCAATCGTGCAGTTTGAGCAGAAGCTGAATAATGCGACTGAAAAAAATCGCACAGTGTAAGCCCAGCATTAATTGAACATCCGTCCAAACCATGCGCACCTCAAAGCGCAATACACAAGTCCACCAGAAGGTGGCAACAATGGAACATAGGAATTACATTAAATACTCAGTTTTGAACAATATAATTATATCTTACTGCGACAGCTACACTATACATATTTTCCTGTTTAGAGGCAAAGTCAACCTTTACAATGTAGACAACAGAAAATGGATATACAGATTTTATTTTTACTCTTATTTTCATTGATTAGAACATAAAAAGTGACACTAAAGTTTGTGTTCCCATGTAGTGATATTATTTTATCATTATGTTATTATAGCACAAGGTTCAGTTAGCTGGGCACCAAAATAGAAACATCCTCCAAAGAGCTACTTTTTACTTTCTTACTCTGAGTACATTTCAGAACCTGTACTTTTTTACTTTTACTTGAGTAAAGAAGTTGAATCAGTATAACTTTTACTGGAGTATTTTTTAACAGTAGTATTTGTACTTCTAAGTAAGTATAGAATGTCTGCACTTTTGTACTCTGTGTGCAACACATACTTATAATAGGCTGGGAGTGTGCTTGTGCTGTGAGGTCCTTGCCTCCACGTGGTTATGTAACTGAGCGGTGGACAAGGATACATTTATATTTATTATGACTTATATATATATAGTCCAGGGGCGATTTTAGCCCATTGAATCAAAGCACCCCCAAAGATTTCTTACTTTTTTTTTGACAATATTTGCTGTTTGTGTGACACACTACTAAAAATATAAAAAGCATACAGTACTTGGTTGAGACGGAACATTTTAACAACAAAAGTATAGATAACCCCTCCCAAAATGGTTTGTTCCAGCTCGCCCCCACTCTGGCTCTAGGGTCGTTGCTGCCAGAGCGATGGTAGCTGAGACGCAGCGGAGCGGAGGTGGAGTGCCTGGATTAAAACAGGACATATTAGCAGCATTTAACCTTCAGTTACTCTTTATGTAGTTAGATAGGAGTCATGTTTCTTTTTAGCTGAAAAACCTTACACCCAGGTAACCTGCAGTGTTGAAAACGTGTTTTCCAATGATGTTTGCTACCCTACAATCCCCTGTAGTAAATTCAGCGACATCCTGTTGCTCCCACTGAAATGTATACAGCCTATTTAAAAATCTAAAACTTAAAATTGTCCGTAGCCTGCCGTTGTTACCACTGTCCTGTTTGAAATGGATACTAACTAGCTAACTGACTGAATGCCCATTAACCTTATAACTCCTGTTGTGTGTGTGTGTGTGTGTGTGTGTGTGTGTGTGTGTGTGTGTGTGTGTGTGTGTGTGTGTGTGTGTGTGTGTGTGTGTGTGGTTTGAAGGCGTGACCTCATCATTAAGAGAAGTAAGAAGTTCCTGGTTTGCAGTAAAGAAGAAGAGAAGCAGCATTAAACCATCAGAGCTCTGAGATGAAACACACTTTGGTCTGCTTCATCTTCCTCAGTGAGTAAATTCTCTTCTTATTTCTGTCACTTTCTCTCTTCTAAGTCTTATTTGTCTCCATTTTATTGTAATCAGCTGGTTTTACAACTTGCTTCACTTCTTTGTTCTCTCTCATACAAATTATTTCTTTCTGTGGTTAAACTGAGTGTTTGGAAAAGAGTCACTCAAACATGCAGCTCATAGAAAGGACACTTTTTAATAGTTATAAAAAGATTTTAAATGTCGAAGTCAAAGTTTTAAGTGTCGAATTTAAATGTTTACACAAACTTCTGCTTTTGCATGACTGCATTGTGCAAATCATTTTGATTTCGCTTTTAACCCCAGAAATGACTTTTTGAATTTCTATTGTAAATTTAGTCTGCAATCAAATATTTTTTTCTCTATCCCTCTGAACATCTTAGTAGAGCTCCTGAAACAACACTGAATTATTCTTTATTTTATATACTGAAGAAGAACAACACAGTGACAACCATCTGTCTTAGTTTAACATATAAGAAGATGGTAACTAATGATTGTTCATCCTTTCAGCAGCACTTCAGGATGGAAACACTGGTTTGGTCAAAGCACAAACTCTCACCCACAGAGCAGAGGAAGGAGGAAACATCACAGTTGCATGCAACTTTTATTTCCCTGGAAGCAGGAAACTCTTCTGTAAGGAAAAATGTGAAAATGGAAACATTCTTGTGGAAACATCTGATGATCCAGCTCAGAACGGCAGATACAGCATTAAATATGAAAAAACAGACACTCTGTCATATATTATGTATGTGAGCATCACACAGCTGAATCAGTCTGACTCAGGACGGTACAGGTGCTCTTTGGACAGAATTTTGAGTCCAGATGGAAACCATGATTTTGAGCTGATTGTCACAGAAGGTGAGTTTCTGCTAACAGTCGTGTTTGTCTTTGAAGGTGTGACAGAAGTTTCACGTCTCAAAGGCAGCTACTTTTCTTTCAAATCACCTACAGATGTTATATTTATCTGAAACATCAAGTTTCATCAGTTCTGCTGTCAAACAGCCCATAACCACGTCAGTCACATGCAGATATATAAACTGCTTCAAGTGGTCTTATTATGACTCTGATGGTTTCATTGTTCAACCACTTCAACACCAAACGGGACTCTGAGACCTTTTTCAGCTTCAGTGTTTCTCTCATCAGCCTCCACACCACCAACAACACAGAGTTTAAGCTCAACTTCAGGAAGCTCCACACATTCATCAGACTCCACTGAAACCAAACATGCAAGATCAGGTAAAATATACTGGGTGGCTGTCACTCAGAAGGTAGAGCAATGTCATCTACTAATTGGAAGGTCAGTCGTTTGATCTCAAATTCCAGTGTGTTTATCAGAGTGTCACTGTTGGATAGAAAGCACAAAAGTGTTTGTCTAAGAGGATGAATGAGGCAGGTCATATGAGTGCTCGAGTAGAAAAGGGCTTTGGGTTCATTAATGTTTTTTAATCAGAGAACTACAAAAGAATGACACATTAAGAGCTGTGGAAGAAGCACTCAGATCTTTAAGTGACGTAAATGAGAAGCAGGTGCTCAATGCAGAAAACTTGGTGAAAAAGTAAAGTCTCTATGCTTTTTAATAACTACTTCATTAAAAAATTTAATGCAGAAGGAAACTGAAGTCAGTAGTTTTTAAATAAAAATTGTTCCGTCATCCTTGATAAACAGTTTGTCAGGTAATGTTTGAGGAACTGTTTTCAATCTAAAAATACATGTTACTCTGTATGTGCACAACTTTACTGCTAAATGAACAGACCTGGAGGCCACATGTTTACACTGTGAGTAAAATAAATCTTCTCTGTTAAACTCCTGCAGATGTGCTGATTTATGTGGGTCTGATTCTGGTCGTTATGATCGTCGTCTTATCAGCAGCTCTGCTGATTTTCTACATGAAGAGGAGGACCACTAAACCCAGAGGTGAGGCTACAGGAAACAAACACAGTGTTTTCATCACATTTCATCATAGTAAAAATTACTTGCTCACTTTTTCATGCATGGATTAAATATTCTGTCAATCAACGGAAATGTCAACACGCAGCATGTACGGTATAATATGCTCCTTTGTTCAGTGTATTGTCATCATAAACACCTTTAAAGCAGATTATTGATGTAAGTGTAATTGTCATTAAGATTTATACAGGAAGACCAAATAGAAAAGATTTTTTCTCTTGCACAGTTTTCCACCTTTTGTTGTATAAAATCAGTGTAACTCTGATCCAGTCACCACGATGAGAGTGTGTCTACGTCATGTTAACACCAGATAATCTCAGACTGACAGAGCTGCTGTGAAAACAGACGGTTGGACTGAAAGGTGTTAGTGATCTGATGGTGACGATCACCAAGACAGAGTCTCACTTGGATATGTTCAAAAATAATCCTTCAAAATTACAGTTTTATCAAATAACCATAAAACACACAGGAAAACATGGCACCATGGTTGATCTGTCTCAGCTCAGAATGTCCCAGTTTGCATGAATTAAGTCAGGTGTGACGTTTCTGTCGCGCTGTTTCCACCTTTGAAGTTCAGTCTGTTTGTAAAAAGAGCACTGAATGTTCATTCATGAGTCACAACAGAAACTGATTGTAGCAGATTTGATTGATATGGTTTTGATTCTTTATCAGTCATTATCCTTATCTAACTGTAGCTCATATGTAGTTTTTCATATTGTTCCTGAGTTTAGTTCCTCAGGTTCTTCTTCCTGTAATGTGTCTTAAAGACAGCTGTTTATTTTCTGACCTGCATGTTTTTCAGGACCTCCTGTGGAAACAGAGTATGCTGACATGCAGGTGAGTTTTCGGAACTGTGACACACATCAGCTTCATTATTGTTTGCTTTGTATCTGTCAGCTGGTTTGTTCTCCTGCTGAAGACCATCGGGTTCTATGAAGATATTGGAAAGTGTGACATACTGTGCAGGTCACTTTCTATAGAAGTGTCTTCAGTTTATGCCACCACCAAAGACCCCCAGTCAGATGGAGTTGAAAATATAGACCTCACACCTTCTGCTGCAGGGGCAGTCTGCTTGTCTCCACCCCCAGGGAAAAGGGGTAACATCTCCTGGGTCTAGGGGCGGATTGCCCCTCTGGGGGTGAGGGTACCTGGACCTGGTGTGTAGAGTATGCTTGGGGAGTGTGAGTGTGTGTACGGTGTCCATTTCTGTTTGTCTCCACGTTGGGCGAGCGCTGAGTATTTGTATATGTGAGCATGAGGATGGGAATGCATGCTTGTGTCTGTGTGTGTCAGGTTGGGTATTAAACTCAATCTCTCTGGGAAGATCTGTGTATCTGTGATCTTGTGTTTATTGTGTTGCTCTCTTTTTGCTTGTTTTCTTTTTTTTCTCTTTCATCAGGTGAGCGAGCGGATTTTTTAGTGTCTTCTAGTGTCTTCTCTCACTGTCCCTGCTTTTCTTTCTTTCTTTCTCCCTTTCCTATCCCCCAGTCATGTCTGTCCTGTCTGTAATAACTTGAAATAAAATAAATAAATAATAACAACAAAGATCAATCAAGTGGACTATAATGATCCACTGGGTAAAATAAATTCATTGGACATCTTTCTTGGCCTCCAGACAATAATTCTGATTACTTTAGCAATCAGAATTATTGTCTGAATTATTAAAGTATGAAATGGGAAAGGCAGAACATATACATGTATGTATACATACACACACACACACATATATATATATATATATATATATATATATATATATATATATATATATACATACATACATATATATATGTGTATATATATATATATATATATATATATATATATATATATATATACATACATACATATATATATGTATATATATATATATATATATATATATATGTATATATACATATATATATACATATATATATATAAACACCTTTCTGGTGGAAAACAAGTCTATCAAAAGTTGTTTTTGTTACAAAAGTATTTTGAAAGATGACTTCAGAGGCTTTATGATAATTAATGTTTCTTTTTGTTTGTTTGTTTTTTGTTGTCATCTATTTAACATTTTTTTTAATTATAAAATATTTTTGGAGTCTAATGTTTGATCTCACCTCGTTATCTCTTTAAGGCAGATAACCTCTGCTACGCTGAAGTGGAGTTTTCCCACATTCCTGTCACCAGCAGCGCCCCCTGTGGTGAAGCAACTGATGTTGTCTACTCAGTGCCTCAGGTGGACCTGAGTACTGCCATCCACACCAAAGATGCTTCACCTCCTCTGTACGCTACTGTTACCTCACTATGAATTACATCAGCAGTGTTTTTTTTAAACCTGTCCAGCAGAATAATGGTCGGAATGCTTTGTTGTGCCAAAAATATTTGCTTTTCCAAGAGGAGCACCGTAGACTCTCTGTAGGCTCCTCTTTTTATGTTTTTGTTTTATTTATTTATTTTATTTTATTATTCATATTTTTCTCTGTATGGATATTAAGCTGGAACGGACAGGGGGTGAGGGATGTATTGGCAAAAGACAGGAGAAGAAATCAAAGGAATAGAAGAAGCAAAAGGAAAGAAAAACGAGAGAAAACAATGAGGGTGGGGGGAAGATCGAGGATGAGGTATGCAGTTATATAGCCTAAGGTTAAAGTTGTTTTTATTACAGCTGATTATAATTTAGTTCAACAGATACATAATTTAAAAATGTTGCTTTTATGATTCTGCATAAATTTATTGAAACGACTGCAGAAAACAAACTGCTTGGAAACAAGATATCTTTTAAGGAAGACGAAAAGTGAAGAGATGCAGTAATCCACATGTTTTTAATGAAAATAAACATGAACATTGGCACTTTTGACAGTGTATGGTTTTATTTTCTTTTTATAAAATAATTTATAAATATTAGAATACACACATTTCCTTCACTTCTGCAGTGGAAATATTTAGACTCATCTTCTTCATAAAAACGATATTGAAAAAGAAAGCAACTGGACTTCTTAAACTTTTTGAAGATGTTTCATCTTCAGCTCTAAAATCCAAGAGGTGGAGAATCCCAAGTGTTTGAATCCTAGTGGTCACTGGCCCACTATTGATCATGTGCCTCATCACATGAACCAAGGTGTGAAAAACAATTTATTGCCCCACACCATCATGTGACCTACTGAGGTCACCCGATGCAAGGTGTTAGTTAGGGTTGAAGGACCTGGGAAGGGATAGGTGAGGTCATAAATCACCTCCTCTGTTCAATGATGGTCATTCACAGTGGACATAGACGGCCTCTTTAGAAACACCTGTCTTCTCGGTCCTAAATGGGAACACTGGCACTCTTTAAAATATGTCTTTCGTCTTTAAAGAATAAGGTGCAGATGTACATCTGAGTCTTGTCCTGTTGAAGTGGCTCTTCTATGTTTGTCATGCTTTTATGGAGTGGATGCTCCATGGACTCACTGCACACCATACACAATGTTGCTAAGGTGTTGTATTTATTGCCTGTTTTTTTTTCTAGCTCTCCAAGTTTGTAATTTGTTCCTGTTATTTATCGATTAGCTTGTGTTTGAAATTTTTTCCCTTGGGGTGAGCTAGTGTTTGTCTTAGGGTCTGTCCTGGTCTGAAGTGCACTGGCATGCCATGCTTAGAGAAAAATTGACCTGAGTTTAGCTGAAAACCTGCTACATAAGGGAGCTCTTGGCGGTGGTGGATGCATCTCTCACCCTCTCCCTCCCTTATCTTTCCTGCTTGGCTTCTATGTCCTTGTCTAGTCTTGTCTAACTCTAACCCTCAGAGAGACTCTCAGTCTTGCTCTCTAAAACCTGATTTGATCAACTGGTCCCTTAACAAAATTGACACCCTACTCTCGACCAGAAGCCTAGGCTCAGGAGAGCCTGATTGTCCTGCAGAGACGTTTGCTGCTGGATACTCAATGGTCGGTTGTGTCAGGTGCCTGGCGACACTCTCGATGGAGGATACTGAATGACATCTACCTTTTTCGGAACCATGATAACAGAGTTCTGGCTGATCGGAGCTGGCTCAGACCAGGCTTATCGAAGAACAAAGAAAGCGGTTACAGGTGTTCAAAACCCCACAAGGCTGGCTGACATGGTTGACGAAGGGCTAGCCGTGAGTATTCAGACTGTGTTTATTGAATGCAATATGGCTTTGCAACGGGAAATTAATAGACCTGGTGACCAGTGGTCGACATTAAGAACAACTGCAACTTCTTTAATGCTACCTGTTCCGACCTGTCTTCCCAATGTGATGTTTGTGTAATGTATGAATGGTTGGAAGGGGTCCAACCATTGCAGACAGCTGCAAGTGACAAATAAAGGATTCATTATCAAAATACTGTTATTCCGGCAACATGTTGTTAATCATTTTTACCTTTTTACTTCTTATGTATTCAATCATTAAATGTACAAAATAGCAACAAAAAAATATTTCTGCACATCTAAATTATGTGATGTTCTGACTACAACGCTGCCAAGCAGCTGCATGGCTCATCAAACAAATTAAGTTAATGGGGACTTAAATTGGAAACAGTATGTGTCAATGTGTCAGTGCAAGATTTAAATAAAAGTGACAGGTGGAAGCAGAAAAAAAACCTCTTACACTCATACAGAAAGTTTTACAACATCAGTTCCTTAATTTTTACTGTGAAATAAAAACTGTACTCCAGAGTAGCCATAGTAACTACACATCCGGTAGTCTTACAAGGTATTGTAAGCGGGTAGAAGCATTCAAGGTCAACTTCCTCATACAAACAATATTTACTGTTGTTGCAAATGAATTTAATGCAACATATTCTTAACAGGCTTTTCCTCTTTTATTTCAACTTTAGAGGCTTAGATGTCATTTGTACGAAAATAGCAACATAAAAAATGTTTCCAAAGATTAACATGACGTACTCATCTCTGTTGTTGAAAATAAAAATAAGTCAACATAAAAAGAACATACAGTATGAAAGCAGTAACTATAAACAACGACGACCGCTATACAGACAGCATTACAATGCTCAAAGAAAAATATAATAACAGTAAATACTCCAAGCAAACTAAATAAAGCATGTGCATGTGCAATTAAAATAAAAGTGACAGGTTTTTAAAAATAAATGTCAGGGTATTGAAGGTAAACAGACAGAGGGAGAGGATGGTGATCACCTGACAAAATAAAAACAATGTGGGCTTTATAGATATATGGGAAACTTTCTGGGGAAAACCTGGCCTTGTTAGGAGAGATGGCATCCATCCCACTTTGGATGGACCTGCTCTAATTTCTAGCCAATCTAGCCAAATGTAATAAAGACCCCAAAATGTGACTCATCAGAGGTGTGAGGAGGAAGCAGAGTTGCAGTCTCTGCAGCTTCTCTCCTCCGTTATCAACTCCAAAAAATGTGAACGTGTGAAAATGAAAGCCTTAACATGGCACTTAATCTATTATTAGACTCAACTGGCTTCTCTCAAAATGTAAAGAGCCCACTATACAAAAAAACATTGACATTGACAAAACTGGCTATGGATACTGACTATGGAATGGAGCAATCGTCAGCCCAAACCCAAGAAAGAGCAGGAAGAGGAGGAACCATCAAGACCCCCAGGCAAGACCCCAGGTGCAGGCTGTGTAAAGATGCCCTGGAAGTCCCAAGGTTAAAATGGGAGATGTCCCCTAGGGTTGTCCAGAATGACCAACCTAAGTTCCAGTGGGACTTCCAGATACAGATGGACAAAATGGTGATGGCCAACCAACCGGACATAGTGGTGGTAGACAAGCAGAAGAAGACGGCTGTAATGATAGATGCAGCAATACCTAATGACAAGAAGAAGGAACATGAGAAGCTGGAGTACCAAGGGGTCAGAGAAGAGCTGTGGAAAATGTGGAGAGTGAAGGTAACAGTGGTCCCAGTGGTAATCGGAGCACTAGGTGCAGTGACTCCCAAGCTAGGAGTGGCCCCAGCAGATCCCAGGAACAACATCCGAGATCTCTGTCCAGAAGAGTGCAGTCCTAGGAATAGCTAAGATACTACGTAGGACCCTCAAGCTCCCAGGCCTCTGGTCGAGGACCAGAACTTGAAGGATAGACCGCCCACTGGGGTGAGAGGGGAATTTCTTTTTTTTTAACATATGTTTATATAATGTCAGCCTCACAAACACCCTGAGCAAGAGGAACATGAGCTGACCGACAAGGCAAATTTTACCACTGTGAAACACTATGTATTTTTGCATTACTTACATCAATGGCATGTTTGATATCCTGAGGTCGCAGCTGGTCTTATCAGATAACATGATGCATGGAGCTAAAACCAATTTCATGTAAACAACAAAACAATTAATATAAGTAGCAGGAGTCCACAGAGTGAAGCCAGAGTGACATTCGTACTTTGGTCATCATAACTTTCTCTTAGAGCCCCTCTTTAGATGCAAAAAATACTGTGATGCATCAGTCTGTGTGTGAAAGGATCCGAAGTGAATTGCTCCACATAGGTTTGCTGTTTATTGTAATAATATACATAATATTACAGTATAATAATACTGTATTAAAGCTGAAAGTATTTCACATGATTAATGTTGTATTGGAGTGACTTTGAAGATTTTGAATTTGACAATCTGTAGTTTTGATGGTTTAATGATGACCAACATAAAGTGATGAAATGTGTTCAACCACAGTGAGGAAATATTGTAATAAAACATTTTAATAATGAGTAAATGAGGCTTGATTTCGACCACATTGTGGGCTTCATTAAAAGTAAACATGATTTTTTAAAATGCTTCCAGGACAGATGCCCCTATACTTACCTCTAAGCGCATTAAAACTTTAGTGTATGATAATTACTGATATGCAGAAACATGTCTGACTGATGTGGTTGTATCTCGGGAATTTTACTGAATCATTTGATCTTCTAGCTGCTCCCTTTAGGAGTCACCAGAGGAAATCTGCCATCTTCTCACCTTATCGCTAGTGTCCTCTTCTGTCAAACCAAAACTCTGTATGTCCCTGTTCACTACATCCATGAAACTTTTCTGTGGTCTTCTCCTTTTCCTCCTGCCTTATGGCTCTTTTGTAAGTATATCCACAAGTACCATTACTTCTTTCTTTCTAGTCCTCTGCTTTTCACCAGTTTTCCTCCATCTATCTTCCTCTGTCTTGCTCTCTGTTTTCATCGCACTTAAAATCCTTTAATGGTGCACAGCCCTCAAAAATCTGTTTTAGTACGACTTTGGTAAGCTACAAAGCCGCACTGCTTGATGGATTGGCGGAGCATTACAGCTTCCGTAGTCAGGAGCCTCGCGGAGCAATCTGGGTCCAAAACTCCATCAGTTTCAGGTCACAAATTCAAACGAACACTGCGGCATAATTGAGAGTTAAAAACTGTCTAAATTCTTTCATCTTTAATAAAATGATCAGCATTGCTGCTTTACCAGGTGTAACAATTAAGTTTTACATCCAGGCATCCATGAAAACAGAATTTATTAAATTTCATGGAGTTGGAAGTTAGCAGGAAGTTAGGTCGCTAGTTTCCTCCTAAACATGATATAGCATGTTCTGACTGAGAGATTTCTGAAAAAATTAAAACGTACAGCTCTGCTATCACTTCCAACATAAATGAAGACAGAAAACTAAACAGCAGTGACGTTTGTAGGGTTACTGAAGTTAGGGTTTGCTGGTATATAATGATGTGCTACATGATCGCTAGCGACACAGCTATGTTAACATAACATAAACACAGTGAAGCTGGAGGATGAACACTAACTTTTTTCCACTCTAAAAAAGTTAACGTGAGGGTTCCTGATGGTTAGGGACAAATACAATCACATGGCAGGATGCTGCAAATGGACCAAACTTCAGTCAGGAGAACAACTGAGATAATCCATCCACAATACGAGGTTAGTCATTAATATACTGCAACAACACGGGAATAGAGCAGCTGCGAGAGAACTCAACATTAATGAATTAATGGTATGGAAGCGGAGGAAGCAAGAAGAATGAGTTGAGTAAAATTTGACTTGTCTGACTGTTTTATTTTGCTTAATGCGCCTTATAATCTGGTGCGTTTTATGTATGAAAACAGACCCTGTCACGGTCTGTGTGGCAGACCGTGGGAAGAGGGGAATGAGGACCCAGATGCAGGACTCTTAATAATAAGCATTGCGTTTATTTACAGTGATGTAAACAGTTTACACAAAAAAAAACCCCTGTGCTCTCCCCAGACTCCTGTGCCATGTCTTCTTCACAATTGCTTCATGCTATCCGCTCCCGTGTGTCTGCACTCCCAGTGCTTGCTGCTCTCAGGCTTCCCATGCTCCTCCTGGGGGGAAACAATTGACGCAGCCGTCAAGGAACACAACCCCTGCGGGCATACACTGACTTAGACTTTGCTCTCAAGACACTGACATGGAGTCTCACTCAATCATCCCAGGTCGGTGGAGGCTTCACCACACCATTAAGCATCCTCCTCGTGGTCTTCCGGCTACAGCCACTCCCACACAAACACCTCCCTATACATAAACACATGGAAAAAAACCCAGACAGCAGAACAGTGCACACACATTTTCACAAAATATAAAAAAGTCCACAACTGCTCAGGGACCCTGGGTCGCTCAAGCCCAGGTCGTTGACAGTATCCCCCCTCTAAGGGCCGGCTCCCGAAGGCCCAAAAACAATCACCAACCAAAAACAGAGTTCAAACCAACCCAGGGTGGGTGGTGGGAGGTCTAGCACGGAGAGCCTTCCCAAAATAAACAAAAGAAAAATACCCTTCCAGGTTCATACTCTCAAAGTCTGACCACACATCCACCAGCAGTATCTAAATAGTCCCCACAAAATAGTTTACGTGGAGTCCAGTGGCGGGCGTGTGCAGCTCAGGTGGCCTGCCATGGGTGCAGTGGCGGCGGCACTGCATCTCTGGCGGCCTGCCCTGTAACCGCTCCAATGGGTTATTGTGAAGCATGGCAGGTGGTTCGTGACATGCAGGCCATGCTGGGCGTGGACGTGCAGGCCAAGCAGGCCGTGGACGTGCAGGCCGAGCAGGCCATGCTGGACGTGGACCTTGTCCCTCCAGCATGCTGACCTCCGGCTCGGACTGACCAGGTCCCCCAGGCGCGCTGACCTACGGCTCGGGCTGAGCGGGTCCCTCAGACCCTCCAGCAGAGGCAGACACAGGGTCAGCAGGTATGGAGACCTCTGGCTGAACAGATGGCTGAGCTGCGTGCAGAGCTAATGGATGAGCTGCGGGCAGAGCTAATGGCTGAGCTGCAAATCGTGCTACAGGCCGGGCTACAGGCTGGGCTACAGCAGGCTGTGTTACAGGCTGGGCTACAGCAGGCTGTGCTAACGGCTGGGCTACAGCTGGCTGTGTTAACGGATGGGTTACTGACTGTAGATACATTTGTGGTGGAAATAGAGCAGGTAGTCGAGCAGCAGACAGAGCTTTCGGTTGGGCTAGTGACTGGATAGGAGACTGAGCTTCAGGGCGGGCAGCTAACTGAGCCTGAGGCTGGGCACCTAACTGAGCTTCAGCGCTATCAGTCTTACAGTTTATCGTCCAACGAACAGATAAAGTGGCAAATGATAAATTGTCCTTATTACTCACCACAGCTGGCAGTTGGGAAGTCCAGGAATCCCGCTGCAGTGAGGAGCGCCGATGGCGCAAGCGTTGCTTCCCTAACGACCCCACCGTCAGGCCCCCCTCAGTCCTGACAGTGCCTGTTACTCGGTCTTCCGGCTACAGCCACACCCACACCCACACACACACCTCCCTATACATACACATATGGAAAAAAAAAAACAGACAGCAGAACAGTGCACACACATTTTCGCAAAATATAAAAAAGTCCACAACTGCTCAGGGACCCTGAGTCGCTCAAGTCCAGGTCCCTGACAGACCCGTTCATCGACAGTGCTCCTGATAATCCGGTGCACCTTATGGTCCAAAAAATACAATAGTTTCTCACTACATTTCCATCTCTATCCATAATCACTCTAACATGCTGAAAATTCTTTCCAGCTTTATGTCTCTGCACAGCCAATCAATACAAACTTTTTTCTTTCCTTAGTGTCCAGCCTCACATACAAGTCTATTCCTTTGCCACGTCTCCCTTTGTATGCATAGCCTCCCAGTACTCCTGTATACCTTTGAATACTTTCTGCTGTTCCTCATTCCAACACCAAGTGTCCTTGTCTATTTTTGCTCTGTCCAGAGGAAATATCAAACTCCTGCTGGGCAGTTTCCCTCACCACTACAGCTGTATATTATCAGTCATCTCTCGTTGAAGCATGTTCACTACAGCCGTTTCCAACATTTTCACACCATTAACAACCGTGTGCCCTCCTGTATTTCCCTCCTTTACATCATACTTACCCCACACTTCCTCTTCGCCTCTGTTCCCTTGAAGTCTGTCCATTGTCCACTTAAGTCTGCTTCACTCGTCACTATCTCCCCCTGGTGGCACTCTCTAACACTTAATCTTACTTGCTGCAGAATTTCTCTTTATTCTAACTGACATCCAACCTGTGGGGAAAACTCACTGACAACACTCATCATCACACCTTCAATATCCAGCTTTAATTTCATGATTCTGTCTAGCATTCTCTTCACCTCCACAACACTGTTTATATACTTCTGCTTCAATATGACCCCTACTTAATTTCACTTCCTGTCTACATCATGGTAGAGCAGATTGAAACAATGGTTTCAAATGAACGATTATTTAAATGACACATGACATGAAGCTCTATTTTAACATTAAAAATACATTATCCTGGGTTAAGCTCAGCAGTCCATGCAGATCACCTGAAGCTCATCTAAACATGCTGTTGCAGAGAATTAAGAGGAAGCGGCAGTGAACTGTTGAAATGGTCAATATTAGCCAATCATGTAGCCTCAACACATACACACAGTTCTTACATGTACATGTATACAGAAGTTTGCAGCTCTTTACAAGCTGTGTTGTGAAACTTTGTGCATGCACAGCAGAAGTATAACAGTACATCACTCAGAGATGAAAAAACACTTTTTTGATGTGGTTATTAGTGAGTGTTTATTATTATTATTATGTTCTTCTTGGTTTAGTTTCTTGTTTAGTTTTTAATCTCTGAACATGATCATTGTTTAAATAATCTAACATGTACTTTTCATAAAAGTTGTCCTGATCCTGAGGTTTGAAGGCGTGACCTCATCATTAAGAGAAGTAAGAAGTTCCTCGTTTGAAGTGAAGAAGACGTGAACCATCAGAGCTCTGAGATGAAACACATTTTGGTCTGCTTCATCTTCCTCAGTGAGTAAATTCTCTTCTTATTTCTGTCACTGTACAATATGGAGTGCATAAGAGTCAAAGTTTCAGTAAGTGACAGTGAGGTGTCTATGAAGTATTCAGCAGTTTGGTGGCCTGATGGAAAAAGCTGTCCCTCAGTCTGCTGGTTTGGAACAGTACCTCCTGTCTGATGGAAGTAGTCACCCCAGTAACAGTGCGTGACTGGGGTGACTGGAGTGTTTAATGCTCCTCCCCGCTTTACTCAGGCACCGCTTCTTGTAGATGTCCTGGAGGGAAGGAATCGAAGGTCCTGAGGATGCGGGGGCTCATGCCAAATCTCTTTAGTCTCCTGAGAAAGAAGAGGCACTGCTGCACCTTCTTCACTGTTTTTTTTTTTTTTTGTGTGTGTGAACTGACCATGTGAGATCCCCCACCAGATGTACACGCAGGAAACGGAAGCTGCTCACTCTCTCCACAGCAGCACCGCTGATGGTGGTGTGCTTCTCTATACCTCCGGAAGTCACTATCATCTCTTTTGTCTTTGTGATGTTGAGGGTGAGACATCAGTGTGTCAGGGCGCTGACCTCATCCCTGTAACCCGTCTCATCACCTTTGGTAAAAAGACCAACCACTGTTGTATCGTCCACAAACTTCTAAATGATGGTGGAGTTGCTAGCGGCCATGGTGTAGGTGTAGAGTGAGTACAGGACAGGGCTCAGTGCACACCCTGCTGTTTTGCAACTGGCTTCTTCTGTCATCATTTTGGGTTGTTGGGATGTTTTGGGATTTCTTTCATTCATTTTTTTGGTTATTTTTGTATTATAGTTCTGTTCTCCTGTTCTGTATATGTTTGGGTTCATCCTTGGTCAGTTTTGCAACTTCCTTCTTCATTTCCTTGTTCTCTCTCACAGTTACCCGTTTCTGTGGTTAAACATATTGTGAAGTTTGGAAATGAGTCACTCAAACATGGGAATCAAACTGGTGTGAAACTAAAAATAATTTGCAAACTGCAAGAAACAAGTTTGTGGAAACATTTCAATTCCACAATTTTTATTTTTTAATTCACATTGAATCTGTAATCAAATACTTTTCCTCTACTCTTCTTTGAAAGACAAACTTATATTAATGATGAAACAACACTGTGTGTTTCAATTCTTCTTTTAATGAGCTGAAGAGCAACAGCACAGTGAGCAATGACCAACTCAAAACTAGTAGCACGTCTATAATGCTCATTTCACATAGAAACAGATGATGATGATGATGATGTCATCAAAGAGAAATAAAAGTCAAAATTCATTTTTGTATCTTTTTCACAATCTTAAACTCTGAATCTTCCCCAGCTTTCTGTTTGTTTATAAAAGAGGAGGTCTGCTGTTTGCAAAGCCAAATAAAAATTAATAATCACCTGTCACATTTAATTTATAGTAAGATTGTAACTAATGATTGTTCATCCTTTCAGCAGCACTTCAGGATGGAAACACTGGTTTGGTCAAAGCACAAACTCTCACCCGCAGAGCAGAGGAAAGAGGAAGCATCACAGTTGCATGCAGCTTTTATTTGTCTGCAAGCAGGAAACTCTTCTGTAAGGAAAAATGTGAAAATGGAAACATTCTTGTTGAAACATCTGATGATGCAGCTCAGAACGGCAGATACAGCATTAAATATGAAAACAAAGGCTTTCCCCCATTTACTCTGTATGTGAGCATCACACAGCTGAAACAGTCTGACTCAGGACGGTACAGGTGCTCTTTGGACAGAATTTTGAGTCCAGATGGAAACAATGATTTTGAGCTGATTGTCACAGAAGGTGAGTTTCTGCTAACAGTCGTGTTTGTCTTTGAAGGTGTGACAGAAGTTTCACGTCTCAAAGGCAGCTACTTTTCTTTCAAATCACCTACAGATGTTATATTTATCTGAAACATCAAGTTTCATCAGTTCTGCTGTCAAACAGCCCATAACCACGTCAGTCACATGCAGATATATAAACTGCTTCAAGTGGTCTTATTATGACTCTGATGCTTTCATTGTTCACTGCTTCAACCACTTCAACACCAAACGGGACTCTGAGACCTTTTTCAGCTTCAGTGTTTCTCTCATCAGCCTCCACACCACCAACAACACAGAGTTTAAGCTCAACTTCAGGAAGCTCCACACCTTCATCAGCCTCCTCTGGAAGTTCAGGTACGTTATATATTTTTTTATGTATGCAGATTTACATGTCTTCCATTAATCAGTGAACTACCTAAGAGTGACACATTCCGGGTTGTGGAGGAAGAACTATAAACTTTCTGAAATTTCTAACTTAATTAGACTTGGCGCATTGGGCGGCAAGGGATCACCAGTGAGCTCAGTTTGCAGCCACATCTTCAGCCTCGTCCCATGAAATATCGACCGCTTTCAGGTCATCAATGAATGACCATCTCCACGTCTGTTTTGGTCATCCGCGGCTCCGTGACCCCCGGGCGGGTCTCCACAGCATGGCTATGTTCGGTAGTCTTTCCGGATGTTGGCAAAGAACTTTACTGGCGAGACCGAAATCTCGTCCAACCCCGGGGCCCAGCCAGCCTTCATTGACCGAATTGCGGCTTTTGTCTCCACCACGGTAATTGGACTAACGTTAACTGGAAGGTCATCCATGGGGCAGAAGGCGTCTTCGGGTATCGTCGACATAGGCGCTGGTTGATTCAGGATTTCCTTGAAATGTTGGACCCATCATCGGTCTTGTTCCTCCGCCATTGTTAAGAGGCGGCCATCCTTGCCCTTGACTGGCACTCCTCTGCCGCTTGGAGCACCGCTCAGTTCCTGAACGATTCAACAAAGCGCTTTGGTATCGTTCTTGTTCGCTGCCTCTTGCGCTTCTTGTCCTTTCCGTACAATCCAATGCCGTTTGTCCCGTCGGCAACTCCATTTTACCATTCGATCCATCAGCCGATAACGCATATCCGCTGCATCCAAGACGTGTCCCGGTGGCTCTCGATCTCGAAATTTCTAAAAAAAAAATCAATTTTCCACAATTTTGATGTACATGTATAATCACAACAAATGGCTATTCTATTCTAAGTAAAAGAGAACAATTGTGTTAAAATAAGTTAAAGTACAAAAACATTGAAATAAAAATAGAATTAAAGTCAATTTTTGCAGAATATGGTCAACTTGAACTGAAAACATTTAACTATATGGATCACAGTACACAGGACTTGTGATATGAACTGCTAAATGAACTTCTGTATCTGTGTATCTGTGGTAGATGACAGATATAGACTGTGATTAGTCACTGTTTGGTTTCAGAGCTTTTTCTCAAGTGTCAGTGTAACAGACACAAACAGAGGAAAGCATTGTGGGAGCTGTAGTTGTTACTGAGTGTTTGAAGCAGAATGAGGACCTGCTCAAGTTTTACCAGAAAGTACAACAGCAGGTATACAGAAAACTTGGTGAAACTATAAATATTTTCTGTGCTTCTGAGTAACTACTTCATTAAATAATTTAATGCGGATGGAAATTGAACTAATTTCTTCTGGTTTTTCTGTCATGCTTGATAAACAGTTTGTCACATAAATGTCTGAGTAACTGTGTTCAATCCAAAAATACATGTTATACTGTATGTGTACAACTTTACTGCTAAATGAACCGACTTTGATCCACATGTTTACACTGTGAGTAAAAGAAATCTTCTCTGTTAAACTTCTGCAGATGTGCTGATTTATGCGCGTCTGATTCTGGTCGTTATCATCAGCATCTTTTTAGCAACTTTGTTGATTTTCTACATGATGAGGCGGACCGCTAAACCCAAAGGTGAGGCTACAGAAAACACGCACAATGGTGTTTTAACTCTTTAGAAGATTCATCCCATTAAACCCTTTAAAAACTTAAACACTTTTTAACAGGAAAATTTAGAAATGAATATCATAGGGAACTGGTTTCTGTCCAGAAAATATTAATGTCCTGACAACACGAGTAACACAAGGAAAATGACGATGAAATGCCTAAAAGGAGCATCCAAGTGTGGGTCAAATATTCTCAAATTCATTCTGTCAGAACTTCTAAAATGATGCCGTTTATTTACTGGGAAAATAATATTTTCGTCACATTATGAACACAAAATTTAAATAGAACACATAAGTAAGTAAGTAAGTAAAATTTTATTTATATAGCACATTTCTAGATAAAAGATCACAAAGTGCTTCACAAGGTATAAAACAAAAACAGTCCAAAGTTAACAAAATGCAATTCTAAAAAGATGTGTTTTTAGCTGTTTTTTTAAAAGTAATCAATGAGTCTGCAGATCTTAAGTTCTGAGGAAGAGAGTTCCACAGTCTGGCGCCACAGTGGCAAAAGCTCTATCACCCTTGGTTTTCAGCCTAGTATGCTGAATAACAAGTAGGCCCCGATCACAAGACCTCAGGGACCTACTAGGGACATAGGGCTGTAAAAGTTCAATGATGTAGGCTGGTGCTTGTCCTTGAAGAGCTTTAAATGTCAGAACCAGTATCTTAAAATGGACTCTGAATTCAACGGGGAGCCAGTGCAGCTGTATAAGCAACGGTGTCACATGAGAGTACTTAGATGTTCTTGTCAGAAGCCTTGCTGCAGCATTTTGGACAATCTGCAGACGCTCCAGGGAGTTTTTGTTTAGACATGTAAACAGTGAATTACAATAGTCCAATTGTGATGAAATGAATGCATGAATAACAATCTCCAGTTCAGTATGAGATACTATAGGGCTCAGTTTAGAAATGTTTCTTAAATGATAGAAGCAGAGATTTGACGTGGACATCCAGGGTAAGAGCAGAATCAAAGGTTACCCCTAGGTTCCTGATAGAAGGAAGGTGGGGGGCGGGTTGGGAATCATATCAAGTGTTTAAACTGAGAAAATGTACCATTTTCAGTCTCCAAAAGTTGATTCTGTTCATCTGGACATAGTGTTTTCAGTGGGAGAAACGTTTCATCACTCATCCAAGTGACTTCTTCAGTCTCAGGCTACGTCCACACTAGCCTGGATAGATTTGAAAACGGTGTTGTCTTCTGAAAACGCTCCGGGTCCACACTTGCATTTTCAGTCATTTTCACAGAGTTGTGCGTCCACATTGAAACGGACGAAAATGCTTACGTTCCAGTATTGGATGAGTGACCAGTGGTGGTCCTAGCCTGTTTGGTGCCCTGGGCGAACATGAGCGGGGCACAGAAAGGGATTGGCAAGAATACCAGAGGCGCAAAACACCAGCTACTGGTAGACAGAACAGTCAGCCGAGACTGCAAGACCAGACTGACCAACCTGTGCACAGCCTGGATTGATTACAAGAAGGCCTATGACTCAATGCCCCACAGCTGGATACTGGAATGCCTAGAATTGTACAAGATCAACAGGACCCTAAGAGCCTTCATCAGGAACTCAATGGGGATGTGGCGTACAACACTAGAGGCCAACTCCAAGCCCATAGCACAAGTCACCATCAAGTGCGGGATCTACCAAGGAGATGCTCTGTCCCCACTGCTGCTGATCATTAACAAGACTGGCTACGGATACCGACTACGAAACAGAGCAGTTGTCAGCCACCTCCTGTACATGGATGACATCAAGCTGTATGCCAAGAGTGAACGAGACATCGATTCACTGATCCACACTACCAGGCTATACAGCAATGACATCAGGATGTCATTCGGACTGGAGAAGTGTAGTCGGATGGTAACAAAGAGAGGGAAGGTAGTCAGAACTGAGGGGATTGAACTACCAGAAGGCAACATTGCAGACATAGAGGACAGTTACAAGTACCTGGGGATCCCGCAGGC
The DNA here is from genome assembly GCF_036321145.2 of Pelmatolapia mariae. NCBI lineage: Eukaryota > Metazoa > Chordata > Actinopteri > Cichliformes > Cichlidae > Pelmatolapia > Pelmatolapia mariae. The sequence continues at coordinate 5,943,047 of NC_086244.1, read as the reverse complement.
AAATGGGAACCATGAAGAGGCCGATAGGAAAGCTGCAACCACCAAGTACCTGCAGAGGGTCAGGCAAGTCCTGAGGAGTCAGCTGAACGGTAAGAACAAGATCCGGGCCATCAACACCTACGCCCTGCCCGTGATCAGGTACCCTGCTGGGGTAATAGGCTGGCCAAAGGAGGAGATAGAAGCCACTGACATAAAGACAAGAAAGCTCCTGACCATGCATGGAGGGTTTCACCCCAAGTCCAGCACCCTGAGGCTGTACGCTAAGCGGAAGGAAGGAGGCCGGGGACTGGTGAGTGTCAGCACCACAGTCCAGGATGAGACAAGAAACATCCATGAATACATCACGAAGATGGCCCCAACTGACAGCGTGCTCAGTGAATACCTCAGGCAGCAGAAACCCAAGAAAGAGGAGGAAGGCGAGGAACCATCATGGAAGGACAGGCCCCTGCACGGTATGTACCACCGGCAGATAGAGGAGGTGGCTGATATCCAGAAATCCTACCAGTGGCTGGACAAAGCTGGACTGAAAGACAGCACAGAGGCACTAATCATGGCAGCACAGGAACAAGCTCTGAGTACAAGATCCATAGAGGCTGGGGTCTATCACACCAGGCAAGACCCCAGGTGCAGGCTGTGTAAAGATGCCCCTGAGACAATCCAGCACATAACAGCAGGGTGCAAGATGCTAGCAGGCAAGGCATACATGGAACGCCATAACCAAGTGGCCGGCATAGTGTACAGGAACATCTGTGCCGAGTATAACCTGGAAGTCCCGAGGTCAAAATGGGAGATGCCACCAAGGGTGATGGAGAATGACCGAGCTAAGATCCTGTGGGACTTCCAGATACAGACGGACAAAATGGTGGTGGCTAACCAACCGGACATAGTGGTGGTAGACAAACAGAAGAAGACGGCTGTAGTGATCGATGTAGTGGTTCCGAATGACAGCAATATCAGGAAGAAGGAACACGAGAAGCTGGAGAAATACCAAGGGCTCAGAGAAGAGCTCGAGAGGATGTGGGGGGTGAAGGTAACGGTGGTCCCCGTGGTAATCGGAGCACTAGGTGCGGTGACTCCCAAGCTAGGCGAGTGGCTCCAGCAGATCCCGGGAACAACATCGGAGATCTCTGTCCAGAAGAGCGCAGTCCTGGGAACAGCTAAGATACTGCGCAGGACCCTCAAGCTCCCAGGCCTCTGGTAGAAGACTCTGGTAGAAGCTTGAAGGATAAACCGCCCGCAGGGGCGAGATGGGTGTTTTTATATATATATATATATCTATATAGATAGATATATATATATACATATATATATATATATGTATATATATATATACATATATATATATACACACAGAGGATTTTACCCCCGCTGCCTGGCCAGGGCCAATATAGCCTGTGATGTGGATGAGATTGACTGGCCTGTCCCAGACCAAAGACAAGATGCTGAGGTGGAATAATGTTTTTGGTGTGTGTTGTACTGTATGGTACATGAATAAAAATGTGCCACTGTATGTACAATGGTTGCGTCTTTTGTGTTCATCATGTGAAAAGGTTTTTGAGTGGAAGAACCACAAGAAACAAGCCAGTTTGGGGAATATTGTTTTAAATTTGCTGCACCAATGTGTATGACTATGTTGTCGTGTGTGTGTTTTTGAGGCCTTGAGTGTGATGTCTGTGGGCAAAGTTTGGTTTTTGAGCAGGAACGAATGGTTTTGAGTGTAGAGCTTCATTTTGACCTGACAATACGATGTTTGGGAAATTGGGTGAGAAGTTATGGATTTGTGTTTACTGTTTTGAGAATACGAGGCAATAGTTTCAAGAAATGTGTTGAAGCAACTGAGAAAAACTGTAACAAAAAAAGAACAGCAGTAAAAAAGTTATATATACATAAAAAAAAAAATATATATATATATATATATTTTTTTTTTTTTACAGCATATTCAGACCATTTATTCTGCCTCAGCATCATGCCTCTGTGCTGGGTCAGGCCACAGGACTTCTTCCACATCACATGCTATGGTCTCCCTTGCATGGCAACGAGGAAAGAACCGTTTAGCATGCCGAATCCAGCCCTGGCAAGTTTCCAGTCCTATGTCACCACATGCTCCCATTCAATGCTTGAAGTAGATTTTCCTGTGTATAAGGGTTTCGGTCGTATACTTTACATCTCCATGCTGAGAAAAACTCCTCAATAGAGTTCAAAAAGGGAGAGTATGGATGGAGATAAAATGCTACTCATTGTGAAACCAATTGTATATTCTTGGACCACAGTGAAAGCTCACATTGTCCCAAACGATATGGGATGCTCTGCCTGCTCGCGATCTCTCTAATCAAGCAAAGCATCCCGTAGACCATCCATGAATGTTACTATAAGTTCGGTGTTGTATGGCCCAACAGTAACATGACTGTGGAGAACCCCATAGCTGCTGATGGCAGTACAGATAGTTACATTTCCACCACACTGGCCAGTCAGTTCAATAATGGCACGCTGACCTATGACATTGCGACCTTTTCTTCTCCTTTTTGCTAGATTCAAAATATATGTTGTCTTCTATAATCCACTGCAGTATTCCATGCAGTCAAATTGCATTATTCTGACGGACCATATCCACAATAAGTGTCTCCTGGTGTTGTGAGCACATGCATTTTCTTCCACCCTAATGTATCCGTCTTTCAATTCTAAGCAACATACCATTTAGTTATAAGTATACTTGTATACATAGCACATGTATACATGATGCTATTTCATTTACAGAACTAAAATTAGTTTGTTGTGTACAGAGAATCTTTGAGCTTGACTCAATGGTTAGGCCTCATGAATACATCTTCGTGGATGAAGCTGTATTCAATCTAGCAAAAAGCAGAAGAAGAGGTTGCAACATGTCTTTTCAATTTTGAGTGGTAGTGTGTTAATGATGAAAACATTAACACACTACCAAGTTGTGTTTAACTTCTGTAGCCTGTGTGCACCATTCTGGGTACAAGTGCACCACACTGCTAAGTGTGTTTTGTGTTTGAGAGTGTGTTTAGAGCTTTGGTAAATGGGAGATTCAGATTTCCAAATGGTGTCCTAACCAGATGAATAGTTTTGGAGTTTTCATAGTTGACAGTTTAGATTTTACAATGGGGTTTAGTGTTTTAGCAATTCAAAAAAACTGTAAAAAAGTGATTTTTTTCCTATTTTCTAATGAATAAAAAATGTTTTAAGAGATTTGCGAATCATTGCTTTGTTTTTATTTACATTTTAAACATGCTCAATGTTCTTGATATTGCTTTTGAAAACTAAATTGAAAATACATTTTAAAACAGAGTTGTCTGTTATGAAGACTGATCGTTTTTGCTCTTCTTTACAAAACACTACAGATAACCAAGACAATTATCAAGTTTGCTTACATTTGAAAATGATTTTTTCATGACAAAGAAAATAACAAAGAACTTACACAACTCTTTGACACCATCAGATTTTCATTAGGGTCTAATAAAAACACTGGTTAAAGCAAGTTATCATTATTGATAGACATGCTCCATTTTCTTTCGTTTTAATCCCTCGTTGGTCTTGTTTGTCTGATCTTTTCAGTTCTTCAGATGTAGTTCTCCTCTGGTTAAAGACATATGTTTATCTTCTGATGTTTTTCAGGACCTCCTGTGGAATCTGAGCGTGCTGACATCACACAGGTAAGTTTTAGGAACTGTGACACCTGAGCTTCATCACAGCTTGAATTGTATCAAACAGCTGGTTTGTTCTCCTTTTGCAGGGCAACAACGTATATGAAGAGATCAGAGAGGTGGACAGACAGAGCAGTTCACCTCCTGCAGGAGTTTCCTCAACAGATGCTGCACAAAACGCCTCCAACCAGATGGAGATGAAAACAATAGACCTCCACAGCCTCTCCACCTCTCCTCAGAATAAAGTAAAACTGTGGTCTGATTTTAAGCTCTGAGGTCAGAAACTAGGATCTAGATCACAGTTTGTGCATTAAAGTGATTTATCAAATATCATTGATAGATATTTTTATACTATAGCCAGAATTAATGCTTAAAAATGCTGTGTGTTTTTTTTTTTTTACGATTTCATACATAAATATTTCTTGTACACATATTTTATCTTCTCTCAGTGTGTATCTGTATACATTATTATTCATTTACATCATATTTTCAGAGACTGAAGTTTGATTCCTTTAGGACTGAAGATGACATGAATGCAGTTGATTACACTGAAGTGGATTTCTCCCACTATCGTGCCACCAACAGCGCCCCCTGTGGTAATGCAATTTATGTTTGTACTTCATCCCCAGGTACATGCCAGCCCTGCCGACCACACCACAGTTGCTTCACCTCCTCATCTGTCCAAAAACATCAGTAGTGATGCTGCTGATGAAACCTCGGTGGCTAACAGATGAACAGAATCCAAACAACTGTATATTTTTCTGTTTATGACCATCTTTATAACTTGCTGTCAAACAGTTACGCTGAAAGTTGTTTTTATTACAGCTACTTTTAATTTAGTTTAACAGATGGCAATGATGGTATGACTGACAGGCTGTTCCTGGAGCTAAAAGGCTCCAGGGGGCTAACTTCATCAATTTTATGGTAATGTGTATTTTAATCAAACCACTGGAACTCAGATAAACTTCTGTGTCACCTGTTACTGTTGTCATCAGTCAGACTGAAACAAAAACAATAAAAAGACAGAAAAAAATACCTACACTTGTTAATATTTAACTTTACATAATACAGTGCTCAAGTTTCAACAGAGACTGGATGAAGGTCTGAACACCAGATTGAAGTTATGATGCACAATATAAAAGAAAAGTCTTAAACATTTTATCCATTCATTCCCTTCTACTTAACTAAATCAGGGTCACAAGAGGGCTGGAGCCTTTTTCTTGGCTGCCATAAAGTGTGAGGCAGAGCACAACCTGGACAGGTCACCAGCCTGTCGCAGGGCTGACACCGAGAGACAGACAACCATTCACATGTCTGTGTAGCTTCTCAGCCATGCAGGTCATTATGATCGAAGGAGCTCAGAAAGAAAACAAGTGGACTTGATTAAGTTTGGTGAAGACGGTTCATCTCTCATCCGAGAGGCTTGTTCAGTTCTACAATCAGATGGTGAAGAGTCCCAGGTATTTAAACCCTGGTGGGTGTTGTTGCTTAATGGGATTGTCCGATAAGACAGCGGTCCCCAACCTTTTTTGCGCCACGGACCAGTTTATGTCCGACAATATTTTCACGGACCGGCCTTTAAGGTGTCGTGGATAAATACAACAAAATAAAACCAGTACGGTACCAAAAAATAATAATACTTATTCATAACACACAGGAAAAGACCCAGGGAAACCGAGTTAATGATAAAAACGATAAACGTTTAAAAAGCGATAAAAATCCTGAGAGCCATCAACTTCACACTCGAGCCTCAACTCTCACGGCCCGGTACCAAACAACTCACGTACCGGTCCGTGGCCTGGGGGTTGGGGACCGCTGCTATAAGATATATTACATAAAGTAAAGTCAATATGATGTGAATGACAGCTGACATGACAGGCTTGTGCTCATGATTGTTTGTAGTTTCAATTTTGTCCTTTTGTTGTCTTTGTGTCTATGAAAGCTTAAAATTCACTTATAATAAAATCTGTTTTGTAAATTAATATCTTGAACCAATAAAACTTTTTATTTAATGAAGAATTTTGTTTTTCTGTGTATTCACAAGCATGATTTGTACATGTTTTGTACATGGATTGTGCAAAACATGTATGTGGATTCTCCTTCAGTCTAAAAGCTACAGTTCACAAACAGTTAGCTGTAGCCAACAGCTGAAAGAAAATGACCATCACTTAACATTACACAAGATTATATATGGAATTGTGCTTCTATCTGATTGGTCAAAACTGTTAGGGAGAGGCTGTGGTTTAGACTTGGCCTCCCCTCATTGGTGGACAGGCTGGTCACAACCTCTTTGCAAACCTCTTTCCCTCCTGTGACATCAGGTCACATCTGGGTTAGCAACCTGCCTCTGCTATTTCTGTATGATGACTTTTACCCTGGTTACACGTCCCCGTCTCTGTTCTCAATCTGACCCTCCCCCAGTCTTTACTTCCCCATTTCTATACCGCCCTGCACTCTGGTCTGCACAAAAAACTAGCGTGTGTGTGTGTGTGTGTGTGGGGGGGGGGGGGTCATCATTAAGGTGGTTTGAAGAGAAGCCACATTAAACCATCAGAGCTCTGAGATGAAACACACTTTGGTCTGCTTCATCTTCCTCAGTGAGTAAACTCTCTTCTTATTTCTGTCACTTTCTCTCTTCTAAGTCTTATTTGTCTCATTTTATTTTCATTTGTAGTTTGTTATTGTAATCAAATACTTTTCCTCTACTCTTCTTTGAAAGCAAAACTTATAACAGTAGAGCTGATGAAAAAAACACTGTGTTTCATTTCATCTTTTAAAAACTGGATGAGTAACAGCACAGTGAGCGGTGACAACCTGAAAACTGGATGATTAGCAGCACATCTAAAACATTTCACATGCAAACATAGAAACAGCTGATGATGATGATTATGATGATGTCATGTAAGAGAAATAAAAGTCAAATTTCATTTTTATATCTTTTTTAAAACCTTAAACTCTGAATCTTCCACATCAGATGTTTTGTGTTTGTGTATAAAACAGGAAGTTTGCTGTTTGCAAATAAAAACAGAAAAATGAAGTTAACTGAACTTCTGTGATCAGTTCAAATTAATAATCACCTGTCACATTTAAACTATAGTAAGATTGTAACTAATGATTGTTCATCCTTTCAGCAGCACTTCAGGATGGAAACACTGGTTTGGTCAAAGCACAAACTCTCACCCACAGAGCAGAGGAAGCAGGAAACATCACAGTTGCATGCAGGTTTAATTCCTCAGGAAGGAGAAAACTCTTCTGTAAGGAAAAATGTGAAAATGGAAACATTCTTGTTGAAACATCTAATGATGCAGCTCAGAACAGCAGATACAGCATTAAATATGAAAACAAAGGTGTTACCTCATCTGATATTATGTATGTGAGCATCACACAGCTGAATCAGTCTGACTCAGGACGGTACAGGTGCTCTTTGGACAGAGCCTGGAGGCTAGATCCAAACGATGATTTTGAGCTGATTGTCACAGAAGGTGAGTTTCTGCTAACAGTCGTGTTTGTCTTTGAAGGTGTGACAGAAGTTTCACGTCTCAAAGGCAGCTACTTTTCTTTCAAATCACCTACAGATGTTATATTTATCTGAAACATCAAGTTTCATCAGTTCTGCTGTCAAACAGCCCATAAACACGTCAGTCACATGCAGATATATAAACTGCTTCAAGTGGTCTTATTATGACTCTGATGCTTTCATTGTTCACAGCTTCAACCACTTCAACACCAAACGGGACTCTGAGACCTTTTTCAGCTTCAGTGTTTCTCTCATCAGCCTCCACACCACCAACAACACAGAGTTTAAGCTCAACTTCAGGAAGCTCCACACCTTCATCAGCCTCCTCTGGAAGTTCAGGTACGTTATAGATTTTTATATGTATGCAGATTTACATGTGGTCACAAGAATGAGACATTAAGAGCTGTGGAAGAATCACTCTGATCTTTTAGTGAAGTAAAACAGAAAAACTGTAGAAATAAATGAAAAATAAGTTTCCACCACAGCAGGTCAGCAGCTGAGAGAGAACATGGCTGACTTCCTCAGAGCAGCACTACATGAGATCTGTGCTAGATGACAGATATAGACTGTGATTAGTCACTGTTTGGTTTCAGAGCTTTTTCACATTTCTGCCTTCTGCAGCACAACTTGTTACTCTGTATGTGCACAACGTCACTGCTAAATGAACAGACCTGGAGGCCACATGTTTACACTGTGAGTAAAAGAAATCTTCTCTGTGAACTCCTGCAGATGTGCTGATTTATGTGCGTCTGATTCTGGTCGTTGTCATCAGCATCTTTTTAGTAACTTTACTGATTTTCTGTATGAGGAAGAGGACTGCTAAACCCAGAGGTGAGGCTACAGGAAACACACACGATGGTGTTTTTAATTATTTAGATGACTCATCTCATTAAACAGTAAAATTTAGAAGTGCATATCATAAGGAACTGATTTCTGTCCAGAAAATATTCATGTTCTGACAATACTAAAAAATGAATCTTATTATGAACACAATTTAAATAGAACCCATAAATTACATCAAATGTTTAAAGTGAGAACATGTAGCATTTTCAGAAAACTATTAGCTCATTCTGAATTTGATGGCACATCGTGTAGCGTCCCCTGATCTTTTAACAACAGTCTGGAAACATCTGGAGACTGAGGAGACTAGCTGTTAGGAATGTCGTCCTGTTCTTGTCTGTTAGAGGATTCTTGCTGCTCAGCAGTCCTGGGTCTTCTCTGTCATGTTTTTGGTTTCATGATGCTCCAAATGTTTTCAGCTGGTCAAAGGTCTGGACTGCAGGCAGTGAAGCCAGGCTGTTGTAGTAGATACAGAATGCAGTTTAATATTATGTTGATGAAATATACCTATATATAAGAGCTTCCCTTAAAAAGACGTCTGGATGGGAGTACACCTTCCAGCATTGATGGCGCCTTTTCAGGTGTTTAAGCTTCCAATTCCACAGATACTGATGCACCCCTGTACCATCAGAGGTGCAGATGAGTCCAGCAGATGCAACATTGAAGAGAATATCAGCTTTCAATTCATCTCACCACAGAAGAGTTTTCCACTTTGCTTCAGTCCATTTAACTCTTTAACCGAGAGAAGACGGCTGCGTTTCTGGACAATGTTCAGACTCGACTTCTTCTTTGCACGATGGACTCTGCACAGTGATTTCTGGAGGTGTTCCTGAGCCCATGCTGTGATTTCTATGACAGAATCATTCCTGTTTTTAATGCAGTTCCTCCTGAACTCATAAGATCATCCAGGCATCCAGTACTGATACTCAGCTTTCCCATGGACAGAGATTTCTCCAGATTGTTGAAATCTTTTGATATTATTTACTGTAATGAAATATTCAACCCTTTGTAATTTTACTGTTTTGTTGCCCCCATACCAACTTTTTTGAGACAATTTTCTGACATCAAATTCAAAATTAGCTTTCATGACATTGTAAAAAAATGTCTCATTTATTTAAAAAAGTGATTTTCTTTCCTATTTTCTAATGAATAAAATATTAGTTTAAGAGATTTGCAAATCATTACATTATTTTTATTTACAATTTACACATGTCCACCATTATTTATATTGCTTTAACTAAGAACAGTGACTAAGAACAGTTGAATTGTCATTATTGATAGGCATGCTCCATTTTCTTTAGTATTAATCCCTCGTTGGTCCTCTTTGTCTGATCCTTTCAGTTGTTCAGATGTAGTTCCTCTGGTTAAACACAGATGTTTATCTTCTGATCTGCATGTTTTTCAGGACCTCCTGTGGAATCTGAGCGTGCTGACATCACACAGGTGAGTTTTAGGAATTGTGAGACACCTGAGCTTCATCACAGCTTGATTCAGTCAATCAGCTGCTTTGTTTTTCTGCAGGACAACCAATTGTGTGAAGAGATCAGAGAGGAGGACAGACAGAGCAGCTCACCTCCTGCAGGAGTGTCTTCAGTGTACGCTACACCAAACGCCTCCAACCAGATGGAGATGAAAACAATAGACCTCCACAGCGTCTCCACCTCTGCTCAGAACAAAGTAAGAAAAATGTGGTCTGATTTTAAGCTCTGAGGTCAAACATTAGGATCTAGATCACAGTTTGAGCATTAAAGTAATTTATCAATTATCATTGATAGATATTTTATGCCATTGCCAGTGTTAATGCTTAAAATGCTGCTATTGATTTCTTGATGCATTCTCAATCCTCCAGGTAAGTAAATCTCCAAAAGTGGATTCTGTTCATCTGGAGGTAGCATTTTCAGTGGGAGAAACGTTTCACCACTCATCCATCAACATCAACAACCACTGATCAAAGACCACTGATCAATGGCCATGAGTACCACTCGCAGAGAGTTTGGGAATGGCTGCAATCACAGCATTGTAAGATGGTGAAAGATGTACACCCCTCCTCGATTCAAAGATGGTCTTTCCCTTTCCACGTAAATGGCCTCCTTGACTCTGTGCTCAAACCAGCGTTCCTCCCTGTCCAGGATGTGTACATCCTTCTGTGTTGTGCCATCCACTTCGCCAGAGGTTGTTTGGTTTCCCCGATGTATAATCAGGGATGAGTGGTCTTTGATCTGTTGTCACTGGAATTTGCATAATTATGAAGAAGGAACTGACCTCCCAGCCCATTGTTCCTTCACTGGGCTGGTTTCAGTCATTATGCAAATGTACTGTTTATAAGATTGGAGATTGACGAAACGTTTCTCCCACTGAAAATGCTACGTCCAGATGAACAGAATCAACTTTTGGAGCTGCTATTGATTTTTTTTTTCTTTTGTTCAACAGATATTTTAGTTATTATGTTAAGTCTTAAATTATTAACAAGCTGAGGGCAACTGTTTGTTGTTGTTGTTTTAAGATTTCATACATAAATTTTTCTTGTAAACACATTTTATCTTCTCTCAGTGTGTATTAGGGCTGCCACAAACGATTATTTTGATAGTCGACTAGTCACCGATTATTTTTGCAATTAGTCGACTAATCAGATCATGCATCCATTGGACGTAAAATGTACAGCGTATTGCACCAGCATGCATCTGCTCTTATATAACTATCATGACCTTACAGCTTTAATGTGCTAACTAAAAATAAAGACAAGATGATAGTTTATTAAATTTTAATGAAATCTGCAGATTGTTTCGGTGAAGTTTAATAAACTCAGCCGTCTGCTCCTTGCTGTCTAAAATATAACAGGACACCGGAGTATATTCTCGAGCATCTCACACTTCTGATAATCAGTTGTCTGCTTGACGTTTATTCAGCTGTGTAAAAACTATAACTTTAATCTCAGCCAAACCGATTTACTCAGGAACAAATAAATCACTGAAAAAAGCCAAACAATAATATTTTTAAGTTATCTAAGTGACTTATATATCATGTTTAACCTGAGTAGCGAAAGACGGCGGTGGGTTTGAAAACGATTTGTTGGGAGTCCGGTGTTCTCACCGGCTCTAATGAGCCTTGCCCCCGGCTAGCTACCGAGCTGGTGGGTAACAAACGTCTCCGAAAACGTCGGAGCGCTTTTGAAAATATGTGGTGTCTTGATAAACTGAGCAGATATTTGAGGTTTATACAGCTACATTCTCGCCTGAAAACATGTTAAACGTTTATTTTGTGACCCAGAAAGAATAATAAGAGTAATATTAAAACTAACTAGCTGCCGCCATTGTTGGAAACTGAGCAGAGTGCGCTTGGCCGCGCTATGAATTCTGGGACAGAGCTACTTCTTCTTCGGGGTTTAACGGCAGCTGTCATCCTTCTTCATGCAGTGCTGCCATCTTCTGTTTCAGTCCGTTATTACACTCTTAAATCCTACTACTTATTCCTGCGTCTTTTGGGATCTTACAAAGCTTCAAACGTCGCGTCGACTATTAAATTAGTCGTCGACGATTTTGATAGTCGACGTAATCGTGACTATTCGACTAATCGTGGCAGCCCTAGTGTGTATCTGTTTTTTTTTTTGTTTTTTATTTACATCATATTTTCAGAGACTGAAGTTTGATTCCTTTAGGACTGAAGATGACATGAATGCAGTTGATTACACTGAAGTGGATTTCTCCCACTATTGTGCCACCAACAGCGCCCCCTGTGGTAATGCAGTTAATGTTTGTACTTCATCCCCAGGTACATGCCAGCGCTGCCAACCACACTACAGATGCTTCACCTCCTCATCTGTCCAAAAACATCAGTAGTAATACTGCTGATGGACCCTCGGTGGCTAACAGATGAACAAAATCCATACAACAGTATATTTTTCTGTTTATGACCATCTTTATAACTTGCTGTCAAACAATGAAAGTTATTTTTATTACAGCTACTTTTAGTTTAGTTTAACAGATAAATGATTAGGCTGTTGGGGTGGCAGCTGAGAGATAGCAGTCCATGTGTGTCATTATTCAATAAAACGAAAAACCTGCAAGTGATTACTGACTATTCATTCCCATCCTGACTGGATGAGCCCATGATGGTAACCATCTCCAACCTCCTCTGAACCTTCCTATAAAACATGGTCCTTCGAGCCAGAGAACTGTTATTGTCATGGATTCACAACAGTCATCAACAGAAGATTACCACAGTATGAGGTTCAGTATCCTAGAGCCAAAAGTGCTAGATGTGAGACAGCGAGTCAAACAGAATGCCAGCATATTGACATAGACACACATGGGCTGCAGGATCCTGACGGACAGGCAGAAAGCTGACCAGAGGCATGTCCTGCTCCTTTACCTACCAATCAAGATGAGGTGATGAGGGAACTCCTGATGACGATGAGGGAGATGATTCATTTATCTCCTCCCCATTCTCGCAGTCCCTCCAGATCTTCAATTCACACCATCTCATCTGATGGAATCAAATTCTCTGTATGCAGTTTACAAGCCATTCCTCAAACGCAACAGCAACATGAACAGTTCCCAGTGATTGATCCAGCAACCTGTCAATCACCCTCTCAGCCCCCACAGGTTAGCCGTCATTCTGGTACAGTTCCTGCTGCCAGCCCTCCTTCACCGAATTTATCAATATTAAATGCTGCAGTTCCTTCAAGTGGTTTGCCAGTGTTGTGCTCTAAAAGTAGTTATAAAACTTACATTTTCTGAATCGTTGGGAAAATCTTTAAAGACTATTCTTATTTAATTGTGGTTTTGGACACATTTCTAGTTATTTTTTTTGTAGTTCACTAGCTCCAGGAGGTCACAGTTTAGATGTGTGATGTCATCAGTAAGCGCAGAAAAACGAAAAAAAGTGTCTGAGACATGAGAGCAATGGCCGTTTATCAATATGCGTACTTGTGCGTACTTGCGTTCTCGTGTACTCGTGATACGTCATCAGTCGGAGACCAAGTACTGTTCCAATTCGAAGTACGCATCAAGCCGAGAACGCGAAAAAGTCCCGGATGTGTTCTCGCTCCGCCCGTTTTATCGAGCATGCATCGGTGTGGACTTGGTACAGCTAAATATCCCAGAATGCATTTCGTCCAAAACTCAACAGCGGATTCCCGGCACATCGTTTCCACCCCCCCCCCCCCCCCCCCCCGCTCGCGGTCTTCTCACTACTCAGGTTAAAGAAACTCCAGCAGCTGTCTATAGTATTGAGTGTCCACTAAAATAAAAATAAAAGCGTTCTAACATCTCACCTGCTTGTTTTTATTAAGGTATGTACACGTATGTACATGTACACTATTTTTATTAATAGAGGTTTCACTACTGAGGTTAAAAATGATATATAAGTCACTTAGATCACTTCTAAATGTTAATGTTTGGTTTATTTCAGTGTTTTATTTGTTCCTGAGTAAACTGGTTTGGCTTTGCTTAAAGTTAAGCTTCATAACATGTTACTCACAGTTAAATTAAGAGGGGACGGCAGTAGAAACTCCGGACCTGTGACATCATCACGTACGCTGGTGTTCCAATTGTACAACTCGCGAGTCCGTGCTCGCGTTCTCGGCAAGTCCGTACTCCCGTGCGTTCTCGGCCAGTACGTACTCGCCGAGAACGCGAGTACGTACTCACGTACTTGAGAATTGATAAACGGCCAATGTTTTGCTGATGATACGCTATGCTGCCTGTAAACTCCAAACCTGAACTGAGGAGACTAAAGTTGCCAAAAGGAGAATGGAGTCATGTCTCTCTGAGGGTGCAACATAATCTTGGTGTTTCCGCCCGGTTTGGAGTTTATACCGCAAAGAAGGACGAGCTGCAGGTGACTAGCATCGCTCACTATCTCCCACCTGAACTCGTACGGCAGTGCCATCCCTCCAAGAAAAGGCAGTGAAGGTAAAGGTTTTTCGTCATGTCTAAAGTAGCGGATGTCTCCTGATTGGGAGCAACTTCTTGAGGAGATAGAGGAAAAGTTACTTACACAGCTAGCACCGTATCTGATTGAGATTTGTGCTGCCCTCAGTTTAGCCGTGGATGAAAGTGAAAAGACTTATCTCGTAAACTGAGGCAGCGTATTCTCCAGTACTTAGCGGGAGAGGATGTTACTGCACGAGAAGATGAAGGAATGTCTTTGTTGTTGGAATTAGATGACAAAATTAATGAAGTGAAGCAAAAGAGATGCGAAAGTAATGCCCCGTTGTCTCAACAAGTGGTACAAGAGCACCACCCTGTGGCTGAAATATGATAGCACCCAGTAATTCAGACGAGCAGAGAGAAAGTGTTTCTCATCTGAATGCTACACGAGTCACCCCTGTCGCTACTCAAAGTGTCCCTTTTGTACACCCACTCTACCGACGGGATCTGAAAATAATGGGACAAATTGGAGAACCAAACCAAAAGGACAAATTAACATACACTAGCTTGGAAAGACAAATCCAGAGGGCATTGAAGCATGGGCGGATCTAGAAGGGTGGCATGGGGTGGCAAGTGCCACCCTAAAATGATCCCTTGCCACCCCAAATGCCACCCCAGTTTTGCATATGACAGTGTTGTTTATTAAAATAAGATAGCATTAACAGTTTGAGCGTAGTTACACTCAACAGTGAATATAAATGCTAAAACTGAATATATTGGATAGTGTTCCCCCCCCCTGCACCATTAACAAATGGTTCAGCCCATAGTAGGACGGCTTTTTTCTTGTTTTCAGTAGCAAGCGATGCTTGTGATTGTGCCAGAGCACATTTTGAACAACACCATGGGAATTTCGGATTTTACACAGGTGGTTGGATGTTACACTCTGGAAATGGACGGAAGGTGAGTGTTATTAACCCTCTGTGGTCCACTGACACGCTGCACCTCTAAATCACATGACTATTTTAAGCTGACGTAGCAACAAGCTGCAGCCACGCTAAGTCTCTGTTTCAGCCCACATTGAAAGTTCGGACTTAAAAGTTTTTACATTTTAATTACAGGCCAGTAAATCCAGAGTTATGATAATATAAATAAGACACGCTTTTTTCTAAATACTGTCGTCACGTTTTTTTGTGTGTGTGTGTTTTAAGTGTTTTCTAAGGACAGCGCGAAAACATTAAAGAAAGGAAAAGAAGCCACCTCTTTCCTATCGGCGGAAAATGTATCATGTCGACCAATTAAAAAAAAGTCAAGACGTGGAATTTGGTTGTTTAGGAAGAGGGTAACGGCAGCGAGACAGAGCGAGCAGTGAGACAGAGAGAGAGAGAGAGAGTTTTTAGCTGTGGGAGATTTGTGACGTTTAGTGTGGAGTGTATACTTAATGTGTTGTATTATCTTGTGTAGTTGTTCTGTTGTTTAGTCGTTTTGTTTTGTGTGTCAGTGAGGGCACTAATGAATGTCACAAAGGCACATTTGCAATGTAAACACTGTCACTAAGTAGAAAACCAGCGGAGTGATACACCTCCTGTTGTCAGGCCTGCAGGTTTATCCCTGTGCTGTTCTCCTCTGTCTTTTGGTGGACAAACTTTATTTTTACTGGCACACATAATTTGTGGGGCATCTTATTGCGACACCTGATTGTTCTCTCATTTTAGTTTTAGTAATATTTTTAAATGGTTGTACAAAGTGAAAAAAACGGCAGGTGTATTGGCGGCATTTTTAGATAAATAGTTGTATATGTTTACAAAATGTACATTTTATATTTGCATTTCAAGTTATAAAAATTTACTCAACATGTCTGTGGGTTTATTACCGTAAAAAATACTACTAGGATTTTAAATTCTTTGTGTGATTTCAGATCAGTAATACTAATGCAGTATGTCAGTGAAAAAAAACTACTAAATTCAGTTGAGCTGAAAAGAATGATACCAAACAAGGCAAGGGGAAAAAATAAAATGAAACAATCTGATGGGGAAATACAAGCGTAAACTCAAAAGGAGTCAAAAATGGTCGGTTGTATTTCAGACCTCAGTGGGTTAATCCAACAAATCATGAAAAATTAGGTTGAAATTTTTGTTCATGACAGTGCAGATTTCTGACATTTTGTGTAATTTAAGCTGTAACAATGTGATTGATTTCTAACAAAAAAACAGTGTGAAACTTAAGTTAGACTTATTGGGCTACATATTTATTTATTATACAGGCTATACAATACATAAAATCAAAACTCACATGTTTTATGTAACTAAACTGTTTAATTATGTGGGCTACAGACAATAATTAAGTTATAGACTATATTTATATGATAAACGTGTATACTTACTGCATTTGAATCATTTTAACCATATGTAACCACCTGCATATGTGTTTGAAAAAAAAAAAAAGGCTTTGATTTTGCCACCCCATTTGATTTCTTTGCCACCCTAAGAAAATTTCTCTAGATCCGCCCCTGCATTGAAGAGGAGACATGATGAAGGAGAAATTGTTGAAGCCATCATTCAAGCTATAACCCCAGGAACAAAACTGAAAAGCTATCTTGAGAGTAGAGTAGATTTGACTTTGCAAGCTCTCAGGCAAATATTACGGACTCATTACATTGAGAAAGATGCCACAGAGTTGTATCACTCGCTCACACGTGCTGTACAGGAGCCAAAAGAAACTCCAATCCAGTTTTTGCTGCGAGCAATGGATTTGAGACAACAACTTGTTCTTGCTTCAGAGCGAGTTCAGTCTGGTTTAAAGTACAGTTCGGAGCTCATCCAAAATCAGTTTCTCCAGACAGTACTCACTGGCCTCCATGATGACACCATCCGAGCTGATGTGAAGTTATACCTGCAAAATCCTAAGACCACAGTTCAGGTTCTTCTGGAAAAAATGACTGCGGCGTACATTCTGGAAATGGAAAGAAAGAATAAGCTGTCAGCTGCATCAAGAGCAAAGATGATCAAAGTTGCAGCAGTAAGTGGGGAAGATCAAGAGGTGGAGAAAGAAAGCAGTATGCACACATCAAACAGTAAGAACAAGCAGGGTGGAGCGGTCAAACGAGACACATTAATAAAGTTGATCAAGGCAACAAGGCTATATGTGAGGCTCTGCAGAACCTCACCACTCACATTGCCAGCCTCCAGCAGACCGTTAAGCCTCAGCACATGAGAATGGCTGAACCACCTGACCGGAAATACCAATCACAGCCTAGGAGCACAAACGTTAGACAGTGCCAGCAGTGTCAATCATCCAATACAGGAAGCAAATGCGACCACTGTTACAAATGTGGCAGTACAGAACACTGGGCAGCAGGTTGTCATAGGAAAAAGTGCTAAGCTAATTCAAGTAAGATCGAAATCATACTTAACCCTGAAGGGGAGAAGCACCAAACCGACCCATTCAGCCTCAAAGCACCCCTCACTGGTAAACAACAACAAATGGCGAAGCTGGTAGGTAAAAGATGCCAGGTCCGTGGCTTCTTAGGAGGTGTGGACACCACAATATTGTGGGACACTGGCTCACAAGTATCGATAGTGGAGACGAACTGGAGAAAGAAACACCTGCCTGATGCTGAAGTGAGGTCAGTGGAAGAGCTGCTCAAAGAGGGAGCGTTAGAGCTCTCGGCTGCTAAGGGGACCAGTATTCCATATGAAGGATGGACAGAGACTGAGTTCAGCCTGTCCAAAAATGTTGTGGCTGGGATGACCAACAGGCCCGTCCAAGTTCCAATCCTAGTCGCCAGTGGTGACATTGAATGTCCCATCATCGGCTTTAATTTGATAGAAGAATTAGCTTTGAGAAATGACACCAGCGAAGACTGTATCCCCCCAGGGCATATGCTGGACAGATTGTGCTCAGCACTCGAGGTAGGGCGCAAAACTGCAAGAGCTGTCCTGTCTGTCCTAAAGAAACAAACACCTGACAGCCATCCCCACATAGCCCGAGTAGGAAGGCGACCTGTGACCATCCCGAAGCGTAACATGATGACAGTGCAATGTGGTTGGCTAAATAAGAGTGTGTTGAGTGGGTCACATGCAGTGCTGGAGCCGAACTGTGAGACACCATGGCCAGCAGGCCTAGTTGTTAGAGAACAGCTAATTCAGCTCCCCTCAGAAGGTAATGCTAAAGTTGCAGTGACTGTGGAAAATATGACTGACCATGATATCACCCTCTGTGGTTGCACTACAGGTTGCATGACATTATCATGCGCATGCCTACAACTCGACTGTGCACGAAGCAACAGGATTTTCTCCATTCTTCCTTCTCTTTGGCCGTGAACCAACCTTGCCTATCGACCTTCTCTTCCCAAAAAGAGAAGAAGAGAAGAGTCAGTCACACAGTGGCTATGCAGAGAAATGGAGAGGAGTTATGCAAGAGGCCTATGCAATTGCGAGGCAGAACATGAGAAAGAGTGCAAGAAGGGGACAGAAAACCTACAATCAACGTGCATGGAGCTCTGTGCTTCAGCCAGGTGACCATGTCTTGGTGAGAAATCTCACACCCAGAGGGGGTCCTGGGAAACTGCGCAGCTATTGGGGGGATATGATTCATGTCATCACTGAAAGGAAAGGTCCTGATAGTCCAGTGTGTGTAGTTGAGCCATTGCAGGGGACAGGAAGAAGACGAGTGTTACACCGTAACCTACTGTTGCCGTGTCCTTACCTGGTCGACGAGTCTGGGGTGTGTGAAAGCAGCCTGAAAGAGAAAAGCCTTGGAAACAAACAGAGACAGTCAGCAAGAAGACATCATCAGACCAAGCCCGATACTGACCAAACAGACACAGGCAGTTCTAGTGAAGACGACTGTCACACATGGACAGCACTCAGATATGCTGATCCACCCCTCAACACAGAAGCAGAGGATTTCTGCCCCCGGAGTGAAGCACTCGGAGAGAAGTCTGAGCCTGCTTTCAGAGCAGAGGGGCATCCTGAAGAGGAGGAGAGACGCAGTTTGGAGGAGGAGGTTGAAACTCCAGCTGTTGGACCCGAGAGTGAGCAGAGTGATGCTGAGACATGGAGGCACAAGCAAAAGAGAATTAGACAGCCCCGGCGTGTCTACACATATGAAAAACTAGGCCAGCCAACCGTCCAGCAATGGAGCACGTGCCCTGTCAGTGTGAACAGCCCTTCAAGTGCCACCCATCATTCCTCTGCCCCACCATCATCAGGGCTCGCAAAATTTCAAAATCCCTGGTAGCCCTTCGGGCAGGGACTCTTCAGTTTTTGGTAGCCCAAAATAAATTTAAGTAGCCCGAATAAAAAAGGGAGCAATTTTTTTTATGTTTTGTTTCCTGTTTTGTTTCCGTTACTATATTATGCTTTAATGTATAATATTGTAACGGAAACAAAACATTAATCAAAAAATTGTTGAAACACAAATTACAATATTGTATAAAAATTACAATCATCAACTCAAATACTTGGTTGTAATTGAACAGAAATTTCTATGAACTTGTAAGAACTGTTTACACACTATGTCTACTTGATCCACGTCTGACTCCGCGAACCCATAATGTTTCCACACCACTGAAGGGTTTTTTTTTTTTTACCTCTCTTTTCAACCAACGGCAGTCACTCTCCTCTCCAAATAACTTCTGCTTAGCTTTCCGAGCTTCCCTCTGTTAGCTCCTCTTAATTGTTGTGCCGCGTGTTCGAAACACAGAGAGGTGCGCTCGATTTGCCACACGGAGCAGCGCGAGAGTAAAGCACGAGGGAGGTGCTAATAATCGGCTCAGTCATTTTTAATGATCGTTGAAAGCCCAGATCGTAATTTAGATTAAAATTCGATTAATTGAGCAGCCCTAGTCACATATTGACAGTGGCTCACCGATGCCAAAGACGTATTTACCCAGCTACATTTCCAAAAGAATGCAAAAGCATTGACATATATTTTTCCTTCCTATGATAGCCCGACGGGCAGGGCAGGGATAGATTCTGGTAGCCCGACTGGAAAAATCGCTAGCCCCGGGACGTCGGGCTAGCGATTTTGCGAGCCCTGATCATTCATGTATCCTTTACAGTACGAATAGATATAACAGAAAACACACAGTCAACTTCACAAGAGAGTTTAATCTAAGCGTAACATTACAGTTGCAGTTCATGTTGATGTGGTATTGACACATGTTACAGTTAAAAGAAAAACAGGTACTCTGAGCATTATTACTATAATAAATAGAGGAAAGGTTTATCATTCTACCGTCAAAGTGTTAAGACAGTAGTGGGTACAATACGGGTTTAATGAACTCATGGTTTTGAAGTGTGTAATCACATGATGTTTGAGTGTAAATGGTATTTTCCTTGTCCCACTGCGAAGATTCGGCGGGCCCACCAATACTTTGAGGGATAACCCATCCTTCAATACAAAAGGACTATGAACATTTAGTTTTGTATCGTGACCATGAGAGA
Source organism: Pelmatolapia mariae (assembly GCF_036321145.2). NCBI lineage: Eukaryota > Metazoa > Chordata > Actinopteri > Cichliformes > Cichlidae > Pelmatolapia > Pelmatolapia mariae. The sequence continues at coordinate 5,922,709 of NC_086244.1, read as the reverse complement.
CTTGTCCTGAGATATTAAGAGATGGTATAACCTTTCACCCAGTAATATGTAATACAGGTCCTTCTCAAAAAATTAGCATATTGTGATAAAGTTCATTATTTCCTGTAATGTACTGATAAACATTAGACTTTCATATATTTTAGATTCATTACACACAACTGAAGTAGTTCAAGCCTTTCATTGTTTTAATATTGATGATTTTGGCATAGATAACTCGTGAAAACCCAAAATTCCTATCTCAAAAAATTAGCATATCATGAAAAGGTTCTCTAAACGAGCTATTAACCTAACCATCTGAATCAACAAATTAACTCTAAACACCTGCAAAAGGTTCCTGAGGCTTTTAAAAACTCCCAGCCTGGTTCATTACTCAAAACCGCAATCATGGGTAAGACTGCCGACCTGACTGCTGTCCAGAAGGCCATCATTGACACCCTCAAGCAAGAGGGTAAGACACAGAAAGAAATTTCTGAACGAATAGGCTGTTCCCAGAGTGCTGTATCAAGGCACCTCAGTGGGAAGTCTGTGGGAAGGAAAAAGTCTTGCAGAAAACGCTGCACAACGAGAAGAGGTGACCGGACCCTGAGGAAGATTGTGGAGAAGAACCGATTCCAGACCTTGGGGGACCTGTGGAAGAAGTGGACTGAGTCTGGAGTAGAAACATCCAGAGCCACCGTGTACAGGCGTGTGCATGAAATGGGCTACAGGTGCCGCATTCCCCAGGTCAAGCCACTTTTGAACCAGAAACAGCGGCAGAAGCGCCTGACCTGGGCTACAGAGAAGCAGCACTGGACTCTTGCTCATTGGTCCAAACTACTTTTTTCGGATGAAAGCAACTTTTGCATGTCATTCGGAAATCAAGGTGCCAGAGTCTGGAGGAAGACTGGGGAGAGGGAAATGCCAAAATGCCTGAAGTCCGGTGTCAAGTACCCACAGTCAGTGATGGTCTGGGGTGCCATGTCAGCTGCTGGTGTTGGTCCACTGTGTTTTATCAAGTGCAGGGTCAATGCAGCTAGCTATCAGGAGATTTTGGAGCACTTCATGCTTCCATCTGCTGAAAAGCTTTATGGAGATAAAGATTTCATTTTTCAGCACGACCTGGCACCTGCTCACAGTGCCAAAACCACTGGTAAATGGTTTACTGACCATGGTATTACTGTGCTCAATTGGCCTGCCAACTCTCCTGACCTGAACCCCATAGAGAATCTGTGGGATATTGTGAAGAGAAAGTTGAGAGACGCAAGACCCAACACTCTGGATGAGCTTAAGGCCGCTATCGAAGCATCCTGGGCCTCCATAACACCTCAGCAGTGCCACAGGCTGATTGCCTCCATGCCACGCCGCATTGAAGCAGTCATTTCTGCAAAAGGATTCCCGACCATGTATTGAGTGCATAACTGAACATAATTATTTGAAGGTTGACTTTTTTTGTATTAAAAACACTTTTCTTTTATTGGTCGTATGAAATATGCTAATTTTTTGAGACAGGAATTTTGGGTTTTCATGACTTATGTATGCCAAAATCATCAATATTAAAACAATGAAAGGCTTGAACTACTTCAGTTGTGTGTAATGAATCTAAAATATATGAAAGTCTAATGTTTATCAGTACATTACAGGAAATAATGAACTTTATCACAATATGCTAATTTTTTGAGAAGGACCTGTATGTGTGGAAATACTTGTTTGCTCGCTCATCTTCGGTTAAATGTTCTGTTTTTGGTAAATTGTCAAAGATTAGAAAGAAAATGTGTGGCAACATTTTTCTTTTGTGGGGGAGGGTGTTGCGCTCTAAAAGTAGTTATAAAACTTACATTTTCTGAATCGTTGGGAAAATCTTTAAAGACTATTCTTATTTAATTGTGGTTTTATTGGACACATTTCTAGTTAATTTTTAGTAGTTCACTAGCTCCAGGAGGTCAGAGTTTAGATGTGTGATGTCATCAGTAAGCGCAGAAAAACGAAAAAAAAACAGTGTCTGAGACATGAAAGCAATGTTTTGCTGATGATACGCTATGCTGCCTGTAAACTCCAAACCTGAACTGAGGAGAATAAAGTTGCCAAAAGGAGAATGGAGTCATGTCTCTCTGAGGGTGCAACACCTAGACCAGTTTTTCCTACACCAGATGAGACTCCCTTTAATTTCCTGGCCACACCACTGCAGGGTCCCCACCAGATTTCCTGTGTTCAACCTGCTGTTCCTCTAGCTGAAGACCCCGCTCAACCTCTCATTTGCATTCCGGAACAAAGGCAGCAACCAGCTACATCTGGTGGTTTGCATGCACAGAAACCTTTGGGACTCATTCCTGCTAGTTCTAGTCACCCTGTTACTACCAGAACACATGTGTATAAGCTTAAGGGTCCTTCTTTCCCAAACCTTACAAGAAAAGATGAAATCCAGTATAGGCTGTTACAAATGGCCCTTACTAACCTTCTTGACCCTCATGAGACAGAGCACTTCAAATATCATGTCCTTCTCGATCATCTGAAGGTAGACCAAGCTAAACATTTAGCTCTTGCCTTTTCCTATGCTCCTAACCCATACACTCAAGCCATCAAAGCCCTTGATGAACATTATGGGCAACCAAGACAGCTAGCATTGAAAGAGCTACGGAATATACTGGAGCTTCCTCCTATCAGAGCAGGTGATGGTCAGAGTCTTGATAACTTTGCTCTTCGTGTGCAAGCTCTAGTTGGTTTGCTTAGCACTATAAGTGATCAAGGACGGACAGAACTAAATTGTGGCTCCCATGTGGATCGCCTACTTGAGAAGTTGCCTGCAGAGCATTCTAGTCACTTCAAACGGCACATTTACAGGGAACAAGGAGATATGACGTATGACTTACCTTTGTTCTCATCCTGGTTGCAAATGGAGTGTAACGGTGTGTTCACACCGAACGCGATGGAGGCGGCCAGAGCGTCACATGTAAAGTCAATGGAAAAGCGCGATGACACGCGATTGCGGGTCCCGCGAAAATTCGGAAGCAGATTTGCGTCGCGAAAACGCCAAAACGCGTGAAACACGCGTCAGTGTACCGCGTCTGGCGCGTTTGACTCGCGAAAAAAAACACGCGCGTCAGTTTTTGTGTTGCATTTTGTGCATACGCGCGTTTCGCGTCTACCGCTCGAGTTGGAAAAATCTGAACTCCAGCGTCAAATCGCGCCGCGACAACCAATCAGGAGCCTGGTGACGTGGCTGTAATCTAGGTCAAAGGGGCAGATCCAGCCAAAGCCCTTCATTCTTCAATGGAGGGAAGGCTAATCAACGCCGTAGCAAACAACCCGGAGCTGTACGACACCAGCTGCTTTCTGTACCGAGACAGGAATATAAAGGACCGAGCTTGGAGGAAGATATGTGAAGCTGGCAACCTGGTAAGTTCATTCATTTCTCTTTTGAAATTTTTGACTGAGCCGGGAAAGCCGCATAAAAGCTAGCAAGCCACCGTTATTTTCCCACTGATGTACAAATACGTTCTGCTTTTATGCATGTTGTCATATAGGAATATATTTTGTTTAATAATAAACAGCACACAGTGGTCCCGCTCATCCGTCACTGCCTCGCTTTTTCGCTGATTTTTTATTGCACCGTACAGCATTGCTTTCTGCAGCCTGATCTCCTCCGTGTCGTGTCTCCTGCGCTTGCCAAATTTATCATGTTTTGTTTTGATAACCATCACGTCCAATAGGAAAAACAGAACAAAAACACCCATAACTATGACACTCATTCGGAAATACACACCTGCACCGCGAGGGAAAAAGGCGCATGAAAGTTGCAGGCAGATGAAGACAAAACACAGCATAATAATACTTTTACGTTTTGCAATCTACAAAGGTTTGCACTTTGAGAATCAACTTGTGAGAACTGTGACTAATGTTCATGTGTGTGGGGAAAAAAGTGTATAAAGTGCATGGCGAGGGGCTAGTTATTCTGAGAACCCCTGCTGCAATAAATGAGTGACCACTGTAAATACTTTCTCTATGATTATTGTATTCAACCTGTTAACATTTAATATTGTCTTGATAGAACCAACTGATTCTGGAGCAGAGCATCCTCTGTTGCTTCTCCTGGCTCCCCAGTCCCTGAGCTCCTGCTGCTGCACCCACAGGTATGTACAGCAAGCACTGATAGCTTTTTACTCTGTGAGATTCCCTTGTGATTACCTTTACTAAATATCTACAACCAATCTGATTATATCCTGTTTTCTTTTTTTTTTTTTTTCAATGTTGAAAATGAAAATCTAGTAGCAGCCTTCTCATTTCTGTGTGTTTTATGCTGTTTTACAGGCCCACAGAGGACAGCTCCGAGGCAGATGAGGGACGGATCCCAGGACAGTCCATCGGCGGTGGAGCTGGCCATCCTGGTGTCCCTGAAGAGGCCACGCCAGTCTCCAATGGAGCATTTCCTCCTCAGCCTTGTTCCTGCTCTGGAGAGCAGCTGGGTCCTTTTAATTCCTGTCTCTCTGTAAATACTTAGATTTTATATATTTATGTTTAATGTTTTTCTGTTTGAGAATTTTAATATTATTTCAAATAAATTTTTATAATGACTAATGTCTCAGTTCTACTACACAGCAAATGTTGGCACACGACTTGACACATGTAGAATTTATTTCATATTATACTAATGACAAAATATACTAATACAGTGGGATGCAAAAGTTTGGGCAACCTTGTTAATAGCCATTATTTTCCTGTATAAATTGTTGGTTGTTACAATAAAAAATGTCAGTTAAATATATCATACAGGAGACACACACAGTGATATTTGAGAAGTAAAAAAGTTTACTGGAATTACAAAAAGCGTGCAATAATTGTTTAAACAAAATCAAGCAGGTGCATAAATTTGGGCACCACAAAAAAAAATGAAATAAATATTTAGTGTATATCAATGTGTGTGTCTCCTATATGATATATGGGGTGCCTTTGTCTGGACGTGCTTCCCATCCAGAGCTCCACAGCAGAGAGGGAAGTTCCAGCGCTCCTGGAATCCCTCTGTGATAGACACAGTGAACACACCGTAAGTGTCAACCAAGAAAGGCCAGTCCTGTTTCATCCTTCAACCAGCCACAACCTACCCATAAGTACACCTCTCCACTCACAACAATATTACATGGGGCAAGTGCATCTGATCCTGTACAGGCAGCACATAACGACTAAGGCAACATGTGCATATTGCTGTTCACTTAAACACCACATTAGTAAGTGTCCTGAGTTTATTCAGAAGACAAAGGATGAGAAAATAAAATAAAAGGAAAGGAAATAAACAGCGTTGGTGTTGTGCTAGGACTCATCAGGCTGCAAAGTGTGATCTGAGGAAAGCATGCGCCACCTGCATGGGACGACATCTACAAATCCTGTGTGAGGTGAATCAGAGAACTAGAACTGAAGTTAGTCCTGTAGTGAGGACATTGTACTTTGCCTGCGTTGTTGACCTTCGGGTCGATCCCTTGAACGGTTATGCCTGTAGGAAAAGTGACACACCTACTAAAGAGCCCAGATGACCACATCAGAACTGTAGAAATCCTATTGCAGAATAGAACCTATATCACATCTGTAGCATGTCTGATTCCTCTGTCCCGCACTTCCTGAAAAAGAGCGACTCCAATCCTTTCAACATATTTCTCACTAGAAATATGGGGGTGGCTGTTGTAAAGGCTCACCTTTCAGCACATTCACTTCACCGGATGCACCTTGTTTCTTTTCCTCACCTTTGATTGGGTGTGGTGCTTGCCCTTAATTGCACTCACCTGTCACCCGTTATATAAGGACTGCACTCACCTACAGCTCACTCTTTCTTCACTCCCACATGGGGCAGCAGCTGAGGTGAGTTTCTGTTGAGTTTCCTGAGTTCATGTATTAATTTGAGTTATTAAGTTATTTAAATCACACTTTATTTCCTTTTTAGCGATAGCAGTCCATGTGTGTCTTTCCCTTGCTCATTATTCAATAAAACGAAAAACCCACAAGTAGTGATGGGTAGATGAGGCCTTGTGACGCGTTTCAGCACATTCCCCAAATTGTATCGATACTGTGTCAACACGGTGTTGCTGTTTTGCTCCATACTGTCACCTGCTGGACCTTAAATATCATTGCAGGCAACTTACTTGAGACTCACAACAGGCACTGATTCAATGACCTAGTCATACTTGTATACACTGCAAAGTATTGTACTTTCCATGGAATCATTTTTTATTTTTTACATTTCAAATATTGTAGACATCTTTAAAATATATTGTGAATGACATTAAGTGAAAATTAAAAATGAAAGTATTGTCAGTGTAATATTATCCATTTAAATGTAATTGACTCAGAGTTTATTATACATTTCTATTCAGAAAAATAAGTTTATCCAATGTTTTTGCATTCAGTCTATTGCGGGGTTTTTTTGTTTTTGTTTTTTTGTTTTTTTTAACACCATTTCCCCAGCTTTGGAAAACACACGCTCACAGGGCACAGATGAAGCTGGGGTACACAAAAACTGTAAAGCCAGGTGGAAAAGGTTCGGATAAGATGTCTTCCTATTCCCCCAGTACGTTAAAGGATCCTCTGATCTTGGAATGTTTCTCTCTGATACTTTCCACAATACTAAGGGGTTAGCAATCCTTTATAAAAAAAAAAAAAAAAAAAAAAATTAGGAGTGCCTGGTCCAGAACAGTCTTCCTAGATGCTTGATTTCAAAATAATTGAACACATATTAATAAAAAAATGATGATAAAGCTGTTCAGTGTCAATATAGGCCTACCTGTGTTCATTCTTGGTGTGTTTGTCTCCTCATTTTCATGTTTGGCTCTGTAATGCCTAAACACTGAGGTGCTTTTGTTTGTGTAAGAAGCTCTGCAGAACAGATGCAACATTTAACCTGCATAAAATGAAATAAATAATTTACACTGCAAGTCACATTGCTGTTTTTCCTATTCTGATAGATTACACTGAAACAAAGACAGACAAACAGCTACCTTATTTGCAGTTAAAAGATCGAAATCATTCCACACAGCAGAAACATTTCTTTTTCTTTCAGGCTCCATTTTGTTATGGAGAGAGATGTTTTGCTTTGTTTTTTATCTTTGCGAGAGTAATTTTGTTGTTGTTGTTGTGTTTTTTTTGGTGGAAACTCATTCCGTTGGCAGATGCGGTACCTTTTAAACACAGTTTGGCGAGTTGGCAATGAGCAGTACAGCAGCTGTATCGATCACGTGACTTTTTCTTAAAGCGACGCACACACCGTTACAGGTTTCGCTCCGTGAGCTTTTTTTTTTTTTTTTTTTTCCGGGGTGCGAGTAAGTGTTTATTTGTAATGAAAGTAAAGTACAAAACAGGAAATAAGGAACAGGGAGCAACTAAAGCCTAAACTGGGAAAACTAATAAACAAACCTGAAAATATGAGGACATGTGGGGAAAGGAGAGCAGAGAGATGCGAGGAATACGAAAATACACAGACGGAGCACAACGAACAGAGGCAAACACACACTATAAATACAAACCAGATAATGAGGAAATGACACGCGGGGTGGACACAGCTGGAACTAATGGGCATAACGAGACACAGACCTACAAAGTAAAACAGGAACCTCACAGACTGTTTTACAACACAAAACTCGGAGACACAAACAGAGCACAGAGGGAAGACACAGGTAGGGATAATAAGACACGAGAACTAAACCCAAAGAATTAATACAAAATCAGAATAAACTAGAAAATAATAACAATAAACTCAAAATGCTGGGTCACCAACCCAGGACCATGACAACTAAGGCCTCAAATCAGAAGTACCTGGCTCTGTGGTTAATTCTCTTCTTTTTTTTTTTTTTTTTTTTTTTTTTTTTGTCTGTCCCATTTGGTTCTTTAGCCGTCAGAATTGTTGTCTGAAGACCAACAAGGATACCAAATGGATTTATTTTGCCAAATGGATCATCATGGCATTGTCGTATTGGTCCATTTGATCAACTTTTGTTGTTATTATTTATTTTATTTTCAGTAGTTACAGATGAGACAGACATGATTGGGGGATAGGAAAGGGAGAAAGAAAGAGAGGAAGGAAAAGAAAAACAGAAGGGAAGAGGGACAGTGAGAAAGGGCACTTACAAAGACAAAGAGAGAAAAAAATCTCCTGGATCACCTGTTGAGAGAAAAAGAATAGAAAACAAGCAAAAAAAAAAAAAAACAAAGCAACATACTAAACACAACACCATCATGTTAATCTAGCTAAGTGTAAACAGCAATAAATACTAAATATTGAATGTTGTTGTGCAGCACAGACAGCGCACAATGTGCTTTGAAGTAGCAGCTAAGAAAGGTGTTTATGTCTACGAACAGTGAACACCCATGTGCACACCCGTGTGGATCAGCGCGCTTGTATACAGAAGGTTTCCCCATGTAACGGTCTGCTAGAGGGTGTGGAGGGCCATAGCCCCGTCCCCCAGGGCATGAAGCAGGCATGGAGGAGATCCAGGCTCCAGACATCCAGGGACCCCAGAGTGCGAGAGCCCAAGGAGTACCACCGGAGGGGCATCCGTGCCACCCTCCTGGGAAGGGCTGAGGAGATCCCCAGACGAGGGGTCACCCAGTAGCCACGGAGCAGAAGCCAGAGGGGGCTGCACTGGCGCGCCCGCCGGCTCTGCCGGCAGCCAGCTGGTTCACTCTGTGCCAGAGTGAACCGAGCTGCAGGCCCCGAGGCCGGAGGTTCGAGGGCTCCCTTTGCCCCGGAAGAGGCCTGACCGAGCGACAGGCACCAGGCCCCGCCAAGTAGCCACCGGGAGTGAGCTGGTGTATACCTGAGCGCCCAGCCCCGGACACCAAGAACCACCAATGCACCGACCCCTGAGTGCATCAGTTACCGGCAGGGAGTGTGGTGAGGGGAGATAGGCCTCCACACTTTGGAGGGCCTGGGTGTTCCCAGGGAGGTGGAGTCTAAGATCTGACCTGACATATAAACACAGACAAACAGGCACACACAGACACAAACATGCATTCCCACCCTCATGCACACATATACAAACACTCAGCACTCATCCAACGTAGGAATAGACATATATGCACATGTACACACAATCGCACTCCCCAAACATACTCTATACCCCGGGTCCAGGTACCCTCGCCCCCAGAGGGGGAAACGGCACCCAGACCCAAGAGATGTGACCCTTTCCCCCCCGGGGTGGAGGCAAGCAGACCTCCCCAGGCCTCGCAGAAGCAGGGAGGCCAATCTGTCAGCCAACACCTCCTCCCAGCCCCCCGCCCCGATGGCTGGCAGAGAACGGGGGGGTGTGAAGACCCCATACCTCCCTCCTCCCGCTCATGTGTAGTGTTGCTGCGTGTTGTTCTAAAGTGCATTTAAAACAGGGGAGGGCATGGTGCTGCTGCCGGAGAGCAGCAGGTGTTAGCACGGCCCCTCCCGAGACCCTCAATGTCTACATGGATTTAAAATTGAGAGGTGGGCATCGGCGCCAGAGGTAGGGTTGAATACTCAGACCATTCACTGGACGCCGTTGGCGTGGTCACCCTCAAGGCCCTATATATATGTGTGTGTTATGACAGTGTGAATAATGTGGATGTCTAAGTTGTGGAATAAAATTGAGGCACAGGTGGCCAGAAGGGGACAGAGGGGGGGGGATGTCTCCCCTGCACCCTGGTGACACACCCACACCCCAAGGCCCTACCTGTGTGGGTGGGTGTGGTGGAGCGGGAAGAAGGAGGCAGCCGGGGATGGGGAGGAAAAGAAAGGAGGGGCAAGATGCTCCTCCCTAGGGCCAGCTCCCCCGCTGACCCCAGTAGGCACCCCCGTCCTCTGGCACCCACCAAGGCAAGGGAGTCCAGGCCCATCCAGACCGGGGCCTACGGCAGCAGCACCGCCAAGCCCCACAGGACCCAGGGAAGCCCACCCTACCCCACCGCAGAGGAAACTGTACCCACCCTAACATTCAATCATCTCCCAGACTACACAAGCTCGCTCCGTGAGCTTGATACATGTGTCAGTGTTGCTGGACCCATCACTACCTGCAAGTAATTCCGGATGAGCCCGTGATACATGGGTAAATCATTAATATAATTCATTAATTGTTTGGTAAAATCTAACACTGATATTATGAGGCGCACACATAATAGCATTGTGTGGTTTTTCTAAAATTGTTTTGTTATATTAATTATGTTCCCCTTCTCTTTGAGTTACCTGGGTTTGAACCAAGAGTTACCTTGATGAACCAAGATGGCGCCGAGTATGGCAGCCTCGTCGCGAGCTCCCCCAAGCAACAGCTGTTTTTTGTGTTTAATTTTACTTTTTCTTTATTTTTTCACGAGTAGCACATGTCTCCTTGTGTACGACCGACAAACCTTACTGGACATAAAAGATGGACTTTCTCATCACTTTCCGGAGTTCAAGTTTTGCAACACGGACCCTCCGTTTGCAGACCCCCCATTCATCTCACCTGAGACGCCTTTGTTCTGGGCCCATGGAGGCCGCAAACGCCGACGCAGAGGGAGAAGATCTGGCGTTCTGGTTCGACTGAGACGGCGCACTAACAGACCACCGTTACCTAGTTTATTACTGGCTAATGTGCAGTCTCTGGAGAACAAGCTGTGCGAGCTTCGGGCACGGATCTCATTCCAGCGAGAGATGCGGGACTGCTGCGTGATCTGCCTCACAGAAACCTGGCTATCGGACAAGGTACCGGACTCCGCAATACAACTACCGGGGTTCTCTGTGCACCGTGCGGACAGGTCACAGGAGCTTACTGGGAAAAGCAGAGGCGGTGGTGTATGTTTCATGATCAACAACAGCTGGTGTGATTATGCGAACGTGCACCCGGTCAAATCTTTCTGCTCACCGAACCTGGAGTACCTGATGATTAAGTGCCGGCCATTCTGGCTACCGAGGGAATTCACAGCAGTGATTATTACGGCGGTTTACATTCCCCCACAAGCCGACACTGACCGAGCACTCAGGGAACTGTACAGCGCGATCAGCAGTGAGGAAACCGCACACCCAGAGGCGGCGTTTATCACGACCGGGGACTTTAATAAGGGTAACCTGAAGAAAGTCTCACAAAAACTCCACCAACACATCCATTTCAGCACTCGTGGAGACCGGCTTCTTGACCACTGCTACACCTCTTTCCGGGATGCATACAAAGCCCTCCCCCGCGCCCCATTCGGCCAATCAGATCACCGCTCCATCCTGCTCCTGCCCGCCTACAGGCAGAAGCTGAAACAGGAAGCTCCAACCCTGAGGGCGGTGCACCGTTGGTCGGACCAATCGGAGTCTACGCTGCGGGACTGTTTTGATCACGCGGACTGGGAAATGTTTCACGTGGCTGCTAAAGACATTGATGAGTACACAGACTCAGTCTGCGGATTCATCAGAAAATGCGTGGAAGATGTCGTCCCATCCAGAACAGTTAAATCCTTCCCAAATCAAAAACCCTGGATTAACAGAGATGTTCGCACAGCACTGGCGGCACGGAGCACCGCTTTTGCCTCCGCGAACACATCGGACTACAAACACGCACATTACCAACTCCGGAAGACGATCAAAGCAGCCAAACGTGAGTACAGGGACAAGGTGGAGCAACATTTTGACAACCCTCGGAGTATGTGGCAGGGACTAAACACGATCACAGACTTTAGAGGGAAAACCAGCACACCGCAGACCACGGCCTCTCTGTGTGAGGATCTAAACGTATTCTACGCTAGATTCGACACAGCGAACACCATGAGACCAGACAGTGTGCGCACCGCGGATGACGTCAGTGCGCACACTGTGTCTGAGGAGGATGTGCGGAAGTGCTTCAGGAGGGTGAACGCACGCAAAGCTACTGGTCCGGACGGGATTCCCGGCCGCGTCCTCAAGTCATGCGCGGCTCAGCTGGCTGGAGTGTTTACACACATCTTCAACCTTTCCCTCTCTCTGTCTGTAGTCCCAGCCTGCTTCAAAATGGCCACCATCGTCCCTGTACCCAAATCCTCCACCATCTCCTCATTGAACGACTGGCGACCCGTAGCCCTGACCCCCATCGTGAGCAAATGCTTCGAGAAGCTGGTCAGGGACTTCATCTGCTCTGCACTACCCGACTCACTGGACCCTCTACAGTTCGCATACCGCCACAACAGGTCCACTGATGATGCCATAGCGCTGACACTCCATGCTGCCCTGTCACACCTGGAGAAGAGAGACACGTATGTGAGAATGCTGTTTGTAGATTACAGCTCAGCATTCAACACCATCGTTCCCTCGAAGCTGGACAGGAAACTGCAGGATCTAGGACTGAGCAGCTCCCTCTGCAGCTGGATCCTTAACTTCCTGTCTGACAGACGCCAAGTGGTCAGACTGGGCAGCACCACCTCATCCCCCATCACACTGAACACTGGTGCTCCACAGGGGTGTGTACTGAGCCCTCTCCTGTACTCACTCTACACCTACGACTGCACGGCCACTAGAAACTCCAACATCATTGTGAAGTTTGCGGACGACACTACAGTGGTGGGTCTTATTACCAACGGTGATGAGACGGCCTACAGGGAGGAGGTCAGCGCCCTGACCCACTGGTGTCAAGACAACCATCTCACCCTCAACGTCGCAAAGACAAAGGAGTTGATAGTGGACTTCCGGAGGTGCAGAGGAGTACACACCCCCATCACCATCAACGGCGCCGCTGTGGAGAGAGTGAGCAGCTTCCACTTCCTTGGTGTACATCTGGCTGAGGATCTTACGTGGTCAGTACACATAAACAAAACAGTGAAGAAGGCGCAGCAGCGCCTCTTCTTTCTCAGGAGACTGAAGAGATTCGGCATGAGCCCCCGCATCCTCAGGACCTTCTATCGCTGTGCCATTGAGAGCATCCTCGCTGGATGCATCACCACCTGGTACGGCAACAGCACCGCTCACAACCGCAAAGCTCTCCAGAGAGTAGTGCGGTGTGCTGAACGGATAATTGGAGGTGAGCTTCCCTCCCTCCAAGACATCTACAGGAAGCGGTGCCTGAGGAAAGCGGAGAGGATCATCAAGGACTCCAGTCACCCCAGCTATAAACTGTTCAGACTACTTCCATCAGGAAGGAGGTTCTGCAGCATCCGGTCCCGTACCAGCAGACTGAGAGACAGCTTTTTCCATCAGGCCATCAGACTGCTGAACACTTCATAGACACCTCACCCTCACTACTGGAACTTCAACATTATGCACTCCATACTGTATATAAATACCACTGTTTTGCACATACCAACCTCTGTATATTTTATATATCTTATTTTATTGTTTACTTTATTTCATTTGTAAAACATGTATATACATACTATATACACACTCAAACACACACACGTAGAAAAACATATTTAGTATACACATTCAGTAATGTATATATCTTTACATATTGTACATATATTTATTACTTTTTAGATTAGCCATTTTTATATTTTGCTTGTTTTACATTATTGTATTTTGCACAACTCTGTTGCTTGTGAAGCTCGCACACAAGAATTTCACTCACATGTACTGTACCAGTGTACCTGCACATGTGATGTGACAATAAAAGTGATTTGATTTGATTTGATTTGATTTGGTTTGGGCGGTGGCTGTTTCCTGTCTGGGGGGAAAAAGACGTGGCTGAGGACTCTGGGAACAAAATGCCTGCTCAGCAGGACCAACCATGTGCTTACCAGGAGCAGGGGTGTTTTAGGTCTACTTAGGTTATTCTGTGCTTAGTTAATATTAGTGTTTTGGTTTTCCCCCTATTGTGTGCAAATGGTTTGACCAAACCACTATAAAAGCGACCCTCATGTGTCTTTGTAATTAGGTCACTTTGTGAGTTAAGTTGTGTCCACTTTGTTTGTTTAAGCTTCTGGAAATTACTTTTTGTAGAGTTATATTTAGTTGACCTCTTTTATGGGCCTGCTAATTATGTTTTTGAATATTGCCTTTTTTTTTTTTTTTCTTTTTGAGGGTTAAAGTAAAGAAAACCCTTTCTGAAGAGATTTTTTTTTTCCTCCCCTGTGTCCTCTATGCCTTGGCTGCTTGGTCCCTCACAGACACCACAGTTGCTTCACCTCCTCATCTGTCCAAAAACATCAGTAGTGATGCTGCTGATGGAACCTCGGTGGCTAACAGATGAACAGAATCCATACAACAGTATATTTCTGTTTATGACCATCTTTATAACTTGCTGTCAAACAGTTACGCTGAAAGTTGTCTTCATTACAGCTACTTTTAGTTTAACAGATAAATGATTAGGCTGTTTCAAACCTTCACTGTGTCCCATTAATATTCCTGTTTTGATTTTATGGGACAGATTCAGTGAAAAAGTTGCATAAAATGATGCCTTCTGAAATGACTCTACCATGTTTGTCAACTTGGTAGTAAGCCAGTGCATCTAGGGCAGACAGTGTGGGAGCTTGCAGTTACTAGATCATCCAGGTGGTAGGCTGTTCCTGGAGCAAAAAAGGCTCCAGGTGGCAAACTTCATCTATTTTATGTTAGTGTGTATTTTAATCAAACCACTGGAACTCAGATAAACTTCTGTGTCACCTGTTACTGTTGTCATCAGTCAGACTGAAACAAACACAATAAAAAGACAGAAAAAAAATAATAATAATAATATTTAACTTTACATAATACAGTGCTCAAGTTTCAATAGAGACTGGATGAAGGTCTGAACACCAGATTGAAGTTATGATGCACAATATAAAAGAAAAGTCTTAAACATTTTATCCATTCATTCCCTTCTACTTAACTAAATCAGGGTCACAAGAGGGCTGGAGCCTTTTTTTTGGCTGCCATAAAGTGTGAGGCAGAGCACAACCTGGACAGGTCACCAGCCTGTCGCAGGGCTGACACCGAGAGACAGACAACCATTCACATGTCTGTGTAGCTTCTCAGCCATGCAGGTCATTATGATCTAAGGAGCTCTGAAAGAAAACAAGTGGACTTGATCAAGTTTGGTGAAGACGGTTCATCTCTCATCCGAGAGGCTTGTTCAGTTCTACAACCAGATGGTGAAGAGCCCCAGGTATTTAAACCCTGGTGGGCGTTGTTGCTTAATGGGGTTGTCCGATAAGACAGTGGTCCCCAACCTTTTTATGTCCGACAATATTTTCACGGACCGACCTTTAAGGTGTTGCGGATAAATACAACAAAATAAAACCAGTATGGTACCAAAAAAATATATTTATTCATAACACACAGGAAAAGACCCAGGGAAACCGAGTTAACGATAAAAACGATAAACGTTTAAAAAGCGATAAAAATCCTGAGAGCCATCAACTTCACACTCGAGCCTCAACTCTCGCGGCCCGGTACCAAACAACTCATGTACCGGTCCGTGGCCTGGGCGTTAGGGACCGCTGCTATAAGATATATTACATAAAGTAAAGTCAATATGATGTGAATGACAGCTGACATGACAGGCTTGTGCTCATGATTGTTTGTAGTTTCAATTTTGTCCTTTTATTGTCTTTGTCTGTGTCTATGAAAGCTTAAAATTCACTTATAATAAAATCTGTTTTGTAAATTAATATCTTGAACCAATAAAACTTTTTATTTAATGAGGAATTTTGTTTTTCTGTGTATTCACAAGCATGATTTGTACATGTTTTGTACATGGATTGTACATGGATTGTGCAAAACATGTATGTGGATTCTCCTTCAGTCTAAAAGCTACAGTTCACAAACAGTTAGCTGTAGCCAACAGCTGAAAGAAAATGACCCTCACTTAACATTACACAGGATTATATATGGAATTGTGCTTCTATCTGATTGGTCGAAACTGTTAGGGAGAGGCTGTGGTTTAGACTTGGCCTCCCCTTGTTGGTGGACAGGCTGGTCACAACCTCTTTGCAAACCTCTTTCCCTCCTGTCACATCAGGTCACATCTCTGTTAGCAACCTGCCTCTGCTATTTCTGTATGATGACTTTTACCCTGGTTACACGTCCCCGTCTCTGTGCTCAATCTGACCCTCCCCCAGTCTTTGCTTCCCCATTTCTATACCGCCCTGCACTCTGGTCTGCACAAAAAACTAGCGTGTGTGTGTGTGTGGGGGGGGTCATCATTAAGGTGGTTTGAAGAGAAGCCACATTAAACCATCAGAGCTCTGAGATGAAACACACTTTGGTCTGCTTCATCTTCCTCAGTGAGTAAATTCTCTTCTTATTTCTGTCACTTTCTCTCTTCTAAGTCTTATTTCTCTCCATTTTATTTTCGTTTGTAGCTTATTATTGCACATTTGTAGTTTGTTATTGTAATCAAATACTTTTCCTCTACTCTTCTTTGAAAGCAAAACTTATAACAGTAGAGCTGATGAAAAAAACACTCTCTCATTTCATCTTTTAAAAACTGGATGAGTAACAGCAAAGTGAGCGGTGACAACCTGAAAACTCTGGATGATTAGCAGCACATCTAAAACATTTCACATGCAAACATAAAAACAGCTGATGATGATGATTATGATGATGTCATGTAAGAGAAATAAAAGACAAATTTCATTTTTATATCTTTTTTAAAACCTTAAACTCTGAATCTTCCACATCAGATGCTTTGTGTTCGTGTATAAAACAGGAAGTTTGCTGTTTGCAAATAAAAACAGAAAAATAAAGTTAACTGAACTTCTGTGATCAGTTCAAATTAATAATCACCTGTCACATTTAAACTATAGTAAGATTGTAACTAATGATTGTTCATCCTTTCAGCAGCACTTCAGGATGGAAACACTGGTTTGGTCAAAGCACAAACTCTCACCCACAGAGCAGAGGAAGCAGGAAACATCACAGTTGCATGCAACTTTACTTGGTCTGGAAGCAGGAAACTCTTCTGTAAGGAAAAATGTGAAAATGGAAACATTCTTGTGGAAACATCTGATGATGCAGCTCAGAATGGCAGATACAGCATTAAATATGAACAAACATATATTACCTCATATCCTACTCTGTATGTGAGCATCACACAGCTGAAACAGTCTGACTCAGGACGGTACAGGTGCTCTTTGGACAAAGGCTGGTGGGCAGATGGAAACGATGATTTTGAGCTGATTGTCACAGAAGGTGAGTTTCTGCTAACAGTCGTGTTTGTCTTTGAAGGTGTGACAGAAGTTTCACGTCTCAAAGGCAGCTACTTTTCTTTCAAATCACCTACAGATGTTATATTTATCTGAAACATCAAGTTTCATCAGTTCTGCTGTCAAACAGCCCAGAACCACGTCAGTCACATGCAGATATATAAACTGCTTCAAGTGGTCTTATTATGACTCTGATGCTTTCATTGTTCACAGCTTCAACCACTTCAACACCAAACGGGACTCTGAGACCTTTTTCAGCTTCAGTGTTTCTCTCATCAGCCTCCACACCACCAACAACACAGAGTTTAAGCTCAACTTCAGGAAGCTCCACACCTTCATCAGCCTCCTCTGGAAGTTCAGGTACGTTATAGATTTTTATATGTATGCAGATTTACATAATAATGGATTGCATTTATATAGTGCTTTTCTAGGCACCCAAAGCGCTTTACAATTCCACTATTCATTCACTCTCACATTCATACACTGGTGGAGGCAAGCTACAGTTGTAGCCACAGCTGCCCTGGGGCAGACTGACGCGCTGCCATATCGCGCCATCGGCCCATATCCCAGTAGGCGTAAAGTGTCTTGCCCAAGGACACAACAACCAGGACGACCGGGGATCGAACCGGCAACCTTCCGGTTACAGATGAGCTTCCCAACCCCCTGAGTCATGGTCGCCCATGTGATGAAGATCCATTAATGAGTGAACTACACAAGAATGACACAATAAGAGCTGTGGAAGAATCACTCTGATCTTTTAGTGAAGGAAAACAGAAAAACTGTAGAAATAAAGAAAAATAAGTTTCCACCACAGCAGGTCAGCAGCTGAGAGAGAACATGGCTGACTTCCTCAGAGCAGCACTACATGAGATCTGTGCTAGATGACAGATATGACAGACATTTCTGCCTTCTGCAGCACAACTTGTTACTCTGTATGTGCACAACTTTACTGCTACATGAACAGACCTGGAGGCCACAAGTTTAAACTGTGATCAAAAGAAATCTTCTCTGTTAAACTCCTGCAGATGTGCTGATTTATGTGGGTCTGTTTCTGGTCGTTATGATCGTCGTCTTATCAGCAGCTCTGCTGATTTTCTACATGAAGAGCAGGACCACTAAACCCAGAGGTGAGTCTTAAAGCAGATTATTGATGTAAGTGTAATTGTCATTTAGATTTTTACAGGAAGACCAAATAGAAAAGATTTTTTCTCTTCCACAGTTTTCCACCTTTTGTTGTATAAAATCAGTGTAACTCTGATCCAGTCACCACGATGAGTGTGTGTCTACGTCATGTTAACACCAGATAATCTCAGAGCTGCTGTGAAAACAGACCGTTGGACTGAAAGGTGTTACTGATCTGATGGTGACGATCACCAAGACAGAGTCTCACTTGGATATGTTCAAAAATAATCCTTCAAAATTACAGTTTTATCAAATAACCATAAAACAAATAGGAAAACATGGCACCATGGTTGATCTGTCTCAGCTCAGAATGTCCCAGTTTGCATGAATTAAGTCAGGTGTGACGTTTCTGTCACGCTGTTTTCACCTTTGAAGTTCAGTCTGTTTGTAAAAAGAGCACCGAATGTTCATTTATGACCAGTGTTGGTCAAGTTACTTGAAAAAAGTAATCAGTAACTAATTACTGATTACTTCCCCCAAAGAGTAATCCCGTTACTTTACCGATTACTTATTTTCAAAAGTAATTAATTACTTAGTTACTTGGTTACTTTTTAAAAACACGATTTACAACCTCAATAGGTGATAAAGTGATAGATCTTTCAGCCCAATTCTACTTTTTCTGCATAATCCATCATAGAAAATGTAATCAAATGGAAAAGTCTCTTTTTAAAACCTGTTTTATTAGTTTTAATCTTTTAGCTTTATGCATCAAGCAAAAAATAAATTATATGCAACATTCTCTGACTGGAAGAAATTTGTTTAACATTTAAACCTATTTTCTGCACATTCCAGCACATAAAATAAAAATTTTTGTGTGTTTACACTCACTCTTTCATATAGATGCAAGTAAAGCACAGCAGAAAATAAATAAAATCAAAGACTAGCGGTCCTGTTGCTCTATTTTCACCTGTAAAGCAGGACTGGGGTAGGCGGAGGTTTACCCTGGTGCAGGTGTGCCGCGGCTCTCAGTGGAAGAATCCGCGAGTTTCTCTGTGAATTTCCTATTACGTCGTAGCGCACTCGGTGCTTGCTCGGAAGTTTAGGGGCTTTTTTCGCTGTAAAAAGAAGTTTTCTTCCCACGCACAATGGACACTAATGTTTTTGTCACTTTTTATGGAATCAAACTCAAAATAAGGTCAGTACATCCACGCTTTAAACGCTGCACGCTCATACTCTCTCCCGCACTGGATATATTATCCATTGTTGATCTGCACACAGCTGTTGTCATGAACGTCGCACTCGCTTACGTCACTGTCATGAGACATTCTGGCAAAAAACTCACGGTTTTAGTAACGCAGTAACGCAGCGTTCCTACGGGAAAGTAACGGTAATCTAATTACCGTTTTTGGAATAGTAATCCCTTACTTTACTCGTTACTTGAAAAAAGTAATCGGATTACAGTAACGCTGCCATCTCTGTTTATGACTCACAACAGAAACTGATTGTAGCAGATTTGATTGATCTGGTTTTGATTCTTTATCAGTCATGTGTCTTATCTAACTGTAGTTCATGTGTAGTTCTTCATATTGTTCCTGAGTTTAGTTCCTCAGGTTCTTCTTCCTGTAATGTGTCTTAAAGACAGACGTTTATTTTCTGACCTGCATGTTTTTCAGGACCTCCTGTGGAAACAGACACAGAGGTGAGTTTTAGGACCTGTGACACACATCAGCTTCATTATTGTTTGCTTTGTATCTGTCAGCTGGTTTGTTCTCCTCCTGCAGGTCAACAGGTTGTATGAAGAGATCAGAGAGTGTGACATAGCGAGCAGGTCACCTCCTGTAGAAGTGTCTTCAGTTTATGATCACCCCAAAGGTCCCCGTTCAGGTGGAGATGAAAGCGGAGGCATCTACGGCCTCGTCACCTCTGCTCAGAACAACGTGAGTAAAACTGTGGTGTGATTCTAAGCTGAGGTCATAAACCAGGTAACTGTTTGTGTAGTGAAGTAATTCATCTGTTCTCAGACACAAAGATCAAAGTCGAGAAAGTTTTTAAATGTTCCACTGACAGAACAAAGAAATAAACATTCTCCCTCTGTGTTTGGAGCAGATAAAATCCTTTCCATATTTGAATTTATATTTTTGAATAAATATCAGCTTCATACTCAGTGTGATTAAAAAAAACCCACCTTTCTGCTGGTAAACAACTCTATCAAAAGTTAAGGTTAATCCAGATTAATCTATATTTAATACAATTGTGATTTGTGCTGAAGTGTTGGACAGTAATACAAACTCTCTGGTTTCACAGTTAAAATCAGTCCAGTAAATCCTTCATGTGTCAACGTTGTGATGTTCAGTTTTTATTACAAAAGTATTTTGAAAGATGGCTTCAGAGGCTTTATGAGAATTAATGTTTTTTTGTTTATTTGTTTGTTTTCAGATTTTGTTTTTTGTAGTTTATCTATTCAAGATCATTTAATTATAACATATTTTTGGAGTCTAAAGTTTGATCTCACCTCTTTATCTCTTTAAGGCAGATAACCTCTGCTACACTGAAGTGCATTTTCCCCACATTCCTGTCACCAGCAGCGCCCCCTGTGGTGAAGCAACTGATGTTGTCTACTCAATGCCTCAGACCTGAGTACTGCCATCCACACCAAAGATGCTTCACCTCCTCTGTACGCTACTGTTACCTCACTATGAATATATTAGTACTTTTTTTAAACCTGTCCAGCAGAATAATGGTCTGAATGCTTTGTTGTGCCAAACATATTTGCTTTTCCAAGAGGAGCACCGTAGACTCTCTGTAGACTCCTCTTTTTTATGTTTTTGTTTTATTTATTTTTGTAAATTAATTTTATTATTCATATTTTTATGTGTGGATATAATGCTGAAGCGGACAGGGTGTGAAGGTCAGACAAGTAAAAGAAGAAATCAGAGGACTGGAAGAAGAAAAAGGACAGAAAAACGAGAGAAAAGAATGAGTGTGGGGGAAAAATCGAGGATGAAGGCCTAAGGTTAAGTTGTTTTTTTTTATTACAGCGCTTATAATTTAGTTCAACAGATACATAATAAAAAAAAATGTTGCTTTTATGGTTCTGTAGGATAAATTCAGTGAAACTGTTGCAGGAAACAGACTGCTTGGAAACAAGATATCTTTTAAGAGGGACAAAAAGTGAAGAGATGCAGTAATAATGCATCTCTTCACTTTAAATAATGTTTTTAATGAAAATAAACATGAACATTGGCACTTTTAACAGTTTATGGTTTTTATTTTCTTTTTATAAAATAATTTATAAATATTAGAATACACACATTTCCTTCACTTCTGCAGTGGAAATATTTAGACTCAGCTTCTTCATAAAAACAATATTGAAAAAGGAAGCAACTGGACTTCTTAAACTTTTTGAAGATGTTTCATCTTCAGTTCTAAAAACCAAGAGGTGGAGAATCCCAAGTGTTTGAATCCTAGTGGTCACTGGCCCACTATTGATCATGTGCCTCATCACATGAGCCAAGGTGTGAAAAACAATTTAGGGTGAAGACACTGTGATATATATATTGCCCCACACCATCATATGACCTACTGAGGTCACCTGACACAAGGTGTGAGTTAGGATTGAAGGACCTGAGAAGGGATCTCAAAACTGGTTTGTAGGTGGCTGATAGGTGAGCTCATAAATCACCCCCTCTGTTCAATGATAGTCATTCACAGCGGAAATAGACGGCCTCTTCTTCTTGGTCCAAAATGTGAACACTGCCACTTCTGTCCCATGTGAGAGACTGTACTCACATGGGACAGAAGAGGCAGGACTAATCAAATACTTGCAGGCCAGGACAGACAGCTGTGGGTGGGTCCCTGCTCGACTGGACCACCACTGCAGGGGCAGTCTGTCTTGTCAGGGCCCTGTTACACAGGGCTTCCTCATCTGAATCAGAGTCTGAAGACAATGAAGACAGGAGGAGGCTCCTTGTCTTTACTGGCTCCTTTGTGGTGGCATCTTTACACTGTTCCTGCAGCAGGGCCTCAAGGCTGGTATAGATTAGGGCTGGGTATCGTCACTGATTTCTAGAATCGATTCGTTTCCGATTCACAAGGTCCCGAATCGATTCGATCCACGATTCGATTCAATTCGATTCGATTCGATTTGAATCTGGAAAATTTTGACAGTCAGAAATATTATAATTCAGATCAGTACATTTACATATTTTTGTATCTATAAAAAGGAAGCTGACACACGCAAGACTTTATCAAAGGTGTAAGCGTCACAGCAGATGCCTTTGTGTCAAAGTAGCTGAAGATAAAACACAGAAAAACATGAAGGTGGTTTTCCTGGCCTGGTATTTTATAAAAATATTCTGCAGTACATCAAAAACGAAAGAAAACCATTAATCAACATATGAACGTTACCTCTGACGTTACAGCGGTTTTATTAGAGACACGGCTAAGCGTTTTGCATTTTGCATAATTTTAAAAAGTTTAAATTTGTTCAGTATTGAACGGCAGAAATTAGGTTTTCTTTTCGGAAGTATGTAAAACGAAAAAAAAACCAGCGGCCGACAGCGCTGTAAACAACGGTAGACTTGTGCGTAACAAGCAAGCGAATAATGAAGAAAACAGATTTTTAGAAGCTGTTCTTGAAGTACAGAGAGAGAGAGAGCTGTGCATGAAGTGTGATTTTATCGTGGTGGAAGCAAAACAGTAAAAGTCAGAGTGAATTCATGACGATGTTTATGTGAAGCGTAGTTTGGATCTTCTTTTGCTGCTGGTTCGGTCAATATTGTTTGGAGAGAGATAAAACTAACAGCTTTAGAATCAGCGCAAAAACGGCGTAAACACAAAGCGCGGACCCGCCGACAGATCCGTCAGGTGAGAAAGGCGACATCTCACTGATTCTGATCCGCGGGTCCGCGCTGTGTGTTTGCGTCCTTGTGCAGAATCCGTGTACCTGCTCTCATTTACTGTCTTAGCTGTTTGGTGGTTGTTGAAATTTTGTGAGGTTTCACCTGAGATTCTGGCGTTTCGGGCAAAATAAATTTATATTAAAAAATCGATTCAGGATTTTAATGAATCGATTTCATGTTATCCAAGCCAGAATCGATTTTAATCGATAAATCGATTATAAAAACCCACCCCTAGTATAGATCTCTTCTCACTTTACCCTTGCAAAACACTTTAAATCCTTAAAGCGTGGCTCAAGCACAGTAGCTATCTTGAGCCCCTGATGGTTGAGTGTAGCTACACGTTGGTATAGGTCCTTTGTGAAGGCAGTCTTAAATTTCACCATGTAGTTTGAGTCATCATCGGAGACCTCCATGGTGTGATGCAGGAGGCAGAAAGCAGGTAAAACCACTGAACATGAGACATATGTCTCACCTCCAAGAAGCTCAGTCACAAACCTGTAGTAGACAGCTCAAGAAAGTAATTATTAATCAACATAATAACTGTCAACTATAGAGCTTTTTGAAGAAACAGTAACAATAAGTTAAAAAATACTTTTATTTACCTGCATGGCTCAAGGACAGTCACCAGCTCTGATGGAGTTAAAATGACTAGCTGGTGCTTTTGTTTGTCTAAAGCAGCAAAAACAACCTCTTGATTCGTTAGTAGACGAGAAACCATATCCAGCGTTGAATTCCACTGAGTGGAAACATCCTGTATGAGTGGCTCTTTCTGTTGCCCCAGTCTTGTTTGCTCCTGGTGAAGTTCTTCCATATTAGCAGGGCTGTCTGTAATGCATCTAATTTTGCTTCCTTTTCAGTGTCATAAAGCTGTTGAATTTTACTTGTCCGTTAGCACGACAGTTGGAAAGTTGGATCACCTGATGCCAACTGTAGCACATTTTCTAACCCTCTATCTTCTACCACTGATAGTGCTCTACAGTCCAGAGCAATCCATTTTGCGAGAGAATTTGTAAGTTTGTCCAATCTTGACTTACTAATTTTGTTCCTGAAGCCAGTAATTTCATCAAGTTTGGCCTGCCGACACTTTTTGTTGGTACTTGGACTGCTAGCGCTAACAGGTCCCACAGTTTCTGTGCTCGCTGCAACATGTTTTGTTTTTAGATGGTACTGTAAGGTTGAAGTGCTTCGGTGGTATGCAAACTCCTTTTTGCACAGTTTGCACAAACCCACGCTTTTATCAATGCTTCAGTCGGGTAGTCTTTTGAAATTAAATTTGGCTCCAATCAGTCCTAGCAACGCGCTTACTTCTGATTCTTTAGCTGTGTCCGAAAACGTAGGCTGCATCCTCCTGAGGCCGCAATTCGTAGACTCCTCCGAATCCGGCCGACAAATGCGTCCCCCTTTTCCCCAGCTTTGAAGGATGGGTCGGGTGTATCCTTCGTGGCCCACCAGATCCCAGAATTCATAGCGCGGCCCAGCCAATTCCAGTTTCCAACAATGGCGGCGCTACTAAGTTTTAATATTACTCTTATTAATCTTTCTTGGTCACAAAATAAACTTTTAAGATATTTTCAAGCGAGAAAGTAGCTGTGTGAACTTCAAATATCTGCTTGGTTTATCAAGACATCGTATATTTGCAGAAGCACTCCGACATTTTTGGAGATGTCGAGAGATAGCCGGGGGGTTCGATGGTCACTCAAGCTGGCGAGAGCAGCAGACCCCCACGGTCTTTTGCTACTCACGTTAAACATAATATTGTGGCATGCAGAGAAATGTTAACAAAGAAGCTTCACACAGAGATTGAGCTTGCTGTTTGAACCCAAGCTGGTAGGGAGAGCTCTTTATTAAAAACTTGCTGATGCTACACTGTGCTTCGAGCGTCAATAAAAGCATAACAGAACTCAGTTATGGTACTGCATTCATTCTATAAAACAATAACTGTCAGTGACTTTGTACTGCAGTATAAACACAACATTCAAGATAACAGTTAAAAGTAACATAACCATAAACAATAAAACAAGAACATCTAAACAGGAGCACATGTCCCAAGGCATGATGGGAGAGAACTAGCTGCTCCCCCAACACGCCACAATATATAAGTCACTCAGATAACTTAAAAATGTTATTTTTTTGGCTTATTTCTTTCCCTATTGTAGGGAATTACGTCACAGCGATGCAACAAAGGCCGTCCAAATTTAAAGACTCCTTCAAATGCGGCTGACAGATGCATCCTCCTTTCCCCGGATTTGAATGATGAGTCGGGTGTATCCTTCGTAGCCCAACCTATCCCAGAATTCATAGCAGCCCAGCCAATTCCAGTTTCCAAAAATGGCGGCAGCTACTTAGTAATAATATTACTCTTTTTGGGTCACAAAATAAACTTTTAAGATATTTTCATATTTGCAAAAAGTGCTCTGACGTTTTCGGAGACGTCTGTGGAGGTGAGACAGCTGGTGATGCACATCTGAAAGATGGAACGTCCAATTTCACAGCCTCGCACTTCCAGCACTCTCAGTCTTCGGAGGACCCGGCTCACTTAGACCTCAAAGGCCAGGTCCTCCAAAGGATGCAACCCCTGAATTTGGACACAGCTGTCCCCTGTCCAGAATGTAGCTAAATCCAGTGGAGAGGTTTGGTTTAAACAAGATTTGGTTTAAACTAGAATAAAACCAACAATGGTCTTTAAAAAGTATATTTTTTAAAATAAAATAACTAAACAAACTAACCTAAAATGGATTTAGCTACGCTTTGGACAGTGTTTCCGGAATGCAGTGGCTAGATAGCTGATTGGAGACCAAAACAGCCAATCAGAATTTTTGCATCCAAGTCTGTGATTTTTGGTTTTGAGGCAATTTTATAATGAAGTGCAGGAAGAGTTGCGCATGCACAGAGCAGAGATGTTGAGAGCGGGAGTGACACACTGAGAGCAGGTCCGCAGATGTCCGTCAGCTGTGTGTGTGTATATGGATAATAACAAAGACTGAAATACATTTCTTGCACGCAGCAATGAATTTTGTTCACTCAATATAAACTTTTCTTTGCTCAAAATTATTTTCTCCTCAAAATGCAACATTTGTACTTGCAAATTTTTTTTTACGTGCGCTCAGAATAGAGGCACAAAAATAACACCACACAGCTCAGCTAAACCATGGTGTGGCCAGTCTGTGTGCTCAGAAGTCAGATTAAAATAAACACAACGCACAAACCAAATTAACTTAGCATGGAAAACGTTTGACATGCAAAAATGTGTCTGCAAACTCTTACAAATTGCTTATGATCAAATCAGTTTTATAAATTAATATCTTGAACCAATAAAGCTTTTCATGAAGAGAGGAAATATATTTCTCTGTGTGTCTGCATGCTGCCTCCCTCTCTTCATGTCACGGCCAAAGGCCAAACTAGACCAAACGGACTCAAATGTAGATCCACACAGAGGCACTGGTAATTTGCAAGACTTTATTTGCAGACAGAGAATTACAATGATGACGTGACTATGAACTGTGATCTATGATGCGACATGATATATGATATTCTAAGAAACACAGCAGCAAAATAGAGCTATACAGGAAGTTCCTGGTTTGAAGCGAAGAAGAAGAGAAGCAGCATCAAACCATCAGAGATCTGAGATGAAACACACTTTGGTCTGCTTCATCTTCCTCAGTGAGTAAATTATCTTCTTATTTCTGTCACTTTCTCTGTTCTAAGTCTTATTTGTCTCTATTTAATTTTATCTCCATTTTATCACTCAGTTTTGAAACTAGTCATTATTTTGAGTTTTGGGGGATTTCTGTTGTTTATTTTATGGTTTGTTCTTGTATTATAGTTCTGTTCTCCTGTTCTGTAGTCTTTTGGGTTCCTTCTTGGTTAAGATGAATTTTGTGTTTG
This sequence comes from Pelmatolapia mariae, assembly GCF_036321145.2. Classification (NCBI taxonomy): domain Eukaryota; kingdom Metazoa; phylum Chordata; class Actinopteri; order Cichliformes; family Cichlidae; genus Pelmatolapia; species Pelmatolapia mariae. The sequence continues at coordinate 5,895,773 of NC_086244.1, read as the reverse complement.
AGCTCCATATTTGTTCTTTACTCCGAATGCATCTGATTTTTATTTTCTGTACTGCTGGTTTGCTTGTGTGATTATGTTTAGTTATCACTTTTGTGTTCCCTTTCTGTCTCCCCAGTCAGTCATATATCTGCTTATTTATCTCCTGCTACATGTCTTTGTCTTCATCGCTGTGTTTGTTACTTCCTGTTTTATTTTGATAGTCCCTTGTCTCGTGTATGTGGTGTCTAGTTTGCTTCCCCTTGTCTCTTTGTGTTGATTTCATTAACACAATGAAATCAACACAACTTGATTTCATTAAGTTGTGTTTCTTGGTGTTTTTCATCTTCTAATCATCTGGTGTGTTTACATTGTCTCAGTTTCCCTCAGTTCTCAAATATGCCAAAAACCTGTTGATGATGTCATCAAAGAGAAATAAAAATCAAAGCTAGTTTTTTTAACTTAAAACAAACTTTAAACACTGAAAGTTCCTGGTTTGCGTTCTTGTGCGAAACAAAAATGAAGTTAACTGAACTTCTGTGATCGACTCTTCATTTCTTTACTCTCTCATAGTTACTGGTTTTTGTGGTTAAACATAGTGTGAATTTGGATATGAGTCACTCAAACATGCAGCTTTTTGAAAGCATAAGAAAAGTCCTTGAAATATACAAATGTGTGGAATTTAAATGTTTACACTGAACAACTGCAGTTTGCAATTGCTTTTAGTTTCACACCAGTTTGATCCCCACAAATTTCTACTTTTTATTGCACATTGAATCTATAATCAAATACTTTTACTCTACTTACTCATTAAAAGACAAACTTTTAAAATTAAAGCTTTTCTAACACCCTTATTTCAGATGCAAACATAGAAACAGCTAATGATGATGATGATGTAGCCAAAAAAAAAAGTCAAAACTCATTTTTATATCTTTGTAAAGTGTAGAGGTAAATTTAAATATAATTTGATATACAAAGAGGGGTATACAAGTGTTATAGAGCTAGTTATGTAGCTATTTGGTGGTTATGTGTTTTGATATTTACATGTTTACACATTTGAATGTTTACACATGCATGTTCAAAGCAGTAATAAGTGTTATATCTACCTAGTTGTTTTCCCTGCATTGATCTGAGTATCAGATTTCCTGGCTTCTGAGGGGCCAGTGAAGTATTCATGAGGGTGGCACACAGGAAGTGTTGATTTTTGTTGGGGCTGTGTGCTGAGGGTAAAGAGGCTGCTAAGAAAGTTATGTCTCCATGTTGCTTTTCCTGATTATTCAGAGAGATTCCAACAATCTAGTGAACCCTCACGTTACATCTTTTTCACAACCTTAAACTCTGAATCTTCCCCATCAGATGCTTTGTGTTCACGTATAAAACAGGAAGTTTGCTGTAAAATGAAAACAGAAAAGTGAAGTTAACTGAACTTCTGTGATCAGTTCAAATTAATAATCACCTGTCACATTTAATCTATAGTAAGATTGTAACTAATGATTGTTCATCCTTTCAGCAGCACTTCAGGATGGAAACACTGGTTTGGTCAAAGCACAAACTCTCCCCCACAGAGCAGAGGAAGGAGGAAGCATCACAGTTGCATGCAGCTTTTATTTGTCTGCAAGCAGGAAACTCTTCTGTAAGGAAAAATGTGAAAAAGGAAACATTCTTGTTGAAACATCTGATGATGCAGCTCAGAACAGCAGATACAGCATTAAATATGAAAACAATGGCTTTCCCCCATTTACTCTGTATGTGAGCATCACACAGCTGAAACAGTCTGACTCAGGACGGTACAGGTGCTCTTTGGACAGAATTTTGAGTCCAGATGGAAACGATGATTTTGAGCTGATTGTCACAGAAGGTGAGTTTCTGCTAACAGTCGTGTTTGTCTTTGAAGGTGTGACAGAAGTTTCACGTCTCAAAGGCAGCTACTTTTCTTTCAAATCACCTACAGATGTTATATTTATCTGAAACATCAAGTTTCATCAGTTCTGCTGTCAAACAGCCCATAACCACGTCAGTCACATGCAGATATATAAACTGCTTCAAGTGGTCTTATTATGACTCTGATGCTTTCATTGTCCACAGCTTCAACCACTTCAACACCAAACGGGACTCTGAGACCTTTTTCAGCTTCAGTGTTTCTCTCATCAGCCTCCACACCACCAACAACACACAGTTTAAGCTCAACTTCAGGAAGCTCCACACCTTCATCAGCCTCCACGCCACAAAAAATGGAAACAACACAGAGTTTAAGCTCAACTTCAGGAAACTCCACACCTTCATCAGCCTCCTCTGGAAGTTCAGGTACGTTATAGATTGTATGTATGTATTATATGTATGCAGATTTACATGTGGTGAAGATCCATTAATGAGTGAACGACACAAGAATGACACATTAAGAGCTGTGGAAGAATCACTCTGATCTGTTAGTGACGTAAAACAGAAAAACTGTAGAAATAAATGAAAAATAAGTTTCCACCACAGCAGGTCAGCAGCTGAGAGAGAACATGGCTGACTTCCTCAGAGCAGCACTACATGAGATCTGTGCTAGATGACAGATATAGACTGTGATTAGTCACTGTTTGGTTTCAGAGCTTTTTCACAAGTGTCAGTGTAACAGACACAGAGTAAAGCATTGTGGGAGCTGTAGTTGTTACTGAGTGTTTGAAGCAGAAAGAGGAGCTGCTCAAGTTTTACCAGAAAGTACAACAGCAAACTTGGTGAAACTATAAATAATTTCTATGCTTCTGAGTAATTACTTCATTCAATAATTTCATGCACAATAAAAAATTAAAAAGACAACAACTCAGTACTCAACAGCAGTGACACGATGATGACCGCGCACACTGCCTCAAATCGCCCAACAGCCCAGCTTTTCCTCTTTATATGCCCCGCCCACAATTATGAGGGGAAACACCTGAGGTCAGAGTGAGGAGGACAAATCCTGTAGAGGAGGAGGAGCCACACACACACTCACACCATCACTGCTGTAACAGCTGTTTACACTGTGTGAATAAAAGAAATCTTCTCTGTTAAGCTCTTGCAGATGTGCTGCTTTATGTGCGTCTGAGTCTGGTCGTTGTCATCAGCATCTTTTTGGCATCTTTGCTGATGAAGAGGAGAGCCATTAAACCCAGAGGTGAGGCTACAGGAAACACATGACAACAGTGTTTTCATCACTTCAGTATTCATCACACTAATGCACATTCATTTCCTGGAGACTAAACCTGAGTAAACAAGTTTTAATAGTAAACATTTAGGAGTACACATTGTAGGAAATTACTCATAATGTCACAGTGGAAACAGATTTATGTGCTAACAACAGGAGTCTGACAAGAAAAATGCAAAGAAAATGCCTGAAATCAGCTTCTGTCTGTCAACAGATGCAGTTTATTTAGTAGGAAAATATCATTATGATCAGATTATTTACAGAAAAGCCAAACAGAGCATGGCACAGAGATTCTTCCTCAACAAAATAATCACAGTTTGTACAAAGTTAGTCTAATTCTCCTGTAACAGACAACCTGATAGAAGTCTGTCCTTCAAGATTATGAGAGCTAACTAAAACTCAACTAAAATTAAAACTAGTAAACTTTGAAAAAGTTTTGTGTCCAAAAGTTGATTCTGTTCATCTGGACGTAGCGTTTTGAGGAAGAAACGTTTCGTCACTCATCCAGGTGACTTCTTCAGTCTCAGCTGACTGCAGGTTTCCCCAAATCTTATAAACAGTACATTTGCATAATGACTGAAACCAGCCCACTGAAGGAACAATGGGCTGGGAGGTCAGTTCCTTCATCACGATTATGCAAATTCTCATGGCCATTGATCAACAACCACTGATCAATAGCCATGAGAACCATTCACAGAGAGTTGGGGAATGGCTGCAATCACAGCATTGTAAGATGGTGAAAGATGTACCCTTAGGCCCCCTCCTCGAGTCAGAGATGGTCTTTCCCTTTTCACGTAAATGGCCTCCTTGACTCCGCGCTCAAACCAGCGTTCCTCCCTGTCCAGGATGTGTACATCCTCATCCTTGAAAGAGTGTCCACTGGCCTGTAGGTGTAAATAGACTGCAGAGTCCTGGCCTGACGAGGTAGCTCTTCTGTGTTGTGCCATCATCGTAGCCAGACTCATTTTTGGCGCATTGGTTTTGAAGTTTAAAAGCCACAGAGACGCGGTGTTTAGAAAAAATGCGTCTCAACTGCTCAGATACTCCTGACAGATACAGGATCACTTTGGGTTTTCGCTTAGTCAGCGGTTGTCCTTCTCTCCTGGATCGGCTGGAGCTTATTTTGGCGCCTTCCCAGCTTTGACAAATTTCCAGCTGGGATAACCACATTTACTCACCACCTTCTTGATGTGCTGTTCTTCTGCTTCCCTGGCTGCTGTGTCAGTGGGGATGGTGTTCGCTCTGTGTTGTAGCGTCGTAATGACACCCATTTTATGCTGCAGTGGATGATGAGAGTCAAACCTTAAATACTGCGTAGGTTTCTGGTACACATAGCTTTTAGATGTCCCCCATTACCAGTGTTGGGCAAGTTACTTTGAAAAAGTAATTAATTATAGTTACTTTTTTGAAGAAGTAACTAGTAACTGAGTTAGTAACTGAGTTACAATATTCTAAAAGTAATTAATTACTTGAAAAGTAACTATTGCATTACTTAAAAAAAAAAAAAAAAAGTTTAACCCTCTGGGGTCCAGGGTATAATTGGCCATTTTTCACTATTTTTGATTTTCCCTCCACATTTCACCTTTAACCTCCTAAGGCCCGAACTCTTCCACGACATGCATTTTTAATTTCTCTTTGATATTTGGGCATATTGGGGCCCGATGAATGTAAAAACAAAGAATTTCCAGATTTTTTTTTTTACCTTATTTTTGTTTTTAAGAAAAATGAGAGCCACAAATGAGGATATTCATTTTAAATTTTGATAGAACAGTAGCAGTATAATGTCCTCGTAAGTAGATATCAGGCCCATGTAGAGCAAAATTGAGTATTTTGGTCAAAATAACCAAAAATGTGATGTCCGCATATGTGGACGGCAGGCCCTAGGAGGTTAAAAACTAAATCAGACAAAAAACATAAAATCAGAGTAGAAAAAGTTCTATTTTTACTGTAACAACCACAAACATTTTTAATGAATCATATTTCATAACTTTAAATGCAAATATTAATTGTCAATTTTAAAATCCTATGCACAAGTTTTGCAAACAACAAAGTTATTTGCATCCATTTACCTTTTACCTTGATTTTTTAAATAACCATTTCAAACTATTTACAGAACAATCAGCTGTTCTTCAATAAGATGCCACACAAATTATTTGTGCCACTCCAAAAACATAATGTCTGTCCACTATAAAGGAGAACATCACAGCCTGATACCTGCAGGTCTGACAGCAGCAGGTGTATCACTCCTGTTTCTACCTGGAGACAGCAGTCGCCTCATTGTTCTGACACACAACACAAAACTATCCACAACACTACACACTAACTACACAAGACAACACATTAACTACACACTCCAAACACGCTAAACGTCACAAATCTCTCACATCTCAAACCTCGCTCTCTCTCTTTTTCTGCTCTCTCTCTCTCTCTCGCCGTCACTCCTAAAACTTCCGCTGATTTTGTTTTGTTTTTTTTCTCTCATAAGCAGAGAGTTCTTGCTGCGCTGTCCTTAGACAGTAAACGTAAAAAAAACTATTGAGGAAAAAACACAGTGTATATATTGTTTATCATGACTCTGGTTTTACGTGGCCTATCAACACAATTTAAAAACTTCTTGCTTTGTCTTTAAGTGGTCATGTGATTCTTCCTCAGTCAAACAGCAGCACTCATGCGATTGTTTTGCCCCCTTAGCTCCAGGTGTTGTGCTAGACAGTGATCGTGATTATCGTCCGCGGGAGCGCGCAGCTGCTTAAAGCTGTAGCGTCCAGATTACTTACCGCATCTTATATCAGTTGCACGGAAGTAGCTGTAAGCTGAACACAGCTTCAACCGTCTGTTTGTTGAAAAATAGTAACGGACCGTGTTTTCTTGTTAGTAACTGTAACGGTAACGATAGGAATAGTAATTAGTTAGATTACTCGTTACTGAAAAAAGTAACGCCGTTACTTGTAACGCCGTTATTCCCATCACTGCTCATTACTGATGGAAATCTCACAGAAGGCAAACCTGCCACTTTTCATATACTCCTGGTGAATTTGTTGTGTCGGTCCACAGAGTTAATGTGATCAGTGAATTGTGGCACGTCCTGATATTTGATTTTCACCCAGGTGTCATCCACATATCTGAACCAGTGACTTGGAAGAAGTGGAAAAGAGGTCTTTGTTATCCTACCCTGGAACAACACCATGTACAAAGTGGTTCTCATGGCTATTGATCAGTGGTCTTTAATCAACTGTCATGAGAATTTGCATAATCATGATGAAGGAACTGACCTCCCAGCCCATTGTTCCTTCAGTGGGCTGGTTTCAGTCATTATGCAAATGTACTGTTTATAAGATTTGGGGAAACCTGCAGTCAGCTGAGACTGAAGAAGTCACTTGGAGTGACGAAACGTTTCTCCCACAAAACGCTACGTCCAGATGAACAGAATCAACTTTTGGAGATTTACTTACCTGGAAGATTGAGAATGCATCAAGATATTACAATTTGTGCTGCTGTTGATTTGTTTTGCATTAGTGTTTTAATTTTTTTTTTTTTGAAATTTTAATTATTTTTGTTCATTTCTGCTTCATCAACACACTGAGCGTAACTTTATCATTTAATTTAAGAGTCTGAAGTTTGACGTCACTTTTCTTTCAGTCTAACGATGACATGAATGGAGTTGATTACGCTGAAGTGAATTTCCCATATCCCCACCATCAACAGCGCCCCCCAGTGGTGATGCAGCTGATATCGTCTCCTCCAGGCTTCAGGCTTTTTAATTTAGTTTAACAGATAATTGATTCTGTTTTTCATTTTCTCAAACTGGAATATTTCCCAGTTTGAAAAACTATTCTTGCTATTGTGATTCTGTCGGACAGATTCAGAGCTGCACAAAATGATGCATATAGGAGGGAGTATGGAGAGTTATTAGATCAGCCAGCAGGTAGGCTGTTCTTGGAGGGAGGTCCTTAGATGTAGTCATCAACAACGCTCCAGGTGGCTGACTTTGCATGTGCTCAACTATTTATGATGATGTGTATTTAAACTTAAACACTGGAACTCAGCTAAACTGCTGTGTCACCTGTCTGTGTTGTCAAATCAGACACAAAGAATTTAACATTTAACATCATTTCTAATGTAAAAACAATAAAGTGAAGATAAACACTTGGTAAATGTTTCCCTTCACAGCTCAAGTGTCAGAAGAGACTGGATGAAGGTCTGAATGTCAAAAGATTCAAGTTATGATCAGAATAAATTTAAAAGAAGTCTGAAACATTTTACTTGCCACAAAAAATAAATTAATAAATATTTGATACAATAACGTAAATATAATGTGAATGAGAGCTGGGATAGGCCTGTGGTCATGAATGTTTATACTTATTCTGGATTTATCAGTTTTGCTCTTTTATTGTGTCGACAAAAGCTTAATATTTGCTTATGATCAAATGTTTTTTGTTAAATAATATCTTGAAGCAATAAAACCTTCCATTAAAACAGGAACTGTTTCTTTGTCTTCCTGTGATCACAGACAGTCTCCCATCCCCGACTCTGCCTTTGTTGCTGCGCAGTTTTAATTTCAAAAGCACGTCATGATGGACTTTTCATCTGTTTGTCACTGTTTCTACAAATATCTGATTAATACAGTTTTCTCAGGAAAACTGTACAAACTCTAGTTATACAGAAAATATTTACAGGGATCTGTTTTTTCTTGAAAAACAAAACAAAAAAACAAAGAGAGTGAGCACTGTAGTAAGAGCAATGGATCAAGTCCAGCGTTGGCACGCCTCTAAATGTCAGGGTCTACGCTTCCATCAAGTGCTTTAACGGTGCAACTCCACAGTCCCCCAGGATGTTGGGATGACATCACTGCTTCCATGTTTGGTCGTCTCAGATCGTCTCATGGTGGTCGGTGACTCAACAGTCAGTGATGCACATCAACCATCAATCTTACTTTATTTATAGAGCACTTTAAAAACAACATGGTTGACCAAAATGCCTTCTGATAAAAAACAGAGATAAAAGTTTAAAAACCATACATTAAACAGACGAACAAAGTTAAAAGATTAAAACAATAAAAATCAGTAAATATTAAATATTAAAACATTAGTAAAATACAACATGAGTATTTATTATTTATACAATAAACAACATTAACAAAGTAAAACAGATTGAGAGCGGCCAAAAGCGAACTAAAACTTACTACAAGCTGACTCTGGTAATACTCCTAAAATGCCTTGGAGAAAATGTGTGTTTTTAAAAGAGATTTAAAAATGTCAAGTGTTGGGGCCAGCCTAATATGGAGGGGAGGCTTATTCCATAAATTGGGGGCCACAACAGCTAAAGCTCAGTCCCCCCCAGTGTTTCAGTCTCGACATGGGGACAGCAAGGAGTGACCGGTCAGTTGATCTGAGAGACCTTTGTGGAGTGTATGGGTGTAGAAGGTCTGACATATAGAGCCAAGCCAGCAAACAATAACATGTTTGCTTTTCTACATTTACTTAAACAAATGTAGGTGAAGAACATTTATGCAGATTTTTAGAAAAGTTCCAGAAATAACTTTAAAACAACTTTTTGAACATCAGATGTAGAAAAAATTAATTATTAAGATCGTAGTGTTCTGTTTGATCTGCAGGACTGACGGCCATTGTATTATAACTAACACCTCTTATAACCATGCTGGAGACAGGCTGGCTTAAATAACTAGTTATTCTTTATTTAAATAAATTTAAATATACATACTGGTCTTCTAAAAAAAAAGAGTTTTATCTGCTCCACTTCCTGCTAAATCGAACAGGAGCCTTTATTTTGGAAATTTACAGGAAGTTCGGTGTCACGTTGTTCCAAGTAACTTGACATGCTCGCGATTAGAGACAGAAACTGTCTCGTCTGCTGAAGTTTAGCTCCATCAAAGTTGTCCTTGAGTCAGAGCTGTTGAAGTTTATCAGCTGGCCCCTAACAGTCAGATGAATGTTCGGGAGAAGCCGCTAAAATCGCACAAGTTCCGGTTTCATGTGATCAACGATGCTCTGTGTCTCTGTCAGCTGTTTTACTGAGCCATGAGCTCCATGAGGAGAGTCCAGTGATTCCACTAGATGGATCCTTCCAGCGTGACCTCCAGGATCCAGACCTGCACACACACTCAGACTGCGGGGATGTATCTGCCTTGTAGGAGGATCGCATCACTCACCAAGACTGGTGAGAGAGCAGGAGTGTGTGTGTGTGTGTGTGTGTGTGTGTGTGTGTGTGTGTGTGTGTGTGTGTGTGTGTGTGTGTGTGTGTGTGTGTGTGGTTTGAAGGCGTGACCTCATCATTAAGAGAAGTAAGAAGTTCCTGGTTTGAAGTGAAGAAGAAGAGAAGCAGCATTAAACCATCAGAGCTCTGAGATGAAACACACTTTGGTCTGCTTCATCTTCCTCAGTGAGTAAATTCTCTTCTTATTATCTTATTTTTCTCCATTTTATTTTTATTGTAGGTAATCACTCAGTTTTACAACTCCCTTCTTCATTTGTTTGTTCTCTCTCATAGTTACTGGTTTCTGTGGTTAAACATAGTGTGAAGTTTGGAAATGAGTCACTCAAACATGCAGCTTTTTGAAAGCACAAGAAAACTCCTTGAAATGTATAAACGTGTGGAATTTAAATGTTTCCACAAACTTGTTTCTTGCAGTTTGCAAATTATTTTGTTTCACACCAGTTTGATCCCCAAAATTTCTACTTTATGTTGTACACTGAATCTGTAATCAAATACTTTTCCTCTACTCTTCTTTGACAGACAGACTTACAATACTGATGAAACAAACACTCTGTGTTTCATTTCTTTTTGAACTGAAACGTTTGGATGTTTAGCAGCAGATCTAAAACACTCATTTCACATGCAAACATAGAAACAGATGATGATGATGTCATCAAAGATTAACAATAATAAATAATAACAAATCTTTTCCACAACCTTAAACTCTGAATCTTCCACATCAGATGCTTTGTGTTTGTGTATAAAACAGGAAGTTTGATGTTTGCAAATAAAAACAGAAAAGTGAAGTTAACTGAACTTCTGTGATCAGTTCAAATTAATAATCATCTGTCACATTTAATCTATAGAGCCAGTTATGTAGCTATTTGGTGGTTACGTGTTTTGATATTTACATGTTTACACATTTGAATGTTTACACATGCATGTTCAAAGCAGTAATAAGTGTTATATCTACCTAGTTGTTTTCCCTGCATTGATCTGAGTATAAGATTTCCTGGCTTCTGAGGGGCCAGTGAAGTATTCATGAGGGTGGTACACAGGAAGTGTTGGTTTTTGTTGGGGCTGTGTGCTGAGGGTAAAGAGGCTGCTAAGAAAGTTATGTCTCCATGTTGCTGTTCCTAATTATTCAGAGAGATTCCAACAATCTAGTGAACCCTCACGTTACATCTTTTTCACAACCTTAAACTCTGAATCTTCCCCATCAGATGCTTTGTGTTCACATATAAAACAGGAAGTTTGCTGTAAAATGAAAACAGAAAAGTGAAGTTAACTGAACTTCTGTGATCAGTTAAAATTAAAAATCATAATTAAAATTTTTAAAAAACATTTAATCTACAGTAAGATTGTAACTAATAATTGTTCATCCTTTCAGCCGCACTTCAGGATGGAAACACTGGTTTGGTAAAAGCACAAACTCTCACCCACAGAGCAGAGGAAGGAGGAAACATCACAGTTAAATGCAGGTTTGATTCCTCAGGAAGGAGGAAACTCTTCTGTAAGAAAAAATGTGAAAAAGGAAACATTCTTGTTGAAACATCTGATGATGCAGCTCAGAACAGCAGATACAGCATTAAATATGAAAACAAAGGCTTTAACCCATTTACTCTGTATGTGAGCATCACACAGCTGAAACAGTCTGACTCAGGACGGTACAGGTGCTCTTTGGACAGAGCCTGGAGGCTAGATCCAAACTATGATTTTGAGCTGATTGTCACAGAAGGTGAGTTTCTGCTAACAGTCGTGTTTGTCTTTGAAGGTGTGACAGAAGTTTCACGTCTCAAAGGCAGCTACTTTTCTTTCAAATCACCTACAGATGTTATATTTATCTGAAACATCAAGTTTCATCAGTTCTGCTGTCAAACAGCTCATAACCACGTCAGTCACATGCAGATATATAAACTGCTTCAAGTGGTCTTATTATGACTCTGATGCTTTCATTGTTCACAGCTTCAACCACTTCAACACCAAACGGGACTCTGAGACCTTTTTCAGCTTCAGTGTTTCTCTCATCAGCCTCCACACCACCAACAACAAAGAGTTTAAGCTCAACTTCAGGAAGCTCCACACCTTCATCAGCCTCCTCTGGAAGTTCAGGTACATTATAGATTTTTATATACACCATATTCCAAATTTTTATGCAAATTGTGTTTAAGTGTCATAAAGATTAAATAAGTTGTTTTTCAATTAAACCCATGGATGGAATTGTGTCTCAGGGCTCTTTGCATGACTGAAATCAATCTCGGACACCTATGATCATTAGTTTGCCAGGTGAGCCCAATTAAAGGAAAAACTACTAAAGAAGGATGTTCCGCATTATTAGCACACCACCATTTTCAAGCAATATAGGAAGGAAAAATGATCTCTGCTGCTGAGAAGCATGAAATAGTTGAATGCCTTGGACATGTAATGAAAAACTCAGCTATTTCACAAAAACTTAAGCGTGATCACCATGTTAAGAGATTTTTGGCTTAGTCAGAGCACACACGTGTTTGTGCAGATAAAGGTACAATGATGAAGGTTTCTACCAGACAAATACATCCGATTAAGAGAGCAGCTGCTAAAAGGCCATTAAAAAGCAGCAAACACATATATGAAGCTGCTGGTGCCTCTGGAGCCCTGCGAACATCAAGGTGTAGGATCCTCCAGAGACTTGCAGTTGTGCATAAACCTTATATTCGGCCACCCCTAACCAATGCTCACAAGCAGAAACGGCTGCAGTGGGCCCAGAACTATATGAAGACTAATTTTCAAACAGTCCTGTTCACTGATGAGTGCAGTGCAACCCTGGATGGTCCAGATGGATGCAGTGGTGGATGGTTGGTGGACGGACACCATGTCCCAACAAGGCTGCAACGTCAGCAGGGAGGTGGTGGAGTCATGTTTTGAGCTGGAATCACGGGGAAGGAGCTGGTCAGTCCCTTTAGGGTCCCTGAAGGTGTGAAAATGACCTCTGCAAAGTATGTGGAGTTTCTGACTGGCCACTTTCTTCCATGGTACAAAGAGAAGAATGGTGCCTTCCACAACAAAACCATCTTAATGCAAGACAATGCACCATCTCATGCTACAAGGAATACCTCTGCATCATTGGCTGCTATCGGCATAAAAGGAGAGGAACTCATGGTGTGGGTCCCATTCTTCCCTGACTTCAATCCTATTGAGAACCTTTGGAGCATCCTCAAGCAAAAAATATGAGGTTGGAAGGCAGATCACATCCAAACAGCAGCTCTGGGAGGCTATTCTGACATCCTGCAAAAACATTCAAGTAGAAACTTTCCAAGTTCCATGGATACAAGAATTGTAAAACTGCTATCAAATAAGGGCTCCTATGTTAATATTTAACTTGACCTGTTAAGATGTTTTTGATTAAATAGCTTTTGATTTCAGTAAAATTGATCTACTAGTGCTGCAAATTCTACAAATGACCATTTAGAGTTCTTTACAACATATAAAACTTTTGAAACTCTGTCTGCGTAATAATTTGGAACAGTGCGTTTTAAGTTTTTTATTTTTGAAAAAGATACTGTTTTCATGGGAGTTTTGTTCAGTAACATTTTAATGATACTCTAATGGTTGCCGACTGTCATTTGAATCGACTACTTGGGAAAATTAGAGGAAAATGTAATTTGCATAATAATTTGGAACGCGGTGTATATGTACATTTATATGTGTTGAAGATCCATTAATGAGTGAACGATACAAGAATGACACATTAAGAGCTGTGGAAGAATCACTCTGATCTTTTAGTGACGCAAAAGAGAAAAACTGTAGAAATAAATGACAAATAAGTTTCCACCACAGCAGCTGAGAGAGAACATGGCTGACTTCCTCAGAGCAGCACTACATGAGATCTGTGCTAGATGACAGATATAGACTGTGATCAGCACATTTCTGCCTTCTGCAGCACAACTTGTTACTCTGTATGTGCACAACTTTACTGCTACATGAACAGACCTGGAGGCCACATGTTTACACTGTGAGTAAAAGAAATCTTCTCTGTTAAACTCCTGCAGAAGTGCTGATTTATGTGGGTCTGATTCTGGTCGTTATGATCGTCGTCTTATCAGCAGCTCTGCTGATTTTCTACACGAAGAGCAGGACCACTAAACCCAGAGGTAAGGCACAGATTTAATATTCTGTCAAACAATAGAAATGTCAACACTCAGCATGTACGCTATAATCTGCTGCCTTATTCAGTGTGTTGGTAAAAAATCTGCCTTTAAAAGGTGTTTATGATGACAAAGTATTAATTTTTTTTATCACCATTTAAACAAAACAACCAAATAGAAAAGATTTTTTCTCTTCCACAGTTTTCCACCTTTTGTTGTATAAAATCAGTGTAACTCTGATCCAGTCACCACGATGAGAGTGTGTCTACGTCATGTTAACACCAGATAATCTCAGAGCTGCTGTGAAAACAGACCGTTGGACTGAACGGTGTTACTGATCTGATGGTGACGATCACCAAGACAGAGTCTCACTTGGATATGTTCAAAAATAATCCTTCAAAATTACAGTTTTATCAAATAACCATAAAACACACAGGAAAACATGGCACCATGGTTGATCTGTCTCAGCTCAGAATGTCCCAGTTTGCATGAATTAAGTCAGGTGTGACGTTTCTGTCGCGCTGTTTCCACCTTTGAAGTTCAGTCTGTTTGTAAAAAGAGCACCGAATGTTTATTTATGACAACAGAATCTGACTGATATAGTTTTGATTCTTTATCAGTCATGTGTCTTATCTAACTGTAGTTCATGTGTAGTTCTTCATATTGTTCCTGAGTTTAGTTCCTCAGGTTCTTCTTCCTGTAATGTGTCTTAAAGACAGACGTTTATTTTCTGACCTGCATGTTTTTCAGGACCTCCTGTGGAAACAGACACAGAGGTGAGTTTTAGGACCTGTGACACACATCAGCTTCATTATTGTTTGCTTTGTATCTGTCAGCTGGTTTGTTCTCCTGCTGCAGGTCAACAGGTTGTATGAAGAGATCAGAGAGTGTGACATAGCGAGCAGGTCACCTCCTGTAGAAGTGTCTTCAGTTTATGATCACCCCAAAGGCCCCCGTTCAGGTGAAGATGAAAGCGGAGGCATCTACAGCCTCGTCACCTCTGCTCAGAACAACGTGAGTAAAACTGTGGTGTGATTCTAAGCTGAGGTCATAAACCAGGTAACTGTTTGTGTAGTGAAGTAATTCATCTGTTCTCAGACACAAAGATCAGTTTTGAAAGTTTTTAAATGTTCCACCGACAGACCGAAGAAATAAAAGTTCTTCTTTTGTTTAAAATAAAATATTTTAAAGGGAGAAAAAGACTTATCAGGTCCTTTTCAATACTTAATTTTGTATTTCTTTCATAAATATGAGCTTAAAAAAACCCAAAAGAAAAATCACATTTATGGTGGAAAGTTGATCAAAATTTAATATTCATCTAGATTTATTTATAATGCCGTTTCATTTCTACCTGTCAGCCAATAGTAATGCTCAGAAGTGCTGGATAGTGATAACCTGCTCTTGTTCCACTGTATTAGGTACAGCAAGTTAACACAGTCCAGTAAATGGACTGGTTCCTACAGAGTGCTTTTCTACTAAAGTGCTTTACACAACTTCCCTGTACCTGTGCCGGAGTTCTGACAGGCAGGCCAATGATTTTAGAGCACACTGATGCAGTGTGCTGCAGTCTGTTCTTGTTCTGAAGGCTGGAACCACCAGGTGATGGAGGTCATGATGCTTTTCAGGAAGGCATAGTAAAAAGTCATCATGATGGGTGTGCTGACTCCAAAGGAGTTGAGTTTCCTAAGGAGGTATAGCCGTTGCTGACACCTCCTGAGAATCTCCTCTGTGTTGGCAGAGAATTTCAGGAGGTTGTCAAAGGTGGTTCCCAGGTATTTGTACTCCTCAACTACCTCCACTGGCTTCCCGTGGATGGTGGTGGTGACTGAAGCAGCCAGATCCCTCTGCCTACTGGAGAAGTTCATCTCTTTGGTTTTGCTCATGTTCAATTCAAGTTTGGAGCTGTCATACCACTGTACAAACTCCTGAAGAGTGGACCCGTGGTGTTGTGAGGGGCCTGACAGCAGTGACAGGAGAAGTGTGCCATCAGCATATTTAACCAGGTGACAGTTGGGCTGTGTGGATCTGCAGTCATCAGTGTAGAGGATGAAGAGCAGGGGGGAGAGCACACAGCCCTGGGGGGAGCCAGTGGAGGAGGAACAGAGACCAGAGAGAGAGTTGTTGACCCGAACTTTCTGAGTCCTGTTGGTTAAAAAGTCCAATATCCACAGGATTAGCTGATCATCCAGGTGAAATTGGGAGGAAAGTTTAGTGGCCAGTATATGAGGCTGCAGAGTGTTGAACGCTGATGAGCAATCAGCAAACAGAAGTCTGGCAGAGGAGTCAGGGAGCTCCAGATGTTTGTGGATGGAGTCCAAGATGAAGATTATTGCATCATCGACACCTCTGTGTGCATGGTAAGCAAACTGGAGTGGGTCCATCAGGGGGTCAGTTGCTCTTACGATGTGCTGTTTTATGATCTTCTCCATGGCCTTCATCACCAGGGAGGTGAGGGCCACAGGACAAAGATCATTCAGAGACTTTGGGTTGTTTCTTTTGGGGATGGGGATGACTGTGGAGTGTTTCCATAGCTGGGGGACGGTGTGACTGTCAACTGAGTGTTGAAATAGAGTCCGGAACACACTTCCTAGTTGCCCTGCACAGTGCCTCAGAACTCGACTGCTGATGTTGTCAGGGCCGGGTGAGCTCCTCTCCCTGGTCCTCCTGAAGGCTCTCACCACGTCCTCAGTCCTGAAGGTGAGTGCAGAGCTGCCAGGTTTGAGTGAGGATCTGGACACCTCAAGCTGGACCATGTTGTCCGTCTCAAACCTGGTGTAGAAAGCATTGAGGTCGTCAGGGAGGGAGGAGGGGTTGCTGCCCTCCACCTGGATGGTTCTGGGGGTGGTTTGATTGATATACCTTTATTAGTCCCACAAGGGGAAATTTCATGTTATGGCTGCCGACCTATTGCACGCAATGCCGGCGCCATCTTACCCTCCGACCATACATACATTACACAAAAACATCACATGGGGAAGACAGGTCAGAGGGGTATAACAATGGAAAAAGCACCACATGAGGAAAGATAAGGAGAAAAAAAAAAACTCCCCCCAGACTGAGCTCCAGCAGGGAGATCAGTTTGAGAACAGAAAAAAACACCTCTGCACATAGCACATGAAAAAACTCTTAATACACCAAAGAAACACATGACAAGCAACAGGGATGGGTAAAGGGTGAGAGACAGCCAATGTAGACAGTACATCCGGGCCTGCAGCCTATGTGCTGGTCTCCATGATCCACCGTCAGCATCGGAAGGGAATAAGCGTCGAAGGCGTTTGGAGGGGGGAGGGGGGATGAGTGTATATCTGCATGTGTATATGTCTGTGTGCGTGTATGTGTGTATGTGTCCAGAGTTCAGCTGAGACAGTGTCCTTCGCCCTGCCAGGCTAAGTAAACAGTCTTCCAGCCAACCCAGGTGGCCTTGACAGAATGGGAAGAACAGTCTCAACACAGTCATTATCAGGGTGTTTTGTTCAGCTCCAGCCTTGAGACCGCAGCTGGCGCCGAAGGGGTCTCCGCATGAAGTGATGGTGGTTTTAACTTTACTGCGAACAACTCATATGAATTTCAAAGCTGTTCTAACAGTCCAACACTGGTCTCTCAATCTCCCATTGGAGAGCCGCGAGCTTCTCCATGATGTTATCAGACTTACGCTCCGTGATGTTGTCATTCTTGTGCTCAAAGAGCCGATTTCTGAGAACTCACGACCGCAGTGCGCTTCCCAAGATGTGATCCAATTTGCGCTCAGAGGTGTTATTCCGAGCGAGCCCCTCCAAGATGTAATCCAGAGGTCTTGTTCTGAGTATTCACGGCAGCCGTAAGCTTCTCCAAGATCTTATCCGTGCTGCACTCAATGAGCCCATTTCGAGAAACTCACGCCTCGTCCCATCGTTTCAATCCCAGCCGGGGAGCCTTTGTGGGGGTTTGAACAGCCGGTTCCGCTTCCTTAATTCTTCGATAAGCCAGGGCCAAGCCAGCTCCGATCAGCAAGAACCCTGTTATCATGGTTCCGAATAGGTAGATATCTTCAGCACTCAGGCTCACCCGAGCCCAAACTTCTCGTTGAGAAAGGGGTGTCAATTGCATTCAGAGACCAGTTGATCAAATCCATAATTCCTCTTTTAGGTTTTAGAGAACAGACTGTGAGAGAGTGTTCCAGGGAAAAGTAATACAAAAAACACGAGACTAGACAAGGACACAAGAGGCTAAGCAGGGAAGCTAAGGGAGGAGAGGAGAGGAGAAAAGTGCGACCGCCTTCGTCAAGAGCAAGAGCATTAAATGTGACCGCAGTATTCACAGAGGCCATGGTTTTGAGGCCCTGCCAGGCTGAGTGGAGTTCCCCTGTGGTGAATTTTTTTTCAACTGTGTTTTTATACTCCAGTTTAGCAGTTTCTATGGCCCTCTTCACCTCCCTGTTGACCTCCTTTTTGTCCAGTGCAGAGCCGGTGAAGAAAATCCTCTTTTTTTATTAAGGATTTTCTTAAGTTCCTTGGTGATAAAGGGTTTGTTGTTGGGGTAGATGGAGACTGTTTTTGAGGGGATAATGTTGTCAACGCAGAAGGAGATGTACGATGTGACCGTGTTGACTTGTTCGTCAATGTCATCAGAAGGAGAAAGAAGGCTGTCCCAGTCAGTGGCTTTGAAACATCCTTGTAGGGTGAGGATACTTTCCTCTGTCCACTCCTTGATGTTTTTGGTGACCTTTTTAATCCTCTTGATGACTGCATTTAAAGCGAGGGCTTTAAATGCTTCTGGTACAGAGCCATAGCATTTATCCAGAGTCTTCCCCTGACGTGTGCTGCATGTAACATACTGTTGGTATCCTTTAAGTAACTTGTCAGGGGTTGAAATCACCCAGGATGAACTTGGGAGAGTCCGATGATAATTGTTCCAGTTTGTACAGAGTGTTGGTGAAGTACCCTGTGGCTTTAGCTGCATCAGCTCTGGGGTGATGTAAACCAAGATGATGAAAAGCTGTGGGAATTCCCTGGGGAGGTAGTAGGGGCTTCCTGGTGCGTTCGCGGTCTCTGTCCAGACGAAGAGGTGGTGAAAAGCCATCAATGTGCAGCGTGCTGTCGTCGTCGCTGTTGTTTTTCCACGATTCCTTGAATGCCGGAACGGAGGCAGTTCTGTACTCATCCAGGTGGTTGACGCAGGCTTGCAGCTCGTCCAGCGTGGAGCAGAGAGACCGCACGTTAGCGAGGATAATGGACAGGAGCGCTCGTTGTTTGTCTCCCTCTTGAGTCTGGCTCTCACCCCACTCTTCTTTAATTCCCTTCCTGGTTACCTTGTTATTGTGAGTTTTTCGATTTCCGTTTCCACAGAGTATTTCCTTGGGAAAGTAGTCCATGGAAGCAGAGCGGAAAAGCCGGAGGCCGGGCTGCAGCTGCGGCCGCAGCTGGATGAGGGAGTCCCTGGTGTAGGTGAGCCTTGGGGTCATGTCGAGTGTCGGAAACAAGTCCAAAAAATCACAAAAATGAGGAAAAGGAAAAGAATACAAATATACCGAGTAGATGATGAAATACAACAACGAAAAGAGCATTAAAGTTAGAAAAAGAACGCAAAACTGCTCAGCTGACTGGCCGGTCGACCGCACGAGCAGCTACCCGGAACCGGATAACCTGTGCCAGAGTCTGGCACAAGTTTTCAGCCAACAGGCCCTTAGACAGGCAGCCAAAATCATCAACGACCCCTCTCACATTCTTCACCCCGCATTTCAATGGCTCCCCTCTGGATGACGCCTCCGCTGCATTTCCTGCAGGACTGAGAGGAGGAGAGCCACCTTTGTCCCCAAAGCCACTCTGCACCAGCCGATAAGACCATTTCCCACACCCATAAACATAAACTACACTCTTTTTATACTACCGAAACTTTATTCACCTTTCAGTCACTTTAATTTTAAAACTGTGTAATTTTAAAACTGTATATACTGTATATTCTGTGTATTTATTATTCTCACTCTTATTGCCTGTTCTTATTGTCCTTATCTTCAAAGTTATGCTGCTCTGTTGTATGTTAATTGCCCCTTGGGGATAAATAAAGTCTTCTGATTCTGATACTGATTCCCTCATTTACCCTCTAACACCCATTCATACAAGCACTCTTATTCTTTGCTTCTTCTACACAAGTGCTTTCACTGTCACACATTTGTGCTCTGATGAATGCATCAGAGAGCAACTTGGGGTTTGTATGTTGCTCAAGGATATTTGGCACACAGAGTGGAGCAGACAGGCATCAGAGTCTAAAGTTTGATCTCACTTTTTATCTCAGGTTGAAGACAACTCACTTAGTCTCTGTTACTCTGAGGTGGATTTTTCCCACAGTCCTGACACAAACGGCGCCCCCTGTGGTAACTCAGCTGATGCTGTCTACTCCACGTCTTCAGCAGACCTCAGCACCACCAACCACACCAAAGATGCTTCACCTCCTCTGTACTCTACTGTTACTTAAGCTATGGATGAAATCTTAACTCTCTCAGTGAACAACAGCTACAGCTGAAAATGGTGCATTTTTAAAAGACTTGCAGCCTCCTGTACTCGTCTCTGGAGTCGTCCATCATTGCATTAAACAGCTAACTTGGCAGAAAGTTATTGTACAGACTGCTGTGTGAGGATGAATGTGCAGAGTGATTATTTCAGTCTGGAAGTTTCACCTCTTTCAGATGACATTTAGCTGAGAAAAGCCACAGCATTCAGTCACATGCAGATAAATAAACTGCTTCATGTGGTGTTATTATGAGAGACAAATAGAATCAGGCAAAAGATAATTTAACATTGAAATAATTTCTGTGAAGATAAACACTTGGTAAATGTTTCCCTTCACAGCTCAAGTGTCAGAAGAGACTGGATGAAGGTCTGAAAACCAAAAGATTCAAGTTGTGATCAGAATAAATTTAAAAGAAGTCTGAAATATTTTATTTGTCAGAAAAAAATGATAAATATTTGATACAATAACGTAAATATAATGTCAATGAGAGCTGGGTTTGGCCTGTGGTCATGATTGTTTAGTTATTCTGGATTTATCAGTTCTGCTCTTTTATTGTGTCAACAAAAGCTTAATATTTGCTTATGATCAAATCTTTTTTGTGAATTTATATCTTGAACCAATAAAATCTTCCATTAAAACAGGAACTGTTTCTTTGTGTTCCTGTGATCACAGACAGTCTCCCATCCCCGAGTCTTCCTTTGTTGCTGCTGAATTTTAATTTCAAAAACACATCATGATGAACTTTTTATCTGTTTCTCACTTTTTCTGCAAATATCTGATTAATTAATCCAATCCAACTTTATTTATAGAGCACTTTAAAAACAACATGGTTGACGAAAGTGCTTTCCAATAAAAAACAGAGATAAAAGTTTAGAAACCATACATTAAACAGACAAAGAAAGTTAAATAACAATAAAATAAATACAGAAATGAAAAAATCAGTCAATATTATAATGATTATAATACAACATGAGTATTTTATTTATACAATAAATGAAATTAACAAAGTAAAAAAGATTGAGAGAGGCCAAAGCAAACTAAAACTTACTACAAGCTGACTCGTAAAACACCTTGGACAAAAGGTACATTTTTAAAAGAAATGTAAATATTTCAAGTGTTGGGGCCAGCCTAATATGGAGGGGCAGCTGATTCCATAAATTGGGGGCCACAACAGCTAAAGCTCGCAGGACTGACAGCCATTGTATTATAACTAACACCTCTTATAACCATGCTGGTCTATACATACTGGTCTTCGAAAAACAATTTTATCTGCACTAGATGGATCCTTCCAGCGTGACCTCCAGGATCCAGACCTGCACACACACTCAGACTGCGGGGATGTATCTGCCTTGTAGGAGGATCGCATCACTCACCCCGACTGGTGAGAGAGCAGGAGTGTGTGTGTGTGTGTGTGTGTGTGTGTGTGGTTTGAAGGCGTGACCTCATCATTAAGAGAAGTAAGAAGTTCCTGGTTTGAAGTGAAGAAGAAGAGAAGCAGCATTAAACCATCAGAGCTCTGAGATGAAACACACTTTGGTCTGCTTCATCTTCCTCACTGAGTAAATTCTCTTCTTATTTCTGTCACTTTCTCTCTTCTAAGTTGTATTTGTCTCCATTTTATTTTCATTGTAGGTAATCACTCAGTTTTACAACTCGCTTCTTTATTTCTTTGTTCTCTCTCATAGTTAATGGTAAATGGCCTTTACTAGTCCCTAAGGACCCCAAAGTGCTTTACACAACCAGTCATCCACCCATTCACACACACATTCACACGCTGGTGATGGCAAGCTACATTGTAGCCACAGCCACCCTGGGGCGCACTGACAGAGGCGAGGCTGCCGGACACTGGCGCCACCGGGCCCTCTGACCACCACCAGTAGGCAACGGGTGAAGCGTCTTGCCCAAGGACACAACGACCGAGACTGTCCAAGCCGGGGCTCGAACCGGCAACCTTCCGATTACAAGGCGAACTCCCAACTCTTGAGACATTCATTTCCTGGAGTCTAATACTCAATGAACAAGTTTTAATAGTAAACATTTAGGAATACACATTGTAGGAAATTACTCATAATGTCACAGTGGAAACAGATTTATGTGCCAACAACGGGAGTCTGACAAGAAAAATGCAAAGAAAATGCCTGAAATCAGCTTCTGTCTGTCAACAGATGCAGTTTATTTAGTAGGAAAAATATCATTATGATCAGATTATTTACAGAAAAGCCAAACAGAGCATGGCACAGAGATTCTTCCTCAACAAAATAATCACAGTTTGTATAAAGTTTGTCTAATTCTCCTGTAACAGACAACCTGATAAAAGTCTGTCCATCAAGATTATGAGAGCTAACTAAAACTAAACTAAAAGCTTAAACTAGTGAACTCTGAAAAAGTGAAATTAACTAAAATGATATTTAATAAAGTCAAATAAAAATATACAGGAACTGTTCTTAGTTTGCTGTTATTGTGGTTCATATTGGCGGCACATACATCAGTAACTGATTACTGCCAGTTATCATCGTTGATCCTGAGTTTCATCCTCAGGTTCTACTTGGTGGAACACGTCTTAAAGACAGATGTTTATCTTCTGATCTGCATGTTTTTCAGGACCTCCTGTGGAATCTGAGCGTGCTGACATCACACAGGTGAGTTTTAGGAATTGTGAGACACCTGAGCTTCATCACAGCTTGATTTGTATCAATCAGCTGGTTTGATCTCCTTCTGCAGGACAACCAGTTGTATGAAGAGATCAGAGAAGAGGACAGACAGAGCAGCTCACCTCCTGCAGGAGTGTCTTCAGTGTACGCTACACCAAAAGCCTCCAACCAGATGGAGATGAAATCATAGACCTCTGCAGCCTCTCCACCTCTGCTCACAACAAAGTAAAACTGTGGTCTGATTTTAAGCTCTTTGATTTTTACTATAGCATCTCTTTCTACCAGCTATTATTAATGATGAGGAATGCACAAAGTCAATGTGGACTCTCTGGTTCCAGTTTATTAGGTACAGATAGTTAAAAACAGTCCAATAATAAAATCTTTAATTTGTTATTAAGTATTATTTTTAGAGATGATGATGATGATGATTGTTATTTGTGGTACAGTTGATTTGCTTTGCATTAGTGTTTTGGATATTTTCATTATTTTGTTCATTTCTGCTTCATGCACAGGCTGAGGGAAACTTTATCATTTAATTTAGAGTCTGAAGTTTGATGTCAGGCTAATACAGAGCCCCTCTGATGACATGGTCCAAAAAATAAATAAATTGTGGCCACAAAATACTACTTTGTGCGCACGAAATGCTAATTTGTGGGCACGAAACACTTGACCATTAACCGTGATCCTTCCCAGGCCCTTGCAGTTGTTTGACAATAAAATCTATCCCGGTGTCCAGGTCATACTTACGGCTGTAAAGCAACTGGGCTCTCAATATCCTGTTTAAATGTCTCTCCGTAATAATGGTTCCTTGCATTGCCAGGCTTTTCAAAATGCATTTGTAGCTCATTTCCAGCCTAAAATAAAACTCAGTCATACTGTCTGTCCATGGTGTATAGGTTTAGCCTACTCTTATGCTTATGTCTCTACGCAGCTGTCCGGGAATTGTATCAATATGATGTGCGCACGTTATCTATTTCGTTGCCACAAATGCGTAATTCGTTGCCACGTTATACCCAATTCGTGCCCACAAAATGTGGGCACGTTATACTATTTCGAGGGCACGAAGTAGTATTTTGTGGCCACAATTTATTTATTTTTTGGACCATGTCATCAGAGGGGCTCCGTAGTACGGCTATCGATGACATGAATGAAGTTGATGACACTGAAGTGGACTTCCCATATTCCCACCACCAACAGCGCCCCCCAGTGGTGATGCAGCTGATGTCGTCTCCTCCAGGCTTTCAGGCACATGCCAGCCCTGCCAACTGGGGCTGGGTATCGTCACTGATTTATAGAACCGATTAGATTCCGATTCACAAGGTCCTGAATCGATTTGATCCACGATTCGATTCAATTTGATTCGATTCAATTAAATTTGAATCTGGGAAATTTTGCCTCAGACAGTCAGAAATATTATAATTCAGATCAGTACATTTACATATTTTTGTATCTATAAAAAGGAAGCTGACACTCGCAAGACTTTATCAAAGGTGTGAGCGTCACAGCAGATGCCTTTGTGTCAAAGTAGCTGAAGATAAAACACAGAAGAACATGAAGGTTTTCCTGGCCTGGGATTTTATAAAAAATATTCTGCAGTACATCAAAAACGAAAGAAAACCATTAATCAACATATAAACATTACTTCTGAAGTTACAGAGGTTTTATTAGAGACACAGCTAAGCGTTTTGCATTTTGCATAATTTAAAAAGTTTAAATTTGTTCAGTAGCCTATTGAACGGCAGAAATTAGGTTTTCTGTTCAGAAGTAAGTAAAAGGGGAAAAAAACAGCGGCCGACAGCGCTGTAAACAACAGTAGACTTGTGCGTAACAAGCAAGCGAATAATGCAGAAAACAGATTTTTAGACGGGAAACTGTTCTTGAAGTACAGAGAGAGAGAGAGAGAGAGAGAGAGAGAGAGAGCTGTGCATGAAATGTGATTGTATCCTGTAGGAAGCAAAACAGCGAAAGTCAGAGGGAATTCATGACGACGTTTATGTTAAGCGTAGTTTGGATTTTCTTTTGCTGCTGCTTCAGTCAATATTGTTTGGAGAGAGATAAAACTAACAGCTTTAGAATCAGCGCAAGAAGGACTAAACACAAAGCGCGGACCCGCCGAAACATCAGAATCAGCGAGCTGTCGGCTTTCAGCCCCGACCGTGTCCGTGCCGTCGGGTGAGAAAGGCGACATCTCACTGATTCTGTTCCGCTGTGTGTTTACGTCTTTGTGCAGAATCCGTGTACCTGCTCTCATTTACTGTCTAAGCTGTTTGGTGGTTGTTGATATTTTGTGAGGTTTAACCTGAGATTCTGGCGTTTTGGGCAAAATAAATTTATATTAAAAAATCGATTCAGGATTTTAATGAATCGATATCACGTTTTCCAAGCCAGAATCGATTTTAATCGATAAATCTATTATCAAAACCCAGCCCTGCCAACCACACCACAGATCTCCTCTGCTGCTGAAAAACATCAGCAGTGATGCTGTTGATGGAACCTCAGTGACTAAAACAGTTTATGACATTTATCACATACAGACAAACAATTAGCCTCAGTTTAAAGCTTTTTTATTACAGCTACTTATAATTTAGTTTAACAGATAATTGATTCTGTTTTTCATTTTCTCAAACTGGAATATTTCCCAGTTTGAAAAACTATTCTTGCTATTGTGATTCTGTCGGACAGATTCAGAGCTGCACAAAATGATGCATATAGGAGGGAGTATGGAGAGTTATTAGATCAGCCAGCAGGTAGGCTGTTCTTGGAGGGAGGTCCTTAGATGTAGTCATCAAAAACGCTCCAGGTGGCTGACTTTGCATGAGCTCAACTATTTATGATGATGTGTATTTAAACTAAACCACTGGAACTCAGCTAACTGCTGTGTCACCTGTCTGTGTTGTCAAATCAGACACAAAGAATTTAACATGGAAATAATTTCTAATATAAAAACAATAAAGTGAAGATAAACACTTGGTAAATGTTTCCCTTCACAGCTCAAGTGTCAGAAGAGACTGGATGAAGGTCTGAAAACCAAAAGATTCAAGTTGTGATCAGAATAAATTTAAAAGAAGTCTGAAACATTTTACTTGCCAGAAAAAAAATATAAATATTTGATACAATAAAGTAAATATAATATGAACGAGAGCTGGGTTTGGCCTGTGGTCATGATTGTTTAGTTATTCTGGATTTATCAGTTCTGCTCTTTTATTGTGTCAACAAAAGCTTAATATTTGCTTATGATCAAATCTTTTTTGTGAATTTATATCTTGAACCAATAAAATCTTCCATTAAAACAGGAACTGTTTCTTTGTGTTCCTGTGATCACAGACAGTCTCCCATCCCCGAGTCTTCATTTGTTGCTGCTCAGTTTTAATTTCAAAAGCACATCATGATGGACTTTTCATCTGTTTCTCACTTTTCCTACAAATATCTGATTAATTAATCCAATCCAACTTTATTTATAGAGCACTTTAAAAACAACATGGTTGACGAAAGTGCTTTCCAATAAAAAACAGAGATAAAAGTTTAGAAACCATACATGAAACAGACAAAGAAAGTTAAATAACAATAAAATAAATACAGAAATGAAAAAATCAGTCAATATTAAAATGATTATAATACAACATGAGTATTTTATTTATACAATAAATGAAATTAACAAAGTAAAAAAGATTGAGAGAGGCCAAAGCAAACTAAAACTTACTACAAGCTGACTCGTAAAACACCTTGGAGAAAAGGTACATTTTTAAAAGAAATGTAAATATTTCAAGTGTTGGGGCCAGCCTAATATGGAGGGGCAGCTTATTCCATAAATTGGGGGCCACAATAGCGAAAGCTCGGTCCCCCCCAGTGTTTCAGTCTCCACATGGGGACAGCTAGGAGTGACTGGTCAGTTGATCTGAGAGACCTTTGTGGAGTGTTTGGGTGTAGAAGGTCTGACAGGTAAATAGGAGCCAGGCCAGCAAACAATAACATTTTTTGCTTTTCTACATTTAATAAAACAAATGTAGGTGAAGAACTTTTATGTTGATTTTTAGAAAAGTTCCAGAAATAACTGTAAAACAACTTTTTGAAGATCAGATGTAGAAAATAGTCTTTAGTAGGATTGTAGTGTTCTGTTTGATCTGCAGGACTGGAAACAGGCTGGCTTAAATAAATAGTTATTCGTTAATTCCATTTATTTCCATTTAAATATACATACTGGTCTTCTAAAAAGAGTTTTATCTAGTGCACTTCCTGCAAAATCAAACAGGAGCCTTTATTTTGGAAATTTATAGGAAGTTCTGCGTCACGTTGTTCCAAGTAACTTGACATGCTCGCGATTAGAGACAGAAACTGTCTCGTCTGCTGCAGTTTAGCTCCATCAAAGTTGTCCTTGAGTCAGAGCTGTTGAAGTTTATCAGCTGGCCCCTAACAGTCAGATGAATGTTCGGGAGAAGCCGCTAAAATCGCACAAGTTCCGGTTTCATGAGATCAACGATGCTCCGTGTCTCTGTCAGCTGTTTTACTGAACCATGAGCTCCATGAAGAGAGTCCAGTGGTCCCACTAGATCAGGGGTGTCAAACTCAAATACACAGTGGGCCAAAATTCAAAACTGGAACAAAGTCCCGGGCTAACATTAATATTTATTGAAAAAAAAATCTTCCTCCAGATATAAGAATTAATCTTTTCTTATGGACTCAAACAAGTTTTGCTGAAAAACTGAATATGGAACAAGCAAAGCTTAATACTAAACGATATATATATTAGCTGTATAATACCAGTAGGCCAGCTCTAATAGGAATTTGGTATGGCTTCGCGGGCCAGAGTTTGACACCTATGCACTAGATGGATCCTTCCAGCGTGACCTCCAGGATCCAGACCTGCACACACACTCAGACTGCGGGGATTTAGGATCACATCACTCACCCTCGACTGGTGAGAGAGGATGTGTGTGTGTGTGTGTGTGTGTGTGTGTGTGTGTGTGTGTGTGTGTGTGTGTGCGTGTGTGTGTGTGTGGTTTGAAGGCGTGACCTCATCATTAAGAGAAGTAAGAAGTTCCTGGTTTGAAGTGAAGAAGAAGAGAAGCAGCATTAAACCATCAGAGCTCTGAGATGAAACACACTTTGGTCTGCTTCATCTTCCTCAGTGAGTAAATTCTCTTCTTATTTCTGTCACTTTCTCTCTTCTAAGTCTTATTTGTCTCCATTTTATTTTTTTTAATTTTGCAACTTCCTTCTTCATTTCTTTGTTCTCTCTCATAGTTACTGGTTTCTGTGGTTAATCATAGTGTGAAGTTTGGAAATGAGTCACTCAAACATGCAGGTTATTGAAAGCATAAGAAAATCTGTGAAATATATCCAGTTTGAAATATATAAACCTGTGTGGAATTTAAATCTTTTCACAAACTTTTTTGTAATTTGCAAATTATTTTTAGTTTCAAACCAGTTTGATCCCCAGAAAATTTCTACTTTTTATTGGACACTGAATCTGTAATCAAATACTTTTCCTCTACTCTTCTTTGAGAGACAAACTTATAATAGTAGAGCTGATGAAACAACACTCTGTGTTTCCTCTCTTAATGAGCTGAAGAACAACAGCAGAGTGAGCGGTGTCAAAGTGAGAACTGGATCTTTAGCAGCACGTCTAAAACGCTCATTTCACATACAAATATATAAATAGTTGCTGCCGATGATGATGATGATGATGATGTCATCAAAGATACAAAAATGAATTTTGACATTTATTTATCTTTTTCACAACCTTAAACTCTGAATCTTCCACATCAGATGCTTTGTGTTTGTGTATAAAACAGGAAGTTTGCTGTTTGCAAAGTCAAATAAAAACAGAAAAATAAAGTTAACTGAACTTCTGTGATCAGTTCAAATTAATAATCACCTGTCACATTTAAACTATAGTAAGATTGTAACTAATGATTGTTCATCCTTTCAGCAGCACTTCAGGATGGAAACACTGGTTTGGTCAAAGTACAAACTCTCACCCACAGAGCAGAGGAAGCAGGAAACATCACAGTTGCATGCAGGTTTTATTTGTCTGGAAGCAGGAAACTCTTCTGTAAGGAAAAATGTGAAAAAGGAAACATTCTTGTTGAAACATCTGATGATGCAGCTCAGAACGGCAGATACAGCATTAAATATGTAAAAACATATATTGCCTCATATCCTGTTCTGTTTGTGAGCATCACACAGCTGAAACAGTCTGACTCAGGACGGTACAGGTGCTCTTTGGACAGAGCCTGGAGGCTAGATCCAAACTATGATTTTGAGCTGATTGTCACAGAAGGTGAGTTTCTGCTAACAGTCGTGTTTGTCTTTGAAGGTGTGACAGAAGTTTCACGTCTCAAAGGCAGCTACTTTTCTTTCAAATCACCTACTGATGTTATATTTATCTGAAACATCAAGTTTCATCAGTTCTGCTGTCAAACAGCCCATAACCACGTCAGTCACATGCAGATATATAAACTGCTTCAAGTGGTCTTATTATGACTCTGATGCTTTCATTGTTCACTGCTTCAACCACTTCAACACCAAACGGGACTCTGAGACCTTTTTCAGCTTCAGTGTTTCTCTCATCAGCCTCCACACCACCAACAACACAGAGTTTAAGCTCAACTTCAGGAAGCTCCACACCTTCATCAGCCTCCTCTGGAAGTTCAGGTACGTTATAGATTTTTATATGTATGCAGATTTACATGTGGTGAAGATCCATTAATGAGTGAACTACACAAGAATAACAAAGTAAGAGCTGTGGAAGAATCACTCTGATCTGTTAGTGAAGGAAAACAGAGAAACTGTAGAAATAAAGAAAAATAAGTTTCCATCACAGCAGGTCAGCAGCTGAGAGAAAACATGGCTGACTTCCTCAGAGCAGCACTACATGAGATCTGTGCTAGATGACAGATATAGACTGTGATTAGTCACTGTTTGGTTTCAGAGCTTTTTCACAAGTGTCAGTGTAACAGACACAGAGAGAGTAAAGCATTGTGGGAGCTGTAGTTGTTACTGAGTGTTTGAAGCAGAAAGAGGAGCTGCTCAAGTTTTACCAGAAAGTACAACAGCAAACTTGGTGAAACTATAAATAATTTCTATGCTTCTGAGTAACTACTTCATTCAATAATTTCATGCACAATAAAAAATTAAAAAGACAACAACTCAGTACTCAACAGCAGTGACACGATGATGACCGCGCACACTGCCTCAAATGGCCCAACAGCCCAGCTTTTCCTCTTTATATGCCCCGCCCACAATTATGAGAGGAAACACCTGAGGTCAGAGTGAGGAGGACAAATCCTGTAGAGGAGGAGGAGCCACACACACACTCACACCATCACTGCTGTAACAGCTGTTTACACTGTGAGTAAAAGAAATCTTCTCTGTTAAGCTCTTGCAGATGTGCTGCTTTATGTGTGTCTGAGTCTGGTCGTTGTCATCAGCATCTTTTTGGCATCTTTGCTGATGAAGAGGAGAGCCATTAAACCCAGAGGTGAGGCTACAGGAAACACATGACAACAAATGGCCTGGTAAATGGCCTGTATTTGTATAGCGCTTTGCTAATCCCTAAGGACCCCAAAGCGCTTTACACATCCAGTCATCCACCCATTCACGCACACATTCACACACTGGTGATGGCTACATTGTAGCCACAGCCACCCTGGGGCGCACTGACAGAGGCGAGGCTGCCGGACACTGGCGCCACCGGGCCCTCTGACCACCACCAGTAGGCAATGGGTGAAGTGTCTTGCCCAAGGACACAACGACAGAGACTGTCCAAGCCGGGGCTCGAACCGGCAATCTTCCGATTACAAGGCGAGCTCCCAACTCTTGAGCCACGATCGACAACAGTGTTTTCATCACTTCAGAGCTCATCACACTAATGCACATTCATTTCCTGAGGACTAAACCTGATTAAACAAGTTTTAATAGTAAACATTTAGGAGTACACATTGTAGGAAATTACTCATAATGTCACAGTGGAAACAGATTTATGTGCCAACAACGGGAGTCAGTCAAGAAAAATGCAAAGAAAATGCCTGAAATCAGCTTCTGTCTGTCAACAGATGCAGTTTATTTAGTAGGAAAAATCTCATTTTCATCAGATTATTTACAGAAAAGCCAAACAGAGCATGGCACAGAGATTCTTCCTCAACAAAATAATCACAGTTTGTACAAAGTTAGTCTAATTCTCCTGTAACAGACAACCTGATAGAAGTGTGTCCATCAAGGTTATGAGAGCTAACTAAAACTCAACTAAAAGCTTAAACTAGTGAACTTTGAAAAAGTGAAATTAACTAAAATTATATTTAATAAGATCAAATAAAAATATACAGGAACTGTTCTTAGTTTGCTGTTATTGTGATTCATATTGGCGGCACATACGTCAGTAACTGATTACTGCCAGTTATCATCGTTGATCCTGAGTTTACTTCCTCACGTTCTGCTTGGTGGAACACGTCTTAAAGACAGATGTTTATCTTCTGATCTTCATGTTTTTCAGGACCTCCTGTGGAATCTGAGCGTGCTGACATCACACAGGTGAGTTTTAGGAATTGTGAGACACCTGAGCTTCATCACAGCTTGATTTGTATCAATCAGCTGGTTTGATCTCCTTCTGCAGGACAACCAGTTGTATGAAGAGATCAGAGAGGAGGACAGACAGAGCAGTTCACCTCCTGCGGGAGTGTCTTCAGTGTACGCTACACCAAAAGCCTCCAACCAGATGGAGATGTAAACACAGACGTCTGCAGCCTCTCCACCTCTGCTCACAACAAAGTAAAACTGTGGTCTGATTTTAAGCTCTTTGATTTTTACTATAGCATCTCTTTCTACCAGCTATTATTAATGATGAGGAATGCACAAAGTCAATGTGGACTCTCTGGTTCCAGTTTATTAGGTACAGCTAGTTTGGAACAGTCCAGTAATACATTTTTCATTTGTTATTAAGCAATATTTTTAGAGATTATTATTATTATTATTATTTGTGTCCAAAAGTTGATTCTGTTCATCTGGACGTAGCGTTTTGAGGAAGAAACGTTTCGTCACTCATCCAGGTGACTTCTTCAGTCTCAGCTGACTGCAGGTTTCAATCTTATAAACAGTACATTTGCATAATGACTGAAACCAGCCCACTGAAGGAACAATGGGCTGGGAGGTCAGTTCCTTCATCACGATTATGCAAATTCTCATGGCCATTGATCAACAACCACTGATCAATAGCCATGAGTACCATTCACAGAGAGTTGGGGAATGGCTGCAATCACAGCATTGTAAGATGGTGAAAGATGTACCCTTAGGCCCCCTCCTCGATTCAGAGATGGTCTTTCCCTTTTCATGTAAATGGCCTCCTTGACTCCGCGCTCAAACCAGTGTTCCTCCCTGTCCAGGATGTGTACATCCTCATCCTTGAAAGATTGTCCACTGGCCTGTAGGTGTAAATAGACTGCAGAGTCCTGGCCTGACGAGGTAGCTCTTCTGTGTTGTGCCATCCTCGTAGCCAGACTCATTTTTGGTGCATTGGTTTTGAAGTTTAAAAGCCACAGAGACGCGGTGTTTAGAAAAAATGCGTCTCAACTGCTCAGATACTCCTGACAGATACAGGATCACTATGGGTTTTCGCTTAGTCAGCGGTTGTCCTTCTCTCCTGGATCGGCTGGAGCTTATTTTGGCGCCTTCCCAGCTTTGACAAATGTCCAGCTGGGATAACCACATTTACTCACCACCTTCTTGATGTGCTGTTCTTCTGCTTCCCTGGCTGCTGTGTCTGTGGGGATGGTGTTCGCTCTGTGTTGTAGCTTCCTGATGACACCCATTTTATGCTGCAGTGGATGATGAGAGTCAAACCTTAAATACTGATCCGTTTGCGTAGGTTTCTGGTACACATAGCTTTTAGATGTCCCCCATTACCAGTGTTGGGCAAGTTACTTTGAAAAAGTAATTAATTATAGTTACTAGTTACTTCTTCAAAAAAGTAACTGAGTTAGTAACTGAGTTACAATATTCTAAAAGTAATTAATTACTTGAAAAGTAACTATTGCATTACTTAAAAAAAAAAAGTTTAACCCTCTGGGGTCCAGGGTATAATTGGCCATTTTTCACTGTTTTTGATTTTCCCTCCACATTTCACCTTTAAAAACTAAATCAGACAAAAAACATAAAATCACAGTAGAAAAAGTTATATTTTTACTGTAACAACCACAAACATGTTTAATGAATCATGTTTCATAACTTTAAATGCAAATATTAATTGTCAGTTTTAAAATCATATGCACAAGTTTTGCAAACAATAAAGTTATTTGCATCCATTTACCTTTTACCCTTTTTTAAAATAACCATTTCAAACTATTTACAGAACAATCAGCTGTTCTTCAATAAGATGCCACAAATTATTTGTGCCACTCCAAAAACATAATGTCTGTCCACTATAAAGGAGAACATCACAGCCTGATACCTGCAGGTCTGACAGCAGCAGGTGTATCACTGCTGTTTCTACCTGGAGACAGCAGTCGCCTCATTGTTCTGACACACAACACAAAACTATCCACAACACTACACACTAACTACACAAGACAACACATTAACTACACACTCCAAACACGCTAAACGTCACAAATCTCTCACATCTCAAAACTCGCTCTCTCTCTTTTTCTGCTCTCTCTCTCTCTCTCTCTCTCGCCGTCACTCTTATCATGACTCTGGTTTTACGTGGCCTATCAACACAATTTAAAAACTTCTTGCTTTGTCTTTAAGTGGTCATGTGATTCTTCCTCAGTCAAACAGCAGCACTCATGCGATTGTTTTGCCCCCTTAGCTCCAGGTGTTGTGCTAGACAGTGATCGTGATTACCGTCCACGGGAGCGCGCAGCTGCTTAAAGCTGTAGCGTCCAGATTACTTACGTAGTCAGCTACTTCCGTGCAACTGATATAAGATGCAGTAAGCTGAACACAGCTTCAACCGTCTGTTTGTTGAAAAATAGTAACGGACCGTGTTTTCTTGTTAGTAACTGTAATGGTAACGATAGGAATAGTAATTAGTTAGATTACTCGTTACTGAAAAAAGTAACGCCGTTAGTAACGCCGTTATTCCCATCACTGCTCATTACTGATGGAAATCTCACAGAAGGCAAACCTGCCACTTTTCATATACTCCTGGTGAATTCAATGTGTCGGTCCACCGAGTTAATGTGATCAGTGAATTGTGGTACATCCTGAGATTTGATTTTCACCCAGGTGTCATCCACATATCTGAACCAGTGACTTGGAAGAAGTGGAAAAGAGGTCTTTGTTATCCTACCCTGGAACAACACCATGTACAAAGTGGTTCTCATGGCCATTGATCAGTGGTCTTTAATCAACTGTCATGAGAATTTGCATAATCGTGATGAAGGAACTGACCTCCCAGCCCATTGTTCCTTCAGTGGGCTGGTTTCAGTCATTATGCAAATGTACTGTTTATAAGGTTTGGGGAAACCTGCAGTCAGCTGAGACTGAAGAAGTCACTTGGATGAGTGACGAAACGTTTCTCCCACAAAACGCTACGTCCAGATGAACAGAATCAACTTTTGGAGATTTACTTACCTGGATGATTGAGAATGCATCAAGATATTACAATTTGTGCTGCTGTTGATTTGTTTTGCATTAGTGTTTTAATTTTTTTTTTTTAGAAATTTTAATTATTTTGTTCATTTCTGCTTCATCAACACACTGAGGGTAACTTTATCATTTAATTTAAGAGTCTGAAGTTTGACGTCACTTTTCTTTCAGTCTAAAGATGACATGAATGGAGTTGATTACGCTGAAGTGAATTTCCCATATCCCCACCACCAACAGCGCCCCCCAGTGGTGATGCAGCTGATATCGTCTCCTCCAGGCTTCAGGCACATGCCAGCCCTGCCAACCACACCACAGATCTCCTCTGCTGCTGAAAAACATCAGCAGTGATGCTGTTGATGGAACCTCAGTGACTAACAGATGAACACCGTTCATAAAACAGTTTATGACATTTATCACATACAGACAAACAATTAGCCTCAGTTTAAAGCTTTTTTATTACAGCTACTTATAATTTAGTTTAACAGATAATTGATTCTGTTTTTCATTTTCTCAAACTGGAATATTTCCCAGTTTGAAAAACTATTCTTGCTATTGTGATTCTGTCGGACAGATTCAGAGCTGCACAAAATGATGCATATAGGAGGGAGTATGGAGAGTTATTAGATCAGCCAGCAGGTAGGCGGTTCTTGGAGGGAGGTCCTTAGATGTAGTCATCAAAAAGGCTCCAGGTGGCTGACTTTGCATGAGCTCAACTATTTATGATGATGTGTATTTAAACTTAAACACTGGAACTCAGCTAAACTGCTGTGTCACCTGTCTGTGTTGTCAAATCAGACACAAAGAATTTAACATGGAAATAATTTCTAATGTAAAAACAATAAAGTGAAGATAAACACTTGGTAAATGTTTCCCTTCACAGCTCAAGTGTCAGAAGAGACTGGATGAAGGTCTGAAAACCAAAAGATTCAACTTATGATCAGAATAAATGTAAAAGAAGTCTGAAACATTTTACTTGCCACAAAAGATAAATTGATAAATATTTGATACAATAACGTAAATATAATGTGAATGAGAGCTGGGATAGGCCTGTGGTCATGAATGTTTATACTTATTCTGGATTTATCAGTTTTGCTCTTTTATTGTGTCGACAAAAGCTTAATATTTGCTTATGATCAAATGTTTTTTGTTAAATAATATCTTGAAGCAATAAAACCTTCCATTAAAACAGGAACTGTTTCTTTGTCTTCCTGTGATCACAGACAGTCTCCCATCCCCGACTCTGCCTTTATTGCTGCTCAGTTTTAATTTCAAAAGCACGTCATGATGGACTTTTCATCTGTTTGTCACTGTTTCTACAAATATCTGATTAATACAGTTTTCTCAGGAAAACTGTACAAACTCTAGTAATACAGAAGATATTTACAGGGATCTGTTTTTTCTTGAAAAACAAAACAAAACAAAAAAAACAAAGAGAGTGAGCACTGTAGTAAGAGCAATGGATCAAGTCCAGCGTTGGCACGCCTCTAAATGTCAGGGTCTACGCTTCCATCAAGTACTTTAACGGTGTAACTCCACAGTCCTGCAGGATGTTGGGATGACATCACTGCTTCCATGTTTGGTCGTCTCAGATCGTCTCATGGTGGTCGGTGACTCAACAGTCAGTGATGCACATCAACCATCAATCTTACTTTATTTATAGAGCACTTTAAAAACAACATGGTTGACCAAAATGCCTTCTGATAAAAAACAGAGATAAAAGTTTCAAAACCATACGTTAAACAGACGAAGAAAGTTAAAAGATTAAAACAATAAAAATCAGTAAATATTAAATATTAAAACATTAGTAAAATACAACATGAGTATTTATTATTTATACAATAAACAACATTAACAAAGTAAAAAAGAATTAAACTTACTACAAGCTGACTCTGGTAATACTCCTAAAACACCTTGGAGAAAATGTGTTTTTAAAAGAGATTTAAAAATGTCAAGTGTTGGGGCCAGCCTAATATGGAGGGGAGGCTTATTCCATAAATTGGGGGCCACAATAGCGAAAACTCGGTCCCCCCCCAGTGTTTCGGTCTCCACATGGGGACAGCAAGGAGTGACTGGTGAGTTGATCTGAGAGACCTTTGTGGAGTGTATGGGTGTAGAAGGTCTGACATATAGAGCCAAGCCATTTAAGACTTTAAAAGCAAACAATAACATTTTTACTTTTCTACATTTAATAAAACAAATGTAGGTGAAGAACTTTTATGTTGATTTTTAGAAAAGTTCCAGAATAACTTTAAAAGAACTTTTTGAAGATCAGATGTAGAAAATAGTCTTTAGTAGGATTGTAGTGTTCTGTTTGATCTGCAGGACTGACGGCCATTGTATTATAACTAACACCTCTTATAACCATGCTGGTCTATACATACTGGTCTTCGAAAAACAATTTTATCTGCTCCACTTCCTAAATCGAGCAGGAACCTTTATTTTGGAAATTTACAGGAAGTACTGTGTAACTTGACATGCTCGTGATTAGAGACAGAAACTGTCTCGTCTGCTGCAGTTTAGCTCCATCAAAGTTGTCCTTGAGTCAGAGCTGTTGAAGTTTATCAGCTGGCCCCTAACAGTCAGATGAATGTTCGGGAGAAGCCGCTAAAATCGCACAATTTCCGGTTTCATGTGATCAACGATGCTCCGTGTCTCTGTCAGCTGTTTTACTGAGCCATGAGCTCCATGAAGAGAGTCCAGTGATTCCACTAGATGGATCCTTCCAGCGTGACCTCCAGGATCCAGACCTGCACACACACTCAGACTGCGGGGATTTAAGATCGCATCACTCACCCCGACTGGTGAGAGAGCATGAGCGTGTGTGTGTGTGTGTGTGTGTGTGTGTGTGGTTTGAAGGCGTGACGTCATCATTAAGAGAAGTAAGAAGTTCCTGGTTTGAAGTGAAGAAGAAGAGAAGCAGCATTAAACCATCAGAGCTCTGAGATGAAACACACTTTGGTCTGCTTCATCTTCCTCAGTGAGTAAATTCTCTTCTTATTTCTGTCACTTTCTCTCTTCTAAGTTTTATTTGTCTCCATTTTATTTTTTTTAATTTTGCAACTTCCTTCTTCATTTCTTTGTTCTCTCTCATAGTTACTGGTTTCTGTGGTTAATCATAGTGTGAAGTTTGGAAATGAGTCACTCAAACATGCAGGTTATTAAAAGCATAAGAAAATCTGTGAAATATATCCAGTTTGAAATATATAAACCTGTGTGGAATTTAAATCTTTTCACAAACTTTTTTGTAATTTGCAAATTATTTTTAGTTTCAAACCAGTTTGATCCCCAGAAAATTTCTACTTTTTATTGGACACTGAATCTGTAATCAAATACTTTTCCTCTACTCTTCTTTGAGAGACAAACTTATAATAGTAGAGCTGATGAAACAACACTCTGTGTTTCCTCTCTTAATGAGCTGAAAAGCAACAGCAGAGTGAGCGGTGTCAAAGTGAGAACTGGATCTTTAGCAGCACGTCTAAAACGCTCATTTCACATACAAATATATAAATAGTTGCTGCCGATGATGATGATGATGATGTCATCAAAGATACAAAAATGAATTTTGACTTTTATTTATCTTTTTCACAACCTTAAACTCTGAATCTTCCACATCAGATGCTTTGTGTTCGTGTATAAAACAGGAAGTTTGCTGTTTGCAAAGTCAAATAAAAACAGAAAAATGAAGTTAACTGAACTTCTGTGATCAGTTCAAATTAATAATCACCTGTCACATTTAAACTATAGTAAGATTGTAACTAATGATTGTTCATCCTTTCAGCCGCACTTCAGGATGGAAACACTGGTTTGGTCAAAGCACAAACTCTCACCCACAGAGCAGAGGAAGGAGGAAACATCACAGTTGCATGCAGGTTTTATTTCTCTGGAAGCAGGAAACTCTTCTGTAAGGAAAAATGTGAAAATGGAAACATTCTTGTTGAAACATCTGATGATGCAGCTCAGAACGGCAGATACAGCATTAAATATGAAAACAAAGGTGTTACCTATGATATTATGTATGTGAGCATCACACAGCTGAAACAGTCTGACTCAGGACGGTACAGGTGCTCTTTGGACAGAGCCTGGAGGCTAGAGCCAAACGATGATTTTGAGCTGATTGTCACAGAAGGTGAGTTTCTGCTAACAGTCGTGTTTGTCTTTGAAGGTGTGACAGAAGTTTCACGTCTCAAAGGCAGCTACTTTTCTTTCAAATCACCTACAGATGTTATATTTATCTGAAACATCAAGTTTCATCAGTTCTGCTGTCAAACAGCCCATAACCACGTCAGTCACATGCAGATATATAAACTGCTTCAAGTGGTCTTATTATGACTCTGATGCTTTCATTGTTCACTGCTTCAACCACTTCAACACCAAACGGGACTCTGAGACCTTTTTCAGCTTCAGTGTTTCTCTCATCAGCCTCCACACCACCAACAACACAGAGTTTAAGCTCAACTTCAGGAAGCTCCACACCTTCATCAGCCTCCTCTGGAAGTTCAGGTACATTATAGATTTTTATATGTATGCAGATTTACATGTGGTGAAGATCCATTAATGAGTGAACTACACAAGAATGACACATTAAGAGCTGTGGAAGAATCACTCTGATCTTTTAGTGAAGTAAAACCGAAAAACTGTAGAAATAAAGAAAAATAAGTTTCCACCACAGCAGGTCAGCAGCTGAGAGAGAACATGGCTGACTTCCTCAGAGCAGCACTACATGAGATCTGTGCTAGATGACAGATATAGACTGTGGTCAGGACATTTCTGCCTTCTGCAGCACAACTTGTTACTCTGTATGTGCACAACTTTACTGCTAAATGAACAGACCTGGAGGCCACATGTTTACACTGTGAGTAAAAGAAATCTTCTCTGTTAAACTCCTGCAGATGTGCTGATTTATGTGCGTCTGATTCTGGTCGTTGTCATCAGCATCTTTTTAGCAACTTTACTGATTTTCTGTATGAGGAAGAGGACTGCTAAACCCAGAGGTGAGGCTACAGAAACACACACGATGGTGTTTTTAATTATTTAGATGACTCATCTCATTAAACAGTAAAATTTAGAAGTGCATATCATAAGGAACTGATTTCTGTCCAGAAAATATTAATGTGCTGACAACACTGATACAATTCATCAGATTTTAAACACAAACTTTAAATAGAACACATAGATTACATCAAATGTTTAAGCTGAGAAAATGTACCATTTACAGAAAACTATTAGCTTATCCTTAATTTGATGGCGCACCGTGTAGCGTCCCCTCGTCTTTAACAACATCTGGAAACATCTGGAGACTGAGGAGACTAGCTGTTAGGAATGTCGTCCTGTTCTTGTCTGTTAGAGGATTCTTGCTGCTCAGCAGTCCTGGGTCTTCTCTGTCATGTTTTTGGTTTCATGATGCTCCAAACAGCTGGTCAAAGGTCTGGACTGCAGGCAGTGAAGCCAGGCTGTTGTAGTAGATACAGAATGCAGTTTAATATTGTGTTGATGAAATATACCTATATATAAGAGCTTCCCTTAAAAAGACGTCTGGATGGGAGTACACCTTCCAGCATTGATGGCGCCTTTTCAGGTGTTTAAGCTTCCAATTCCACAGATACTGATGCACCCCCGTACCATCAGAGGTGCAGATGAGTCCAGCAGATGCAACATTGAAGAGAATATCAGCTTTCAATTCATCTCACCACAGAAGAGTTTTCCACTTTGCTTCAGTCCATTTAACTCTTTAACCGAGAGAAGACGGCTGCGTTTCTGGATAATGTTCAGACTCGACTTCTTCTTTGCACGATGGACTTTTAACCTGCATTTGTGGGTGGCACGATGAACTGTGTCTGCACAGTGATTTCTGGAGGTGTTCCTGAGCCCATGCTGTGATTTCTATGACAGAATCATTCCTGTTTTTAATGCAGTTCCTCCTGAACTCATAAGATCATCCAGGCATCCAGTACTGATATTCAGCTTTCCCATGGACAGAGATTTCTCCAGATTGTTGAAATCTTTTGATATTATTTTCTGTAGACAATGAAATATTCAAACTCTTTGCAATTTTACTGTTTTGTTGCCCTAATACCAACTTTTTTGAGACAGTTTTCTGACATCAAATTCAAAATGAGCTTTCATGACATTGTAAAAAAATTTCAAATTTTTAAAAATGTTTTTTTTTTCTGTTTTCTAATGAAGAAAATATCAGTTTAAGAGATTTGCAAATCATTACAATTTACACATGCCAACCATTATTGATATTGCTTTTGAAAACTAAATTGAAAATAGAATTTAAAACAGAGTCTATCCAGTCTAATCAGTCTACCCTTCCTTCTTTGTCAACACCGTCAGTTCTTCATTAGAAACTAAGAACAATGACTTGTTGAATTGTCATTATTGATAGGCATGCTCCATTTTCTTTAGTATTAATCCCTCGTTGGTCCTCTTTGTCTGATCCTTTCAGTTGTTCAGATGTAGTTCCTCTGGTTAATGACAGATGTTTATCTTCTGATGTTTTTCAGGACCTCCTGTAGAATCTGAGCGTGCTGACATCACACAGGTGAGTTTTAGGAATTGTGAGACACCTGAGCTTCATCACAGCTTGATTTGTATCAGTCAGCTGTTTTGTTTTTTGTTTTTTGCAGGACAACCAGATGTGTGAAGAGATCAGAGAGGAGGACAGACAGAGCAGCTCACCTCCTGCAGGAGTGTCTTCAGTGTACGCTACACCAAACGCCTCCAACCAGATGGAGATGAAAACAATAGATCTCTAAAACAAGGAAAACAATAGAGCTCTACAGCCTCTCCAACTCTCCGACAAAGTAGTTTATCAGTTATCCTTGATAGATATTTTATGCCATTGCCAGTATTGATGCTTAAAATGCTGCTATTGATTTCTTGATGCATTCTCAATCCTCCAGGTAAATAAATCTCCAAAGGTTGATTCTGTTCATCTGGACGTAGCATTTTCAGTGGGAGAAACGTTTCATCACTCATCCACCAACATCAACAACCACTGATCAAAGCCCACTGATCAATAGCCATGAGTACCATTCACAGAGAGTTGGGGAATGGCTGCAATCACAGCATTGTAAGATGGTGAAAGATGTACCCTTAGGCCCCCTCCTCGAGTCAGAGATGGTCTTTCCCTTTTCACGTAAATGGCCTCCTTGACTCCGCGCTCAAACCAGCGTTCCTCCCTGTCCAGGATGTGTACATCCTCATCCTTGAAAGATTGTCCACTGGCCTGTAGGTGTAAATAGACTGCAGAGTCCTGGCCTGACGAGGTAGCTCTTCTGTGTTGTGCCATCCTCTTCACCAGAGGTTGTTTGGTTTCCCTGATGTATAATCGGGGATCAGTGGTTGTTGGTCAATGGTCATGAGAATTTGCATAATCATGATGAAGGAACTGACCTCCCAGCCCATTGTTCATTCACTGGGCTGGTTTCAGTCATTATGCAAATGTACTGTTTATAAGATTTGGGGAAACCTGCAGTCAGCTGAGACTGAAGAAGTCACTTGGATGAGTGACGAAACGTTTCTCCCACTGAAAATGCTACGAACAGATGAACAGAATCAACTTTTGGAGCTGCTATTGATTTTATTTTATTTTTTTTAATTTTTGTGCTTTTGTTCAACAGATATTTTAGTTATTATGTTAACTCTTAATTTATTAACAAGCGGAGGGCAACTGTTTTTCCCCTTTTTTTTAAGATTTCATACATAAATTTTTCTTGTAAACACATTTTATCTTCTCTCATTGTGTATCTGTATTTTTTTCATTTACATGATATTTTCAGAGACTGAAGTTTGATTCCTTTAGGACTGAAGATGACATAAATGCAGTTGATTACACTGAAGTGGATTTCTCCCACTATCAGTCCACCAACAGCGCCCCCTGTGATAATGCAGTTAATGTTTGTACTTCATCCCCAGGTACATGCCAGCCCTGCCGACCACACCACAGATGCTTCACCTCCTCATCTGTCCAAAAACATCAGTAGTGATGCTGCTGATGAAAACTCGGTGGCTAACAGATGAACAGAATCCATACAACAGTATATTTCTGTTTATGACCATCTTTATAACTTGCTGTCAAACAGTTACGCTGAAAGTTGTCTTCATTACAGTTACTTTTACTTTAACAGATAAATGATTAGGCTGTTTCAAAACTTCACTGTGTCCCATTAATGTTCCTGTTTTGATTTTATGGGACAGATTCAATGAAAAAGTTGCATAAAATGATGCCTTCTGAAATGACTCTGCCATGTTTGTCAACTTGGTAGTAAGCCAGTGCATCTAGGGCAGTCAGTGTGGGAGCTTGCAGTTACTAGATCATCCAGGTGGTAGGCTGTTCCTGGAGCAAAAAGGCTCCAGGTGGCAAACTTCATCTATTTTATGTTAAAAAACAGAAAAGAAATTTAAAAATACCTACACTTGTTAATATTTAACTTTACAGCATTACAGTGCTCAAGTTTCAACAGAGACTGGATGAAGGTCTGAACACCAGTTTGAAGTTATGATGCACAATATAAAAGAAAAGTCTTAAACATTTTATCCATTCATTCCCTTCCATTTAACTAAATCAGGGTCACAAGAGGGCTGGAGCCTTTTTCTTGGCTGCCGTAAAGTGTGAGGCAGAGCACAACCTGGACAGGTCACCAGCCTGTCGCAGGGCTGACACCGAGAGACAGACAACCATTCACACGTCTGTGTAGCTTCTCAGCCATGCAGGTCATTATGATCTAAGGAGCTCTGAAAGAAAGCAAGTGGACTTATTTAAGTTTGGTGAAGACGGTTCATCTCTCATCCGAGAGGCTTGTTCAGTTCTACAATCAGATGGTGAAGAGCCCCAGGTATTTAAATCCTGGTGGGCGTTGTTGCTTAATGGGATTGTCCGATAAGACAGCGGTCCCCAACCTTTTTTGCGCCACGGACCGGTTTATGTCCGACAATATTTTCACAGACCGCCCTTTAAGGTGTCGCGGATAAATACAACAAAATAAAACCAGTACGGTACCAAAAAAAAAAAAAAAAACGTTTAAAAAGCGATTAAAAACCCTGAGAACCAGCAACTTCACACTCGAGCCTCAACTCTCGCGGCCCGGTACCAAACAACTCACGTACCGGTCCGTGGCCTGGGGGTTGGGGACCGCTGCTATAAGATATATTACATAAAGTAAAGTCAATATGATGTGAGTGACAGCTGACATGACAGGCTTGTGCTCATGATTGTTTGTAGTTTCAATTTTGTCCTTTTATTGTCTTTGTCTGTGTCTATGAAAGCTTAAAATTCACTTATAATAAAATCTGTTTTGTAAATTAATATCTTGAACCAATAAAACTTTTTATTTAATGAAGAATTTTGTTTTTCTGTGTATTCACAAGCATGATTTGTAC
Source organism: Pelmatolapia mariae (assembly GCF_036321145.2). NCBI lineage: Eukaryota > Metazoa > Chordata > Actinopteri > Cichliformes > Cichlidae > Pelmatolapia > Pelmatolapia mariae. The sequence goes on along the minus strand of NC_086244.1, from coordinate 5,852,187 downwards.
ATGTTTTGTACATGGATTGTGCAAAACATGTATGTGGATTCTCCTTCAGTCAAAAAGCTACAGTTCACAAACAGTTAGCTGTAGCCAACAGCTGAAAGAAAATGACCCTCACTTAACATTACACAGGATTATATATGGAATTGTGCTTCTATCTGATTGGTCAAAACTGTTAGGGAGAGGCTGTGGTTTAGACTTGGCCTCCCCTCATTGGTGGACAGGCTGGTCACAACCTCTTTGCAAACCTCTTTCCCTCCTGTGACATCAGGTCACATCTGGGTTAGCAACCTGCCTCTGCTATTTCTGTATGATGACTTTTACCCTGGTTACACGTCCCCGTCTCTGTTCTCAATCTGACCCTCCCCCAGTCTTTACTTCCCCATTTCTATACCGCCCTGCACTCTGGTCTGCACAAAAAACTAGCATGGCCAAATATGTGTATGCAAGCTTTATACTCGTGATATGTGCAAAACCATAATATGCATAACCTTCAAAGATGTGTGAAATCTAACTATGTGTATGTGCAGAATCAAACTATGAGCAACGGTAACAGTGGCCTGCACACCTTCTTTGAGGCTTCATCACTGCTCATCAAGCTGCAGGCAAAATCTCAAAAATCCACATAAAGTAAGATTTATAAAAATGCTCGACCTCACAGATCGCATCACTCACTCTGACTGGTTACAGAGCAGGTCGGTCGGTCGGCGTGACCTCATCATTAAGGTGGTTTAAAGAGAAGCAGCATTAAACCATCAGAGCTCTGAGATGAAACACACTTTGGTCTGCTTCATCTTCCTCAGTGAGTAAATTCTCTTCTTATTTCTGTCACTTTCTCTCATCTAAGTCTTATTTGTCTCCATTTTATTTTCATTTGTAGCTTGTTATTGTACGCTGAATCTGTAATCAAATGCTTTTCCTCTACTCTTCTTTGAAAGACAAACTTATAATAGTAGAGCTGATGAAACAATACTCTGTGTTTCATTTCATCTTTTAAAAACTGGATGAGTAACAGCACAGTGAGCGGTGACAACCTGAAAACTGAACTAAAAATGGAAACATTCTTGTTGAAACGTCTGATGATGCAGCACAGGGCGGCAGATACATGTGGGTCTGATTCTGGTCGTTATGATCGTCGTCTTATCAGCAGCTCTGCTGATTTTCTACATGAAGAGCAGGACCACTAAACCCAGAGATGAGGCTACAGGAAACAAACACACGGTGTTTTCATCACATTCTTTAGTCTAAAATTAAAAATTATTTTTTCAAGGTGTGTTTTTAAAAGAGATTTAAAAATTTCAAGTGTTTTGGCCAGCCTAATATGGAGGGGGCAGCTTATTCCATAATCTGGGGCCCACAACAGCGAAAAGCTCGGTCCCCCCAGTGTTTCAGTGTGGAGTGTACAGGTCCTTCTCAAAAAATTAGCATATTGTGATAAAGTTCATTATTTCCTGTAATGTACTGATAAACATTAGACTTTCATATATTTTAGATTCATTACACACAACTGAAGTAGTTCAAGCCTTTCATTGTTTTAATATTGATGATTTTGGCATACATAACTCATGAAAACCCAAAATTCCTGTCTCAAAAAATTAGCGTATTTCATCCGACCAATAAAAGAAAAGTGTTTTTAATACAAAAAAAGTCAGCCTTCAAATAATTATGTTCAGTTATGCACTCAATACATGGTCGGGAATCCTTTTGCAGAAATGACTGCTTCAATGCGGCGTGGCATGGAGGCAATCAGCCTGTGGCACTGCTGAGGTGTTATGGAGGCCCAGGATGCTTCGATAGCGGCCTTAAGCTCATCCAGAGTGTTGGGTCTTGCGTCTCTCAACTTTCTCTTCACAATATCCCACAGATTCTCTATGGGGTTCAGGTCAGGAGAGTTGGCAGGCCAATTGAGCACAGTAATACCATGGTCAGTAAACCATTTACCAGTGGTTTTGGCACTGTGAGCAGGTGCCAGGTCGTGCTGAAAAATGAAATCCCCATCTCCATAAAGCTTTTCAGCAGATGGAAGCATGAAGTGCTCCAAAATCTCCTGATAGCTAGCTGCATTGACCCTGCCCTTGATAAAACACAGTGGACCAACACCAGCAGCTGACATGGCACCCCAGACCATCACTGACTGTGGGTACTTGACACTGGACTTCAGGCATTTTGGCATTTCCCTCTCCCCAGTCTTCCTGGCACCTTGATTTCCGAATGACATGCAAAAGTTGCTTTCATCCGAAAAAAGTACTTTGGACCACTGAGCAACAGTCCAGTGCTGCTTCTCTGTAGCCCAGGTCAGGCGCTTCTGCCGCTGTTTCTGGTTCAAAAGTGGCTTGACCTGGGGAATGCGGCACCTGTAGCCCATTTCCTGCACACGCCTGTACACGGTGGCTCTGGATGTTTCTACTCCAGACTCAGTCCACTTCTTCCACAGGTCCCCCAAGGTCTGGAATCGGTTCTTCTCCACAATCTTCCTCAGGGTCCGGTCACATCTTCTCGTTGTGCAGCGTTTTCTGCCACACTTTTTCCTTCCCACAGACTTCCCACTGAGGTGCCTTGATACAGCACTCTGGGAACAGCCTATTCGTTCAGAAATTTCTTTCTGTGTCTTACCCTCTTGCTTGAGGGTGTCAATGATGGCCTTCTGGACAGCAGTCAGGTCGGCAGTCTTACCCATGATTGCGGTTTTGAGTAATGAACCAGGCTGGGAGTTTTTAAAAGCCTCAGGAACCTTTTGCAGGTGTTTAGAGTTAATTCGTTGATTCAGATGGTTAGGTTAATAGCTCGTTTAGAGAACCTTTTCATGATATGCTAATTTTTTGAGATAGGAATTTTGGGTTTTCATGAGTTATGTATGCCAAAATCATCAATATTAAAACAATGAAAGGCTTGAACTACTTCAGTTGTGTGTAATGAATCTAAAATGTATGAAAGTCTAATGTTTATCAGTAAATTACAGGAAATAATGAACTTTATCACAATATGCTAATTTTTTGAGAAGGACCTGTATAGGTGTAGAAGGTCTGACAGGTCAATAGGAGCCAGGCCATTTAAGACTTTAAACGCAAACAACATTTTTCTTGCTTTTCTACATTTAGTTGAACAAATGTAGGTGAAGAACTTTTATGTCGATTTTTAGAAAAGTTCCAGAAAAATCTTTAAAACAACTTTTTGAAGATCAGATGTAGAAAATAGTCTTTAGTAGGATTGTAGTGTTCTGTTTGATCTGCAGGACTGAAAGTCATTGTATTATAACTAAAACCTCTTATAACCATGCTGGAAACAGGCTGGCTTAAATAACTATTTATTCTTTTTTTTTCATTTATTTCCATTTAAATATACATACTGGTAATCTACAAATAATTTTATTTGTTACACTTCCGGTTAAATCGAACAGGAGCCTTTATTTCTGAATATTTACAGGAAGTTCTGTGTCACGTTGTTCCAAGTAACTTGACATGCTCGTGATTAGAGACAGAAACTGTCTCGTCTGCTGAAGTTTAGCTCCATCAAAGTTGTCCTTGAGTCAGAGCTGTTGAAGTTTATCAGCTGGCCCCTAACAGTCAGATGAATGTTCGGGAGAAGCCGCTAAAATCGCACAAGTTCCGGTTTCATGTGATCAACGATGCTCCGTGTCTCTGTCAGCTGTTTTACTGAGCCATGAGCTCCATGAAGAGAGTCCAGTGATTCCACTAGATGGATCCTTCCAGCGTGACCTCCAGGATCCAGACCTGCACACACACTCAGACTGCGGGGATGTATCTGCCTTGTAGGAGGATCGCATCACTCACCCGACTGGTGAGAGAGCAGGAGTGTGTGTGTGTGTGTGTGTGTGTGTGTGTGGTTTCAAGGCGTGACCTCATCATTAAGAGAAGTAAGAAGTTCCTGGTTTAAAGTGAAGAAGAAGAGAAGCAGCATTAAACCATCAGAGCTCTGAGATGAAACACACTTTGGTCTGCTTCATCTTCCTCAGTGAGTAAATTCTCTTCTTATTATCTTATTTTTCTCCATGTTATTTTCATTGTAGGTAATCACTCAGTTTTACAACTCCCTTCTTTATTTCTTTGTTCTCTCTCATAGTTACTGGTTTCTGTGGTTAAACATAGTGTGAAGTTTGGAAATGAGTCACTCAAACATGCAGCTTATTGAAAGCATAAGAAAACTCCTTGAAATATATCAACATGAGTGGAACTTAAATGTTTCTGCAAACTTGTTTCTTGCAGTTTGCAAAGTATTTTTTGTTTCACATCAGTTTGATCCCCAAAATTTCTACTTTTTATTGTATATTGAATCTGTAATCAAATACTTTTCCTCTGTTCTTCTTTGAAAAACAAACTTGAGCTGAACAAACAACGCTCTGTGTTTCATTTCTTTTTGAACTGAAAGTTTTGGATGTTTAGCAGCAGATCTAAAACACTCATTTCACATGCAAAAACATAGAAACAGGTGATGATAATGTCACCAAATAAAAATAAAAGTCAAAACTAATTTTTGTATCTTTTTCACATCTTTAAACTCTGAATCTTCCACATCAGATGTTTTGTGTTCGTGTATAAAACAGGAAGTTTGATGTTTGCAAATAAAAACAAAAAAATGAAGTTAACTGAACTTCTGTGATCAGTTCAAATTAATAATCACCTGTCACATTTAATCTATAGTAAGATTGTAACTAATGATTGTTTATCCTTTCAGCAGCACTTCAGGATGGAAACACTGGTTTGGTCAAAGCACAAACTCTCACCCACAGAGCAGAGGAAGGAGGAAACATCACAGTTGCATGCAGGTTTTATTTCTCTGGAAGCAGGAAACTCTTCTGTAAGGAAAAATGTGAAAATGGAAACATTCTTGTTGAAACATCTGATGATGCAGCTCAGAACAGCAGATACAGCATTAAATATGAACAAACATATATTACCTCATATCCTACTCTGTATGTGAGCATCACACAGCTGAATCAGTCTGACTCAGGACGGTACAGGTGCTCTTTGGACAGAGCCTGGAGGCTAGATCCAAACGATGATTTTGAGCTGATTGTCACAGAAGGTGAGTTTCTGTTAACAGTCGTGTTTGTCTTTGAAGGTGTGACAGAAGTTTCACGTCTCAAAGGCAGCTACTTTTCTTTCAAATCACCTACAGATGTTATATTTATCTGAAACATCAAGTTTCATCAGTTCTGCTGTCAAACAGCCCAGAACCACGTCAGTCACATGCAGATATATAAACTGCTTCAAGTGGTCTTATTATGACTCTGATGCTTTCATTGTTCACAGCTTCAACCACTTCAACACCAAACGGGACTCTGAGACCTTTTTCAGCTTCAGTGTTTCTCTCATCAGCCTCCACACCACCAACAACACAGAGTTTAAGCTCAACTTCAGGAAGCTCCACACCTTCATCAGCCTCCTCTGGAAGTTCAGGTACGTTATAGATTTTTATATGTATGCAGATTTACATGTGGTGAAGATCCATTAATGAGTGAACTACACAAGAATGTCACATTAAGAGCTGTGGAAGAATCACTCTGATCTTTTAGTGACGTAAAACAGAAAAACTGTAGAAATAAAGAAAAATAAGTTTCCATCACAGCAGGTCAGCAGCTGAGAGAGAACATGGCTGACTTCCTCAGAGCAGCACTACATGAGATCTGTGCTAGATGACAGATATAGACTGTGATCAGCACATTTCTGCCTTCTGCAGCACAACTTGTTACTCTGTATGTGCACAACTTTACTGCTACATGAACAGACCTGGAGGCCACAAGTTTAAACTGTGATCAAAAGAAATCTTCTCTGTTAAACTCCTGCAGATGTGCTGATTTATGTGGGTCTGTTTCTGGTCGTTATGATCGTCGTCTTATCAGCAGCTCTGCTGATTTTCTACATGAAGAGCAGGACCACTAAACCCAGAGGTGAGGCACAGATTTAATATTCTGTCAAAGAACAGAAATTTAAACCCTCAGCATGTACAGTATAATATACTCCCTTATTCAGTGTATTGCCTACATAAACAGCTCAGCTCAGAATGTCCCAGTTTGCATGAATTAAGTCAGGTGTGACGTTTCTGTCGCGCTGTTTTCACCTTTGAAGTTCAGTCTGTTTGTAAAAAGAGCACCGAATGTTCATTCATGAGTCACAACAGAAACTGATTGTAGCAGATTTGATTGATATGATTTTGATTCTTTATCAGTCATGTGTCTAACTGTATAGTTCTTCATATTGTTCCTGAGTTTAGTTCCTCAGGTTCTTCTTCCTGTAATGTGTCTTAAAGACAGACGTTTATTTTCTGACCTGCATGTTTTTCAGGACCTCCTGTGGAAACAGACACAGAGGTGAGTTTTAGGACCTGTGACACACATCAGCTTCATTATTGTTTGCTTTGTATCTGTCAGCTGGTTTGTTCTCCTGCTGCAGGTCAACAGGTTGTATGAAGAGATCAGAGAGTGTGACATAGCGAGCAGGTCACCTCCTGTAGAAGTGTCTTCAGTTTATGATCACCCCAAAGGTCCCCGTTCAGGTGGAGATGAAAGCGGAGGCATCTACAGCCTCGTCACATCTGCTCAGAACAACGTGAGTAAAACTGTGGTGTGATTCTAAGCTGAGGTCATAAACCAGGTAACTGTTTGTGTAGTGAAGTAATTCATCTGTTCTCAGACACAAAGATCAAAGTTTGGAAAGTTTTTAAATGTTCCACTGACAGACCGAAGAAATAAAAGTTCTTCTTTTGTTTAAAATAAAATATTTTAAAGGGAGAAAAAGACTGTTAAGAATCTTTTCATTAATTAAATTTATATTTCTTTCACTAATATGAGTTTAAAAAAACAAAAGAAAAATCACCTTTATGGTGGAACATTGATTAAAATTTAATATTCATCCAGATCTATTTATAATGCTGTTTCATTTCTACCTGTCAGCCAATAGTAATGCTCAGAAGTGCTGGATAGTGATACAGCTGCTCTTGTTCCACATTATTAGGTAAAGCAAGTTAACACAGTAAGTGGACTGGTTCATACAAAGTGCTTTTGTACTCAAAGTGCTTTACACAACTTCCCTCATTTACCCTCTAACACCCATTCATACAAGCACTCTTATTCTGTGCTTCTTCTACACAAGTGCTTTCAATGTCACACATTTGTGCTCTGACGAATGCATCAGAGAGCAACTTGGGGTTGGTATGTTGCTCAAGGATATTTGGCACACAGAGTGGAGCAGACAGGCATCAGAGTCTAAAGTTTGATCTCACTTTTGTATCTCAGGTTGAAGACAACTCACTTTGTCTCTGTTACTCTGAGGTGGATTTTTCCCACAGTCCTGACACAAACGGCGCCCCCTGTGGTAACTCAGCTGATGCTGTCCACTCCACGTCTTCAGAGGACCTCAGCACCACCAACCACACCAAAGATGCTTCACCTCCTCTGTACTCTACTGTTACTTAAGCTATGGATGAAATCTTAACTCTAAATGGTAAATAAAAAGTGAACAACAGCTACAGGAGAAAGTGGTGCCTTTTGAAAAGACTCGCAGCCTCCTGTACTCGTCTCTGGAGTCGTCCATCATTGCATTCAGCAGCTGACTTGGCAGAAAGTTATTGTACAGACTGCTGTGTGAGGATGAATGTGCAGAGTGATTATTTCAGTCTGGAAGTTTCACCTCTTTCAGATGACATTTAGCTGAGAAAACCCACAACATGTCAGTCACAAACAGATAAATAAACTGCTTCAGGTGGTGTTATTATGAGAGACAAATAGAATCAGGCAAAAATAATTTAACATTGAAATAATATCTAATGTAAAAACAATAAAGTGAAGATAAACACTTGGTAAATATTTCCCTTCACAGCTCAAGTGTCAGAAGAGACTGGATGAAGGTCTGAATGTCAAAAGATTCAAGTTATGATCAGAATACATTTAAAAGAAGTCTGAAACATTTTACTCGCCAGAAAAAAAATAAGTGAATAAATATTTGATATAATACAGTAAATATAATGTGAATGAGAGCTGGGATTGGCCTGTGGTCATGATTGTTTAGTTATTCAGGATTTATCAGTTCTGCTCTTTTATTGTGTCGACAAAAGCTTAATATTTGCTTATGATCAAATCTGTTTGGTGAATTAATATCTTGAAGCAATAAAACCTTCCATTAAAACAGAAACTGTTTCTTTGTCTTCCTATCTGATTAATAAAAATTAATTAATTAATCCAATCCAACTTTATTTATAGAGCACTTTAAAAACAACATGGTTGAGGTAGAAGATTAAAAACCATACATTAAACAGACAAAGAAAGTTAAATAACAATAAAATAAATAAATGAAAAAACATCAGTAAATATTAAAATGATTAAAATACAAAATGAGTATTTCATTTATATAATAAATAAAATTAACAAAGTAAAAAAGATTGAGAGAGTCTAAAAGCGAACTATAGCTAAAGCTCAGTCCCCCCCAGTGTTTCAGTCTCGACATGGGGACAGCAAGGAGTGACTGGTCAGTTGATCTGAGAGACCTTTGTGGAGTGTTTGGGTGTAGAAGGTCTGACAGGTAAATAGGAGCCAAGCCAGCAAACAATAACATTTTTTTTGTTTTTCTACATTTAATTAAACAAATGTAGGTGAAGAACTTTTATGTTGATTTTTAGAAAGGTTCCAGAAAAAACTTTAAAACAACTTTTTGAAGATCAGATGTAGAAAATAGTCTTTAGTAGGATTGTAGTGTTCTGTTTGATCTGCAGGACTGACGGCCATTGTATTATAACTAATACCTCTTATAACCATGCTGGAAACAGGCTGGCTTAAATGACTAGCTATTCTTTATTTCCATTTAAATATACATACTGTTCTTCTAAAAAGAGTTTTATCAGCTCCACTTCCTGCTTAATCGTACAGGAGCCTTTATTTTGGAAATTTACAGGAAGTTCTGTGTCACGTTGTTCCAAGTAACTTGACACGGTCGTGATTAGAGACAGAAACTGTCTCGTCTGCTGAAGTTTAGCTCCATCAAAGTTGTCCTTGAGTCAGAGCTGTTGAAGTTTATCAGCTGGCCCCTAACAGTCAGATGAATGTTCGGGAGAAGCCGCTAAAATCGCACAAGTTCCGGTTTCATGTGATCAACGATGCTCCGTGTCTCTGTCAGCTGTTTTACTGAGCCATGAGCTCCATGAAGAGAGTCCAGTGGTTCCACTAGATGGATCCTTCCAGCGTGACCTCCAGGATCCAGACCTGCACACACACTCAGACTGCGGGGATTTATCTGCCTTGTAGTAGGATCGCATCCCTCACCCCGACTGGTGAGAGAGCAGGAGTGTGTGTGTGTGTGTGTGTGTGTGTGTGTGTGTGTGTGGTTTGAAGGCGTGACCTCATCATTAAGAGAAGTAAGAAGTTCCTGGTTTGAAGTGAAGAAGAAGAGAAGCAGCATTAAACCATCAGAGCTCTGAGATGAAACACACTTTGGTCTGCTTCATCTTCCTCAGTGAGTAAATTCTCTTCTTATTTCTGTCACTTTCTCTCTTCTAAGTCTTATTTGTCTCCATTTTATTTTCATTTGTAGGTAATCACTCAGTTTTTGCTACTTCCTTCTTCATTTCTTTGTTCTCTCTCATGGTCACTGATTAGGGAAGGGGAGGGATAGCTCAGTAGGTAGAGTGGTGGCCACATGATCAGAAGGTCGGGGGTTCGATTCTCCTGAACAGCTATCCTGAGGTACCCCCGAGCAAGGTACCGTCCCTACACACTGCTCCCTGGGCGCCCAATGGCTGCCCACTGCTTCACTGAGTGAATGGGTTAAATGCAGAGAGGAATTTCCCCACAGGGATCAATAAAGTACACTTTCTTTCTTTCTGTAGTTAAAGATTGTGTGAAGTTTGGAAATGAGTCACTCAAACATGCAGCTTATTGAAAGCATAAGAAAACTCCTTGAAATAGATAAATATATGTGGAATTTAAATGTTTATACAAACCTTTTTTTTTCACAACTGCAGTTTGCAAATTAATTGGAGATTCACATCAGTTTGAATGCCCATAGATTTCTACTTTTTGTTGTACACTGAACCTGTAATCAAATACTTTTCCTCTACTCTTCTTTGAAAGCAAAACTTATAACAGTAGAGCTGATGAAACAAACACTCTGTGTTTAATTTCTTCTCTTAATCACCTGAAGAGCAACAGCACAGTGAGCGGTGACAAAGTGAGAACTAGCTCATTTCACATGATAGCACAGAAACAGATGATGATGATGATGATGTCATCAAAGATAAATAAAAGTCAAATTTCATTTTTGTATCTTTTTCACAACCTTAAACTCTGAATCTTCCACATCAGATGCTTTGTGTTTGTGTATAAAACAGGAAGTTTGCTGTTTGCAAATAAAAACAGAAAAATAAAGTTAACTGAACTTCTGTGATCAGTTCAAATTAATAATCACCTGTCACATTTAATCTATAGTAAGATTGTAACTAATGATTGTTCATCCTTTCAGCAGCACTTCAGGATGGAAACACTGGTTTGGTCAAAGCACAAACTCTCACCCACAGAGCAGAGGAAGCAGGAAACATCACAGTTAAATGCAGGTTTAAATCCTCAGGAAGGAGAAAACTCTTCTGTAAGGAAAAATGTGAAAATGGAAACATTCTTGTTGAAACATCTGATGATGCAGCTCAGAACAGCAGATACAGCATTAAATATGAAAACAAAGGTGTTACCTCATATGATATTATGTATGTGAGCATCACACAGCTGAAACAGTCTGACTCAGGACGGTACAGGTGCTCTTTGGACAGAGCCTGGAGGCTAGATCCAAACGATGATTTTGAGCTGATTGTCACAGAAGGTGAGTTTCTGCTAACAGTCGTGTTTGTCTTTGAAGGTGTGACAGAAGTTTCACGTCTCAAAGGCAGCTACTTTTCTTTCAAATCACCTACAGATGTTATATTTATCTGAAACATCAAGTTTCATCAGTTCTGCTGTCAAACAGCCCATAACCACGTCAGTCACATGCAGATATATAAACTGCTTCAAGTGGTCTTATTATGACTCTGATGCTTTCATTGTTCACAGCTTCAACCACTTCAACACCAAACGGGACTCTGAGACCTTTTTCAGCTTCAGTGTTTCTCTCATCAGCCTCCACACCACCAACAACACAGAGTTTAAGCTCAACTTCAGGAAGCTCCACACCTTCATCAGCCTCCTCTGGAAGTTCAGGTACGTTATAGATTTTTATATGTATGTAGATTTACATGTGGTGAAGATCCATTAATGAGTGAACTACACAAGAATGTCACATTAAGAGCTGTGGAAGAATCACTCTGATCTTTGAGTGACGTAAAATAGAAAAACTGTAGAAATAAAGAAAAATAAGTTTCCACCACAGCAGGTCAGCAGCTGAGAGAGAACATGGCTGACTTCCTCAGAGCAGCACTACATGAGATCTGTGCTAGATGACAGATATAGACTGTGATCAGCACATTTCTGCCTTCTGCAGCACAACTTGTTACTCTGTATGTGCACAACTTTACTGCTAAATGAACAGACCTGGAGGCCACATGTTTACACTGTGAGTAAAAGAAATCTTCTCTGTTAAACTCCTGCAGATGTGCTGATTTATGTGGGTCTGATTCTGGTCGTTATGATCGTCGTCTTATCAGCAGCTCTGCTGATTTTCTACATGAAGAGCAGGACCACTAAACCCAGAGGTGAGGCTGCAGGCACAGATTTAATATTCTGTCAAAGAACGGAAATTTAAACCCTCAGCATGTACAGTATAATATACTCCCTTATTCAGTGTATTGCCTACATAAACAGCTCAGCTCAGAATGTCCCAGTTTGCATGAATTAAGTCAGGTGTGACGTTTCTGTCGCGCTGTTTTCACCTTTGAAGTTCAGTCTGTTTGTAAAAAGAGCACCGAATGTTCATTCATGAGTCACAACAGAAACTGATTGTAGCAGATTTGATTGATCTGGTTTTGATTCTTTATCAGTCATGTGTCTTATCTAACTGTAGTTCATTTGTAGTTCTTCATATTGTTCCTGAGTTTAGTTCCTCAGGTTCTTCTTCCTGTAATATGTCTTAAAGACAGACGTTTATTTTCTGACCTGCATGTTTTTCAGGACCTCCTGTGGAAACAGACACAGAGGTGAGTTTTAGGACCTGTGACACACATCAGCTTCATTATTGTTTGCTTTGTATCTGTCAGCTGGTTTGTTCTCCTGCTGCAGGTCAACAGGTTGTATGAAGAGATCAGAGAGTGTGACATAGCGAGCAGGTCACCTCCTGTAGAAGTGTCTTCAGTTTATGATCACCCCAAAGGTCCCCGTTCAGGTGGAGATGAAAGCGGAGGCATCTACAGCCTCGTCACCTCTGCTCAGAACAACGTGAGTAAAACTGTGGTGTGATTCTAAGCTGAGGTCATAAACCAGGTAACTGTTTGTGTAGTGAAGTAATTCATCTGTTCTCAGACACAAAGATCAAAGATTTGGAAAGTTTTTAAATGTTCCACTGATAGACCGAAGAAATAAAAGTTCTTCTTTTGTTTAGAGCAGAGAAAAAATTTTAAAGGGAGAAAAAGACTGTTAAGAATCCTGTCATTAATTAAATTTATATTTCTTTCACTAATATGAGTTTAAAAAAACAAAAGAAAAATCACCTTTATGGTGGAAAGTTTATCATAATTTAATATTCATGCAGGTCTATGTATAATGCTGTTTCATTTCTACCTGTCAGCCAATAGTAATGCTCAGAAGTGCTGGATAGTGATACAGCTGCTGTTGTTCCACATTATTAGGTACAGCTAGTTAACACAGTAAATGGACTGGTTCCTACAAAGTGCTTTTGTACTCAAAGTGCTTTACACAACTTCCCTCATTTACCCTCTAACACCCATTCATTGTTTGGGTGCTTTCTATCTAACACTCAGACACATTTGTGCTCTGACGAATGCATCAGAGAGCAACTTGGGGTTGGTATGTTGCTCAAGGCTGTTTGGCACACAGAGTGGAGCAGACAGGCATCAGAGTCTAAAGTTTGATCTCACTTTTGTATCTCAGGTTGAAGACAACTCACTTTGTCTCTGTTACTCTGAGGTGGATTTTTCCCACAGTCCTGACACAAACGGCGCCCCCTGTGGTAACTCAGCTGATGCTGTCCACTCCACGTCTTCAGAGGACCTCAGCACCACCAACCACACCAAAGATGCTTCACCTCCTCTGTACTCTACTGTTACTTAAGCTATGGATGAAATCTTAACTCTAAATGGTAAATAAAAAGTGAACAACAGCTACAGGAGAAAGTGGTGCCTTTTGAAAAGACTCGCAGCCTCCTGTACTCGTCTCTGGAGTCGTCCATCATTGCATTCAGCAGCTGACTTGGCAGAAAGTTATTGTACAGACTGCTGTGTGAGGATGAATGTGCAGAGTGATTATTTCAGTCTGGAAGTTTCACCTCTTTCAGATGACATTTAGCTGAGAAAACCCACAACATGTCAGTCACAAACAGATAAATAAACTGCTTCAGGTGGTGTTATTATGAGAGACAAATAGAATCAGGCAAAAATAATTTAACATGGAAATAATATCTAATGTAAAAACAATAAAGTGAAGATAAACACTTGGTAAATATTTCCCTTCACAGCTCAAGTGTCAGAAGAGACTGGATGAAGGTCTGAATGTCAAAAGATTCAAGTTATGATCAGAATACATTTAAAAGAAGTCTGAAACATTTTACTCGCCAGAAAAAAAATAAGTGAATAAATATTTGATATAATACGGTAAATATAATGTGAATGAGAGCTGGGATTGGCCTGTGGTCATGATTGTTTAGTTATTCAGGATTTATCAGTTCTGCTCTTTTATTGTGTCGACAAAAGCTTAATATTTGCTTATGATCAAATCTGTTTGGTGAATTAATATCTTGAAGCAATAAAACCTTCCATTAAAACAGAAACTGTTTCTTTGTCTTCCTATCTGATTAATAAAAATTAATTAATTAATCCAATCCAACTTTATTTATAGAGCACTTTAAAAACAACATGGTTGAGGTAGAAGATTAAAAACCATACATTAAACAGACAAAGAAAGTTAAATAACAATAAAATAAATAAATGAAAAAAACAGTAAATATTAAAATGATTAAAATACAACATGAGTATTTCATTTATATAATAAATAAAATTAACAAAGTAAAAAAGATTGAGAGAGTCTAAAAGCGAACTATAGCTAAAGCTCGGTCCCCCCCAGTGTTTCAGTCTCAACATGGGGACAGCAAGGAGTGACTGGTCAGTTGATCTGAGAGACCTTTGTGGAGTGTTTGGGTGTAGAAGGTCTGACAGGTAAATAGGAGCCAGGCCAGCAAACAATAACATTTTTTTTGTTTTTCTACATTTAATAAAACAAATGTAGGTGAAGAACTTTTATGTTGATTTTTAGAAAGGTTCCAGAAAAAACTTTAAAACAACTTTTTGAAGATCAGATGTAGAAAATAGTCTTTAGTAAGATCGTAGTGTTCTGTTTGATCTGCAGGACTGACGGCCATTGTATTATAACTAATACCTCTTATAACCATGCTGGAAACAGGCTGGCTTAAATGACTAGCTATTCTTTATTTCCATTTAAATATACATACTGGTCTTCTAAAAAGAGTTTTATCAGCTCCACTTCCTGCTAAATCGAACAGGAGCCTTTATTTTGGAAATGTACAGGAAGTTCTGTGTCACGTTGTTCCAAGTAACTTGACATGCTCGTGATTAGAGACAGAAACGGTCTCGTCTGCTGCAGTTTAGCTCCATCAAAGTTGTCCTTGAGTCAGAGCTGTTGAAGTTTATCAGCTGGCCCCTAACAGTCAGATGAATGTTCGGGAGAAGCCGCTAAAATCGCACAAGTTCCGGTTTCATGTGATCAACGATGCTCCGTGTCTCTGTCAGCTGTTTTACTGAGCCATGAGCTCCATGAAGAGAGTCCAGTGGTCCCACTAGATGGATCCTTCCAGCGTGACCTCCAGGATCCAGACCTGCACACACACTCAGACTGCGGGGATTTATCTGCCTTGTAGGAGGATCGCATCACTCACCCGACTGGTGAGAGAGCAGGAGTGTGTGTGTGTGTGTGTGTGTGTGTGTGTGTGTGTGGTTTGAGGGCGTGACCTCATCATTAAGAGAAGTAAGAATTTCCTGGTTTGAAGTGAAGAAGAAGAGAAGCAGCATTAAACCATCAGAGCTCTGAGATGAAACACACTTTGTTCTGCTTCATCTTCCTCAGTGAGTAAATTCTCTTCTTATTTCTGTCACTTTCTCTCTTCTAAGTCTTATTTGTCTCCATTTTATTTTCATTTGTAGGTAATCACTCAGTTTTTGCTACTTCCTTCTTCATTTCTTTGTTCTCTCTCATGGTCACTGATTAGGGAAGGGGAGGGATAGCTCAGTAGGTAGAGTGGTGGCCACATGATCAGAAGGTCGGGGGTTCGATTCTCCTGAACAGCTATCCTGAGGTACCCCCGAGCAAGGTACCGTCCCTACACACTGCTCCCCGGGCGCCCAATGGCTGCCCACTGCTTCACTGAGTGAATGGGTTAAATGCAGAGAGGAATTTCCCCACAGGGATCAATAAAGTACACTTTCTTTCTTTCTGTAGTTAAAGATTGTGTGAAGTTTGGAAATGAGTCACTCAAACATGCAGCTTATTGAAAGCATAAGAAAACTCCTTGAAATAGATAAATATATGTGGAATTTAAATGTTTATACAAACCTTTTTTTCACAACTGCAGTTTGCAAATTAATTGGAGATTCACATCAGTTTGAATGCCCATAGATTTCTACTTTTTATTGTACACTGAATCTGTAATCAAATACTTTTCCTCTACTCTTCTTTGAAAGCAAAACTTATAACAGTAGAGCTGATGAAACAAACACTCTGTGTTTAATTTCTTCTCTTAATCACCTGAAGAGCAACAGCACAGTGAGCGGTGACAAAGTGAGAACTAGCTCATTTCACATGATAGCACAGAAACAGATGATGATGATGATGATGTCATCAAAGATAAATAAAAGTCAAAACTCATTTTTGTATCTTTTTCACATCTTTAAACTCTGAATCTTCCACATCAGATGGTTTGTGTTCGTGTATAAAACAGGAAGTTTGCTGTTTGCAAATAAAAACAGAAAAATGAAGTTAACTGAACTTCTGTGATCAGTTCAAATTAATAATCACCTGTCACATTTAATCTATAGTAAGATTGTAACTAATGATTGTTCATCCTTTCAGCAGCACTTCAGGATGGAAACACTGGTTTGGTCAAAGCACAAACTCTCCTTCGTACAGAAAAGGAAGGAGGAAACATCACAGTTGCATGCAACTTTTATTTGTCTGGAAGCAGGAAACTCTTCTGTAAGGAAAAATGTGAAAATGGAAACATTCTTGTGGAAACATCTGATGATGCAGCTCAGAACGGCAGATACAGCATTAAATATGAAAACAAAGGTGTTACCTCATCTGATATTATGTATGTGAGCATCACACAGCTGAAACAGTCTGACTCAGGACGGTACAGGTGCTCTTTGGACAGAGTCTTGTTGACAGATGGAAACGATGATTTTGAGCTGATTGTCACAGAAGGTGAGTTTCTGCTAACAGTCGTGTTTGTCTTTGAAGGTGTGACAGAAGTTTCACGTCTCAAAGGCAGCTACTTTTCTTTCAAATCACCTACAGATGTTATATTTATCTGAAACATCAAGTTTCATCAGTTCTGCTGTCAAACAGCCCAGAACCACGTCAGTCACATGCAGATATATAAACTGCTTCAAGTGGTCTTATTATGACTCTGATGGTTTCATTGTTCACAGCTTCAACCACTTCAACACCAAACGGGACTCTGAGACCTTTTTCAGCTTCAGTGTTTCTCTCATCAGCCTCCACACCACCAACAACACAGAGTTTAAGCTCAACTTCAGGAAGCTCCACACCTTCATCAGCCTCCTCTGGAAGTTCAGGTACGTTATAGATTTTTATATGTATGCAGATTTACATGTGGTGAAGATCCATTAATGAGTGAACGATACAAGAATGAGACATTAAGAGCTGTGGAAGAATCACTCTGATCTTTGAGTGAAGTAAAAGAGAAAAACTGTAGAAATAAAGAAAAATAAGTTTCCACCACAGCAGGTCAGCAGCTGAGAGAGAACATGACTGACTTCCTCAGAGCAGCACTACATGAGATCTGTGCTAGATGACAGATATAGACTGTGATCAGCACATTTCTGCTTTCTGCAGCACAACTTGTTACTCTGTATGTGCACAACTTTACTGCTACATGAACAGACCTGGAGGCCACATGTTTACACTGTGAGTAAAAGAAATCTTCTCTGTTAAACTCCTGCAGATGTGCTGATTTATGTGGGTCTGATTCTGGTCGTTATGATCATCGTCTTATCAGCAGCTCTGCTGATTTTCTACATGAAGAGCAGGACCACTAAACCCAGAGGTGAGTCTTAAAGCAGATTATTGATGTAAGTGTAATTCTCATTTAGATTTTTACAGGAAGACCAAATAGAAAAGATTGTTTCTCTTCCACAGTTTTCCACCTTTTGTTGTATAAAATCAGTGTAACTCTGATCCAGTCACCACGATGAGAGTGTGTCTACGTCATGTTAACACCAGATAATCTCAGACTGACAGAGCTGCTGTGAAAACAGACCGTTGGACTGAAAGGTGTTACTGATCTGATGGTGACGATCACCAAGACAGAGTCTCACTTGGATATGTTCAAAAATAATCCTTCAAAATTACAGTTTTATCAAATAACCATAAAACACACAGGAAAACATGGCACCATGGTTGATCTGGTTTTGATTCTTTATCAGTCATGTGTCTTATCTAACTGTAGTTCATTTGTAGTTCTTCATATTGTTCCTGAGTTTAGTTCCTCAGGTTCTTCTTCCTGTAATGTGTCTTAAAGACAGACGTTTATTTTCTGACCTGCATGTTTTTCAGGACCTCCTGTGGAAACAGACACAGAGGTGAGTTTTAGGACCTGTGACACACATCAGCTTCATTATTGTTTGCTTTGTATCTGTCAGCTGGTTTGTTCTCCTGCTGCAGGTCAACAGGTTGTATGAAGAGATCAGAGAGTGTGACATAGCGAGCAGGTCACCTCCTGTAGAAGTGTCTTCAGTTTATGATCACCCCAAAGGCCCCCGTTCAGGTGGAGATGAAAGCGGAGGCATCTACAGCCTCGTCACCTCTGCTCAGAACAACGTGAGTAAAACTGTGGTGTGATTCTAAGCTGAGGCCATAAACCAGGTAACTGTTTGTGTAGTGAAGTAATTCATCTGTTCTCAGACAGCAAACTCAGATTCTAAAGTTTGATCTTACCTTTTTATCTCAGGTTGAAGACAGCTCACAAAGTCTCTGTTACTCTGAGGTGGATTTTTCCCACAGTCCTGACACAAACGGCGCCCCCTGTGGTAAGACAGCTGATGTTGTCTACTCCACGTCTTCAGAGGACCTCAGCACCACCAACCACACCGAAGATGCTTCACCTCCTCTGTACTCTACTGTTACATCAGTATGAACTACATCAGTACTTAAGCTATGGATGAAGTCTTAACTCTCTCAGTGGACAACAGCTCAACACAACTGATACAAAAGCTTATTTATTTTTCTGCTTTTGACATATTTTTAAGTTAAACGTGGAGTCAGCTCAGGATAAAGTGACTTTTATTTTAGCTTAACATTCAACTAAAGAATGTTGCAATACCACAGTTAAAATAGCAGATGTTAGCATTATGGTATGATGCTACAGCACAGATTCAGTAAAAAGAGAACTGTGCATTTTGGAAAGACTTCCAGCCTCCTGTACTCGTCTCTGGAGTATTCCATCATTGCATTTAGCAGTTGACTTGGCAGAAAGTTATTGTACAGACCGCTGTGTGAGGATTAATGTGCAGAGTGATTAGGTCAGCCCGGAAGTTTCACCTCTTTCAGATGACGTTTAGCTGAGAAAAACCACAGCATGCAGATAAATAAACTACTTCATGTGGTGTTATTATGACTGATTGTTTCACTCTTCACAAGTCAATCATAGCAGACCCAAATATAGCAGAAATAGATTTTCAGCCTTCTGTACAGAGGACAAAAATGGGTTATTATAGCTAATTTTTCATGCATGACAGAATAGTTTTATATTGTGCCCTCATTTCCATTCCGAAGCTTAAAAATCACACAAAGTTGAAAAAACAACTGGATATACGGCGGGCGGTCCTCTACCAGAGGCCTCGGAGCTTGAGGGTCCTACGCAGATCCATCTTTGCTGTTTCAGGACCGCGCTCTTCTGGACAGAGATCTCAGATGTTGTTCCTGGGATCTGGTGGAGCCACTCCTAGCTTGGGAGTCACTGCACAGAGCGCTCCGATTACCACTGGGACCACTGTTACCTTCACCCGCCACATCTTCTCGAGCTCTTCTCTGAGCCCTTAATACTTCTCCAGCTTTTTGTGTTCCTTCTTCCTGATGTTGCTGTGATATTGCTATATCACTATGGCCGTCTTTCTCTGCTTGTCCACCACTTTTCTGTCCGGCCATCCCCATTTGTCTGTCTGTATCTGGAAATCCCACAGGATCTTAGCTCGGTCATTCTCCACCACCCTAGGGGGGCATCTTCCATTTTGACCTCAGGACTTTCAGGCCATACAGATGTTCCTGTATACTATTCCGGTCACTTGGTTATGGCATTCCATGTATTCCCTTCCTGCTAGCATCTTGCACCCTGCTGTTATGTGCTGGATTGTCTCAGGGGCATCTTTACACAGCCTGCACCTGGGCTCTTGCCTGGTGTGATTGTTCCTGTGCTGCTCTAGTGCCTCTGTGCTGTCTTTCAGTCCAGCTTTGTCCAGCCACTGGTTGCATGTCAGCCACTTCCTCTATCTGCTGGTGGTACATACCGTGCAGGGCCCTATCCTGCCAAGATGGTCCCTCCTGTTCCTTGGGTTTCTGCTGCCTGAGGTGTTCACTGAGCATGTGGTCAGTTGGCTCCTTTGGCCAGCTTATTATACCAGCTGGGTACCTGATCACGGGCAGGGCGTAGGTGTTGATAGCCCGGATCTTGTTCTTACCGTTCAGCTGACTCCTCAGGACTTGCCCGACCCTCTGCAGGTACCTGGTGGTTGCAGCTTCCCTAGCGGCCTCTCCATTGTATCCATTTGGTTGTGGGATTCCCAAATACTTGTAGCTGTCCTCGATGTTTGCAGTGTTGCCCTCTGGTAGTGCTTCAGTGAATCGATGTCTCATCCACTCATACAGCTTGATGTTATCCAGGTAGAGGATGTGCTGACGATTGCTCCATTCTGTAGTCGGTATCCGTAGCCAGTCTTGTCAATGATCTCACTGAGGGGGTTCAGGCCTATGCAGAACAGCAGTGGGGACAGAGTATTTCCTTGGTAGACCCCACACTTGATGGTGACATGCTATTGGCTTGAAGTAGGCCTCCAGTGTTGTACGCCACATCCCCACTGAGTTCCTGTTGATCTTGTACAATTCTAGGCATTCCAGGATCCAGGTGTGGGGCATCCAGTCATAGGCCTTCTTGTAGTTAATGGGGGCAGTGCACAGGTTGGTGAGCCTGGTCTTGCAGTCTTGGGCGACTGTTCTGTCTACCAGTAACTGCTGTTTCACTTCTCTGGTATACTTGCCAAGTCATTTCTGTGCCCCGCTCATGTTAGCCACTGTGACGCCTGACAGGAGCTTCCATGTAGTAGTCGGAGATATATACTGAAATATTTAGCTGCCGTGGAATCACAATGTATATAGTTATTGTGTCACATGTATCAGAGTGTTTTGATTGTTTTTCCTTTACATACTTGTTGTTTAAATATTAAACTGCAACAAACTAGCATTCACTTTATTCCCCAACCCAACCCCCCCCCAAAAAAAACAAAAAAGAAGAGATGCAGTAATTTACATATTTTAATGAAAATAAACATAAACATTGGCATTTTAACAGTGTATGGTCTTTATCTTTTACAAAATATCTTATAAATATTACAATACACACATTTCCTTCACTTGTGCAGTGGAAGTATTTGAGCTCAGCTTCCTCATACAAAGAATATTTACCTTAGTTGCAAATTAATTCAATGCAACACGTCTTAACTAGTTTCGCCTCTTTATTTCAACTGTGTTGGATCATTAAATGTATTTATGCAAAAGTAGCAACAGAAATATTTCTGTGGCTTTAACTTATGTGACACTCCGACTGCAACGCTGCTGAACTGCTGCGTGCTTCGTCTGTGTTGTCAACAAAAATTAACATTTTTTTAAGTTAACAGAGAACTTAGAAGGTAAAAAAGGTAAGTATAAACCAAAAACAAACACTTGGTAAATATTTCCCTTTACAGCACTGCAGTGCTCAAAGAATAATAAAATAATAGTAAGCACTCGATACAACAAACTAAATACAAAATGTTAATGTGACATTCAAATAACAGTGACAGGTAAAAAATTAAATTGTGGCACATTACAGGTAAACACACGGAGGAGGAGGAGGATGAAGGTCAGCTGACAGAATAAAAGCTGCATAGAGTCAATATCACAAATCTCTAATGTAGAGAAGACGATTTTGGAAGCTCGCGTGCCGTTTCTACTCTCAAGCAGATTCTTATCTTTAAGTTGACCGAAGTTTTGAAATTTTTCTGACTTTATCAGTGCTGCGTTTACTGCTGTGTTCCACATCCTGTTAGGTACGTATGAAGAATTGAAGCATGTCAGAGCAAATCACTGAGTGTAGATTCTTCCTCACTGTCTGTAAAACATCATGTAAAACACGTCTTCACTGGAGCAGTCCAATGTTAAATTATACATCTTAATGCTTTTGCTGGTTAAACTCAATGAGCAGACTGATTTTATTTGTGTAGTTTGTCACAGTGAACGTCACATTGGTTCCATGTTGGTCTAAGTTGACTCCAGGCTCATGTGTGAAATAATTCTTCATATAAAAATAAACACATTTAACCCTCACTTGATGCTACTCCAGATTTCAAAGTGTTGTTTACATCCTGTTTGTAAATTAATTAAAATATGATGGATTGAAATGTAAAATGTAAAATACTCAAAGATTTCAAATTGAATTAACAAGCAGCATTCACTGCTTCTTCTTTGTTACAATAACGCAGCACACTGGCTGTGCAGTCTGTCTGCCCACAGCTCTTCACATGTGTACTAAACACACACACGACATGCACGGCTGCAGTGACACACCTCACTTACACATGATATTAACATGAAGCCTCTGGGATCAGATCAATCTTATTAGAAAAATAACATTTAAAGGTGAACGCAGTCTTAAAAGCACATGAACTTCGAGTTAGAAAGACAAACTTTGGCTAATTCAGGACAACAAGAGCTACGGGTAGAAGCAGATAACGTTTTAGGCTTTTCCAAAAACCAAACGGATCATATCCAAAGTCTGAGAAGTTCACTGGGACTCTTTGGGGTCTTATAGCAGAACCCTGGTCCAAACTCATTCGGCTCTCCTGCTCTGGCATCTACAAAACTCGAGTCCATAAACACACAAAGGAAAATAAGATAAGTGGAAGAACGTGGAAGTCAAATCTCAGGATGAACAATCATGTTTCCAACGTTATCTGGTGAGAGGATAAAACACCTGCAGGTTCAAAACTCAAAGAGGAGACATGATTCTTCATCCACAGGATTATTAGTAATAAATTATTATCAGGCAGTTTTTAAATACACATCATTACAATAAGTTACTTTAAAAGTAGAAAAATATTATATACCGTTGGTACTTGGTGATAAAGTCTGAGGACTGTGATGCTAAAAGGCAAAGTGCAAAAACAACTGAGGCTCAACAGGAAGTGTTTCTGAAGCCTCCTTTCAACAAAGGCTGGAAAAGGGACATGAAGTCCACATGAATGACTCTCCTATAAATCTTCCACTGGTGTCCTGACACCAGACACAAACGTCCTGTTGGAGGCCTCAGTTTGGTTAAATATCTGTCCCTTTATGATACAATGAAAAGAAAACTACTGAGCGATGTGTGTTTCTAAGGTATTTCATAAGCAGAAACTCAGGAGCTGCAGTGTTAATAGTGCAGAAAAAGGAAGTCGGTAGCCACAGCGAGTTCCTTCTGTTAACATCATGAATGTGTTTGCACTTCACTTTAAACAGACGCTCAAGTTTCAGTTTCCAGAAATATCTGTGCTAAAAATGTAAATGATCATTGCAGAACTGCAACTTAACAACATTTTAAGTATCTGTTAATGCTCCATGTTTAGTGTGACAGAAAAATTCTGATGTCCTTTCTGTAAACTGCAGTCTTACACTCAGCGCTTCATGTTTCTTCCTATTATTAACCAGATCAGTGTCGTCTGTGGTTTGTAGTTGTGTTGCTGCTCGTTTCAGATAATGCAGCCCATGAACATGCAGAGCGTGCATAAGAGATAAAGTGTTTTCCTTTCTGACACGTTTTATTCCAAAAACTGGAGCGAATGCAAAAACTGCAATCCTCAGAGTGAGACAGCCTTTAACTGCAGTCATAACAAACAGAAGCAAACCAGCTGGAGATGAGTGAGCATCACAGCAGTGTTTGTCTCATATGTTATAGAGGCTCTGTGTACCAACACTAACCCCCATCACAGCTTCGTTTAAAAGGACGTCTGCACTCTCTGAATGGCATGAAGTCAAATTAGAGATCGCTGCATGTAAAGCTGGCTGATGCTTAGAAACTACACAGAAACTGAGAGTGTGAGAGCAAATATCCTGGTAACAGGGCAGGATAAACCTTACAAAGCAAATGCAGGCTGATAACTCGAAAGCAGCCAGATGTTCAGGCTTGAAGAAAAATTTTGACTTCATGAAATAAATTTATTGCATGAAGTCATGAGCATAAAGGATAAAGCAGAAGCAAAGCAGAAAAGAAACCACAGTGCTGCTCTTCTTAAAAACAGAACTCACAGCCTGTTTCAGTCACTGGCAGCGTCCTCGTAACGGTTTGTATCTGAGCTACAGTCGCTGAAAACACTCAGCACTATTTTCAGGCATAAAAAATATGATTATCTGATGCATGTGTGTCAGTGTTACTCGTAATATTTCTAATAAAGCTAAAATAAAGAACCTAAAAAACAGAGTTTAGAGAAAGACTTCTTCAAAGTCAGACAGTTCTGGTTTTGTTTAAAGTAAATTTCTCCCTCTGCCTTTTTTTTGTTTTTCATCTTTTGGTTTTTGTTTTTCAAGGTGCACAGTCCAGTTTTTCTTTTTCTTTTTACATGTACAAGTTTTGCACATTTTTAAAACCCACAGTTATGATGGCCTACACTATAAAAATAATGCTGGAGGAAGAAAACCTGAATTTTCCTGATTTTGATTTGACCTCCAGTGATTGAACTGTCAGTCACAGTGTGTGATCACTTTGGTTTTTCACGGAGGAAAGGAAGTGAACTTTTTCTCTGAAGTGACGTCTTTGAGCCGTTTGCTGCCACGACAGCATGGCTGAAGTCTGATGTAGTGCGCAGGGAGGAGGAGGAGGATTTCTGGGTGGCGTCTGAGCCTTTGAGCCAGGCATCATGAGAACTGATCCATCACAGTGCTGGAGCTCGAAGGTGCTGAGGTGTGCTGCAGTGCTGCTGAGCCAGGCACTGCTATACCTGCTGCTGCTGCACCAACCGTCTGTAATGTGGCATGACTTTGCTCTCTGGGAGGTACAGCGCCATCTCCAGGGCGACCAGGATGGTGAACTCGAATGATATGAGCTCCCTCCTGCTGATCCTGAAACGCTCCTCCAGCTTCTGCAGAATCAGACAAACCAGCATGTGAGAGAGAACAAATACTTTCTGACGACACAAACGGTTTCATGTCTGACTCCACGTCTGTGGGAGTTTTAAATCTTGAAATTAAAATAAACATGGTATCTTTTGACATTTTTATATTGGCTGTTCTTTTTAACTAAACTTCTGTAAAAAAAAGTATTTACCCCATTTCCTGATTTATTTATTTTTTAATTTACTAGCCAAAGAGAACCCAATTAAATAAAAACTGCAGTTTTTAAATCATTATTTTAATCTATTGAGGGTTCTTGGCAGCAAGAATTGCAATCAAGTGTTTGCATAAGTGCCAATGAGTCTTTCACATTGCTGTGGAGGATTTTTGTCGCGCTGTTCTTTACAGAATTGTTTTAATTCAGCCACATGGAGGGTTTCTGAGCAGGAACAGCCTGTTTAAGGTCACAGCATCTCAATCCTATTTGAGTCTGGACTTTAATGAGGCCACTTCAAAACTTTCACTTTTTGAAGCGGCAAAGCAGCCCCAGAGCTTCCACACCGCCACCACCATGTTTGATTACTGGTTTGATGTTCTTTCTGAAATGCTTTGTTACTTTTTAACGGGTCTCGGGTCTTTCAGAAAGTTCAGCTTTTGTCCACAGAACATTTCCCTCAAAGTCGTGGGAATCATCAAGATGTTGTTTGGCAAATGTGTGATGAGTGTGATTTTTGGTCACAGTGGTTTTCTCTTTAGAGCTGACCAATGGCCATGCCATGAACTCTGACCTTAACTGAGGCAAGTGAAGCCTGCAGTTCTTTAGATGTTGTTCTAAGGTCTTTTGTCACCTCCTGGATGAGTTGTTCATGTGTTCTTGGAGTATTTTTGGTCGGCCGGCCACTCCTGAGAACTGTTCACAGTTTTCTCCATTTGTGGGTATTCATACTCTCCCCATGCCTTAGAAATGGCTTCGTAATCCTTTCATTGATAGATGTCAATGACTGTTAAAATCACAGTTCTAAACCCTTTTCCAACTTCACTCCACCAGCATGCATCGTATCCTGTCAATTTGTGGGGCACATCCAGCTTTTTTTTTTTTTTTTTTTTTTTACCTCATTACCAACAAGCTGAGAACAAAGTACCTGTGAGTTAGGACGACTCGCTTATCGTAATTTTAGGAGCATGATAACACCGTGAGTTAGTTTGGTCCATAACTATGATTGTTGGTTCTTATTTAAATGTATATAAAAAAAAATCATCCATCCATTAATCCACGCATTCACCCTCCATCTGTTAAATCTACTAAATCAGCATTATTGTAATAAACCACATCAGATGTTCTGTGAGCCACATCACAAACTTCAGTGTCATTTTTTCTGACCACTTCTCAGCTGTTTCTTTAGATCGTGGCATGATGTGTCGCTTTATGAGATCTTTTAATTTGTTTCACTTTGTCAGACAACTTCTATTTTAGTGATTTCTTGATTAAACATGTATAACAGTAATAAGGCCCAAGTGCGTTTAGTGTAACTGAACTCAGCTTTATAAAAACTGTCGTTAATCACATTTAATAATTTAACAAGGGGGGAATTACTCTTTCACACAGGGCCAGGTATGTAAATACATTTAATCACCAGTTTAGTTACTCAGGTTATCTTTGCCTTTTTTTGATTATCTGAAAAATAAAGTGTGACAAATGAGCAAAAATAAATAAAGAAATCAGGAAAAGGGACAAATAGTTTTTCACAGCACTGTATTTGTAATCAGTGTTTCATTAGATATGTTAATGAGGTAAAACTAAAAAGATCCATAACTCCATAAAAACTAAAGAAATGTGCAACGTTCGTCTGCTTGGTAGTAATATGCAGGGCTTTTGTTTTGGTGGTCACAGAACTGAAACAATTAAAATAAATATTTTTGAGCCATGAAAAAAGTGAATATGCAGCATAAAAACAGTACACTGATAATGCAGGACTCAATCAGACCTCAGGGATTCTCTCCTACATGGTCTCAACACACGACTATAAAGGACATTAACAGCCTCTAGTCCTGCAGCTCGAACACTCAGCAGGTCGTTTTCCACCTGCTCAGGTAGATCAGCCTCAGAGGCTCTGAGCAAGAGGAACATGATCTGACTGACAAGGCAGATTTTTTCACTGACACTGACACTGTGCGTGTGTGTGTGTGTGTGTGTGTGTTACATACGTCAATTAGATGTTTGACTTCCTGTTTCTTGAGGTCACTGCTGATCTTAGCTGCCAATAGGATGCATGCAGCTGAGACCAACTTCCTGTGAACAACATCAACAGTTACGTAAGTGACAGGACATCAGGCCACAGAGTAAAAGCAGAGTAACAGTCGTACTTTGGTCATTAGAGCTCCTCATAACAATGCAGACTGCTCACTCTCCGGACAACATTTATTCTTAAAGGAATTATTGTCTTAGTTTGAAATAATGTATCAAGTCTTTATGTGGTGTTTTCTATGCGTTAACAATCAGTTTCTAATTATAAGACTTGTTGTCAGTTTTTGACTGAATCATTACATCAGTCATCAGTTAGATATTAAAGACCTTGAGTTGGACGTAGACATACTCTATAAAATAACTATAAATG
Organism: Pelmatolapia mariae; assembly: GCF_036321145.2. Taxonomy (NCBI): domain Eukaryota; kingdom Metazoa; phylum Chordata; class Actinopteri; order Cichliformes; family Cichlidae; genus Pelmatolapia; species Pelmatolapia mariae. The sequence goes on along the minus strand of NC_086244.1, from coordinate 5,824,836 downwards.
TCACTGTGATGATGCACACACTTCAATAATAATTTTCCAGGCAGTTAACAGAGACAGAGAGACAGGAGCTTTCCTTCATGTGGTTTATGGGACAGTGAGGACTTCAGTGCATCACAATCAAAGAATACAAACCATCAGCAACAGTGAAAAGTTTTTCTTTTAAACTGAGCTTACTGAAAATAAACACAAGGGGGAGCCACTTCCACATCTCACACTGTGGACTCGACACAGAAAACTGCAGCACATCCACCTTTTAAGCTATCAAACAAATCTTGTTTTACGCTTTCTAACAGGAACACAACGTGATGAAGTCTTCAACCAATCAGATTTTTGACCTGAGACTAATTATGGTGCAGAATTACTTATGATAACAGTAAACAGAGCTAAACAGTCACACGCGAGCCATAGTCGTCATTAACCAGCACTTCAAGCAGAGTGTGAAGCCTATGAACGAAACCGATGACGAGCTGTTTACATGTGGACGACAGTCGAACAAACCTGTTCTGCTTGTTGAGGCGCCCCTGCAGCACCAGCTTTTCAAAGTAGACGTATGCCATCGCAAGGGTGACGGGCTGCAGGCCGCAGTCCTCCCCGACTATTCTCATCTCTCTCTTTAGGCTGGAAAAGAAATAAAGCATGTTCTAATCATTTAATACTCCCTTTTAATATATCTGTGTAGGTTCTTAGTCATCCAGGTCTTGGTAATCTAAGGAGCGACTGGACTTCTTTAAGTTTCTTTAAGATGTTTCATGTCTCATCCCATGAGCTTCTTCAGCTCTAAGACCAAGTGGTGATCCAGTCGCCCCTTTTCACATTACTGTGCTGAAATCCTTTCGTTAGCTGAAATGAGAAACTTTACCTTCGGATTTTGCTGAGGGTGAGTTTAATGTGAGGAAACTTTTCCTTAAAAGTCTCGTTCATATCTTTCTTCAGATCAGACGGTTTGACATATTCTATAACTGTCGTCTGCAGGATAAAAGAACAAAGAGGAAAACAGCATAAGAAAATGAACCAAACCAGAACAAAAAGGAGTAGAAGAATGCATAAACAGAGCACAGAACACATTTAACTGTAAGCAGAGACAATGAGAAGTCAAACAGTTGTCAGTGAATGTAAATAATCTGATGAGGATGTAAACACCGACGGGTAAATATTTCTCTCTGTGACTCATTTATTGTTGCAAAGATCACACTATTTCTCTCGCAGGGAAACTCATTCATGCTTTAGTTTACAATCTTTCCAGGTATTGTGATGACTGTTCGCAGGAGTATCCAATAACCTCATCAAATCTGTTTCAAAAAAGCTGCACTGACTTTACACACTAAATAAAGTCAAACTCCCCTGCTGATTATTTTTAAATCTAACAATGACGCGGGCTTTGGTTCCACCGAGTCGGTCCGTCTCTGTGTCTGTCCTGTTATGGACAGATCACCTGGTAGTGTGTAGCCTAAATCGACAGTCTGCAGCCCCACCCCAGCTGATTTGTTTAAGCAGTTAAGAAAATGGATTGACGGCTCAATAGTTTAGGTATTAGATCACATTGATCTTATAGAAATCTAATATTGCCACAACATCCCTGCTCATTGATCTGCTAAATTTTTCCCTAATAGTCTCAAACACTCAAAGGCAGCTCTGCTCTTTCTCCAATGGGTTTGTTTTATTTTGCAAACTTAAGACGGCCGCCTTCATTTGCATTGAGATCTCCTTTAACCACATGTTGCAGGTTTACAACACAACTCTAACCTTTCACCTGCAAAACTTAAGTGAAGAAACAGACACACCTTTCTGTGAAACAGCCTTTAAGTCACCAGCATTAGGCCATGAAAGAGGAGGTGACAGTGAAGAGCTGCAGGTTCCTCAACAGTTTCTTTACAGCTCAACTCAGTTTAGGCCTTAATCCTGATATTTAGTCACATACACGCTCATGTCAACACTTCCAAGGCCTAATTTAATGGAGAGAAGCCTGCGAGATAATCCTGGTAGACAGTCTGATCTAAACCTTATCATATGCAGGTAACATGCACCGTTTCCATGTAAAGCACCAAACTGGTGTGGGTGGGGGGGTGGGGGGTGTTTTGTAGTTTAGGCGACACTGACAGTAGGTGGTGAAATCACACTGTGTAATACTAACACACACACACACGTTTGCTCACAGTAAGCTCAGTGAAAAGCAGCCCACCTCAGCTGTAATCGTCTCATGAATTAAACACTGTGATACAGTGTGTGTTTGTACCTGTTTAGACATCTTTGTGGGACCAAAAATTGGAATATTATACTTGTGGGGACCAACAGTCACTTATGAGGACAAAAGTGCCGTCCTCACAAGTTTGAAGGCATTTCTCAGGCTCAAAATGTGGTCTTAGTGTCAGGGTTACAATTAGGTTATGGTAGGTTTAGGCTGAGGGTCACGATTAGGCAGTCATTTTTAATGGTTGGGGTTAGGGTGAGCGGCTAGGGAATGCATTAAACGAGAATGTGTGTGTGTGTTTGTCTATAGAGGGATCAAACTAAGCCGCAGCCTATAGGACAGTGAAAAAGAAAAGAGAATGTGTGCTCTGATTACTCTTAGTTCTCGGAGATTTACAATCATCTGTTTTATTCACCCTGTTTGTCTCTCCTTCAGTTTTATTCCTGTTTATTAGAACATGGGAAATTAAAATTCGGGTTTAATGTGATCAATTTACACTTTTAATCTCCCCAAAGCACAGATGTTATTGTCTGACTCAACATTATAATTAAAATGTGTAAAAAAAAAATAGCCAAATACAGAAATCCTGCCAGTCACCAGAGATTAGTGAGTATCTGACTTGGATGATGCATTAATTCATGTGATGATATTAAATGGATTAGATACCACCTACTGGTGTGATCAGCATAGTTTTTACTGAACCTGTTATTCATATGAGTCACACACCAGTGAGCCAAAAACACTATGACCCTGTACATGGTGAATAAGGTTGATTATTTCTCATCAGTGTTGTTGTCACCACTATAAGACAGTAAATGCAGAGCTGAGTGTTGCAGTCATCCTAAAAACAGCAGCAGGGTCAGGTGTAAAGTCACGGGTGTTACAGCCAGATGAGTCTGAGTCAGAGCCGCCCCGAAACATCGAGGCTTGTTGGACGCTTCCTGTGAGCTGACGATTACCTTCAAACAGTCATCTGAGGAGGGACCAACAGTGAAACACCAAGAGGGTGTTGGAGGATGTGCTGGAATAACTATGATGCACAGTGGCTCCAAATCTTACAGGACTAATAGGATCTGCTCTTAATGTCTTGGAGCCTTCAGACATCCTGCTGAATCCCCGCTGTGGCAGGTCGGAGCTTGTTTTGGTGGTACAAGAACCACCGAGAGCAAATTAGATCAGAGTGGTCGTGTTGTTTTGGCTGTCGTTATGATGAATTCTTTTAATTAATTTAGAAACCACAGCTCTTTAATAGCTCACATGTGTTTCAGTAAGATTTCTGCTCGTGTTCAGAGAGGCGCTGGACCCAGCTGAAATCTGATTGGCCTCTGAGATGCGCCATCCCGTCACTAATCACTGGACGGAGTGTGCAGGACTTCACTGGTTGGATCTTTACAGATGCATAAACATCACAGACATCAAACACTTGTGGTAAGCATGATGTTGATGTCGATTTCATGGGGGAGGGCTGGTGATGACAGGAAAGATTACAATGTTTACAAGTTCAAAGAAGCGTATTTATAAGATGGAAATTGGTCATCAGTATAAGTTTGATGGGACTTGAACGTAGCATGAGCGTGCTGCGATGCACAGACAGCTCAACAGTGGTGCTTAGCATTTCATGGCCACAAAGCTTCATCGTAACTCGTTATTCTGGACTTTAGTTTGTGTTAATCTGTGAATCTGTGAATGACTGCTTATTTTAAGCATTAGTTAGCAGCTAGTTCACAACTATAGTGGAATTAAACTAGCATCTTGTGTGTGAAATAATATTTTAGTCATGCTACTCTCATTGCTCGCAAATGAAAGTGATGCAGTTACAAACATTTCTTATTCTATTTTCCTTCATATTCATTCACATTTTAAATCTTATTTACAGAATTGATCGATGCAGATGTGAACTCAGGAGTTACATTACAAACAAGAGGTGTGCTCAACCCTGAAACACTCCATCTGCTGCAGAGTCCTAAGAAATATGAAAACAACAGAATCTGAATGGAAATCTTCCAACGCCAAAGCTTTCAGTGCAGATCTCCTGAGATTTGAACTTTTCTTTTTCATGTTATTGTTTTTTTACTAAACTTGATTTATTTAACTCAACATTAACATTTTTGGTCAACAGACTGAGGCAAGCTACAAATATTAGACCTAATAAGAGCAGCTCCTCAGAATAAGCCCATATTAGATCTGTTCTTGTTATCAGGCAGGAAAATTTGGGAATGCTGTCTCTAAATCGCTGCCATACCAGGCCGCAGCTTTATGATGAAGGCTGTTAATCCTGATGATGCAGAAGAAAGAAAATCTGATTTAGATTAAGGCTGGAGGCTCCGAATTCAGGAAGTTACTGCCAAAATGACTGATTAAAATCTGTCTTGCTGAGGTCACTTAAACCCAAAAATGTGCCCATTTTTAGAACTTCGATAAGATAACACACAAACACAGCCTAGTGAGGGCCACAGCACCAGGTTCGCAGTGCTACAGACCCCAAAGTGTATTAGTTTACTGAAACCATCTGTCCTCTCACAAAGCTCATTAAAGGTGTCAAACAGCCTGCGGAGCTCTGGACGTGGTGTGAAGGAGACGCACAGCTGTCAGCGATTTGCTCCGTGTGGGCGTCCTCAAAAGTAAACAACTATATTTCAAACCATCTGCAGTGTTTTCTTACCATGTAAGAGGCGAAGATCAGCACTCGTTTGTGTTTGCCGCAAGGCCACTGGGGGTCACTGAGCAGGTTGGGGTCATAATCCATCACATCCTCCACACCTGGACAACAATACACATCGATTCAGAAATAATGTCAAAAGAGCAAAACTGAGGTGAGGCGAGCAACACGAGGTGTGATCAACAAGTTCTCTGACTCACAACAAAAACATTTAGTGCATCTAAGCACGATCTGTCTGCATACAGTTAAGGAAAAGAGAATTTTATCCATTTTCCTGTTACTCAGATCAAGTCCCAATAATTTGTCTTTGAGGGAAAGGGAAACCTCTTTGATGCAACATTACCAGCTTGAAATGTGGCTTCTATCCTACTCCAGCTCACTCCTTTGTGCACCTCTTAACTGCTTTCAGCTCAACCACTACTTTTTTTTTTTAACCCCCAGGACATTTGCCCTTCTGCCATGAACCTCACAGAGACTACAGACATCAACTTTAGACTGACAGGGTCCCACTCAGTGATCATTATTGGTGACAACAGTTAGGTTCACGTAAAGAGGAAACAGCAGTTTATGCTGAGAAGTCCACGGTGTCACAGCCTGAAAGTGGACATCAGGTCAGGAGCGTGTGACTGTGAGACTGCGGTTGTGGTGTTATTCAACATTTGAGGGACTGAACTGTGAATTCATTCCCTCAGGTTCAGGATGTCAATGCAGAGCTCTACTACAACATCCTGAGACATTTAACATTCGTTTCAAACCGTTAAGGTAGAGGTGTCGAACTTAGTTTAGCTCATGGGACACGGGAGTTGATTTTAAGAGGGCCATTAAAATAAATTTATTGCACAAAAACTTATAAAAGCTAATTTATTAAACTGTTAACAAAGTTTATGCACAGTTGGGAGACATTCACATTCAGAATAAATCTCAGTTTTTCCTCATTCGGTCAGTGTAAAGTCATTACAAACAAACTGTACCATTAGAAAATTACAGAATCCCATCAGCATGGCTCCTGGGGCTCCACCTTATTCTGGTTCTTTATCAGTGAAAGTGACTCAGTACAAACAACCACACTTATGGCAGGACTGATTCTTAAGGAGCTGCAATACAGTGCTTCCTGTTGAAAAGTCTAAATTGTTTGTCCTTCATCTCAGCAAGTCTGAACTCTGCAAAGTCATCCAGCTGGCTGGATTGAAACTCCTGGGCATCTATGCACATTTGGCATCCCAACTATGGCACAGAGTATTGTGCTTTTCTTTTTTTTTGGCTACGCCAAACACATTGCTCCCTAACAACCTCCCCGATCATCAGAATTCAAAGAGATTTTTGTCCTCTTTCCCCAAAATGAAATTGCAGTGGTGGAGATCCAGCCCATAACCGCCGCTGTGCAGGTTCTAGTGATCGAAAAAGAGCTTACTTGGTGTGATCTGAAAATGGCAGCAGCACCAAAATCTATCATTCTGACATCTGCAGAGATTGTCTTGTTTTTTTTTCCTCTGGAATCAAAAGACAAAATGGATTTGAGAACCACCTGTGCACTTTACCAAGCCTTCATCTGGTTTCATATTATGGACTAAAGAGCATTTCATCATTAAATCACCATTTCGTCCAGTGTTGTTAGTGTTGTCACCAACTGTGAATCAACAGAAGGCGCCCAGGCTTTCTTTCATAGTGCTACCAGTGGTCCAAGCATCTATGCACAGGTACAAGAGCAGCTCTGTACTAATCAACAGCTAAAAACATTATGCCATTTATAACTCTGAGTAAACGAGTCTTTGGTGTTTCTGTCACTACTTAACAAATAAGGTGCAATTATGTCAGTCTTAAGAGCTGCGAGTCTAAAGAAAAACGTCACAAGAGGACTAAAAATATCGAACCTGCTGCGCACGGCCTCGCGCTCACACGCAGCTGTATTGTGTTAATGAAAGGTTGTGGATTAGAAAGAGGGGTTTAGAGGCTAATTCAGGGCTCTGTCACTGTGGATGTGTGTGTTTACAGACGCAGGATGTGAGGACATGCTCATACACATGTGTTTAAAATATAAAGAGGATGATGCTCCAGCACAGCTGCAGCAACTCTCGTTTGCTCTCTTCATCCCGGCATCCTGTGTTTGTTTTCTCTTCCTCACGTTACAGCCTTCTTTAGCATTTCAATCCAGAATTGTTTGAGCAGTTACAGTTCAGCGTCTTTGCCTCGAATTTCTTGATTAACCTTTTCTGAAATCCCATAATTCAAGGAAACAGATCAGTCATATCACTCAGAGTCCTAATGCACCATGACTGTGGTCAGAGGGTTAAATTTACAGCTTTCACAGTTTGAACCATAAACAGACTGTATTTTTGTTGTTCCCTGTAACATGATAAAATCCTTTAACTGTATCTGTGGCTTAATGTCAGTAATTATCTACATTACATCTAATAAATGGCCACATCTTTGGTGAAATTTATTTTTAACAGTTTTAAACTGTTGTTTTTGAAAAACTGTAAAAGACAGAAAAAAAGAATCATTATTATTTTTAGGAGAAGAAAACGTGCACACTGTGACTGAGCTCGGTTCCATTTCTTACCCAGATCCAGTCCCACGGTGCTGCTCAGCCGGCTGGGCGGGTAGCTCCTGCCCGGAATGCTGTGTGTGCTCCTGGAAACGGGAATCTGCAGCGTCAGGTCGCTGGCAGACGACGGCTTCTGCCTCACCAGCGCGTTAGTGGGGTACAGGAACTGTGCGTATGACACAGACTGACACAGAAAGAGAAAGATTTTTTTAAACTGAGATATGATATGAGATCTGACCACAAGAAACTGTTTTGGATCATAAAATGACGTATCCATGTGAAGTAGGTCCACATTTTCTACCCTGCCATAGGTGTCCAGGTGAAAACCCTCTAGCCCCGGCAGCATTTCCAGGGTGGTAGAGATGTTTCCAGACGAGTGTCTCCTCCTGGGGTGATTTAACGTAGGATCACTGGAAAAAAAAGGCATCAAGAAAACAAAGAGAGAGAGAATTATTGACAAAATGTTGGTAAACAGCCTGCCTGTAAACACACAGCAGACGGCTGCACTGTCATACAGTAGGAATATTTGGTTCCCAGTTCTTCCAACTCGTGTCCTAGCTGAAACCAATCCAAACATCTGCTGCATCTGGAGCAGAAACCCCTCAGTGCAGCCGGTTTACCTACAGGAAATTAAATTAAGGGCAACAGCAATCAAGGATTTACAACACCAAAAAACAGATTCAGAAGACAGCAGCAGCTTCAGTTTGCCACAAGCCATCAGCTAGCATCGTAAAAAAACTGCGTTTCAGACGGGTCACGCTGTGGTTTTGTTTCTCTAATAATCACAGTTCAGCCTCGTATCGCTCCAAGACACGACAGACACTGAAAATGAATCAATGAATTAATCATTTATGACAGAGCAGTTCATCACAGCCTGAGCACAACTGAAATTACACAAAAATACAACTTTGTTTTGCAATTATCACTTTTTTACTGCAGACTTAATTTCAAACTGATGGATTTTCATGATTTATGGAAAATGAATCCAAATAAATTTCTTTCTGGAACCGTTACAACAAAACATCTTTATTCACACTGAAAAACCTACCTCATTAAATCTAATCTTACCCTTTGTGTAATACTAGATGTACACAGTATACCCTTTCACTGTACATTACCAGTTCATTTCACAGGTTTAATTTTTTCCTTTTCCTTCTATGATCTGACTGTACTTTAACCTCAGAGTTGTATATGATCCACCCAGCGCAGGTCTTCATTTCATAGTGATTGTGTGCTTTCCAGATGCAACACCTAATTCCCAGACTTCCTGGATTTAGTTTTTTATATTTTAACGTGTCCCACAGAGAACCACCTGCGTGATAAGGAGCCATGCAGTGCTTCCCTCCTCCTCTGCAGAATCGCATGTTGGCCTGAATAAGATTTCAAACTAAACAGATAATCGTTTACGGGATGAACGACACAAAAATGCTGAAACTCTGAAGTATAACACGTTGCTTTTTACAAACTCTAATTTTAAAAAACAACATTGATTCAATTAAAATGGTTGATATTTAATATATTTTCCATTGATTTTTTCTTACCTAATTTGTCTGTAATTCAGTAAGTTTCCTCTGGCACCATCTGAAATGGTTTTTTGAATTGTTCTGCTTTTTTATATCTAGGCACTGCTTTTGGAGCCATCTATAAATTTTCTGACTATTTATATTTTATTGCTGCAAGCACTGATAAATAAGCATTATTCAGCTTTTGGTTCACAGGCGTTTGCTAGAAGGGTCAAAAAGGTCAGCGATCACCATGACGCCATGCACTGAGCTTCACAGCTTTTACCATCAGCTGCTTGTAAAAATGAGAGTTTTGAGCTCACTTTCGGGTGAAAATTACTCATTCTGCCTCATAGCATATGGTGTGTGTGTGTAGGTGTGTAGGTGTGTGTAGGTGTGTGTGTGTAGGTGTGTGTGTGTGTATGTGTGTGTGTATCCAACACCGAAACAAAGAGGGAACTGAGAATGTGTTTATGTGCGTACATTACATGCGCCATGGTGCGAGTGTGACATGACACAACATGCACTCAGACTTCTCAGAATTTCAGCTGAGAAAAAAATGTGTGTTTGTGTGAACACAAAGAGAAAAAGGAGATTAGGATAACTTGTCTATTGGAGAGAACAGCACAGGTGTGTGTTCTGCTCCCTGCTTATCCATTATTGTTTCTTCTTGTTGTTACTGTGAGATGTTTGTGTGTGATCATGGTGTTTGTATGAGTCATCAGCCACTCAGACCTAAGGTCAGGTCAGAGGGCTCTGATGCACATGGGAAAAATCAACCCCCTCCGAACAAACAGCTCTTCCCCTCATACTCCTCCGCATCATCCCCTCTTCTACTCTCATGTTCCTTTGTCTCACAATGAAGAAACGAGACCTCAACTACTTCTACTTTCCTACCTCTACTTCTCGTAAGTGTCCAAGCATTGTTCCCTCTAGTGATTTTCTGGGCCCCTTGTACATTTCCTAGAAACTTGTGTATTTATTGTCTTTGTTGCTGTGCAGGATGAACCAGCAGTGTATGGGAACAGCTGAAAAGCTCACGCTTCTTCATGTTTAAAAGTCCATCTAATAAAGGTCTCTGATTTTTACAGTGATGAGAGCTGCAGGACAAACATTTCCTTTCACTCCACTTGGTTAACTCTCTTAGTTACGGTGAACAGCGACAGGGGTAGTTACTGGTCATACTTGGTTACTGATCGTTTTGTTGAGAAAAACAGAAGCTGCTTGGGCTAAATCTCTGAAAACTTTTTATTCACATGCTTCTAAATTCATTTGACGGTCTCCATGCACCTATTTTTGCCATCACCAGCATCACCTGCCAGTAGAACAGCCTCTTTATCTCAGCAACCTCAAACATTTCCTTTCATGTGAAAACAGCTACTGGCAGGAAGAAGATAACTATTTACTTGTAAGGGTTTCCTTCAGCCAGCTTGCTTCAGGTGAACTTAGGCCAGCGATGACCAGTTCAGTCAATAACAGTGTTAAATAAGCCAGCAGTGTTTAAATCAACTTTCCACAAATACTTTTTCCCCCTGCCATCAGCCCATTGGCTATGTCGAACCCTGTCTCTTGATTTCATCATGAGAGGCAGAAGATGGGAGTACATAAGCAGATGTGTCTGTACGGATTACCTGAGGTAGAAGCTCTCTCCGTAGGGAAGAACAGAAAAGGCAGCACACAGAGACCTCTTAGCACAGATGAGCACGATTCTGAAACACAAACAAAAACACACATCAGTGGTTATCGTGTTTTGACATCTGTCCAGCTGAATTACTTTTCTCCATCTGAGGCATTTTGCTGACTAAACACACACAAAAACAGACAAAGTTTCAAACTGAAGACGCTAACTCTGCATCTTTGTGGTGAAATGAAGAGATCCACACATGAAGCTAAATCCCAGGGTAAAAGTTAAAATTTAAGGATTGAAAGTTTAAAGGATCATATTGCTCCTCAGCATGGCGTAATATTTACTCACTGTTAAAGAGCAAAACACACAAAACCACACTTGACACTAACTTAATTGAGTTAGAGGCTCTAGCTGCGTCCTTACCCTCAATTCTGCTCAACTATGACATGATATAATAGAGTTTCATTATGGAGAACACAGTGTGTGCGTGCACGTGCATGTCCGTGTTTGTTTTTTTATTGCAGCTCCTCTGAGTATAAACCCATCTGGAGCAGAGTCTACAGCTTGCTGGCCTGGTTTTGGTCTCAAGAGGAAAATGTTTGCAGTCATTATATTTGGCTCAGGAACCAAGAGACTAAAAGATTATTCACTATGTGTGAAAACATAAACACACTTAGCTCCGAGCTGAACAGATACTTGTCCAATATGCAGCTTCTTGGACAGTTAGAACAACTTTGTCTGTCAAGGCAACACAAGGTCAGCGTTTCAAGGTCTCCGAGTAACTGAAGCAAATGTTCCCAATTTAGCCAAGGCACGAACCGGCTCTATAGTTCATCAGGATGCTGGCAGACGGAGCAGTAAATTTATCAAAGTAGTTATATAACCTGGATTAAACAATATTGGCAAGCCAGCAGCACCGGCAAAGAGTCGAGCACACACACACACACACACACACACACACACACACACTCATAGCCACATGCTAGCATGTCATTAGCATGTCATTAGCCCGTTGCCAGAATAAACTGTTGAGGGGGGCGGTACCATGAATACATTTGTAGTAACAAACTTAATCATACATTTAAATCACCTTCATCCAACCAAACATGGATATTTTGAAAAAAAACAACAAAGTGGCTAAAGCTAAACCTATCCAGAGCTCAGATCCAGCCAGAAGTCCGCGGCCTTGGTATGAGCAAAGGATCAAAGCAGTTATGACGAAAATTTTGGAAACGTATGAAAAAGAGAAAAGGGTGGATGTTCTATTATATGATGAATTTATAAACATACTGGAGAATAACATAAGTGTCTGATTTATCTTGTTATATAAATCTGCTGCACCTACTTTTCTTTGGTAAGAGAGCACAATCATTTTCATTTAATTACTCTCCAGTAGCAGAGCACTTTATTTTCAGCTGTTTAATCGAGAGCAGATCCTGTAACTTAGTGCAGTTTGGGGGAAGCTGTGAAGTTTAATAATTTATTTTTATTATGACCGTAATATTTAGGTTTAGGAGTGTTTATGAGAATTTTTGACCATTCTTCCAGAAAAACATTTGTAAGGTCAGACAGCGATGTTGGACGAGAAGGCCTGGCTCACAGTCTCTGCTCTAATTCCAATAGGTGTTTTATCGGGTTGAGGTCAGGACTCTGTGCAGGCCAGTCAACTTCTTCCACACCAAACTCGCCCATGTCTTTATGGACCTTGCTTTGTGCACTGGTGTGCAGTTGGAACAGGAAGAGGCCATCCCCAAACTGTTCCAATAAAGTTGGGAGCATGAAATTATCCAAAGTTATAAAGCATTAGAGTTCCTTTCACTGGACATTGCTTTGCACCTGTACACTTGACAAATGCAGCGTGCTCACTATGCTTACTAGAATTATCACTCCACCATCTGATGTAACTGCGATCACTTTTGGCTTCAAAACAAAACAAAAAAAACCAAACAAACAAACAAAAAAAGCTCACGGTAGCCAAAATGCTGATGTGCAGAAGCCAGAGGGCAATATCACGTAGCTACACATATACACTTCACACTGACCGTTTCATCTGACTCCAGGCTTGAATCACAGATTATATAAATGATGCCAGTCTAGAAAACTGTTACCAAACAATATAAATTTATCTTTAATTATCCATTTAATTTATGATGTGTAGTAACTCGTTTTTATTTCTCTTCACATTGGTCTTTGGCATCAGACTGAGGAACTGTTATGTAGTGGACTTGTATACACTGTTCTTTGTTTAGAAAGTCACTGTGGGATAAACATATGAAGAAGGAAGCCAGTTAATCCAAACACTGTGGTTTTTCTTACAGAGAAGACATGATCCCGGTCAAACACTCAGCACATCTTAATGAGGATCCAACTGGGTAAATAATTCAGTAGACTTTAACCTTAGGATCAATAGAGACACGCAGTTTTAACCCATGTTTGCTAATTATGGTTTGGGATGTAAAACTGTATTACAGTACTAAGTGATTTATCATTTAAAGGGGATGAAAACAGACTAAAGGGAGCCCAGCAGTTCAAAGTTTAATTCTTTAGGAAGCTAAATACGCAGCAGCGTGATGGAAAATTCAACATTAAAGGTCATTAAAGCATGAATCATTACTCGTTCAATTTAGACACGAGGCTGCTCCTCCTTCCCTTCTGATCATCCCTCGAGACAGATTATGAGTTTGAATTTGTCGTTGTTGGTTGTGTGAGCCGGAGACACAAAAATACACACAGGCAGCGTACACAAAGCTCGTTCCCTGTGATGCATGGGAAAGTCAAGAGCAGGAAGTCACCAGGGAGCTCAGTGGAAACAGCAGAGACATCGCAACACAGCTGCTGGAAACGTGACTGTGCTGGGGAGTCTGTCCCCTGCACCCATCCATTTATTACGACACATTTCACAACACTGGGGGCACATTATTCCATAATCACCTTCAAGAAAAACAGACAATGTTCCCACTGAGGACCGAACCACTGACCCAGAGCTTTGTCTATGTAGCTACACCGACAACAGAAAAACAAAGGGAATTTATAGATAAAAAAAATAAAACGACAAAACATTTAGCATTTTTTTGTATGTTTCAAATCAAATGTAGACAGCAGTATGTTCAAATTAAGCTTCATCAATGAAATGTATGCGTAGTGGAAGGTTTAATGTCATTTACAATTATGCTTTTTAATAAATGATATGCAACAGCAGAAAATTTTCATCTTGCTGGGAACTAACTAGAGCAGAGAGCTCTCCATTTCATCATTTTCCCCAAAAACAAAACAAAAAATAAACTAAAAAAAATTATAAATATAATTAGTTAACAAATTTGATTTTAAAAACCATAACAAGAACTTTTACAATTCTTGGCTGGATCTTGGTGGATATTCTACACTGTAAAAGGTCACCTACTTTGCTCACCTGTCACTTAAACTAATTACTAATATTTTACTGTTTAAGTACAAAAACCTAAGTACCTGCTGGTTCAAAGATATCATGACACCGAGCACCACTGACTGGAGCTGCACCCAGGCGGCTGCGCCCCTCTTTTCATCTGACTTAAAGTTGTAAACAAGTGAGGTGGAAAACAAGCAGATGACATCTGTTTGATTTCCATCACTTTGATGTGCAAAATGAGAGTTGACATGTCAGCAGTATCAGAGTAAACTGATATATAAACAATCGACTGAAGCAGCATCTAACCACATTCTGCACACGCGTAGCTGCTAGCTTGCGGTATGATAAAAGTACCACACTCCCCCTGCACTCAGTTAATTCTCTGCAGTAGTTTATGTTTTGTCCATTTTCTTTATGCTTTCTTTTGGTCTCTTCACTTTCCACTCATCACTCAACTTGTTGCAAGAAATGGCTTGTCCCTCCCTGAGGTCTCGTCCTGTTAAAAGGGAGGTCTTTCTCCCCACTCTCACCAAATTCAAGGTTTAAAAACTGGTTTAAATAAAAATCAAGAAAATCATCTAGGACATCAAAATGATATAATGACAGTATATATCAGGAGAAATTGCACGCAGCTGGAAGTAAACAAGCAATTTTTACAGGTGACCTCAAGGTGAACCATTTAAAGTCTCCCAGGACGACCCAAACAAGGATCATGGGACACAACAGCCCATTCTGAGGGAAGACAGCTCTAACATTTCCTGTTCTCTGTGACAACATGGTGACTTAGCTGAATTACAAACAGCACTGGTGCTCTTTACTGGATCTATTTTAAAACAATTACCCCTCAGTCAGTCTGTTATTATCTGATGAGCAGCCCTGTGGGCCCTTTTGACCCAGAGTTCTAATTTATACACTCCACAAGGAAGGACACGAATAGAATACAATAGAAGACTTAAGCAGAACAGAATGACACTGTCCAGGCTTCTCTGGTTCCTCTCCTGCTGTAAAGGCGACACACTTCTGCAAGTCAGCAGCGTATGTAGGGCTTAGTTCTGACAGAGACTTAACAATAACGGAAAGATCAGTGTTGTGACCTCTGTACACTGTCACAAAGGACTGCCCCAATGAGAAAGAAGCAGGAAAGCCTCAACCAGTCCTCGAGTTATGCGCTACAAAACGTACCACACAGTTTTCATTGCGATTCCTGAGCGGTCAATGTAGGAGGAACTGTTTGAAAAAGAGCCAGAGTACTTGCCATTGTAGCCTCTCCTGATAGCGGACCTCTACATAAAGCTTTCAGAGACCTCCACAAGCCTCAACCCGCTGCCCCGACCTTGTTCCACATGCTGGGGGACATTAGGGATCAACATGCCTCTAAATACAGTCTACACCTTGGCTGAAGCAGCTGAATGACGTGTGCTATGTTTTCATTTTTACATTCAAACTCAAATATAGTTAAGGGAACAACTTCAGACTCACTGTGGAGCCAAACCTGGGCAAAACATTTTTTTAATTTGAAGATTTGTTGTTTTTCAGAGTTCAAGACCAAAGATTCTGCTGAAGATGCTTTGATAATTCAAAAAGCTAAATTAAAAGACACCAAATATAAAATGTATACAAAAATGGGATATAAACATCACCAGCACTTTATACAGACCTTACAAGAAAAATAAGACTTATATTTAACGATAGAATTATAACATAATGATACATTATACACACTGAGAAACTTTTTTTTTAAGGGGGTAGTAGATGTTTATATTCCTCAAAAAGGTTATTTTATCCTGTTGCTAGGGAACTCGATGGCATCATACCATGTCCTGTATAATTAAACCTTTGTAGATAGAAATGAGATGTGATTGTCATTAAATTAAAATGATGGGATACTTTTATTAGGTGTTATAGATGCTTATATGCTAAAACCTGATTATTTCAGCTCTTTGCTTGGTGATTGCTAGGCAACATAATGACATCATAATATTTGATATAGATATGAACCTTGAGGGTCCTGGTATGTACCTGTGTATTACAGATTCTGTGTATTAAAGTAAGTAGTTTGTATTACTGCTCATTGTTAAATCTGATGGTACAGGATTGTGGGAGTCTGTGTGGCTCACCTGCTGCCTCTTGTGTCGTACTGTTTCATATTTTTGATGAAGTGAATCTTCTTGGTGTGTCGAGGTCTGGGAGAACCACCGGAGAGGTTACGAGTTCTGCAGAGAGAGAGCGAGACAGAAAAAAAACATGAATATTAATAAGGGCATTTGCTCTCAAATCTGTAAACAAGAAAGAGGTTGCCAGTAGACACAGTTTCCACTTAAAAGACACGCACACACACTCTCACAGAGTCACAGAATTAAGCCTAAAAATGCCTCAAGATGGAACGTTACCAAAGCTTCTTGAGCAAAACACATATTTTTTCCATCTTTACAACAAATTAAAACATTCAAAATAAATATACAGCACAGGTTTAGGGGTCACAAAAATAAATAAATTCTTCTTACAGTTCACATCTCTGAGTTCTAAAAACCTCCCGAGTTTGTGTGTCTGCCTGGTGAAGGTCAAGTTCTGAGCCAGGTTGTATCACTGTGCCGACCTCATGGATTAAAACAACAGATCTCGACATGAAAGCGGGCCAAGAAGCTCAGCTCCGTGACATCACAGCAGTTACATAACGTTACTGACATCAGCATTAGTCTCACACACGTACGGCACCTACACGAGCTGAAACTGCATGTTATTGCACCGCGGTCATTTACGTCGTCTCATGATGAACATCATGTCACGATGCAGCACATTCTCCACACGGGCCCTTCAGCACAATCATGCACATACATTTCTGCAAACACATACAGAAACTTCTTCAGTCAGGGTTGCTCCTCATCTTACATCTTAAATGTAAGAAAAAACAAGAAAAAGTCCCATATTTCATTTATACTCAGAGGACCAGCATGCAGTGCTGCAGTCAGATCAGGTCACACAATGCTTTGAACAAAGCCAATAAACTGGCCACAAATAGAAACTCACATTTATAATGCTCTTGCTATTATTGGTTGGTGATGAATATTTCTCCTATAACTCTACACTAGATCATAAATACAGGATTATGCAACTGGATAAATACATCTGCCTCTCGGGTTGGTTTCTGTTCTTTTCTTCGGGGGGAGTTTGTTGTTTTTTCTTGTTATATTTTGCTGATTTAGTGTTCTGTGTTCTTGAGAATTGAAAACTACTGCTGTGTCCAAAATCCTCCACTCATTCACAATAGATAATATAAAATATAATAAATACTTAGTGACCACAGTAAAATTAAACAGGTGGAGGATCAACTAATAATGTTTGAACCTCTACATGTTTCTCAGAAGTTAAAACGGGCAGAAGTTTACCTAACTGGAAAAAAATATGCCTACATATTGTTTCAGAATAATGTTCCATAAAATAAAACATTGCATCTGCAGTGCATAATGTTTTCCAAAAACTTCCAGGAATCTGGAGAAATCTCTGTGCGCAAAAAACAAAGCCAATAAAATCAACATTGGATGCCTTTGACTTTTGGGCTCTCATGATTCTGTCATGGAAAACACTGCCTGAGCTCGGGAGCACTTTCAGAAATCACTGTGCATGAACACAGTTCAAAGTCCCATCCACAAAATGCAGGTTAAATATCACATCTTTGGAAGAAGAGAAGATTGTATTAGTGCATTAGAATAGACAGCTTACACATCTTGAAAAGCGCCATCAATGCTTAAAGGTATTTACAGATTTCAGAGCAACACATGCGCCCATCCAGATGACTTCTTTTCAAGGAAGGAATTGTATAATTTTTAAACAGCATAGCTTTACAGAAGAGTCTGCGTGCTGAACCGGCCTGTCTGTAGTCCAGGTAGACCATCCATCCATCCTCTTCTGCTAAAACAATCCAGGGTCAGTGGCCCAGCCACAATAAAGCATGAGGCTGGGTATACCTCAGACAGGTTGCCGTCCTGCCGCAGGGACAACACATACAGACAGACAACCATTCACACACACAGAATTACCAATTAAATTAACGCCACTAAGTGCACGTCTTTGGATTGTGGGTTGAAGCAAGAGGACCCAGAGAGAGAGAACCCACGCAAACATAGGAAGATCATGCAAACTCCACACAGAAAGGCCTCGGCTACATGGTGGATTTGAAGCTTCTTGCAGTAAGAGGAGTTAGGATGCTGCACTGGCCTGTCTGTGGTCCGGACCTTTTACCAACTGAAAACATGTGAAGCACCATGAAATTAAATATATAGCAAGGGAGACCCAAGACGGCCGAGCAGCCAAATTTTTAGCAACTGGTCTCCTCATGTTAAAGAGCAAATATTAGCACATATTATTCTAAAATGGTACAGTTTCTCACTTTAAATATTTTATACATACTATTGTACTTTAAATAAAGATGATATTTATAAAATATGCAAACCATTGCATTCAGTTTCTATTTGCAACCCAAGCTGGTTTGTAAAAACAATTTATATCGTGATGTGGCTCCGTACTTCCTATCGTTCATTTGTCAGTTTTTACAATAGTTGGTTAGCGACTTTCCTAAACAGGTGATTTTAAATGGGTTCTCCACCAAGTAACAGTGTGCATGACTATAATCAGGAGTCATTGGTAGGAAACATAGAAGCCAACCTTACTGTGCATTTTATAAATGCCTTTTGTTTCATACATCAATCATTTTTATTTTGAGAAACAACATTACAAAAAGTCTGAAGAAAATGATAAACATGTTATAAACACATGCAGAAAAAATATCCAATCTCTTCCTACAATTTTAAAGCCATCATTCAATACAGTCCCTAACATTTGCGTGAAGGACAATATAACATATTTTTAAGCAGAACATTTTATAAACACTCTCACAGGAGCCAATGGAGATTTGATCTGCAAGCCCATAGAGAGATGGCTGTCTGCTGGGAAACATAACGCTTACACAACTATGAATTCACATACATACATGAACACACACCCTCACACAGACACACACACACACACACACACACACACAGCATCTGCTACTGTTTTTTTATGGTCGGCTTGCTGATCCCACACCACATGGAGTCTAAATCACTGTTATCACTGCTGCTCACTGTCTGACTCAGTAATACATGACTGGGAGATGAGAGCTGCTGTGTGTGTGTGCATGTGTGTGTTTGTGTGCATGTGTGTTAT
This sequence comes from Pelmatolapia mariae, assembly GCF_036321145.2. Taxonomy (NCBI): domain Eukaryota; kingdom Metazoa; phylum Chordata; class Actinopteri; order Cichliformes; family Cichlidae; genus Pelmatolapia; species Pelmatolapia mariae. The sequence continues at coordinate 5,805,728 of NC_086244.1, read as the reverse complement.
GCAGTTATAACATCTGGGTTGTGACATCTGAATGTGAGGCTTTAAGAGGATTTTTGCCTTCTGCTGGTCAACAAATACCCGACCAAAAACACAATTCACATATTGACAAAGGAATTTAAATTGATTCAAACAGCAGTGTATCACCTCCTAAATAATTTCTGGCCACATTTATTGGTTGAACACTTCATTAAAATGATATTATGATGGTGCAGCGGTGCTGTGATTCATTACATTTTTATGTCCCTGAAAACCTATTAAATGTTTCACTCTTTTCCCATGAATCGTTTTTGACTGCCTGCCTGGTGCCATTTCAGAACCACTGCGGCACTTCGTTTACAATACTTTGGTCACGTCTGCAACAGAGTTTTAATAATAAGCATCCTTCTTTTCTTTAACTTCATTGGCTCATTAATTAATTAGTTAGTTCTATGTCAGATCCACTGGAGTCAGTATCTTCCCCAACATGCTACTTCAACGTGCAGACTGAACTTGAACTCGGCACCGCCAACCTCAAACACATCACGTCACTAGCTGCACAGTACAGAAGTTCACAATTTCATTTAGCCTTATGGATCGTTTTCCTCCTGTGGATATAAATAAAGATTTAAAATAAAAATAGCCACGAAAGCCCTCTAAGCTGTCACGCCTCATTTATTATCAATCCCAAACATTCTATCTTTGGTAGCCAAACTCACGTGACGGAATCTTCTCAGGATTCCATTTCCAAGGGAACCATCAGTGAGCGGCATACTGGAATGTTGTGGAATGTTTCCATTGTGTGGGAAGGGAAAGAGCCCACTGGATGAAGTTAATGGTAAGGAATATGACGAAGATGATGGTGCTCAGTGTTTAAGATAAAGACAAATAAAGACATATCTGCTTTTACAAGAGCAAACACTTGCTCTACTTAAGTGTCTTTGAGCAGGACACTACTCCACTTGGATGGTTGTCATGGGGACAAGTTGATGTTTGGAAGCAAAAGTAAAACAAAGAAAGATGACAAAGTTATCATAAAATGAAATGAAAGCCAGTCAAATACTCATTCAGACACGTTTGGGGATGCTAGATAAAATGAGGTTTTTCTTTTAGTCCTTCAGACAGAAGAAGGCCTTTTAGGTTCCAATCCATCCCAAACAAGTGTAAATAAAAATGAAAAAAAAATAAATAAATTTTTACATGATACATGAAATTTCATATAAAAGTATCGACAACGCTAGTCAAAACAACACGTAACAACACTCTCCGTTTACGGTCCACAGTGCGTGCAATAACTAGAGCGACAGCTTCAGATGATGATTTAGTCTCTATACAGGGAGATAATTTAACAACCTTCAACAAAGCACAACACTTTTGCCTTAATCAGCTGCTGAAAAAGCTCAACCCAAGATGCAACTTTCTAAAAAGAAAAGAATTTGAAATTACATGTTAGGACACGTGAAAATACTGTCCTGAAGAGTTACAATGTTAATCACTTTAGTTAACATTAAACTAAAGTGTTAAGCAGTTATTTTATACTTTCACTTATCATTTCGGGGATAATTCTACCTAGGCTACTTTTGTAGTCACATTTGACTTAGGAAAAGGATGAAAAACACCCTTTATTTACACGTATACCTTATAAATGCTACTGCCTGAAAGCGCTAAGAAAACTGTATTTTTTTTCTATATGGTCAGAAATATCATTATTAATATCATTACTGCAAATTTTCTTTATATTTCCCATCCTTAAACCCACACAGAGCATTTTCAGTTATTGGGACATATCCAATATGGATAATCTCCTGAGAAAGGCCAACTTACCTGGACCTTTTTCTTCCAACATCATCTACAGATGGAAGTCATACAGAATATGTTCCAATATGAGGCTAAGCTAAATTAGCAAGAACAAGTAAAGAAAGTCCGTGCTACTTTTGGTACTCAGACTTTGACTTTATGACACTGACAAAAAAAGATTTGAGGTTTGTCGCCCAGCCCTTCTTACTAACGTGGGTGAATAATATGCAGCGCACTGCAGTAATGACAGTAACTCATCTCATGAGTGGCAGCTACAAATAACAATTTGGCTTTAACAACCTGTTTGGATAGACCACAATCAGACACCCAAACACAATTATCATAAAATTCCTCAGCTGGAGTGTGACTGACATTTAACAGAATGGCTTTATTGCACTGTCATGATAAACAGCCCTGTCAGTTATCTTGAAATTATTTTCTCAGCTTGGAGGGTTCAGTGAGGAAACGCTGTAGGAATAAACATCAACAATATCTGCAAAGAGAGAGATAGCTGACGCCACCACTCTCCCAGTCTAAATCTGTCCCAGTGTCTGAGCTGTGGATCAGCAGGCTCGTGATTACAACGCTCTGACCAGCAGCCCATTTTCATGAGAACCAGCCAGCTTCATCTGTCTGGGATGCTGTGGAAAATTCCCATTCCGTGGGAACGGAAAGATCCAGTGATAATTCCCTTGCTGCTACTAAGGAAGATGATTGCTGGTGATCAGATAAAGACATACTGGTGGCAATATCCTGAGGGTACAACCACGTGAGGTGCTATTATCTTGTTTACCACTGATATTGTTTTTCATAACTTCCTTCTTACAGAGGATGTTTAGCCAAAAGCAAACTCTAATGTCGTCTTTCGCTTATATTCAAATACAAATCAGAAATGTTAAAACTAATTTTACATCACGGGCCACACTTTGATTTTAAGTGGGCTGAACTGGTGAAAATCCCTTTTCTCTCAGTGTAAAGAAGTTTAACTGCATAGTTAATGCTGTATCTCACTATAAGAAGAAGAGCAATTTCAATAGTATGTCTCAGTTTTTCTACATGATAAAGAAATGCTGCTGTAGCAAAAGAAGTCAGTCGGCACAGTTCACTGCACTTCAATCATAGGAAATAAATGCACAACATTACAGAAAGTGTTCTGGTAACTCGTTGCACAAACTGTTAAGTTTTGTTAATTAATTTAGTATGAATGACTCTGGCAAAGTAGGACAAGATGTAAACTTTATGAAAATACAATTAAAAGTCCAAAAGTTATTACCACCACAATCACATTTTCCAAAGACATCCAGTGGGCCGGATTGGGCTGACTCTGGCCCCCGAGGCCTTATTTGTGACACCCCTGCTTTACATCGATTTCTTTGCCAATTTGATATACCAGAACTTTTACAACTGATATTATGACATTAATGGAGGCCACAGTTTTAACTGAATGATAGATACAGTGACACTATACTGCAGAATAAGTAGAATAATAATAAACATATCCTTCCTACTTTTAAGTGGTATTTTTTCTCCTTCAGTAATACAGATATAATGATGTATTTCATGTTGTAGATTATTGTTTGTACTGACTGTCACATTATTACTATATCATAATTGCTGTGTGAAATGATCTACTGTGGGTGCATCCTGTTGTGATTTACTTGAAAGTTGGAAATGGACTGGTTTTAATGGTTATTCTACCCTACAGAGACATATTCATGCATTCACACACAGCTTTGTTCTGTACACTTTTTACCTGTCAGGCAGACATTCACACTCTGATGGTTACATTGGGGGAAATTTTGATTTCAAGGACATACGTACCTTTGGAGGGGGCAGTCAGCACACTCAAATGGCAGTTTGTGGAACAGTCACAGCCTCCAATGTATTGATTTGTGGTTTTGGAAATTAAATTAAGCTTCTTTTCGTGTTCCTCGATACAAATTTTCAACTCCAAATTTCATGTCACTGAACGTGACTCTTTATCTGTCCCACATGAACAGTACTGATTCATGTCCATGTGCACAAAATGAACATTTTCTTATTTTGAAAAGCCAAAAACAGTTTGCATTTCAAGGTTGGGAGTTGATGGTTTTTCACTTACACCACATATCACAGTTCCAGTTAACGTTATTAATTAGATTTAGACATTCACACCGATTGGCTTCAGTTAATACAGCAGCTGCCATTTTTTAAGGCTCATAAGTACTACAGACACTAAATATATTGGTTTCAAAGTTGTGCTGAGTGTCACAGAAAAACACAACAATTTGTGACTTTGGTGATTATTTTACAATTTTTTCTAATACTGTCCGGAATTAGAAGATGACCTGAGCCATAGCTACTCACTGCAGCTGTAAGAAAGGTGATTTAGGGTCATTTTATTGGGGGTTTGAACATTTGAGCTCCCAGGTTGTTCTCTATACTCACACTAAGCCAAACCAAACACTTTGTTGCTGCAGAGTACATTAATGAAAAACTATGATTTTACAAACAAAACCATTAAACTGAGTGAAACTCAAATGATGATTCAAGTTAATAATATTTATGTCGACCCATTAGGATTTGAATGAATAGTGTTTAAGTGCATTTTTTAGAAATAAAATAACCTTCAGGAAACAGCGAGTGAGCAGTGAGCAGGTCCGGTTCTGGAGTCAGTTCTACTCCTGTTTTTAGGAACCGCAGTGATGAATTTGTCTGGGTCGGAGTCATTTTGTTTAGTTTGAGTCATGATCACCAGAGTCACACTAATAATAGCTCGAGTTGTTTTAGCCTAAAATAAACTGGTACAAGCCAGCTGGATATGATTATTGGATATTTTTACACTGCACTTTATTGACCTGATCTCCACATCCATTTGTCTACCTCACTGAAACGTGTTTTCTTTTCTTCAGTCACTCGCTTTATTTTCTCCCAGCTTAGTCACATACAGTCACTGCATCCCCTTCTCACACACCCTGTCACACAAAAGAAGCTTTTATTATTATTACTATTATTACTTGTGAAATGGGAATGTGTATTTTTTACTTACTGTCATATTTTAGTCAGTTGGTCTTTGCATTCTTTGGGTTGAGGTTTGAACCTCCTCTTTAAGTATAGGCCATGTGGTGACAGGCTGTTTTCTGAAGGTGGCCGGTTTCACTATAATTTTTTTCTCACTTAGACTGCCATTATCATAGATCCTGTAGAAGCTCCTGTCATAGACTGATGGTTACACTTACACTCAAGTTATCATAAAAAAACCAAACGCTTCCTAACATTTAAGATACAGACACCAACATATCTCAGACAAGATACTGTCATAATAATTTAGTTATGGAGCTATTTGGAGGTCTCTTCATTTAAGTGTCTGGACAAAAACAATGACTAACATGTAGTTGAAGTTAAACTGAGCACCGACACTCTTTTTTCTACATGCTTTCACCTCTTTCTCTCGTTGTGCGATGAGAGCTATTGAGACCAGACAGATCCATTGAAAAGTCAGTCACAGCACAACAAAGGAGATGTCACGTTATCCATGAAGCCTGAAAAACAGCTATAATCTTCTCCTCTACACCAGAGCTACTTTTAGCTCCTCACTACTTTTCGTTGCCTTCATCTCTCTCAGTCCTTTATGCTGGTCCAAAAATATCCGCTTTCATTCTAATATTACACTTCAGTTCATCACAGTACATTTAAGAGTAACTTCATACACTCAAACACCAGGACACAATTATTTGGTATTCTTTGGTGATAAACTGAGGCTGGATGAAAACTGAAAAATGACCTGTACTACTGGTTTACCACATCAGTACATGCATTCAGGGCTAATAATGCACTTTTAATGAAGCTAATTAATTAGGAAGCAGGCTGTTTGGTTATGGAAAAAAAAAATCATAATCACAATTACTTTGTTTAATAATTATTGTCATAATTTTCTAACAATATTAAATGTTAATGCCCTATGATTCTCATCTGTGATAGAGCTGCAAGATCATGTCAAAAATCAATCACAATCAACTGGATTGATGTTTAACAATTATTTATCAGGATGATCCATCGATTTTGGTGACACTGCTTGTGTTGCGCTGTCATGTAAACATGTAAACACTGCAGCAAAATAAAACTGGTCCTCGTTATTCACATAAATTCTGTGCTTTAACACACTGAAAATGTTTTTTTTCAAGATTTAGATTGAATATCTGTCTGAACTGGACTGGATGAGCTGAACAGGGTGTTCAAAACAGGCAAATCTGTTCAGTCAGTTTTTATTCTTAGTTTCTTTACATTTTATATGACAAAGTCATGAGACTCCTAGTCTAAGTAAAAATGAAGAAACGTGATAATAACTCCACACTGGTGTCAGAGCACTATTTAGTATCAGCAGATACCCAAACCCAAGTACCAAGTATCAACTCAGGAGTGGAAAAGTTGTTCATGTTAGGAGCTAAAATCATAATTAAAATTACAAATCTAATTAGGTGCAGCCAACATTCGAACATTTGGTTTTGGACAAAGTCAAAATTCCTCTCATGAGAAAAACAAGTTGTTAAAAAGGCAACACAGATAATAGGTACCTACATCAACTATTATAAGAAACCTGTAAGGCCTATTATAGTCCATTTCTCCCGTATGTCTTACTCTGCACAGATGATTTTTGTTCATAGTTTCATGTTGGGAAAAACTTATTTTTTAAGTCTTATTTTAAATATGGACGCACCAATACTGACCTTGTTAAAGTCATCTCATATCAGCCAGAAAGAACCAAACCACAAGCAGCTCATTACTCTGAACCATCTGTTTGTATGTCTGCACGTCTACTACTAAATCAACACAATTAAAAAATACACAAACCAGAGAAGGATGTCATGATTGACCTCACTTAGAGTTAGGTCAGTTAACATAGTTAGGTTTAGGAAACCTGCATCTGTCACTCTAATTCCATCCATTCTCTTCTGCTTATCCAATTGAGGGTCGCGGGTGGAGGTGGGGGGCTGGAGCCTATCCCAGCTGTCATAGGGCAAGAGGCAGGGCACACCCCAGACAGGTCGAAAGTCTGCCGCAGGACTAACATTCGCAACCACTCGCACTAACATTCACACCTATGGGCAATTTGGAATCATTAATCAGCCTGACCCTGTGGGAGGAAGTTGGAGTACCCAGAGACAACCCACGCAAACACGGGAAGAACATGTGAAGTCCACACAGAAAGACCCTGGAATGATGGTGGAAGTGAACTTAGGACCTATGTGCTATGAGGCAACAGTCATTAATAATAATAATAATAACAATAATAATAATAATAATAATAATACCTGTCTCAGTCATTAATAATGATTATTTGCATCATTACCTTTATAGGTTCACTGGTGACGTTCAAAGATACGCTTTGCTGCACATCAGTGTAACTGGTTTGAATAAGGCGGGGACTATGGACTAAAATAAGAACAGTCATGTAAAAAAAAAAAAAAGAAAAAAAAAAGGAAGTAAATGGCAAGTGAAATTCTAAACACTCTGCTCTCATACCATCACTTTGTCTTTACTTGTCTGCATGAGCGTGTGTGAATGCTTTAAAGTGTCCCTCCCTCTCTCTGTCTGTCTCACACACACACACACACACACACACACACACACACAGCATTACTTAAATGCTAAATCCTGAGCAAACATTCACATTTTAGCACTAAAAAAACCAAACAAACCACAAACCATAGATTAAATGTTGTTCTTAAATCTCCATCCTACACACAAACAGACACACACAGCAGTGTATAAGGACAGTGTCCACACTTCTGACACTGACTGACAGACAGCGGACACCACACGGATTACACTGCATGGACGTCTGACTGAGCAACACACACACACAAGACTACCCAGCAGGCCTGCTGTGCATCTTACGTCACCGGATTAACAAACGCCTTCTGCTTCGCCTTCAGCCTGATCCCCCGGGTCCAAAAAACAAAAACTTTATTTCTTATCATTCTTCTCTCACTCCTCTTTTTTCTCAAAAAACCCAAAACGTAACATTTCTTGGTTATCTTTTGGATTCCTAGAAAAATGTTTCCTGTCCTCTCGTTTCTTACAAATCTTTCAAAATCAAAGGTGTTTTTGTTAAAGTGTTTAACAAATCTGTGGTTACTGATTCTCCCTGTGCAGTATGTCTGTGTCCAGACCAGACCAGGGTTGTGATGCTCATGTCAGGGATCAACAATGGTAAAAGGTTATGGCAATAACTCGCTGTGATTTTTAACCAATATCCTCATGACGCATTACATTACATTGTCATTGGGCTGATATTCATAATAAACAGAATCTGCAAAGTCATTGTTTCATCCAAATATGACTGACACATGCAGCACAGATGTCTCTGGGCACGCACAGGCAAGTTTATATATGTAAGTTCATGCATGTGTGTTTGTGTAGCAGCTATAAGGAGCCATAATAATCATCACCAAACGAGAGAAAACAGGAGGAGGGTTTTTCTGACTGCTGGATTGATTTTTAAATCCAAGCACGATTGTATCTGCGGAAATGCTCATTTATCTCGTCTCTGTAACCTTGTTCCAGCGCGCATTTTTCCCTGTGAAAAACTCTGCTGTGAGGGAGAGGTGACCCGTGAAGAGCACAACAAAAACATTTATTATTATTGTTGTTGTTATTGTCGTCTTTGTCATCGTCCTTGTCGTCGCTGTTGTTGTTATTATTATCGTTAGTATTAAACTATGAAGCAAATCACCCAATCCTAACACAGGCAGCTACAAAACAAAATAAACTAAGATTTTGGGCAGTCTGAAGCCAGACATGTTGGCTGACAGGTTTCTTACATATACACTGGCCTAACTATTTGGCTATGTTTAGTACAAACATTCAGAACAATCACAGAAACAAAAATAAATGAATGAGAAAATAGAAAAATAAGTATAAGAGGTCTACTTTCAGAGACATAAAACTAAGCTGTGGTTGTTTTGAGGGTTTTTGTTTTAGATACTCTGACATTACTAACAAGGCTTTAACAGCACAAAGTAAACAGTAAAGCAGAAGCATGTGAGAGGAAATGACCCTTTATCAGCCTACTGAGGAGCCTAAACTGTTGCAGAACTTTGTTCTCTAGAAAACTGGATGTGACTGATAAGACTCGGTGGGTTTGTGGGAGGAGTGCACTGATGAGCATCTCTCCTCTAATCTAAGCATGAATGACACATTATTATTAGCAGAAGAATTTGTCCCCACATGTGGGCATGTGTGAGATTTCACTTTTACATTTTCTGCAAACAAAGTAACAAGTCATGTGTAACATATCACTTTGTTAAGAAAAGATTTAAAATACTCTGAAGTAGCATGAGTGAGTCATGGTAGGCTGATACAAATAAGAGTACATGGTTATATTTTTATGGTGCAGAGAGTGTAAAAAAATAAGAACCCAGATGCCAAGGGAGTATATTTCAATGTCAAAGTAAGTAATTTATGCAGCTACTGATAGGTGAGTGTGGTAAATAAGAGACATGTAGGACGTCTTCCTCATTCTTCTACAAGAGAAGTCACCCACACAAAGAGCTAATTCAAAATGCTTCCTCTATAAAGCTTACTAGTCAGTACTATGCCTCACCTCGCCTAGTTCCTACCATCCAATAATCCTTTTTAAACTAAGCGTCCTGCCAATCAGCATCCTACTAAATGATCTGTTATGATACATGAAGGGAAATGTATGCAGAGTTGGTGAAAGTGCCAGTGAGTGAAGGCAATAAGCAGAATGACCGTGGAAATGAGGCACACTGTTCATGGGAATGTCGCTCTGGATCGTTTTTCCTCGGAAGTATTTCTAAAATTTCTGATCTGTGACTTCAGAGTTTGTATCAGAACCATCTGAATAGTTAGGCTGATGTGAAAGGAAAAACTCATCTCCTAATTGGCAGAAGATATAATTGACTATGTGCACGTTAGCATATGCTACTTCCGGTGCGGAAACTCCTGTGGGGAGCTTTGTTTCCGGTGTCCTATTCGCGCCCTGTTTACGGTCCAAAACAAGTTAAGCAAATGAATAAATCAAGCGGCGATTTACATTTCTATAGATGTCTTGGGCATTTACCCAATATATCTGTAAATGATGTTCATCGACTTGTCGATATTTTTTCCCCAGCGCCTCTCTTTTTCTCAAAAGAGAAAAGGGATTCAAATGTTATATTTCTCAGTATCTGTAAACAGCGGTCCCTCGTTTATCGCGGGTGCTATGTTCTAAAAATAACCAGCGATAGGTGAAATCAAGTAGCCAGTTTTATTATTTGAGGCATGGACATCGTGGACATACAGTACTGCACTTCAGAGTCACACTGCTAGCGATAGATGCAGCGATTGTGTACTGTACAGGAGAGACGTCACGGAGGAGATCGTCTGCAGCGATCAGGACGCAGGACACAATGTGATGTTAAAAAAAAAAAAAAAAAAAAGCATGCAAACTTGCACTAAAAAAAATCTGCAAAACAGCGAGGTGAAAGGTGAACTGCGTTATAGCGAGGGACCACTGTAATTCTGAAGGTAAGTCACAACATACCCTTCGTAAATACTAATGTATAGAAACCCTTACCAGCAATCATTCATTTTTTGTGTGGCTTTTTTTCACGGTTTGTTAACATGCTGTGTAGGTGTGTACTTGACTAGCTGATATCGACATAAAGGGGAAACGTCTGGTTTGACTATTCTTCACCTGTAGTTTGAATGCTGAACATTTGCCTGTTTAAATCATAAGACCAGTCACTATACAGAGATGTGCTTCTGAATGTGGACGATGTGTCTTCTGATTCTGTAATGCAGTTCTGCTTGTGTTGAGTGATGTAAACAACTGATCGATCTAAACTCTTTAAACGTCAAAATTGATCATTAGATTTTTTATGACACAACAGTGGTGAGTGTTCCCACCTTCTGCTCTTTGTAACTTAACGCGATCTTTCCGTTTTCGAGTTTTGGACATGATTTTGGAGCATATCTTCGCAGTAGCAATTGACCGCAAAGTAAAGCTACCGGAAATGTACAACCCCACATCCGGTCTCAAACCAGGAAGTTAGCATTTTCTCGTGCACATAGTCAATTTACCACAGGGTTAAAAGTTACTGTCATTTCCAGTGCTGGAGAATAGTGTAGACCGAAGCGAGAAAGTGTGTTTGTGCGTTGCGTGTGCTAAGGGTGTGGATGGGAGTGGGGTTTCATTTGGTTTCATTGGACAGGTGTGCATGTTTAGACAAACACAAACACTGTAAGACACACAGATGTTGTCAGTCAGATTCCAGGTCCCTTTGTTTATTCTCACAGTTCAGTGTGTGTGTGTGTGTGTGTGTGTGTGTGTGTGTGTGTGTGTGTGTGTGTGTGTGTGTGTGTGTGTGTGTGTGTCAGAGTCTGTACTAATCAGCTTTCCAGTTGAATCTGATAAGTTTACTCCTTCAGGCAACAAATTCTGCAACACTTTTGGTATGTGCAGACAGAGAGCGAGAGGCAGGGAAAATATCCAACATATCCAAAATATATCAGTTGCCTGAGTGCTGACTGATATTCCACACTGATTTTGCTTTTACGGTACAAAACATATCTCCTTCACAGTAAGCAGACAGGTACTGTAGTAGAGGCAGAAGCAGCAACAGTTATTTTTGGGTAGTTTAAAGTTATTTTAGGATGAAAAGTGTTCAGTTTTGTTGATAAGGAGATTTTCAACGGATTCTGACATTTCTCTGAAACCACACTTAGTTCATATCTCAGTTTTCCTTGAAGGAGGTGAATAAAAATGCTCAGTCTTTTGCACATTTCTATTGCACTGTTGTGCCTGCATCGTTCTGTTCTGTCTGCTGTTGCACTGTCTTTGTTTTGGTTTTTGCAATTTTTTCACATTGCACTTTATGTAGTCCTGTGTAGATTGTCTGCTATATGTCATATGTAGCACCACGGTCTTGGAGAAACGTTGTCTCGCTTCACTGTGTAGTGTACCAGTGCACATGTTTGGAATGACAAAGCCAACTGACTTGACTAAAAAAATAACAGTAAACAAACTCTATTAGTCTGAATCATTTCCAGCTAATTTATTACATGAACAGTCTTTAAACCTTGCTGCTTTCACCACACTAACATGCAATAACTACGTGTTAAGAGCCACATACAGGCATCACGAAACAGGAACATGGAATTGCAACATGACACCATGTATGTCTGGCAACATACAAACAACCACAAAAAATATAGTATGACGAGAAAAAACAAAACAAAAACAAAAACAGGAAGATAAAGTGAAGAAAAAGAAACTCAAAACAATCAACTCCTAAAGAAAATGGACTTCGAAAAATGATACAGTTATCTTCCATTCGACCCCCATCATAGCTTTTTCCTAATGTTGAAACGACTGCTGTGACTGTGCCTTTTATGGCCATTTAAAAGCTATAAAGAATTAAATAAGGGTGTAACTGTCCAATATATTTGGATATCAGTCCAATCGTGACCCAAAAAGCCTGTTTGGATAACGGTAATGGGCCGATGTATTCAATTAAATGTTATATTTTTCTGTCTTTACTACACCACAGCAGCAGCAGCCTGCAGGAAGCTAATAGCAAAGACTCAACAGTTTGGAGGTATGTCTTATCTGCTGTTTGTTTGTTTAGAGTAGGTTTTCATTTAACCGCAAAGTTTGGACAAGTGAGCTGACATGACTAAATGCCTCACCCTCGCTTTCTCATTTTCATAATGTGCGGCCTAACACATGCTAGGCAGCTTTTATTGTAGTCAGGGTAACATTAACGTTATCTCCTCTTTGTCTGTGCCTCGTCCAACCCACTTCCTTGCCCATAAATGGCAACTCAAAAACGTTCTCATGAGAACAAATGAAAAGTAGAATAAATAATTAGGCCAATGACTAACATACATATTTTTTTATTTATCTTTGCCCTGTTATGTATTATGTTACTAATAAATACAAGTATAGTAACTTTATATAGTTAGATGTATTGTTAACATGTTTATTTTGCAAAGTTCAACCTTGATGTCTTCCACATAAAAGCAAGAACACCAACACTGGTATCAAACTCGTACTCGGTATCGGGAGCAAACTAAAGCAAAGGAATCTGTACCAGTATCAGAAGAGAAACGTTTGATTGGTCCATTTTAAAGCCGCACTTATTTGGCGACTGTTGGGATGTTCAGAGATTTAAGTGCCTCCTTTCAATTCTGAGGTCATAAAATGCACATTAATCATTCAAGGACTGCTGTTCCTGGTATTTTACATCATTAAAGTGATGCTGGATCTATATTGGTGTCTCACAGCCAGTAAAAGGTAATGATCTGGTTTAAAAGGATGCGATTAAATTAACACGAATGTCCTGATAATTACACCCAGATCACAGCTTCCTCTGTAAAACAGCGCTTGTGTGAACACCACTTCACTCTTTCATGCGGTTCCACTGAGAAGATTAGTGTTGACCTTCAGTGGCTCTTCCTCTTCTGTATTCCAGTTTTCTCAGCCACTAACTGCTTACAAACTCCTGGCAATAAAAGACTGTTTAATGAACACTGATGCAATGATCCTAAAACATATCCATGCAAATGAGCTCAGCGAGTCTTTTCAGCCTGATGTCACAAGTGGAAAATCTCCATTTAAACAAGGAACCACCCTCTTTAGTCAGTCTGAATTAGATGTCAGTGACTCCATGAAGTCATTCAGGGAACACCTGAACCTCCAGGGGAAGTTCAGCCAAAGAGGCCTGACTGAGTGGCTGCCTAATAGGTAGGTCAGGAGAGATTTAGTGTTTCCCCTGGCACAAAAACTGATCTGCTGTGTCAGTCTTGGAAGAAAAAAGAAAAAAGAAAGAAAGAAAACTAAAAGTCTTCAGGTGTTTTCTGCTAAGGCTAAAAAATACTGCGTTTGGCACAAACATGTTTTTTCTTGATGTTAGACCTACACTGTGCACTAAATGCATACATTTACAATCAGATGTTCCATTCCCTACATTTTCCAGTTCCTCCTGTGGGAATTCCAAGGGAAGAGCAGATAAATAATGTCTCCAGCAAATTTTAGGTCTGCCTGAGGTTGTTATTATTGCTAAGCATGCCTCAAAAACCTCTAAAGGGAGGCATCAAGGAGGCATCCTGATCAGATGCCCAAACAACTTCATCTCCTCCACCGAGTTCGCTCCGGATGTTTTAGTTCTTCTCTCGAAGGCCATGTTACAGAGGAAACTCATGTCAGCTGCTTGCATCCACAGCCTTGTTCTGTCAGTCATGACCCAGAGTTCATGACCATAGGTGAGGGTTAAAATGTAGGTCAACTCACACCTGAGCTTTGCTTTCCGGCTCAGCTCTCTCTTCACCACAACAGTCCTTCAAAACTTTAATTGAATTCAAGTCAGAAAGGAGGAGAATGAAGCCGAGTGTGTCTCAGCATGTGACTGACAATTCAGTAAGCCACAAACATGCAGCATTTATGGACTTTTCAGTCAAATCTGGCCCTTGCTCTACTGTCGAACAGCTGGATGGAAACAACTCAGCTTGAAGGTTCAAAATGGGACTTACTAACCAAGTATGATGTCAGCGGTGGCTGTACTTAAAAACAGAGTCAGCGGCAGTAGTCACAATCAGATATAAGCATTGACATTTGCCCACATACAGCCACAGCATGTATAGATATGCAGGGTATTCCCCTGTATATTTAGCTGAGGCGATAAGGCACACAGACATCAACATATTTCCTTTGGGTTGATTTTTTTTTTGCAGAGTTCCTAGAAGTATCACTATTAAATTTTCATATCTATGAATTGAGGGCAGCCAAGATCCTGTTAAGTAACCTAGAAAAGCAGCGTGCACTGATGAGACTGCTCACAGGTGTGATTAATCCTGCAAAGTTCACACACAGGCTGATTACTGTGAACACGGCTTGACTCAACTTAATTAGTGGCTGTCTGCAAAGCAAAGCCTGATCAGCAGGTACAAGAAGACTGAAAAAGACAAGACCTTGTGACCTCGACCTTGAGATCAGGGCGGGGTGGTGACAATATCATCAGACTTTTACAGCTGAGGGGTGAAAAGTAGGACACGAAGGCTGATTCTGAGACAAACTGACAGCTGAGTTTAAGGATTTGGTAGCAACTCCTCATCAGTGCAACATCAACCTAAAAGATTGGTTTGTTTGTTTTTTTCATTTTGAGTCTGCTGTAGAAGTACGACGCTGAATTGGTGGAGTACTTTTGAATCTTGTGGAAAAATGCAGAAAAAAAATCATAACCAGTCCCTAAGTGACAAGGCACCTCTCCCTGCAAAATGAGCCAATAGTTAAAAGGTGAAACATAAAAGCACTTGTTATTATGTAGATCTGCTATCAAAGTAAAGGATTAGAAACCAAATCCAGGTTGATATTAAAAGTAAATGCTTCAGTTGTAGTCATTCAGCGATGACACCTACTTAGTTTTTACTGCCAAAGAACCTCTAACAATGTGTGTATGTGTAGGTAATTAGGCCTGTCACAATAAGTCCTTATGCTGGATGATCTCTTTCCCCCAACATAATTATTATAAACAATATTGTTGTAATATTAGGTCCATTTCATGCCACTGATTTAATAATAACCTACATTTTTTGACATTAGGCAACATTAAGATCAGGAAAAATGGTTGAGGTCATGTCCAAATATCACGGAGTGTGCTGATAATATAATTACTGTGACAGGCCTTTAGATACGCAAACACATGCACCCACACAACATAACTGACACCCAGCCAAACTCGCACAGACAGGATACTCCAGCACCCTACGAAAAAGCACCATCACCTCGTTTTTAATGCTCCTCAGCAGCACAAAATTCTAGGTAGGCTGACACGCTCACTTTAAATTACCTACAAAAACCCTTTGGTGACTTTGCTCAGTCAGTGCTCTGTAAGTCTCTGCTCCTTTTTTCTCCTTCAGACAGAGGAATTCTTCCAGGACAGCTGGAGAGCGATATAAAGAAATGTAAAACCTAAGGTTTAGATTAGAGCTCAGTTAAATTTAAGCATGAATTAGATTATATCATTACGTGCTTTACGCCCTTTCAGGCTGTGTCCTGATAACTGTTGTTTTGGTTTAGTTTAGTTGAAACATCACACTGTCCTAAATTCCAAAAAAAGAAGCAATAAAACTGTAAAAAAAAAAAAAAAAAAATCCTTTATGCCTTCTGAACTGAATTATCTTGTTTCATTTTCAAGCTCAAACATAAAATCATTATGTAATATAATCAAAACTAAGAAGCTGGATATCAGCTGAACTGTTTTCGTGCTCTGTTGTGCAGTAAATGCATTATTCAAAAACTGATTGATGCATCCAATTTCAAAATATCACATACATGCATTTATTCATCCATCTGTCATACGCTCATAAAAGAGCAACAAGCATTTTCATAATACTGCAAAATTACAGCTACTAGAACAGAGAAGATCCACAAGGAGAGCATCAAGTAGGGTTGACTGATCTGATCCATAATTACATGGATCAAAACCACGATATGTTCACACACTGGATGCAGTACACATCCTCATTTTGCCATTTATTTCGTAAACAGAAACCAGCATGGTGCTCTTTTCTGATCAGAAATTTCACAATCGAATCAGAGTGAAAACAATGCAAGACGGGTCCTTTAGGCTGAAAAAACATGGTTTGTACCCAGAAACTAGAAGAATATACAAACATCCATACCAGAACAGGGACACCTGCTGAACCAGAAACAAGCAGACCACAAGCATTAAAAAGGCTTACACAAAGCTCCTCTCCAATTCTGTCCATTTCTTGCACCGCAATTGAGTAACTGTGCCGAAAACCTTGTGGTGAAATGAGTAAGTAAAATTGGAGCTGTGTGAGTGGCAATTATTAACCATTTGTTACTTCGTTTTAACTAAATTTGTGGAGAGATTTGAGATACAGACAATGAAGTGTAATTCTGCCCTAAAAGTAGGGCTGCACGATTTTGCATAAAATGAGAATCACGATTTTTTTTCTTAGAATTGAGATCACGATTCTCTCACGATTTTCTTTTCCAATATAAATATTTATTGCACTTATTAACTGCACATCAACTTCGTAACAGTTGAAACTGAACATAAAAACAATAAATAAACATAAAAACAATAAATGCCTCACATTTTGTTGTTGCCGCAAAATGTTGTACTGCTTGAAATTCCGTCTCCACCGTTGCTCGACACTGCGTGTACAGAGCAGGTAGTGCAACAACAGAAAAATAGTTGCGGGACGGCACTGTGTAGCGTTTGTCTAGGGCAGGGGTCAGCAACCTTTAACACCCAAAGAGCCATTTGGACGCGATTTCCACGCAAAAGCAAACTCTGGGAGCCGCAAATACTTTTTGACATCTAAAATGAACATAACACTGTATATATTGTTTGTTTTTTTTTTACCTTTATGCTTTGTGTGAACAACTAAGGTGTGTTGCCTAAATGCATGAAGTGCTACAGAGAAAATTACATTTTATTTATGTAATTAACACATTTTGAACTTTGCAAAATTCCGCCTAAGTATGTATTTTACCTGGTTAATGTGTGTGGCGGGGCGTGGACTGCAGCGCCGCTGCAGGGGAGGCGGACGCACCTTAGCGGTACCCGCAATCACGCCTCGCCGCCTTAACATCTGTGCCACCTATGCTGTTGTGTTGGTGTGTGTCGGGCTGCGAGCTTTAACACCGGCTGTATGCGTAAAGCAACCGTGTGTGAAAAGTGGTCAATAAAAAGATGCTGAAAAGCGTGTTCATGGAACCATAGTCGGGTCTGCCGTGATATGTTTACAATGGGACTTCCGCTCCTGAACCTCTGCGCACAGCGTCTGCTGTACGATCGGGGTCACTTTCATCTTTACGCAGGACTGTAAGCTGTCGTCTGTGAGGCGTGAACGTGTTTGTTTTTGGAGAACAGCTGCTGACATAATGTGGATCCGAAGATCCATAATTGGCCTTCCTGGGGTTGAAAGTCTCGCACGGCGTTTCGGCGGGTATATCGGCTTCCGCAAGTGTGACGTTTATTTTGATCGATCAAAAACTAATACAATATAATTTTATATTTATATTTCAATATCACAATAATCTTCCAATTTAGAACTACGAGTTAAAAAAGAACTAACATAAATAAAGTAGACTTTAGCTAATTACTTACAAAAAATTATTTATTTCCCCAAACCACGCGGAGCCGTAGAAGGACTAAAGATCCGCATGCGGCTCCGGAGCCGCAGGTTGCCGACCCCTGGTCTAGGGTGTTGATCATTTTCCTAAATCCCTTGTTTTGCACAGTGTTGATGGGAGCCATATCTTTGGTCAGGTGATAAGTAAGTAATTTCTTTGTGCCTGCGGGAGTTCGACGTGTATAGGGAAGCGCTGTATAAGGTTCCCGTTATTGATGTTTGGGTGGTTGACCGGGACAGATTTTCTCCTGTCACTTTCTCGTCACCCCTGACGTGCTCTCCGTTGTTTTTTTCCTGCCAATTTGAGCATCACGGCACAGCTTCTGTATCACGTGGTATAAGGCTCCGCCCTTGTCATTTGTTGAGCAGGAAGAGTGAGCGCTTGTTTTCATGCAGATTACGTCCCGGATCAAAATGCGATACAATCGTCGTCGTCTTTCTTTCTTTCTTTTTTTTTTTTAAATCGTTGTCATTTGGAAATGAGATCGCACATAAGTATGAATCGAGATCGCGATTTTCTAACGATTAATCGTGCAGCCCTACCTAAAAGACTGTCATATAATCTCAAGATATTGCCCACTGCTGACCCAATGTTAATTTTTTTCTGTGTATTTTATTTCCTCCCAGAAACCCTTAGTTTCCACATAAAAATAGGTGTATTGCATGTATTACACATCACAAAGCAACCACTCCAGATATAGACATCATAAACCAGAGCTTGTTACTTCTGTTTGTGTTTGTTATGCACCATTTCCTGACCAAAAACAGGCAAACGGCTGTTGATATAACAACTGCAGTGCGATAAACTGCATACTACCAAGTACAGTGGGAGTATAACAAACCTTGCCACTTACTTGCAATGGAGACACCGGCAAAACGGAGGACAAAGCGACAGTGACAGGCAGTCGCATGAAATTAGCTGCGGGAGCAGACAGTTTGAGAAAAGCAAAAGTGCTAGTGAGTGCACTGCCAGATAACTCCAGTTTGCTGTAACCAGCCTATCTGCAAACATTACAATAAGCACCTCCAAGTCTAAGGTCATGGCTCTTAAGCAGAAAAGTGTGTTTACGAAGAATCTCCGGGCCGCCGTTCACAAGCAGAGGACAGGAAAGAGTGACTGCAGCAGCGTCTGCAGAGATGTGGATGTATTACCATTGTGTTTTGGTGAAGAGAGAGCTGAGTGGGAAGGTGAAGCTGTTGTTTTACTGGTTAACACAAAACAGGTGCCGATTCTCCACATTGAAGGAAGGTGCTTTCAGAATCTGACAAAGATGCTTCCTGGACACCTCCTAGGTAAGCTCTTTCAGGTATGTCCAAAAATCACTTGTTTTGAAATATGGCCTGTGCATATGCATCATGTGTGAAAGATATGGATCAAACCATGTGCAAGCAGTGATACACAGCCCCACCAACCATGCATGAAAGCCTGTTAAAACTAGTCTTCAATATCATGCACACATGACTGGAAACTCACTGTCAGAAAGAAAGAAAGATGCTTAAGTTCCTCCAGATATCAAATATCAAATAGCTCCTTGAACAGAGTAAAGGTGTATCAAAACAGCAGCAGTGAAAGCGTGTTACCTAACAGCTAAGTGTCCTTACTCACTTTGTAACAGAGTGTCAGTTTCACAGCTAAACTGTTTGTTCACTCAGCAGGCAAATGAAGTGGTTGGCTAGCTGGTTAGCTGGCTGGCAGCACTTCACACACACTGAACCTCAAGGCTAAACAGAGCGTGACTGATGGTCATGTCTGACGATGGCCAACTTCATCACACCAGGAAGAGTCTAGGTGAGAAGGAGCCTGTGTTTAAAACCAGGCCCAGCAACCAGTCAACACAGGAAACTCAACATTTGTTGTGTTCAGCAGCTCTTTGAGCCCCAAATCTGCAGAACAGTTTCCCTCCTAAACCAGCGAGTGGATTATTGGTGGGAATCGGATCAAAGTTTAATGACTTACATGGGGAACTGGGTTCCTGCTGCAGCGAGCGAGTGAGCAGCGCTACAGCCCGAGTGTAGAAAGTGTTTCAGCATTAATAAATGATTACTGCACTAATTTAAAGACATGGTTACAGTAACAAGCTAAGTGCTTTGTTGCACTGTTAGGGGGCACTGTTCTACGAATAGAGCTAAAGGTTGCAGACGAAAGGTTGAAAGGCCTCAAAGAGTGCTTGAAAATATGAGACATAAAATAAAAATTGGAAATGTGGCACTAACTATGAAAACACCACTTGTTTCTTAATACAATATTTATGGCATATGGCACATATGACAAAATGGGAATTTTATGCATGATGTTATATCTGCTGATATAAAGTTATAAACAGGCATGACTGATCATTCCTTTCTGACAATGAATAATAGACTAAAATAAATAATAAAGTAATAATGAAATCTGATTGATTTTTTTAATAATCAGAACCAGTCCACCAAAAATGAAAATAATGTGGTCAAATCAAATCAAATGGAGTTTATCCTCACATCGCAGACTCTTGGCGTCATAGACCAATATTAGGTGTGTAAATTTTACTCATTAATATTATTGACAGCCCACTTGCTGGGAAAAATAATAAAACACTGTAAGTGCATCATCACAGTAAATTAATCAAATCCTCACACAACAGGAGCTGCAGCTGATGGCTGGTGCAGCAGTCTGACTGATGAGCTGTTATCTGCTGGTAATTTCCCAGCCTGTTGTTAGGTGTAAATAGGTTAAGCGGTGTTTATCGCTGCATGGCTGACATTCTCTGGGTTTGAAGCGCTGCCAACATGATGACGATGCTGATCCATCCATCAGCACTCACACAGGATCAGCGTGTATGAACTGCTGCCAGGTGAGAATGCATCATAAACGCACAAACTCCCTGTCACTCAAGAAAAAATTAAATAACTAAATAAAAAACACAGACAGGCTTTTTGTTAAGAAATTCATCCCTCACTTCCATTGCTGCTGCATCTTTCTTTTTATCCAGCTTCATTTTCATCTGTTTTTGTAGACATGTCTGAATTTCCCCCTCTTTCAGGAAGAGAAACACAAGTAGAGCAGTAAACACCTCACTGAAACCGACTGGGGGTTACTGTGGTACAGAAGGCAGCTCGTCTTCGGCGTGTCTGTTGGTGGTTTTAACCGTTTCTGGGTTCATATCCTGCCTACAAAGCCGCTGGCTTCTACAGCTGGCTACCCTACCACAGTTATCCGAGTCAACTAAAACGAGCCAGGGGTGAAAAATAAAAGCCAAGTGAAAAATAAAAAATACACATTTAAAACTAAAACTCTAAAAAGAAATAAAAACCAACTAATAAAACAAAGAGTACATTACCAGTCAAAAATTTTGGAACACCCCAATTTTTCCAGTTTTTTATGAAAATTATGCAGTTTAATGTCTCATTGCACTCTGAAAAAAAGCATAATACAAATAAGCAGTTAAAAAATAACTCATGGAATCAATTTATAGACCAAAATGTATTCTAAACCTTTGACTCATCAAAGTAGTCACCTTTGGCAGATATAACAGCTTGCTCCTTCTTCCTGAGGTAGTTCTGGTATAGCCTGGTTATGTTTTGGGTCATTACCGCTCTACCACCTGAGCTGTAGGTGGTAGAGCTACAGCTCACTCTACAGCTCACTACAGCTCAGGTGGTAGAGTGGGTCACCTACTCACTGGAAGGTCGGTGGTTCGATCCCAGGCTCCAGTCTACATGCCAAATATCCTTGGGCAAGATACTAACCCCATGTTTGCCTACTGGTGGTGGTCAGAGGCGCCGGTGTCCGGCAGCCTCGCCTCTATCAGTGCGCCCCAGCTGTGGCTACAATGTAGCTTGCCATTACTAGTGTGTAATGGGTGACTGAATGTAGTGTAAAGCGCTTTGGGGTCCTTAGGGACTAAGTAAAGCGCTATACAAAATACAGGCCATTTACCATTTATCTTGCTGTAGCATGAACCCCTGACCAACCAGGCACATACCTGAGGCACATGGCACATTTTTGTTCAGGGTGTCTCTCGCTCTGTGCAAGTCACCGACCCTGGATCCAGCAAAACAGCCCCACACCATCACACTTCCTCCTCCATGTTTAAAAGTTGATGCCACACACTGTGGAAGCATCCTTTCGCCTACTCGACAGCGTACAAAGATCCTGTGTGATGAACCAAAGATTTCAAATTTTCATTCATCAGTCCATAATACCTTCCTCCAGTCTTCAGTAGTTCAGTGACGGTGTTTCATTACCCAGGCAAGCCTCTTTGTCTTATTCTGACGTCTTAGCAATGGCTTTCTTGCTGCAACTCATCCTGTCAAACCTGCAGCTCAAAGTCTTCTCTTCACAGCTGAAACTGAGACTTGCTTACTACGACCACTATTAAGCTGTGCTTGAAGCTTTTGTCCTGTGAGCTACCTAGCTTTGGGTCTCCCAGACCTCTTCCTGTCAGAGTTTGCCCTAGTTTCTGAGCACCTTTTGATGGTGAAGGAAACTGTAGGAAAGACCTACATTCTTAAGTGTTCTTCTCGCAATTTTTGTAGCAACACACTTCTTTCTGCAGTTCACAACACTGTTCAACTAATGCTCATGAGGGTATGGTAACACAGTGTGTACCAACACTGCTTTTATGCAGACAGAGAGAGTTGTAAGTCCAGAAATTAGGAATTAGTAGCACCTGTTTTCAAAGCGCAATCCACCTCCATTGGTACAGCTTTAAAGTGTTAACCCATTTTGTGGTTCCTGAAAAAGGCCTTTGTGTATAATTCTGAAATGTACATTATTTTTCAGTTTTGGGTAACCTTACCTTTTTTAACCTCTGCCAGTTCACAGCTTATCGTTGTACCATTTCAAGGTATTCATTGGACTTGAATGACTTGAAGTGCAACAAATAACTAGAAAATTGGGGTGTTCTAAAACTTTGGACCGGTAGTGTATAAAAGACATTACTTTAGCTTTAGGCTTTGCTAATAGAGTAAAATTTGCCAACACACGAAGAAAATTCTTGGTAATTACGCTTTAGCGCGTTACACAATGCAGGTCCTCTTGAAGCTAACCACAGACCCTCTTTATTCTTTTCAAGTAGTAGATCAACTTAAAACATAGGTCGGCATGAGGAAAGTGCACTTATTTGGTTTAATTTTATCATAAATAAACTTTCTCAATGCAAGTAATTTATCTTCTACAGTTTGTTCACCTATGGTGTACCACAAGGTTCAATTTTAGGTCATATTTGATTCGCTACACCCAAAATGCAAGGATAAACAAGAAGCACTCAAGACAAACCTTCGTCAAGGCAGCGCACTCTTAGTACACGATTTAATTTTAGGGAAATAGTTTTGTAATTTGTATATATTTATTTTGTTTTTGTTGTTCTTTTTAAAATGTACTTTAAGAAGTTTATTGTGCAGTAAAAAATTTAGGCTATTTTTATTTGGCCTGTTTTCCAAAAAATAATACTTATTATAAAGTATTCAAATTGTTAGTTGATAACCATATAAATACATGTTACTGTAGTGTACATAACAATGTCATAATAAAATTATTCAACTAGACTCAAAACGTATCCCGTGCCAACATGTTCTTGTCAGTCTTAAAACTTATTGTCACTTTAAATAGTTACAGTATTATTATCATCATCACTTTGACCTTCAGAGAAATGTTATCCTTGAAGTTGAGGTCAGAGGTCAAATGTGACATGATGTTGTAAATCTTTATTTTCAACATTCAGAAAGTACTGTATAAACACCACAAGTGTGAGAATGATAGTTTCTAAGTTATAAAGCTTCCTGTCCATTTTCTGCCAGTTCAAGCTGATTTTGAAGACAAATATTAATGGACTGCTGATATGGCCCCACTCTGCACCTCTACAAAGTTTTATCAGAATTCAATCAATACTTTTTGAGCCATGTTTACAGACTGAAAAACATACACACAAACCCTACCAAAAACATAACCTTCTCAAGGGAGAAAAAAACCCAGATAAACCTGCCCATAAAACCTGGTGAACAACACATAAAAAACCAAAAACAAAACGACGATCTTGAGAATAAAAACAGTACTTTCACACTAAGACCTTGAGGCTTGATTATAGCACCTTGAACAGGTTACTCTCACGACTTTGATTAGTTCAGAACACAGCAGTGCAGCTTTTTCCTGGTTTTAGCAAACATCGCATCACTCAAGTCTTGGCTTCCTGCACTTTTTAGAATTGATTTTAAGATTTTGCCCTTCCCATTTAAACCACAGATCTGGGTCTAGGCCCAGGCTACACTGCAGTGCCACCCTTACAGCTCCAAAGTCCAGACTTAAATCTAAAGGTGACCACGCTTTTTTCACCAGGACCCTTTGGCCTTTTAACTAACTGCCCGGGGAGATAAGGGTCAAGAAGTCAGTAACCTTCTTTAAATCGCTTCTTAAAACACATTTTGTTTATAAGTCTTTTTTAGGTATAGGTTTTATTTTATAGGTTATCAACTTTCAATTTGTTTTGTTTATTATCTGTGTTGCTGGCTCTTGGGTACCCTAACTGGGATGTCTGCATGAGAGTGAGTCAAGAGTTTGTTACACCTATGTTGGAATAGTTAAAAAGACAAAACCTTACTCTGTTACTCTGGTAACTAACTGAAACTAAATTAAACAGAAACCAAAAATAGGAAACAAAATAAGAACAAAAGCTCGTTTTTAAATGCCAGCTGTTTCCCACGCAATGCAACCTAGTTAAAGACATAAACAACACTGTTACCACATGTCTTGTTTCTTCTAGGAAAGGATATTACGCCACTAAATGAAAAAATGCAAGCGTGAGTCTGATGTCATTAAATGCTGGTGGTATTTGGGTTTTCAGTAGTTTGCGTCCCAAATTCAGCTGCTATGAGTCATGTACTACACAAGCTCTTGCTCTGAGTTCACTGTTACCTCCAGGCAGCAACACTAACCGTGAATTTGTTGCATCGTGACCGCTGACACGTTCTAAAACGTCCTTAAATGTCTGAGGAGTGAGTGGACCGGAGCAAAACTAGCTGAACTCACACATCAACTCTGGGATCACCAGCTCACATTCAGCATGAAATGTCGGTGCCTCCGTTTGTAAACAAGAAAGACTGTTTCGAGTCAAAGTCAAACTAAACTACTCCGGCTACAGTCTACCTGCCGAGCTGGTCTCCAATGTTAACTTTCAGGTGTTGTTTAAAGGGGAATACCGACGACAAACATGCAAATTCATGCCTGAAAGCCAGGCTCAGATGACACCGCTCACCCGATTAGAGAACAGAAACGCCGCCGTATATATCTCACCTTTGTCGCGGCTCTGAGGACACCGAGTTACAGCTTTGAACCGACAGCAAAGTGGACGACTTCCGCGGTCCCACCGGCGACGGCAGCAGGCTGGTGTTGGACGGGGACGCCGAGAGCAGGTTACTGTTCCCGGAGGAAGGAAACGAGCCTCTGCGACACTCCAGCAACACCTCGGTGCTCCCCACATCGTTGAAGCCCGTGTCCGACGGCAGGACGAGAATCGGCGGCACGGTGGTGAGTCCCGTTCTCGGTGCTGCGGAATAAGTGACTGTCCCGCTGCTTACGGAAGCTGGTACATTAGAGAATGTACCGTAGCTACTACTGTTGCCGGTATCCGGACACAAACCGGCTGCAGCCCCCGCCGCAGAGCTGGAGTCTGCTCCCTCCGAGTCGTTGTGTTTGTGGTGGCGGGTTCCTTGATTTTCAGCGGAATTACTCTGGACTGGCCGTCCGTCCAGGGATATGTTACTGAGAAACAAAAGAGCCGCTTGTCTCCGTCGAGAGTTCTCACGGTTCCTCCGGCTATGTTCTCTGTTAGCATGCGGTTTTTTGCCGCTAACGGTGGCGGTAGTGACAGCGGTGTGCTGGCTGCAGGCAGCCGCCGCCATCGTCTCTGTCTCGGCCCCACTGAGGAAGTCAACTGAAGGATCAGCTAGAGACCTGCTACTGTCAAATCCCTTTTACCCGGCGCCAGACCGCTTTACGCCCTCCTGCGCTCTCATTGGTCCAGCTGGGGGAATACGTAATGACGTTTTGAGGCACGCTGTAAACAACAACATACTGTTGGTTAATAATGTGACGATACTGACCATAAAAGGCTTGATGTACAACTGCAAAACAACAATAATAACAAAAGAAATTGCATGTTTTGAGACATTAGCTCTACATGCTGGGTTAAAAAAGTTCCAAAAGTATTTAAGTTACTTCTTAAGGTCTGTTTGCAATGATCAAATATTTATTTTAGACTAATTAATCTACATTAATTAATTGTAAATTCTGCTTTGTTCATGTTAAATAACCTATAAAATAAAAAGTACACCTGTAACCCTTGTTACAATCCAAAGAAACCCAACAAATATTTGTACAATTAAAAGCAGGATGTTGTTTTAATTTCCTCAATTTTGTCCTTGCTCCTTTTCTTTTAGGTAACATAACTATTTCCTGCAGCATCTATGTAATTCTTCTACACATCACTGCACATATGAGGGCTGCTGAGGCACTAACTGAGCTGTCAATGCAGCATTGCCTGACTGCAGCTTTGATTGGCTGTTGGCACTTTGTTGTGAAACCTCAGTGGATTTTCTTTGCACTGATCCCTGCAGTGACACCACCACTGGGCTAAGTGAACTTGGTCGGTGTGGCAGGACAACCACACTGTGAAGCATGACTGGTACCCTGCTAAATATAACCTGTAGGGCACAGGACACTGTAATCCTCACAGGCTTGGAGTTTGTCATCGTACACTAACCCTCCTGATCCCCTACATCTGCAGAGCAACCGATGAACTGCAACCGACCTTCCAGCTGAGTTAGAACAATAACAGGATGGAGATCCAAAGCTGATGTCATTTTAACTCATTCCATTTCGCTGGAAATTCTTGTTGCAATTGCATGATGTCATGCTATGTATTAAGGTGCATGGTTTTGCTTACGTGGAACAGATGGAACAGACGGGGCCTAAACTACAGCAAATAGAAAAGACAAAAACAATTATCCGAAACTCTAAAGCTTCACATTAGGGCTTGTAACAAAGACCAAAATATGCTGTAAGTTTGTTTATGATAGGGCGTGCACTAAACTGCAGTGTACAGCGTTGTTTTTCAGTGTCTCCTTTAAAGTGTTCTTTCTATTCTTATGTGTCTGCACAAACAGGTGACAAATTAAAGAACTAATATACAGGGTTTTAATGTGTGCCACGAGTGCTTCAGTGGGTCTTGGAATTGATTCTCTTTACATTCTTAGGACTGATGGAAATAAAACAATGTAAAAGTCGAGATGCTGGTGGTGAGTTTTGTGTAATATGTTCAAAATCTTCCTTAGGTCTTCAGCTGGGTTGAGATATGATTACAGTGATGGCCTTAGCAGATAATTCACATCCTTTTCTTGCTTGTCAAACTATTCTGTGATGGCTCATTCCATATAGATCGAGACACTGTTATCCTGGAATGGACCACATCAGGAGAGAGATCTTTCATCATAAAGGTGAACAGTTTTGCATTGATTTACAGAGTACCTTCCTTCTAAGGGACAAGTGGCTCAAAATTATACAGCAAAACTTCTTCAGCAGCAAACTAGAGCCACCAGATCACCTTACTGCATTTTTAAAGTAAAATCAAAAATAAATATGAACCTTATTGAGCTATATTTTATTTTCATCCATACAGCAATTTAAGATGTTTGTATAATAAAATTATTACTATTATAAAATTATCTCAGTGAAGATCTAACAGAATTGTAGATGTATATACGTTTGAAGGTCTTTTGAAGCCGTTCATAAACAACTGCAGATCATCAGTTTTATCAAGTACACAAAATACAACATATTCAGATGTGTCACCAGTTTGCAGAGGTCTGAAAGAAGACCTAAACTGTCACCATCAGATGAGTGAAAACTGGTTAGAGGTAATCCAGATTTTCAGCTACCCGCATGGACAAGCCAAATGTTCTCTGGAGAAAGATTTTATGGTCAGATGAGACAAATATGGAAATATTTGGCCACAATGACAGGAGGTATGTTTAGAGGAGTCAGGGTGAGACTTTCAAACCTCAGAACACTCTACCAGATGTCAGCTGTTTAGCCGCCAGTGTCACTGATGCACTGCACAAAAAGGATGAAATAATAAAAAAGGATGACAACGTCCTCCAAAATATGCAACTTCACCTCCGATTAGTTAGTTAGACAGTGAAAACTTGGACACTGTTGGGTGTTCTAACAGAACAATGATCCCTTACACACATCAAAACTGGATGGATAAAGCAGGCTATCATTAAGCTGCTGGGATGGACCTCCCAAATCCCAGAATTCAGCCCTATTTTA